>NC_073248.2:47975000-48600000 GCF_029281585.2 Gorilla gorilla gorilla
CCTTTCCATTCCATTCCATTCAATTCCATTCCATTCCATTCCATTCCATTCCATTTAATTCCATTCCATTCCATTCCATTCCATTCCAAACCAATACATTCCATTCTACTCTGGTTGATTCCATTCCATTCCATTCCATTCCATTAAATTCCATTCCATTCAGTTCTACTCGGTTTGATTCCATTCCATTCCATTCCATTCCATTTTATTCCATTCCATTCCATTCCATTCCATTCCATTCCATTTCATTCCGTTCTACTCGGGTTCATTCCATTCCATTCCATTCCCTTTCATTCCATTCCATTCCATTCCATTCAATTCCATTCCATTCGATTCCATTCCATTCCGTTCCATTCCATTCCATTCCATTCCATTCAATTCCATTCCATTCCATTCCATTCCGTTCTACTCGGGTTCATTCCATTCCATTGCATTCCGTTCCGTTCCGTTCCGTTCCGTTCCGTTCCATTCCATTCCATTGCATTCCATACCATTCGCTTCTACTCGGGTTGATTCCATTCCATTTCATTCCATTCCATTCCATTCCATTCCATTCCATTCCGTTCTACACGGGTTGAATCCATTCCTTTCCATTCCATTCCGTTCCGTTCCATACCGTTCAGTTCTACTCTGGTTGAATGCATTCTATTCCATTCCATTCCATTGCATTCCATTCCATTCCATTCCATTCCATTCCATTCCATTCCATTCCATTCCATTCCATTCCATTAAATTGCATTACCTTACATTACATTACATTACATTACGTTACATTGCATTACATTCCGTTCTACGTGGGTTGATTCCATTGAGTTCCGTTCCGTTCCATTCCGTCCCGTCCTGTCCCTTCCCGTCCCGTCCCGTCCCGTGCCATTGTACTTGGGTTGATTCCATTCCATTCCGTTCCGTTCCTTTAAGTTCCGTTCCATTCCGATCCTCGCAGATTGATTCAATTCCATTCTGTTCTATTCCATTCCATTCCATTCCATTCAATTCCATTCCATTCCATTCCATTCCATTCCATTCCATTCCATTCCATTGCGTTCTACTCGGGTTGATTCCATTCTATTCCATTCCATTCCATTCCATTCCATTCCATTCCATTCCGTTCCATTCCATTCCATTCTACTCGGGTTGATTCCATTCCATTCCATTCCATTCCATTCCATTCCATTCCATTCCATTCCATTCCAATCCATTCCATTCTACTCGGGTTGATTCCATTCCAATCCATTCGAATCCTTTCCATTCCCTTCCATTCCATTCCATTCCATTCCATTCCATTCCATTCCATTCCATTCCATTCAATTCCATTCCATTCCGTTCTACTCGGGTTCATTCCATTCCTTTCCATTCCATTCCATTCAATTCCATTCCATTCCATTCCATTCCATTCCATTCCATTCCATTCCATTCCATTCCATTCCATTCCATTCCATTCCAAACCAATACATTCCATTCTACTCTGGTTGATTCCATTCCATTCCATTCCATTCCATTAAATTCCATTCCATTCAGTTCTACTCGGTTTGATTCCATTCCATTCCATTCCATTCCATTTTATTCCATTCCATTCCATTCCATTCCATTCCATTCCATTTCATTCCGTTCTACTCGGGTTCATTCCATTCCATTCCATTCCCTTTCATTCCATTCCATTCCATTCCATTCAATTCCATTCCATTCGATTCCATTCCATTCCGTTCCATTCCATTCCATTCCATTCCATTCAATTCCATTCCATTCCATTCCATTCCGTTCTACTCGGGTTCATTCCATTCCATTGCATTCCGTTCCGTTCCGTTCCGTTCCGTTCCGTTCCATTCCATTCCATTCCATTCCATACCATTCGCTTCTACTCGGGTTGATTCCATTCCATTTCATTCCATTCCATTCCATTCCATTCCATTCCATTCCGTTCTACACGGGTTGAATCCATTCCTTTCCATTCCATTCCGTTCCGTTCCATACCGTTCAGTTCTACTCTGGTTGAATGCATTCTATTCCATTCCATTCCATTGCATTCCATTCCATTCCATTCCATTCCATTCCATTCCATTCCATTCCATTCCATTCCATTCCATTAAATTGCATTACCTTACATTACATTACATTACATTACGTTACATTGCATTACATTCCGTTCTACGTGGGTTGATTCCATTGAGTTCCGTTCCGTTCCATTCCGTCCCGTCCTGTCCCTTCCCGTCCCGTCCCGTCCCGTGCCATTGTACTTGGGTTGATTCCATTCCATTCCGTTCCGTTCCTTTAAGTTCCGTTCCATTCCGATCCTCGCAGATTGATTCAATTCCATTCTGTTCTATTCCATTCCATTCCATTCAATTCAATTCAATTCCATTCCATTCCATTCCATTCCATTCCATTCCATTCCATTCCATTCCATTCTACTCGGGTTGATTCCATGCCGTTCCGTTCCGTTCCATTCCGTCCCATCCCGACCCTTCCAGTCCCGTCCCGTCCCGTTCCATCCCGTTCCGTTCTGCTCGGGTTGATTCCGTTCCATTCCGTTCCGTTCCTTTCTGTTCCGTTCCATTCCGTTCCGTGCGGGTTGATTCAATTCCATTCTATTACATTGAATTCCATTCCATTCCATTCCATTCCATTCCATTCCATTCTACTCGGATTGATTCCATTCCATTCCATTCCATTCCATTCCAGTCCATTCCAATCCATTCCATTGTACTCGGGTTGATTGCATTCATTTCCATTCCATTCCATTCCATTCCATTCCATTCCATTCCATTCCATTGCATTCCATTCCATTCCATTCCATTCGATTCCATTTGATTCCATTCCATTCCATTGCATTCCATTCCATTCCATTCCATTCCCTTCTACTCGGTTTGATTCCATTCCATTCCATTCCATTCCATTCCATTCCATTCCATTCCATTCCATTAAATTCCATTCCATTCGATTCCATTCCATTCCATTCCATTCCATTCCATTCCATTCCATTCCATTCCAATCCATTCCATTCCATTCCGTTCAACTCGGGTTCACTGCATTCCATTCCATTCCATTCCATTCCATTCCATTCCATTCCATTCCATTCCATTCCATTCCAATCCATTCCATTCTACTCGGGTTGATTCCCTTCCATTCCATTCGAATCCATTCCATTCCCTTCCATTCCATTCCATTCCATTCCATTCCATTCCATTCCATTCCGTTCTACTCGGGTTCATTCCATTCCTTTCCATTCCAATCCATTCAATTCCATTCCATTCCATTCCATTCCATTCCATTCCATTCCATTCCAAACCAATACATTCCATTCTACTCGGGTTGATTCCATTCCATTCCATTCCATTCCATTCCATTCCATTCCATTGCATTCCGTTCCATTCCATTCCATTCGATTCCATTTGATTCCATTCCATTCCATTGCATTCCATTCCATTCCATTCCATTCCCTTCTACTCGGTTTGATTCCATTCCATTCCATTCCATTCCATTCCATTCCATTCCATTCCATTCCATTCCATTCCATTGCATTCCGTTCCATTCCATTCCATTCGATTCCATTTGATTCCATTCCATTCCATTGCATTCCATTCCATTCCATTCCATTCCCTTCTACTCGGTTTGATTCCATTCCATTCCATTCCATTCCATTCCATTCCATTCCATTCCATTCCATTCCTTTCCATTAAATTCCATTCCATTCGATTCCCTTCCATTCCATTCCATTCCATTCCATTCCATTCCATTCCATTGCATTCCCATAAATTACATTCTACATGTGCACATTCCATTCCATTCCTTTCCATTCCATTCCATTCCATTCCATTTCATTCCATTCCGTTCTTCTCATGTAGATTAAATTACGTTCCGATCCGTTCCATTCCGTTGTACTCGGGTAGATTCCATTCCATTCCATTCCATTGCATTCCATTGCATTCCATTCCACTCCATTCCATTCCATTCCATTCCATTCCATTCCATTCCATTCCATTCCATTACATTCCATTCTACTCGCGTAGATGCTATACCATTTCATTCCATTCCATTCCGTTCTAGTCGGGTAGATTCCATTCAATTCCTTTCCATTCCATTCCATTCTATTCCTTTCCTTTCCATTGCATTCCATTCCAGTCCATTCCATTCAATTCGATTCTGTTCAACCCGGGTAGATTCCATACCATTCCATTCCTTTGCATTCCATTCCATTCCATTCCATTCCATGCCATTCCATTCCATTCCATTCCATTCCATTCCATTCCATTCCATTCCTTTCCATTCCGTTCTAGTCGGGTAGATTCCATTCGATTCCATTCCATTCCATTCCATTCTATTCCTTTCCATACCATTGCATTCCATTCCATTCCATTCCACTCAATTCGATTCTGTTCAACCCGGGTAGATTCCATACCTTTCCATTCCATTGCATTCCATTCCATTCCATTCCATTCCGTTCTACTGGGGTAGATTCCATTCCATTCCATTCCATTCTATTCCACTCTGTTCCATTCCATTCCATTCCATTGCATTCCATTCCATTCCATTCCATTCCATTCTATTCCATTCTATTCCATTCCATTCCTTTGCATTCCATTCCATTCCATTCCATTCCTTTCTACTCAGGTAGATTCCATTCCCTTCCATTCCATTCCATCCCGTTCTACTCTGGTAGATTCCATACCATTCCAATCCATTCCATTCCGTTCTAGTCGGGTAGATTCCATTCCATTCCATTCCATTCCATTCCATTCCATTCCATTCCATTCCATTCCATTCTACTAGAGTAGATTCCATTCCATTCCATTTCTTTCCATTGCATTCCATTCTATTACATTCCGTTCCGTTCCATTCCTTTCGATTCCATTCCATTCTACTCGGATAGATTAAATTCAGTTCCCTTCCGTTCCGTTCCGTTCCGTGCCATTCTTTTCGGGTAGATTCTATTCCGTTCCATTCCATTCCATTACATTCCATTCCATTACTTTCCATTCCATTCCATTCTATTCTGCTCAGGGAGATTCCATTACATTCCATTTCATTCCATTCCATTCCATTCCATTGCATTCCCATAAATTACATTCTACATGTGCACATTCCATTCCATTCCTTTCCATTCCATTCCATTCCATTCCATTTCATTCCATTCCGTTCTTCTCATGTAGATTCTATTACGTTCCGATCAGTTCCATTCCGTTGTACTAGTGTATATTCCATTCCATTCCATTCCATTGCATTCCATTCCATTCCATTCCATTCCATTTTATTCCATTCCATTCCATTCCATTCCATTCCATTCCATTCCATTCCATTCTACTCGGGTAGATACTATACCATTCCATTCCATTCCATTCCGTTCTAGTCTGGTAGATTCCATTCCATTCCATTCCATTTCATTCCATTCTATTCCTTTCCGTTCCATTGCATTCCATACCAGTCCATTCCAATCAATTCGATTCTGTTCAACCCGGGTAGATTCCATACCATTCCATTCCTTTGCATTCCGTTCCATTCCATTCCATTCCATTCAATTCCATTCCATTCCATTCCACTCCATTAGGTTCTACTCGGGTAGATTCCATTCCAATCCATTCCATTCGGTTCCATTCCATTCTATTCCAATCCATTCCATTCCATTCCATTCCATTCCTTTCTACTCTGGTGGATTCCATACCATTCCAATCCATTCCTTTCCGTTCTAGTCGGGTAGATTCCATTCCATTCCATTCCATTAAATTGTGTGCAACTCGGGTAGATTCCATACCACTCCATTCCATTCCATTCCATTCCATTCCATTCCATTCCGTTCTACTCGGGTAGGTTCCATTCCATTCCATTCCATTCCATTCTGTTCCATTCCGTTCCATTCCATTCCATTCCATGCCATTCCATTCCATTCCATACCGTTCTACTAGGGTAGATTCCATACCAATCCATTCCATTCCATTCCGTTCTAGTCGGGTAGATTACATTCGAATCCATTCCTTTCCATTCCATTCTATTCCTTTCCATTCTATTGCATTCCATTTCATTCCAATCCAATCAATTCGATTCTGTTTAACCCGGGTAGATTCCATACCTTTCCATTCCTTTGCATTCCATTCCATTCCATTCCATTCTGTTCAACTCGGGTAGATTCCATACCATTCCATTCCATTCCATTCCAGTCCATTACTTTCCATTCCGTTCTACTCGGGTAGTTTCCATTCCATTGCATTCCATTCCACTCCATTCCATTCTATTCCATACCGTTCCTTTCCATTCCATTCCATTCCATTGCATTCCATTCCTTTCTACTCGTGTAAATTCCATACCATTCCATTCCATTCCATTCCGTTCTACTCGTGTAGGTTCCATTCCATTCCATTCCATTCCATTCTGTTCCATTCCGTTCCATTCCATTCCATTCCATGCCATTGCATTCCATTCCATTCCATTCCGTTCTACTAGGGTAGATTCCATACCATTCTATTCCATTCCATTCCGTTCTAGTCGGGTAGATTCCATTCGATTCCATTCCATTCCATTCCATTCTATTTCTTTCCATTCCATTGCGTTCCATTCCATTACATTCCACTCAATTCGATTCTGTTCAACCCGGGTAGATTCCATAACTTTCCATTCATTTGCTTTCCATTCCATTCAATTCCATTCCATTCCATTCCATTCCATTCCGTTCTACTGGGGTAGATTCCATTCCATTCCATTCCATTCTATTCCACTCTGTTCCATTCCATTCCATTCCATTCCATTCCATTCCATTCCATTCCATTCCATTCCATCCCGTTCTACTCAGGTAGGTTCCATTCCATTCCATTCCATTCCATTCTGTTCCATTCCGTTCCATTCCATTCCATTCCATGCCATTCCATTCCATTCCATTCCATTCCATTCCATTCCATTCCATTCCATTTCATTCCATCCCGTTCTACTCTGGTAGATTCCATACAATTCCAATCCATTCCATTCTGTTCTAGTCGGGTAGACTCCATTCGATTCCATTCCATTCCATTCCATTCTATTCCTTTCCATTCCATTGCATTCCATTCCATTCCATTCCACTCAATTCGATTCTGTTCAACTCGGGTAGATTCCATACCTTTCCATTCCTTTGCATTCCATTCCATTCCATTCCATTCCATTCCATTCCATTCCATTCCATTCCATTCCATTCCATTCCATTCTACTAGGGTAGATGCTATACCATTCCATTCCATTCCATTCCGTTCTAGTCGGGTAGATTCCATTCAATTCCATTCCATTCCATTCCATTCTATTCCTTTCCATTCCATTGCATTCCATTCCAGTCCATTCCATTCAATTCGTTTCTGTTCAACCCGGGTAGATTCAACACCATTCCATTCCTTTGCATTCCATTCCATTCCATTCCATTCCAAGCCATTCCATTCCATTCCATTCCATTCAATTCCGTTCTACTAGGGTAGATTCCATACCATTCCATTCCTTTCCATTCCGTTCTAGTAGGGTAGATTCCATTCGATTCCATTCCATTCCATTCCATTCTATTCCTTTCCATTCCATTGCATTCCATTCCATACCATTCCACTCATATCGATTCTGTTCAACCCGGGTAGATTCCATACCTTTCCATTCCTTTGCATTCCATTCCATTCCATTCCATTCCATTACATTCCATTCCATTCCATTCCATTCCATTCAATTCCGTTCTACTTGGGTAGATTCCATTCCATTCCATTCCATTCTATTCCACTCTGTTCCATTCCATTCCATTCCATTCCATTCCATTCCATTCCATTCCATTCCATTCCATTCCATTCCATTCCATTCCATTCCGTTCTATTAGGGTAGATTCCATACCATTCCATTCCATTCCATTCCGTTCTAGTCGGGTAGATTCCATTCGATTCCATTCCATTCCATTCCATTCCATTCCATTCCATTCCATTCCATTCCATTCCTTTCCATTCCATTCCATTCTATTCTGCTCGGGGAGTTTCCATTCCATTTCATTCCATTCCATTCCGTTCCATTTCATTCCATTCTGTTCTTCTCATGTAGATTCCATTACGTTCCGATCCGTTCCATTCCATTGTACTCGGGTAGATTCCATTCCATTCCATTCCATTGCATTCCATTCCATTCCATTCCATTCCATTCCATTCCATTCCATTCCATTCCATTCCATTCCATTCCATCCCGTTCTACTGTGGTAGTTTCCATACCATTCCAATCCATTCCATTCCGTTCTAGTCGGGTAGATTCCATTCAATTCCGTTCCATTCCATCCCATTCTATTCCTTTCCATTCCATTGCATTCCATTCCAGTCCATTCCATTCAATTCGATTCTGTTCAACCCGGGTAGATTCCATACCATTCCATTCCTTTGCATTCCATTCCATACCATTCCATTCCATTCCATTCAATTCCATTCCATTCCATTCCATTCCATTCCACTCAATTCCATTCCATTCCATTCCATTCCATTCCACTCCATTAGGTTCTACTCGGGTGGATTCCATTCCATTCCATTCCATTCGGTTCCATTCCATTCCATTCCAATCCATTCCATTCCATTCCATTCCGTTCTACTCTGGTAGATTCCATACCATTCCAATCCATTCCTTTCCGTTCTAGTCGGGTAGATTCCATTCCATTCCATTCCATTCCATCTGTTCAATTCGCGTAGATTCCATACCATTCCATTCCATTCCATTCCATTCCATTCCATTCCATTCCGTTCTACTCGGGTAGTTTCCATTCCATTGCATTCCATTCCATTCCATTCCATTCTATTCCATACCGTTCCTTTCCATTCCATTCCATTCCATTGCATTCCATTCCTTTATACTCGTGTAAATTCCATACCATTCCATTCCATTCCATTCCGTTCTACTCGGGTAGGTTCCATTCCATTCCATTCTTTTCCATTCCGTTCCATTCCATTCCATTCCATGCCATTCCATTCCATTCCATTCCATTCCATTCCATTCCATTCCATTCCATTCCATTCCGTTCTAGTCGGGTAGATTCCATTCGATTCCATTCCATTCCATTCCATTCTATTCCTTTGAATTCCATTGCATTCCATTCCATTAAATTCTACTCAATTCGATTCTGTTCAACTCGGGTAGATTCCATATCTTTCCATTCCTTTGCATTCCATTCCATTCCATTCCATTCCATTCCATTCCATTCCATTCCATTCCATTCCGTTCTACTGGGGTAGATTCCATTCCATTCCATTCCATTCTATTCCACTCTGTTCCATTCCATTCCGTTCAATTCCATTCCATTCCATTCCATTCCATTCCATTCCATTCCATTCCATTCCATCCCATTCTACTCTGGTAGATTCCATTCCATTCCAATCCATTCCATTCCGTTCTAGTCGGGTAGATTCCATTCCATTCCATTCCATTCCATTCCATTCCACTCGAGTAGATTCCATTCCATTCCATTCCATTCCATTGCATTCCAATCTATTCCATTCCGTTCCATTCCATTCCTTTCGATTCCATTCCATTCTACTAGGGTAGATTACATTCAGTTCCCTTCTGTTCCGTTCCGTTCCGTGCCATTCTTTTCGGGTAGATTCTATTCCGTTCCATTCCATTCCATTACATTCCATTCCATTCCTTTCCATTCCATTCCATTCTATTCTGCTCGGGGAGATTCCTTTACATTCCATTTCATTCCATTCCATTCCATTCCATTGCATTCCCATAAATTACATTCTACATGTTCACATTCCATTCCATTCCTTTCCATTCCATTCCATTCCATTCCATTTCATTCCATTCTGTTCTTCTCATGAAGATTCCATAACGTTCCGATCCGTTCCATTCCGTTGTACTTGGGTAGATTCCATTCCATTCCATTCCATTGCATTCCATTCCATTCCATTCCATTCCATTCCATTCCATTCTATTCCTTTCCATACCATTGCATTCCATTCCATTCCATTCCACTCAATTCGATTCTGTTCAACCCGGGTAGATTCCATACCTTTCCATTCCATTGCATTCCATTCCATTCCATTCCATTCCGTTCTACTGGGGTAGATTCCATTCCATTCCATTCCATTCTATTCCACTCTGTTCCATTCCATTCCATTCCATTGCATTCCATTCCATTCCATTCCATTCCATTCCATTCTATTCCATTCTATTCCATTCCATTCCTTTGCATTCCATTCCATTCCATTCCATTCCTTTCTACTCAGGTAGATTCCATTCCCTTCCATTCCATTCCATCCCGTTCTACTCTGGTAGATTCCATACCATTCCAATCCATTCCATTCCGTTCTAGTCGGGTAGATTCCATTCCATTCCATTCCATTCCATTCCATTCCATTCCATTCCATTCCATTCCATTCTACTAGAGTAGATTCCATTCCATTCCATTTCTTTCCATTGCATTCCATTCTATTACATTCCGTTCCGTTCCATTCCTTTCGATTCCATTCCATTCTACTCGGATAGATTAAATTCAGTTCCCTTCCGTTCCGTTCCGTTCCGTGCCATTCTTTTCGGGTAGATTCTATTCCGTTCCATTCCATTCCATTACATTCCATTCCATTACTTTCCATTCCATTCCATTCTATTCTGCTCAGGGAGATTCCATTACATTCCATTTCATTCCATTCCATTCCATTCCATTGCATTCCCATAAATTACATTCTACATGTGCACATTCCATTCCATTCCTTTCCATTCCATTCCATTCCATTCCATTTCATTCCATTCCGTTCTTCTCATGTAGATTCTATTACGTTCCGATCAGTTCCATTCCGTTGTACTAGGGTATATTCCATTCCATTCCATTCCATTGCATTCCATTCCATTCCATTCCATTCCATTTTATTCCATTCCATTCCATTCCATTCCATTCCATTCCATTCCATTCCATTCCATTCCATTCTACTCGGGTAGATACTATACCATTCCATTCCATTCCATTCCGTTCTAGTCTGGTAGATTCCATTCCATTCCATTCCATTTCATTCCATTCTATTCCTTTCCGTTCCATTGCATTCCATACCAGTCCATTCCAATCAATTCGATTCTGTTCAACCCGGGTAGATTCCATACCATTCCATTCCTTTGCATTCCGTTCCATTCCATTCCATTCCATTCAATTCCATTCCATTCCATTCCACTCAATTAGGTTCTACTCGGGTAGATTCCATTCCAATCCATTCCATTCGGTTCCATTCCATTCTATTCCAATCCATTCCATTCCATTCCATTCCATTCCTTTCTACTCTGGTGGATTCCATACCATTCCAATCCATTCCTTTCCGTTCTAGTCGGGTAGATTCCATTCCATTCCATTCCATTAAATTGTGTGCAACTCGGGTAGATTCCATACCACTCCATTCCATTCCATTCCATTCCATTCCATTCCATTCCGTTCTACTCGGGTAGGTTCCATTCCATTCCATTCCATTCCATTCTGTTCCATTCCGTTCCATTCCATTCCATTCCATGTCATTCCATTCCATTCCATACCGTTCTACTAGGGTAGATTCCATACCAATCCATTCCATTCCATTCCGTTCTAGTCGGGTAGATTACATTCGAATCCATTCCTTTCCATTCCATTCTATTCCTTTCCATTCTATTGCATTCCATTTCATTCCAATCCAATCAATTCGATTCTGTTTAACCCGGGTAGATTCCATACCTTTCCATTCCTTTGCATTCCATTCCATTCCATTCCATTCTGTTCAACTCGGGTAGATTCCATACCATTCCATTCCATTCCATTCCAGTCCATTACTTTCCATTCCGTTCTACTCGGGTATTTTCCATTCCATTGCATTCCATTCCACTCCATTCCATTCTATTCCATACCGTTCCTTTCCATTCCATTCCATTCCATTGCATTCCATTCCTTTCTACTCGTGTAAATTCCATACCATTCCATTCCATTCCATTCCGTTCTACTCGTGTAGGTTCCATTCCATTCCATTCCATTCCATTCTGTTCCATTCCGTTCCATTCCATTCCATTCCATGCCATTGCATTCCATTCCATTCCATTCCGTTCTACTAGGGTAGATTCCATACCATTCTATTCCATTCCATTCCGTTCTAGTCGGGTAGATTCCATTCGATTCCATTCCATTCCATTCCATTCTATTTCTTTCCATTCCATTGCGTTCCATTCCATTACATTCCACTCAATTCGATTCTGTTCAACCCGGGTAGATTCCATAACTTTCCATTCATTTGCTTTCCATTCCATTCAATTCCATTCCATTCCATTCCATTCCATTCCGTTCTACTGGGGTAGATTCCATTCCATTCCATTCCATTCTATTCCACTCTGTTCCATTCCATTCCATTCCATTCCATTCCATTCCATTCCATTCCATTCCATTCCATCCCGTTCTACTCAGGTAGGTTCCATTCCATTCCATTCCATTCCATTCTGTTCCATTCCGTTCCATTCCATTCCATTCCATGCCATTCCATTCCATTCCATTCCATTCCATTCCATTCCATTCCATTCCATTCCATTTCATTCCATCCCGTTCTACTCTGGTAGATTCCATACCATTCCAATCCATTCCATTCTGTTCTAGTCGGGTAGACTCCATTCGATTCCATTCCATTCCATTCCATTCTATTCCTTTCAATCCATTGCATTCCATTCCATTCCATTCCACTCAATTCGATTCTGTTCAACTCGGGTAGATTCCATACCTTTCCATTCCTTTGCATTCCATTCCATTCCATTCCATTCCATTCCATTCCATTCCATTCCATTCCATTCCATTCCATTCCATTCCATTCTACTAGGGTAGATGCTATACCATTCCATTCCATTCCATTCCGTTCTAGTCGGGTAGATTCCATTCAATTCCATTCCATTCCATTCCATTCTATTCCTTTCCATTCCATTGCATTCCATTCCAGTCCATTCCATTCAATTCGTTTCTGTTCAACCCGGGTAGATTCAACACCATTCCATTCCTTTGCATTCCATTCCATTCCATTCCATTCCAAGCCATTCCATTCCATTCCATTCCATTCAATTCCGTTCTACTAGGGTAGATTCCATACCATTCCATTCCTTTCCATTCCGTTCTAGTAGGGTAGATTCCATTCGATTCCATTCCATTCCATTCCCTTCTATTCCTTTCCATTCCATTGCATTCCATTCCATACCATTCCACTCATATCGATTCTGTTCAACCCGGGTAGATTCCATACCTTTCCATTCCTTTGCATTCCATTCCATTCCATTACATTCCATTACATTCCATTCCATTCCATTCCATTCCATTCAATTCCGTTCTACTTGGGTAGATTCCATTCCATTCCATTCCATTCTATTCCACTCTGTTCCATTCCATTCCATTCCATTCCATTCCATTCCATTCCATTCCATTCCATTCCATTCCATTCCATTCCTTTCCATTCCGTTCTATTAGGGTAGATTCCATACCATTCCATTCCATTCCATTCCGTTCTAGTCGGGTAGATTCCATTCGATTCCATTCCATTCCATTCCATTCCATTCCATTCCATTCCATTCCATTCCATTCCATTCCTTTCCATTCCATTCCATTCTATTCTGCTCGGGGAGTTTCCATTCCATTTCATTCCATTCCATTCCGTTCCATTTCATTCCATTCTGTTCTTCTCATGTAGATTCCATTACGTTCCGATCCGTTCCATTCCATTGTACTCGGGTAGATTCCATTCCATTCCATTCCATTGCATTCCATTCCATTCCATTCCATTCCATTCCATTCCATTCCATTCCATTCCATTCCATTCCATTCCATTCCATCCCGTTCTACTGTGGTAGTTTCCATACCATTCCAATCCATTCCATTCCGTTCTAGTCGGGTAGATTCCATTCAATTCCGTTCCATTCCATCCCATTCTATTCCTTTCCATTCCATTGCATTCCATTCCAGTCCATTCCATTCAATTCGATTCTGTTCAACCCGGGTAGATTCCATACCATTCCATTCCTTTGCATTCCATTCCATACCATTCCATTCCATTCCATTCAATTCCATTCCATTCCATTCCATTCCATTCCACTCAATTCCATTCCATTCCATTCCATTCCATTCCACTCCATTAGGTTCTACTCGGGTGGATTCCATTCCATTCCATTCCATTCGGTTCCATTCCATTCCATTCCAATCCATTCCATTCCATTCCATTCCGTTCTACTCTGGTAGATTCCATACCATTCCAATCCATTCCTTTCCGTTCTAGTCGGGTAGATTCCATTCCATTCCATTCCATTCCATCTGTTCAATTCGCGTAGATTCCATACCATTCCATTCCATTCCATTCCATTCCATTCCATTCCGTTCTACTCGGGTAGTTTCCATTCCATTGCATTCCATTCCATTCCATTCCATTCTATTCCATACCGTTCCTTTCCATTCCATTCCATTCCATTGCATTCCATTCCTTTATACTCGTGTAAATTCCATACCATTCCATTCCATTCCATTCCGTTCTACTCGGGTAGGTTCCATTCCATTCCATTCTTTTCCATTCCGTTCCATTCCATTCCATTCCATGCCATTCCATTCCATTCCATTCCATTCCATTCCATTCCATTCCATTCCATTCCATTCCATTCCATTCCATTCCATTCCATTCCGTTCTACAAGGGTAGATTCCATACCATTCCATTCCATTCCATTCCGTTCTAGTCGGGTAGATTCCATTCGATTCCATTCCATTCCATTCCATTCTATTCCTTTGAATTCCATTGCATTCCATTCCATTAAATTCTACTCAATTCGATTCTGTTCAACTCGGGTAGATTCCATATCTTTCCATTCCTTTGCATTCCATTCCATTCCATTCCATTCCATTCCATTCCATTCCATTCCGTTCTACTGGGGTAGATTCCATTCCATTCCATTCCATTCTATTCCACTCTGTTCCATTCCATTCCGTTCAATTCCATTCCATTCCATTCCATTCCATTCCATTCCATTCCATTCCATTCCATTCCATTCCATTCCATTCCATTCCATCCCATTCTACTCTGGTAGATTCCATTCCATTCCAATCCATTCCATTCCGTTCTAGTCGGGTAGATTCCATTCCATTCCATTCCATTCCATTCCATTCCACTCGAGTAGATTCCATTCCATTCCATTCCATTCCATTGCATTCCAATCTATTCCATTCCGTTCCATTCCATTCCTTTCGATTCCATTCCATTCTACTAGGGTAGATTACATTCAGTTCCCTTCTGTTCCGTTCCGTTCCGTGCCATTCTTTTCGGGTAGATTCTATTCCGTTCCATTCCATTCCATTACATTCCATTCCATTCCTTTCCATTCCATTCCATTCTATTCTGCTCGGGGAGATTCCTTTACATTCCATTTCATTCCATTCCATTCCATTCCATTGCATTCCCATAAATTACATTCTACATGTTCACATTCCATTCCATTCCTTTCCATTCCATTCCATTCCATTCCATTTCATTCCATTCTGTTCTTCTCATGAAGATTCCATAACGTTCCGATCCGTTCCAATCCGTTGTACTTGGGTAGATTCCATTCCATTCCATTCCATTGCATTCCATTCCATTCCATTCCATTCCATTCCATTCCATTCCATTCCATTCCATTCCATTCTACTCGGGTAGATGCTATACCAGTCCATTCCATTCCATTCCGTTCTAGTCGGGTAGATTCTATTCAATTCCATTCCATTCCATTCCATTCTATTCCTTTCCATTCCATTGCATTCCATTCCAGTCCATTACATTCAATTCGATTCTGTTCAACCCGGGTAGATTCCATACCATTCCATTCCTTTGCATTCCATTCCATTCCATTCCATTCCATTCCATTCCATTCCATTCCAATCCATTGCATTCCACTCCCTTAGTTTCTACTCTGGTAGATTCCATACCATTCCATTCCATTCGGTTCCATTCCATTCCATTATAATCCATTCCATTCCATTCCATTCCGTTCTACTCTGGAAGATTCCATTCCATTCCAATCCATTCCTTTCCGTTCTAGTTGGGAAGATTCCATTCCATTCCATTCCATTCCATTCTGTTCAACTCGGGTAGATTCCATACCATTCCATTCCATTCCATTCCATTCCATTCCATTCCATTCCATTCCATTCCTTTCCATTCCATTCCATTCCATACCATTCCTTTCCATTCCGTTCCATTCCATTGCATTCCATTCCTTTCTAATCGTGTAAATTCCATACCATTCCATTCCATTCCATTCCGTTCTACTCGGCTAAGTTCCATTCCATTCCATTCCATTCCATTCCATTCCATTCCATTCCATTCTGTTCCATTCCGTTCCATTCCATTCCATTCCATGCCAATCCATTCCATTCCATTCCATTCCATTCCATTCCATTCCATTCCATTCCATTCCGTTCTACTAGTGTAGATTCCATACCATTCCATTCCATTCCATTCCGTTCTAGTCGGGTAGATTCCATTCGAATCCATTCCATTCCATTCCATTCTATTCCTTTCCATTCCATTGCATTCCATTCCATTCCATTCCAATGAATTCGATTCTGTTCAACTCGGGTAGATTCCATAACTTTCCATTCTTTGCATTCCATTCCATTCCATTCCATTCCATTCCATTCCATTCCATTCCATTCCATTCCGTTCTACTGGGGTAGATTCCATTCCATTCCATTCCATTCTATTCCACTCTGTTCCATTCCATTCCATTCCATTCCATTCCATTCCATTCCATTCCATTCCATTCCATTCCATTCCATTCCATCCCGTTCTACTCTGGTAGATTCCATACCATTCCAATCCATTCCATTCCGTTCTAGTCGGGTAGATTCCATTCCATTCCATTCCATTCCATTCCATTCCATTCCATTCTACTCAAGTAGATTCCATTCCATTCCATTCCATTGCATTGCATTCCATTCTATTCCATTCCGTTCCGTTCCATTCCTTTCGATTCCATTCCATTCTATTTGGGTTGATTACATTCAGTTAACTTCCGTTCCGTTCCGTTCCGTGCCATTCTTTTCGGGTAGATTCTATTCCGTTCCATTCCATTCCATTCCATTCCATTCCATTCCATTCCATTCCATTCCATTCCTTTCCTTTCCATTCCATTCCATTCTATTCTGCTCGGGGAGATTCCATTACATTCCATTTCATTCCATTCCATTCCATTCCATTGCATTCCCATAAATTACATTCTACATGTGCACATTCCATTCCATTCGTTTCCATTCCATTCCATTCCATTCAATTTCATTCCATTCCGTTCTTCTCATGTAGATTCCATTACGTTCCGATCCGTTGCATTCCGTTGTACTCGGGTAGATTCCATTCCATTCCATTCCATTGCATTCCATTCCATTCCATTCCATTCCATTCTATTCCATTCCATTCCATTCCATTCCATTCCATTCCATTCCATTCCATTCCATTCCATTCCATTCTACTCGGGTAGATGCTATACCATTCCATTCCATTCCATTCCGTTCTAGTCGGGTAGATTCCATTCAATTCCATTCCATTCCATTCCATTCCATTCCATTCCGTTCTACTAGGGTAGATTCCATACCATTCCATTCCATTCCATTCCGTTCTAGTCGGGTAGATTCCATTCGATTCCATTCCATTCAATTCCATTCTATTCCTTTCCATTCCATTGCATTCCATTCCATTCCATTCCACTCAATTCGATTCTGTTCAACCCGGGTAGATTCCATACCTTTCCATTCTTTGCATTCCATTCCATTCCATTCCATTCCATTGCATTCCATTTCATACCAATCCATTCCATTCCATTCCGTTCTACTCGGGTAGATTCCATTCCATTCCATTCCATTCTATTCCATTCTGTTCCATTCCACTCCATTCCATTCCATTCCATTCCATTCCATTCCATTCTACTCGAGTAGATTCCTTTCCACTGCATTCCATTCCATTGCATTCCATTCCGTTCCGTTCCGTTCCGTTCCCTTCCGTTCCATTCCGTTCCGTTCTTCTCGGGTGGATTCCATTCCATTTCGTTCCGTTCCGTTCCGTTCCGTTCTCTTCCATACCTTTCCGTTCCATTCCATTCCATTCCATTCCATTCCGTTCTACTCGGATAGATTCCATTCCATTGCATTCCATTCCATTCCCATCCATTCTATTCCATACGGTTCCATTCCATTCCATTCCATTCCATTCCATTGCATTCCATTCCTTTCTTCTCGGGTACATTCCATACCATTCCATTCCATTCCATTCCGTTCTACTCGGGTAGATTCCATTCCATTCCATTCCATTCCAATCAATTCCATTCCATTGTATTCCATTCCATTCCATTCCATTCGATGTTGTTCAACTCAGATAGATTCCATACAGTTCCATTCCATTCCATTCCATTCCATTGCATTCCATTCCATTCCATTCCATTCTGTTCTACTCGGGTAGATTCCATTCCGTTCCTTTCCGTTCCGTTCCATTCCGTTACATTCCATTCAGTTACATTCCATTCAATTCCGATCCTTTCCAATCCATTCCATTCGATGGTGTTCAACCCGGTTAGATTCCATACCATTCCATTCCTTTGCATTCCATTCCACTCCATTCCATTGCATTCCATTCCATTCCATTCCATTCCATTCCGTTCCGTTCTACTCACGTAGATTCCATTCCCTTCCATTCCATTCCATTCCATTCCACTCCATTCCATTCCGTTCTACTCGGGAAGATTCCATGCCACTGCATTCCAGTCCTTTCCGTTCTAGTCGGGTAGATTCCATTCGATTCCATAACATTCCATTCCATTCTATTCCTTTCCGATCCGTTCTATTCCATTCCATTCCATTCCATTCAATTCGATTCTGTTCAACCCGGGTAGATTCCATACTATTCCATTCGTTTGCATAACATTCCATTCCATTCCATTCCATTCCATTCCATTCCATTCCATTCCATTCCATTCCATTCCATTCCATTCCATTCCATTCCATTCCGTTCTACTCGGGTAGATTCCATTCAATTCCATTCCATTCTATTCCATTCTGTTCCATTCCATTCCATTCCATTCCATTCCGTTCTACTCGGTTAGATTCCATTCCATTGCATTCCATTCCACTGCATTCCAATCCCTTCCGTTCTGTTAAATTCTGTTCCGTTCCATTCCATTCCGTTCCGTTCTTCTCGGGTTGCTTCCATTCCATTGCGTTCCGTTCAGTTCCTTTCCGTTCTTCTCGTGTGGATTCCATTCCATTGTGTTCCGTTCCGTTCCGTTCCGTTCTCTTCCGTACATTTCCTTTACATTCCATTCCAATCCATTCCATTCCGTTCCACTCGGATAGATTCCATTCCATTGAATTCCGTTCCATTCCATTCCATTCCATTCCATTGCATTCCATTCCGTTCTACTCGGGTAAATTCCATACCATTCCATTCCATTCCATTCCATTCTCTTCTACTCGGGTAGATTCCATTCCATTCCATTCAATTCCATTCTATTCCTTTCCATTTCATTCCATTCTATTCCATTCTGTTCCATTCCGTTCCATTCCATTCCATTCCATTCCATTCTACTCGGGTTGATCATTCCATTCCATTCCATTCCACTCTATTCCTTTCCATTCCACATCATTCCATTCCATTCCATTCCATTCAATTCGATTCTGTTCAACCCGGGTAGATTCCATATCATTCCATTCCTTTGCATTCCATTCCATTCCATTCCATTCTATTCCATTCCATTCCTTTCTACTCCGGTAGATTCCATTCCATTCCATTCCATTCTTTTCCATTCTGCTCCATTCCATTCCATTCCATTCCATTCCATTCCATTCCATTCCATTCCATTCCATTCAATTCCGTTCTACTCTTTTAGATTCCATAGCATTCCAATCAATTCCATTCCATTCTAGTCGTGTTGATTCCATTCCATTCCATTCCATTCTATTCCTTTCCGTTCCTTTCCATTCCATTCCATTCCATTCTGTTCAACTTGAGTAGATTCCATACCATTCCATTCCATTCCATTCCATTCCATTCTATTCCATTCCATTCCATTCCATTCCATTCCGTTCTATTAGGGTAGATTCCATTCCATTGCATTGAATTCCGTTCCGTTCCGTTCCGATCCATTCCGTTCCGTTCCGTTCCATTCCGTTCTGTTCTTCTCGGGTGGATTCCAATCCATTGCGTTCCATTCCAATCCGTTCCGTTCTCTTCCGTAACTTTCCGTTCCATTCCATTCAATTAGATTCCATTCCGTTCTACTCAGAGAGATTCCATTCCATTGCATTCCATTCCATTCCATTCCATTCTGTTCCATACCGTTCCATTCCATTCCATTCCATTCAATTGCATTACATTCCGTTCTACTCGGGTAAATTCCATACCATTCTTTCCATTCCATTCCGTTCTACTCGGGTAGATTCTATTCCATTCCATTCCATTCCATTCCATTCCATTCCATTCCATTCCATTCTACTCGGGTAGATACTATACCATTCCATTCCATTCCATTCCGTTCTAGTCGGGTAGATTCCATTCCATTCCATTCCATTCCATTCCATTCCATTCCATTCTATTCCTTTCCGTTCCATTGCATTCTATTCCAGTCCATTCCAATCAATTCGATTCTGTTCAACCCGGGTAGATTCCATACCATTCCATTCCTTTGCATTCCATTCCATTCCATTCCATTCCATTCCATTCCATTCCATTCAATTCCATTCCATTCCATTCCACTCCATTAAGTTCTACTCGGGTAGATTCCATTCCAATCCATTCCATTCGGTTCCATTCCATTCTATTCCAATCCATTCCATTCCATTCCATTCCATTCCATTCCTTTCTAATCTGGTAGATTCCATACCATTCCATTCCATTCCATTCCGTTCTAGTCGGGTAGATTCCATTCGATTCCATTCCATTCCATTCCATTCTTTCCTTTCCATTCCATTGCATTGCATTCCATTCCATTCCACTCAATTCGATTCTGTTCAACCTGGGTAGATTCCATACGTTTCCATTCCATTGCATTGCATTCCATTCCATTCCATTCCATTCCATTCCGTTCTACTTTGGTAGATTCCATTCCATTCCATTCCATTAAATTCTGTGCAACTCGGGTAGATTCCATACGACTCCATTCCATTCCATTCCATTCCATTCCATTCCATTCCATTCCATTCCGTTCTACTCGGGTAGTTTCCATTCCATTGCATTCCATTCCATTCCATTCCATTCTATTCCATACCGTTCCTTTCCATTCCATTCCATTCCATTCTATTCCATTCCATTCCATTCCATTCCATTCCGTTCTATTAGGGTAGATTCCATTCCATTGCATTGAATTCCGTTCCGTTCCGTTCCGATCCATTCCGTTCCGTTCCGTTCCATTCCGTTCTGTTCTTCTCGGGTGGATTCCAATCCATTGCGTTCCATTCCAATCCGTTCCGTTCTCTTCCGTAACTTTCCGTTCCATTCCATTCAATTAGATTCCATTCCGTTCTACTCAGAGAGATTCCATTCCATTGCATTCCATTCCATTCCATTCCATTCTGTTCCATACCGTTCCATTCCATTCCATTCCATTCAATTGCATTACATTCCGTTCTACTCGGGTAAATTCCATACCATTCTTTCCATTCCATTCCGTTCTACTCGGGTAGATTCTATTCCATTCCATTCCATTCCATTCCATTCCATTCCATTCCATTCCATTCTACTCGGGTAGATACTATACCATTCCATTCCATTCCATTCCGTTCTAGTCGGGTAGATTCCATTCCATTCCATTCCATTCCATTCCATTCCATTCCATTCTATTCCTTTCCGTTCCATTGCATTCTATTCCAGTCCATTCCAATCAATTCGATTCTGTTCAACCCGGGTAGATTCCATACCATTCCATTCCTTTGCATTCCATTCCATTCCATTCCATTCCATTCCATTCCATTCCATTCAATTCCATTCCATTCCATTCCACTCCATTATGTTCTACTCGGGTAGATTCCATTCCAATCCATTCCATTCGGTTCCATTCCATTCTATTCCAATCCATTCCATTCCATTCCATTCCATTCCTTTCTAATCTGGTAGATTCCATACCATTCCATTCCATTCCATTCCGTTCTAGACGGGTAGATTCCATTCGATTCCATTCCATTCCATTCCATTCTTTCCTTTCCATTCCATTGCATTGCATTCCATTCCATTCCACTCAATTCGATTCTGTTCAACCTGGGTAGATTCCATACGTTTCCATTCCATTGCATTGCATTCCATTCCATTCCATTCCATTCCATTCCGTTCTACTTTGGTAGATTCCATTCCATTCCATTCCATTAAATTCTGTGCAACTCGGGTAGATTCCATACGACTCCATTCCATTCCATTCCATTCCATTCCATTCCATTCCATTCCATTCCATTCCGTTCTACTCGGGTAGTTTCCATTCCATTGCATTCCATTCCATTCCATTCCATTCTATTCCATACCGTTCCTTTCCATTCCATTCCATTCCATTGCATTCCATTCCTTTCTACTCGTGTAAATTCCATACCATTCCATTCCATTCCATTCCGTTCTACTCGGGTAGGTTCCATTCCATTCCATTCCATTCCATTCGGTTCCATTCCGTTCCATTCCATTCCATTCCATGCCATTCCATTCCATTCCATTCCATTCCATTCCATTCCATTCCATTCCATTCCGTTCTACTAGGGTAGATTCCATACCATTCCATTCCATTCCATTCCGTTCTAGTCGGGTAGATTACATTCGATTCCATTCCTTTCCATTCCATTCTATTCCTTTCCATTCCATTGCATTCCATTCCATTCCATTCCACTCAATTCGATTCTGTTTAACCCGGGTTGATTCCATACTTTTCCATTCCTTTGCATTCCATTCCATTCCATTCCATTCTGTTCAACTCGGGTAGATTCCATACCATTCCATTCCATTCCATTCCAGTCCTTTCCATTCCATTCCGTTCTACTCGGGTAGTTTCCATTCCTTTGCATTCCATTCCATTCCATTCCATTCTATTCCATACCGTTCCTTTCCATTCCATTCCATTCCATTGCATTCCATTCCTTTCTACTCGTGTAAATTCCATACCATTCCATTCCATTCCATTCCGTTCTACTCGGGTAGGATCCACTCCATTCCATTCCATTCCATTCTGTTCCACTCCGTTCCATTCCATTCCATTCCATGCCATTCCATTCCATTCCATTCTATTCCGTTCTACTAGGGTAGATTCCATACCATTCCATTCCATTCCATTCCATTCCATTCCATTCCATTCCATTCCATTCCGTTCTACTAGGGTAGATTCCATACCATTCCATTCCATTCCATTCCGTTCTAGTCGGGTAGATTCCATTCGATTCCATTCCATTCCATTCGATTCTATTCCTTTCCATTCCATTGCATTCCATTCCATTCCATTCCACTCAATTCGATTCTGTTCAACCCGGGTATATTCCATACCTTTCCATTCCTTTGCATTCCATTCCATTCCATTCCATTCCATTCCATTCCATTCCATTCCATTCCATTCCATTCCATTCCATTCCATTCTAATGGGGTAGATTCGATTCCATTCCATTCCATTCTATTCCACTCTGTTCCATTCCATTCCATTCCATTCCAATCCATTCCATTCCATTCCATTCCATTCCATTCCATCCCGTTCTACTCTGGTAGATTCCATACCATTCCAATCCATTCCATTCCGTTCTAGTCGGGTAGATTCCATTCCAATCCACTCCATTCCATTCCATTCCATTCCATTCCATTCTACTCGAGTAGATTCCATTCCATTCCAGTCCATTCCATTGCATTCCATTCTATTCCATTCCGTTCCATTCCATTCCTTTCGATTCCATTCCATTCTAATCGGGTAGATTACATTCAGTTCCCTTCCGTTCCGTTCCGTTCTGTGCCATTCTTTTCGGGTAGATTCTATTCCTTTCCATTCCATTCCATTCTATTCCATTCAATTCTTTCCATTCCATTCCATTCTATTCTACTCGGGGAGATTCCATTCCATTCCATTTCATTCCATTCCATTCCATTCCATTGCATTCCCATAAATTACATTCTACATGTGCACATTCCATTCCATTCCTTTCCATTCGATTCCATTCCATTCCATTTCATTCCATTCCGTTCTTCTCATGTAGATTCCATTACGTTCCGATCCGTTCCATTCCGTTGTACTCGGGTAGATTCCATTCCATTCCATTCCTTTGTATTCCATTCCATTCCATTCCATTCCATTCCATTCCATTCTACTCGGGTAGATGCTATACCATTCCATTCCATTCCATTCCGTTCTAGTCTGGTAGATTCCATTCAATTCCATTCCATTCTATTCCATTCTATTCCTTTCCGTTCCATTGCATTCCATTCCAGTCCATTCCATTCAATTCGATTCTGTTCAACCCGGGTAGATTCCATACCATTCCATTCCTTTGCCTTCCATTCCATTCCATTCCATTCCATTCCATTCCATTCCATTCCATTCCACTCCATTAGGTTCTACTCGGGTAGATTCAATTCCATTACATTCCATTCGGTTCCATTGCATTCCATTCCATTCCATTCCGTTCTACTTTGGTAGATTCCATTCCATTCCATTCCATTAAATTCTGTGCATCTCGGGTAGATTCCATACGACTCCATTCCATTCCATTCCATTCCATTCCATTCCATTCCATTCCATTCCGTTCTACTCGGGTAGTTTCCATTCCATTGCATTCCATTCCATTCCATTCCATTCTATTCCATACCGTTCCTTTCCATTCCATTCCATTCCATTGCATTCCATTCCTTTCTACTCGTGTAAATTCCATACCATTCCATTCCATTCCATTCCGTTCTACTCGGGTAGGATCCATACCATTCCATTCCATTCCATTCGGTTCCATTCCGTTCCATTCCATTCCATTCCATGCCATTCCATTCCATTCCATTCTATTCCGTTCTACTAGGGTAGATTCCATTCCATTCCATTCCATTCCATTCCATTCCATTCCATTCCATTCCATTCCATTCCATTCCATTCCGTTCTACTAGGGTAGATTCCATACCATTCCATTCCATTCCATTCCGTTCTAGTCGGGTATATTCCATTCGATTCCATTCCATTCCATTCGATTCTATTCCTTTCCATTCCATTGCATTCCATTCCATTCCATTCCACTCAATTCGATTCTGTTCAACCCGGGTATATTCCATACCTTTCCATTCCTTTGCATTCCATTCCATTCCATTCCATTCCATTCCATTCCATTCCATTCCATTCCATTCCATTCCATTCCATTCCATTCCATTCCGTTCTAATGGGGTAGATTCGATTCCATTCCATTCCATTCTATTCCACTCTGTTCCATTCCATTCCATTCCATTCCATTCCATTCCATTCCATTCCATTCCATTCCATTCCATCCCGTTCTACTCTGGTAGATTCCATACCATTCCAATCCATTCCATTCCGTTCTAGTCGGGTAGATTCCATTCCAATCCACTCCATTCCATTCCATTCCATTCCATTCTACTCGAGTAGATTCCATTCCAATCCACTCCATTCCATTCCATTCCATTCCATTCTACTCGAGTAGATTCCATTCCATTCCAGTCCATTCCATTGCATTCCATTCTATTCCATTCCGTTCCATTCCATTCCTTTCGATTCCATTCCATTCTAATCGGGTAGATTACATTCAGTTCCCTTCCGTTCCGTTCCGTTCTGTGCCATTCTTTTCGGGTAGATTCTATTCCTTTCCATTCCATTCCATTCTATTCCATTCCATTCTTTCCATTCCATTCCATTCTATTCTACTCGGGGAGATTCCATTCCATTCCATTTCATTCCATTCCATTCCATTCCATTGCATTCCCATAAATTACATTCTACATGTGCACATTCCATTCCATTCCTTTCCATTCGATTCCATTCCATTCCATTTCATTCCATTCCGTTCTTCTCATGTAGATTCCATTACGTTCCGATCCGTTCCATTCCGTTGTACTCGGGTAGATTCCATTCCATTCCATTCCTTTGTATTCCATTCCTTTCCATTCCATTCCATTCCATTCCATTCCATTCCATTCCATTCCATTCTACTCGGGTAGATGCTATACCATTCCATTCCGTTCTAGTCTGGTAGATTCCATTCAATTCCATTCCATTCTATTCCATTCTATTCCTTTCCGTTCCATTGCATTCCATTCCAGTCCATTCCATTCAATTCGATTCTGTTCAACCCGGGTAGATTCCATACCATTCCATTCCTTTGCCTTCCATTCCATTCCATTCCATTCCATTCCATTCCATTCCATTCCACTCCATTAGGTTCTACACGGGTAGATTCCATTCCATTACATTCCATTCGGTTCCATTCCATTCCATTCCAATCCATTGCATTCCATTCCATTCCGTTCTACTCTTGTAGATTCCATACCATTCCAATCCATTCCTTTCCGTTCTACTCGGGCAGATTCCATTACATTCCATTCCATTCCATTCTGCTCTACTCGGGTAGATTCCATACCATTCCATTCCATTCCATTCCATTCCATTCAATTCCGTTCTACTCGGGTAGTTTCCATTCCATTGCATTCCATTCCATTCCATTCCATTCTATTCCATACCGTTCCTTTCCATTCCATTCCATTCCAATGCATCCAATTCCTTTCTACTCGTGTAAATTCCATACCATTCCATTGCATTCCATTCCGTTCTACTCGGGTTGGTTCCATTCCATTCCATTCCATTCCATTATGTTTCATTCCGTTCCATTCCATTCCATTCCATTCCATTCCATTACATTCCATTCCATTCCATTGCATTCCATTCCATTCCGTTCTACTAGGGGAGATTCCATACCATTCCATTCCTTTTCTGTTCCGTTCTAGTCGTGTTGATTCCATTCGATTCCATTCCATTCCATTCCATTCTATTCCTTTCCATTCCATTGCATTCCATTCCATTCCATTCCACTCAATTCGATTCTGTTCAACCCGGGTAGATTCCATACCTTTCCATTCCTTTGCATTCCATTCCATTCCATTCCATTCTATTCCATTCCATTCCATTCCATTCCATTCCATTCCATTCCATTCCATTCCGTTCTACTGGGGTAGATTCCATTCCATTCCATTCCATTCTATTCCACTCTGTTCCATTCCATTCCCATCCATTCCATTCCATTCCATTCCATTCCATTCCATCCCATCCCGTTCTACTCTGGTAGATTCCATACCATTCCAATCCATTCCATTCCATTCTAGTCGGGTAGATTCCATTCCATTCCACTCCATTCCATTCCATTCCATTCCATTCCATTCCATTCCATTCCATTCCATTCCATTCCATTCCCTTCCACTCTACTCGAGTAGACTCCATTCCATTCCATTCCATTCCATTGCATTCCATTCTATTCCATTCCGTTCCGTTCCATTCCTTTCGATTCCATTCCATTCTACTCGGGTAGATTACATTCAGTTACCTTACTTTCCGTTCCGTTCCGTGCCATTCTTTTCGGGTAGATTCTATTCCGTTCCATTCCATTCCATTACATTCCATTCCATTCCTTTCCATTCCATTCCATTCTATTCTGCTCGGGGAGATTCCTTTACATTCCATTTCATTCCATTCCATTCCATTCCATTGCATTCCCATAAATTACATTCTACATGTGCACATTCCATTCCATTCCATTCCATTCCATTCCATTCCATTCCATTTCATTCCATTCCGTTCTTCTCATGTAGATTAAATTACGTTCCGATCCGTTCCATTCCGTTGTACTCGGGTAGATTCCATTCCATTCCATTCCATTGCATTCCATTCCATTCCATTCCATTCCATTCCATTCCATTCCATTCCATTCCATTCCATTCCATTCCTTTCTACTCTGGTACAATCCATACCATTCCAATCCATTCCTTTCCGTTCTAGTCGGGTAGATTCCATTCCATTCCATTCCATTCCATTCCATTCCATTCTGTTCAACTCGGGTAGATTCCATACCATTCCATTCCATTCCATTCCATCACATTCCATTCCATTCCATTCCGTTCTTCTCGGGTAGTTTCCATTCCATTGCATTCCATTCCATTCCATTCCATTGTATTCCATACCATTCATTTCCATTCCATTCCATTCCATTGCATTCCATTCCTTTCTACTCGTGTAAATTCCATACCATTCCATTCCATTCCATTCCGTTCTACTCGGGTAGGTTCCATTCCATTCCATTCCATTCCATTCTGTTCTATTCCGTTCCATTCCATTCCATTCCATGCCATTCCATTCCATTCCATTCCATTCCATTCCATTCCATTCCATTCCGTTCTACTATGGTAGATTCCATACCATTCCATTCCATTCCATTCTGTTCTAGTCGGGTAGATTCCATTCGATTCCATTCCATTCCATTCCATTCTATTCCTTTCCAATCCATTGCATTCCATTCCATTCCATTCCACTCAATTCGATTCTGTTCAACCCAGGTAGATTCCATACCTTTCAATTCCTTTGCATTCCATTCCATTCCATTCCATTCCATTCCATTCCATTCCATTCCATTCCATTCCATTCCATTCCGTTGTACTAGTGTAGATTCCATTCCATTCCATTCCATTCTATTCCACCCTGTTCCATTCCATTCCATTCCATTCCATTCCATTCCATTCCCTTCCATTCCATTCCATTCCATGCCATGCCATTCCATCCCGTTCTACTCTGGTAGATTCCATACCATTCCAATCCATTCCATTCCGTTTAGTCGGGTAGATTCCATTCCATTCCATTCAATTCCATTCCATTCCATTCCATTCCATTCCATTCCATTCCATTCCATTCCATTCCATTCCATTCTACTCGAGTAGATTCCATTCCATTCCATTCCATTCCATTGCATTCCATTCTATTCCATTCCGTTCCGTTCCATTCCTTTCAGTGCCATTCCATTCTACTCAGGTAGATTAAATTCAGTTCCCTTCCGTTCCGTTCCGTTCCATGCCATTCTTTTCGGGTAGATTCTATTCCGTTCCATTCCATTCCATTACATTCCATTCCATTCCTTTCCATTCCATTCCATTCTATTCTGCTCAGGGAGATTCTATTACATTCCATTTCCTTCCATTCCATTCCATTCCATTGCAATTCCATAAATTACATTCTACATGTGCACATTCCACTCCATTCCTTTCCATTCCATTCCATTCCATTCCATTCCATTCCATTTCATTCCATTCCGTTCTTCTCATGTAGATTCCATGACGTTCCGATCCGTTCCATTCCGTTGTACTCGGGAAGATTCCATTCCATTCCATTCCATTGCACTCCATTCCATTAAATTCCATTCCATTCTATTCCATTCCATTCCGTTCCGTTCTTCTCGGTTCCTTTAAATTCCATTCCATTCCATTCCATTCCATTCCATTACATTACATTCTGTTCTACTCGGTTAGATTCCATTCCGTTCCGTTCCGTTCCGTTCCGTTCCGTTACATTCCATTCCGTTCTACTCGGGTAGATTCTTTACCATTCCATACCATTCCATTCCATTCCACTCGGGTAGATTCCATTCGATTCCATTCTATTCCATTCCATTCTATTCCGTTCCATTCCATTCCATTACATTCCATTCCATTCCGTTCCATTCCGTTCCATTCCATTCCATTCCATTCCGTTCTACTCGGGTAGATTCTTTACCATTCCATACCATTCCATTCCATTCCACTCGGGTAGATTCCATTC
This sequence comes from Gorilla gorilla gorilla, assembly GCF_029281585.2. Lineage (NCBI taxonomy): Eukaryota > Metazoa > Chordata > Mammalia > Primates > Hominidae > Gorilla > Gorilla gorilla. Next base: position 48,004,729 of record NC_073248.2, read on the forward strand.
GATTCCATTCTATTCCATTCCATTCTATTCCTTTCCGTTCCATTCCATTCCATTCCATGCCATTCCATTCCATTCCATTCCATTCCGTTCTACTAGGGTAGATTCCAACCATTCCATTCCATTCCATTCCGTTCTAGTCGGGTAGATTCCATTCGATTCCATTCCATTCCATTCCATTCTATTTCTTTCCATTCCATTGCATTCCATTCCATTCCATTCCACTCAATTCGATTCTGTTAATACCGGGTAGATTCCATACCTTTCCATTCCTTTGCATTCCATTCCATTCCATTCCATTCCATGCCATTCCATTCCGTTCCGTTCTACTTGGGTAGATTCCATTCCATTCCATTCCATTCTATTCGACTCTGTTCCATTCCTATCCATTCCATTCCATTCCATTCCATTCCATTCCATTCCATCCCGTTCTACTCTGGTAGATACCATACCATTCCAATCCATTCCATTCCGTTCTAGTCGGGTAGATTCCATTCCATTCCATTCCATTCCGTTCCATTCTATTCCATTCTACTCGAGTAGATTCCATTCCATTCCATTCCATTCCATTGCATTCCATTCTATTCCCTTCCGTTCCGTTCCATTCCTTTCGATTCCATTCTATTCTTCTCGGGGAGATTACATTCAGTTCCCTTCCATTCCGTTCCGTTCCGTGCCATTCTTTTCGGGTAGATTCAATTCCGTTACATTCCATTCCATTACATTCCATTCCATTCCTTTCCATTCCATTCCATTCTATTCTGCTCGGGGAGATTCCATTACATTCCATTTCATTCCATTCCATTCCATTCCATTGCATTCCCATAAATTACATTCTACATGTGCACATTCCATTCCATTCCTTTCCATTCCATTCCATTCCATTCCATTCCATTTCATTCCATTCCGTTCTTCTCATGTAGATTCCATTACGTTCCGATCCGTTCCATTCCGTTGTACTCGGGTAGATTCCATTCCATTCCATTCCATTGCATTCCATTCCGTTCTACTCGGGTAGATTTCATGCCACTCCATTCCATTCCATTCCGTTCTAATCGGGTAGATTCCATTCGATTCCATTCCATTCCATTCCATTCCATTCTATTTCTTTCCGTTCCATTCCATTCCATTCCATTCCATTCCATTCCATTCAATTCCATTCCATTCCATTCCGTTCTACTCGGGTAGATTCCATTCAATTCCATTCCATTCTATTCCATTATGTTCCATTCCGTTCCATTCCATTCCATTCCATTCCATTCCATTCCATTCCATTCCATTCCATTCCATTCCATTCCATTCAGTTCTACTCGGGTAGATTCCATACCATTCCATTCCGTTCTAGTCGGGTAGAGTCCATTCTTTTCCATTCCATTCCATTCGTGTCCATTTCGTTCCCTTCCATTTCATTTGTGTCCATTCAGTTCCATTCCATTCCATTCGGATCCATTCCCTTCCATTCCATTCCATTCCATTCTGTTCAACTCGTGTAGATTCCATACCATTCCGTACCATTCCATTCCGTTCCATTCCATTCCGTTCTACTCGGTTAGATTCCATTCCATTGCATTCCATTCCACTGCATTCCAATCGTTCCTTTCCGTTCCATTCTGTTCCGTTCCGTTCCATTCCGTTCCGTTCTTCTCGGGTGGATTCCATTCCATTGCGTTCCGTTCAGTTCCGTTCCGTTCTTCTCGGGTGGATTCCATTCCATTGTGTTCCGTTCCGTTCCGTTCCATTCTCTTCCGTACGTTTCCTTTACATTCCATTCCAATCTATTCCATTCCGTTCCACTCGGATAGATTCCATTCCATTGCATTCAGTTCGACTCCATTCCATTCTATTCCATACCGTTAAATTCCATTCCATTCCATTGCATTCCATTCCGTTCTACTCGAGTAAATTCCACACCATTCCATTCCATTCCATTCCATTCCGTTCTACTCGGGTAGATTCCATTCCATTCCATTCCATTCCATTCCATTCCATTCCATTCCATTCCATTCCATTCCATTCCATTCTACTCGGGTAGATTCCATTCCATTCCATTCCATTCCATTCCATTCCGTTCCATTCCGTTCCATTCCGTTCCGTTCCGTTCCATTCCGTTCCATTCCATTCCATTCCATTCCATTCCATTCCGTTCTACTCGGGTAGATTCCATACCATTCCATTCCATTCCTTTGCGTTCTACTCGGGTAGATTCAATTCCATTCCATTCCATTCCATTCCATTCCATTCCATTCCATTCCATTCCATTCTATTCGGTTCAACTCAGGTAGATTCCATTTTATTGCATTCCATTTCATTGCATTCCAATCCGTTACATTTCTTTCCATTCCATTCCGTTCCGTTCCATTCCGTTCCGATCTTCTCGGTTGGATTCCATTCAATTGCGTTCCGTTCCGTTCCGTTCTGTTCTTCTCGGGTGGATTCTATTCCATTGCGTTCCATTTCGTTCTCTTCCGTACCTTTCCGTTCCATTCCATTCCATTCCATTCCATTCCATTCTACTCGGATAGATTTCCATTCCATTGCATTCCGTTCCATTCCATTCCATTCTATTCCATACCATTCCTTTCCTTTCCATTCCATTCCATTGCATTCCACTCCGTTCTACTCGTGTAAATTCCATACCATTCCATTCCATTCCATTCCGTTCTACACGGGTAGGTTCCATTCCATTCCATTCCATTCCATTCCATTCCATTCCATTCCATTCCATTCCGTTCTGTTCCATTCCATTCCATTCGATTCCATTCCATTCCATTCCATTCCATTCCGTTCTACTCGGGTAGATTCCAAACCATTCCATTCCGTTCTAGTCGGGTAGATTCCATTTGATTCCGTTCCACTCCATTCCATTCTATTCCTTTCCGTTCCATTCCATTCCATTCCATTCCATTCCACTCAATTCGATTCTGTTCAACCCGGGTAGATTCAATACCATTCCATTCCTTTGCATTCCATTAAATTCCATTGCATTCCGTTCTACTCGGGTAGATTCCATTCCATTTCATTCCATTCTATTCCATTCTTTTCCATTCCATTCCATTCCATTCCATTCCATTCCATTCCATTCCATTCCATTCCATTGTAATCGTGGAGATTCCATTGAATTCCATTCCATTCTATTCCATTCCGTTCCATTCCATTCCATTCCGTTCTAATCGGGTACATTCCACTCCGTTCTGTTCCATTCCGTTCCGTTCCATTCTACTTGGTTAGATCATATTCCATTCCATTCCATTCCATTCCATTCCATTCCATTCCATTCTATTCCATTCCATTCCATTCCATTCCATTCCATTCTATTCCATTCCAATCCATTCCATTCCATTCCCTTCCATTACACTCCATTCTATTGCATTCCATTCCGTTCCGTTCTTCTCGGGTCCATTAAATTCCATTCCATTCCATTCCATTCCATTCCATTACATTACATTCTCTTCTACTCGGTTAGATTTCATTCCGTTCCGTTCCGTTCTGTTCCGTTCCGTTACATTCCATTCCGTTACATTCCATTCCATTCCGTTCCATTCTGTTCCATTCCATTCCATTCCATTCCGTTCTACTCTTGTAGATTCCATACCATTCCATACCATTCCTTTCCATTCCACTCGGGTAGATTCCATTCGATTCCATTCTATTCCATTCCATTCTATTCCTTTCTGTTCCATTCCATTCCATTCCTTTCCATTTCATTCCATTCCGTTCTACTCGGGTAGATTCAATTCCATTCCGTTCAGTTCCGTTCCGTTCCATTCCAATCCATTCCATTCCGTTCCATTCCATTCCATTCTTCTCTTGTGGATTCCACTCCATTCCATTCCATTCCATTCCGTTCCGTTCCATTCCATTCCATTCCATTTCATTCCATTCCGTTCCATTCCATTCCGTTCTTCTCAGGTGGATTCCATTCCATTCCATTCCATTCCATTCTGTTCTACTTGGGTAGATTCCATTCTATTCCATTCCATTCTATTCCATTCCATTCCATTCCATTCTGTTCTGTTCCGTTCCATTCCGTTCCATTGCATTCCGTTCTTCTCGAGTGGATTCCATTCCATTCCATTCCGTTGCATATCATTCCATTCCGTTCTACTCGGGTAGATTCCATTCCATTCCTTTGCATTCCGTTCCGTTCCTTTCCGTTCCGTTCCGTTCCGTTCCATTCCGTTCCATTCTTCTCGGGTGGATTCCATTCCATTGGTTTCCGTTCCGTTCTGTTCCATTCTGTTCCGTATCGTTCCGTTCCGTTCCATTTCACTCCATTCTACTCGGGTAGGTTCCATTCCATTCCATTCCATTCCATTCTATTCCGTTCCATTCCGTTCCATTCCATTCCATTCCATTCCATTCCATTCCATTCCATTCCATTCTGTTCTACTCGGGTAGATTCCATTCCGTTCCTTTCCGTTCCGTTCCGTTCCGTTAATTTCCATTCCGTTACATTGCATTCCATTTGGATCCTTTCCAATCCATTCCTTTCAATGCTGATCAACCCGGGTAAGTTCCATACCATTCCATTCCTTTGAATTCCATTCCATTCCATTCCATTCCATTCCATTCCATTCCATTCCATTCCATTCCATTCCATTCCATTCCATTCCATTCCATTCCATTCCATTCCATTCCGTTCCGTTCAACTCAGGTGGATTCCATTCCATTCCATTCCATTCCATTCCATTCCATTCCATTCCATTCCATTCCATTCCATTCCATTCCATTCCATTCCGTTCTACTCGGGTGGATTTCATGCCACTCCATTCCATTCCATTCCGTTCTAATCGGGTAGATTCCATTCGATTCCATTCCATTCAATTCCATTCCATTCCATTCTATTTCTTTCCGTTCCATTCCATTCCATTCCATTCCATTCCATTCCATTCACTTCCATTCCATTCCATTCCGTTCTACTCGGGTAGATTCCATTCATTTCCATTCCATTCTATTCCATTATGTTCCATTCCGTTCCATTCCATTCCATTCCATTCCATTCCATTCCATTCCATTCCATTCCATTCCATTCAGTTCTACTCGGGTAGATTCCATACCATTCCATTCCGTTCTAGTCGGGTAGAGTCCATTCTTTTCCATTCCATTCCATTCGTGTCCATTTCGTTCCCTTCCATTTCATTTGTGTCCATTCAGTTCCATTCCATTCCATTCGGATCCATTCCCTTCCATTCCATTCCATTCCATTCTGTTCAACTCGTGTAGATTCCATACCATTCCGTACCATTCCATTCCGTTCCATTCCATTCCGTTCTACTCGGTTAGATTCCATTCCATTGCATTCCATTCCACTGCATTCCAATCGTTCCTTTCCGTTCCATTCTGTTCCGTTCCGTTCAATTCCGTTCCGTTCCGTTCCATTCCGTTCCGTTCTTCTCGGGTGGATTCCATTCCATTGCGTTCCGTTCAGTTCCGTTCCGTTCTTCTCGGGTGGATTCCATTCCATTGTGTTCCGTTCCGTTCCGTTCCATTCTCTTCCGTACGTTTCCTTTACATTCCATTCCAATCTATTCCATTCCGTTCCACTCGGATAGATTCCATTCCATTGCATTCAGTTCGACTCCATTCCATTCTATTCCATACCGTTAAATTCCATTCCATTCCATTGCATTCCATTCCGTTCTACTCGAGTAAATTCCATACCATTCCATTCCATTCCATTCCATTCCGTTCTACTCGGGTAGATTCCATTCCATTCCATTCCATTCCATTCCATTCCATTCTATTCCATTCTGTTCCATTCCGTTCCATTCCATTCCATTGCATTCCATTCCATTCTACTTGGGTTGATCATTCCATTCCATTCCATTCCATTCTATTCCTTTCCATTCCATTGCATTCCATTCCATTCCATTCCATTCAATTCGATTCTGTTCAACCCGGGTTGATTCCATATCATTCCATTCCTTTGCATTCCATTCCATTCCATTCCATTCCATTCCGTTCTGTTCTACTCGGGTAGATTCCATTCCGTTCCGTTCCGTTCCGTTCGTTCCGTTACTTTCCATTCCGTTACATTCCATTCCATTCCGTTCCATTCCATTCCTTTCCATTCCATTCTGTTCAACCCGGGGAGATTCCATACCATTCCATTCCTTTGCATTCCATTCCATTCTACTCGTTTAGATTCCATTCCATTGCATTCCATTCTATTCCATTCTGATCCATTCCATTCCATTACATTCCGTTCTACTCGGGTAGATTCCACACCATGCCACTCCATTCCATTCCGTTCTAGTCTGGTAGATTCCATTCGATTACATTCCATTCCATTCCACTCTATTGCTTCCCGTTCCATTCCATTCCATTCCATTCAATTAGATTCAGTAAAACACGGGAAGATTCCATACCATTCCATTCGTTTGCATTCCATTTCATTCCATTGCATTCCATTCCAAACCATTCCATTCCATTCCATTCCGTTCTACACGGGTAGATTCCATTCCATTCCATTCCATTCTATTCCATTCTGTTCCATTCCACACCATTCCATTCCATTCCATTCCATTCAATTCTATTCCATTCCATTCCGTTCTACTCGAGTAGATTCCATTCCACTGCTTTCCATTCCACTGCATTCCGTTCCATTCCATTCCATTCCATTCCATTCTATTCCATACGGTTCCATTCCATTCCATTCCATTCCACTCCATTCCAATCCATTCCATTCCGTTGTACTCGGGTAGATTCCATTCCATTCAACTCCATTCCACTCTATTCCACTCTGTACCATTCCATTCCATTCCATTCCATTCCATTCCATTCCATTCCATTCCATTCCATTCCATTCCATTCCATTCCTTTCCATCCCGTTCTACTCTGGTAGATTCCATACCATTGCAATCCATTCCATTCCGTTCTAGTCGGGTAGATTCCATTCCATTCCATACTATTCCATTCCATTCCATTCCATTCCATTCCATTCCATTCCATTCCATTATAGTCGAGTATATTCCATTCCATTCCATTCCATTCCATTCCATTCCATTCCATTCTATTCCATTCCGTTCCGTTCCATTCCTTTCGATTCCATTCCATTCTACTCGGGTAGATTACATTCAGTTCCCTTCCGTTCCGTTCCGTTCCGTGCCATTCTTTTCGGGTAGATTCTATTCCGTTCCATTCCATTACATTCCATTCCATTCCATTCCATTCCATTCCAATCCATTCCATTCCATTCCATTCCGTTCTACTCTGGTAGATTCCATACCATTCCAAACCATTCCTTTCCGTTCTAGTAGGGTAGATTCCATTCTATTCCATTCTGTTCAACTCGGGTAGATACCATACCACTCCATTCCATTCCATTCCATTCCAATCCATTCCGTTCTACTCGGGTAGTTTCCATTCCATTGCATTCCATTCCATTCCATTCCATTCTGTTCCATACCGTTCCTTTCCATTCCATTCCATTCCATTGCATTCCATTCCTTTCTACTCGTGTAAATTCCATACCATTCCATTCAATTCCATTCCGTTCAACTCGGGTAGGTTCCATTCCATTCCATTCCATTCCATTCTGTTCCATTCCGTTCCATTCCATTCCATTCCATGCCATTCCATTAAATTCCATTCCATTCCATTCCATTCCGTTCTACTAGGGTAGATTCCATACCATTCCATTCCATTCCATTCCGTTCTAGTCGGGTAGATTACATTCGATTCCATTCCTTTCCATTCCATTCTATTCCTTTCCATTCCATTGCATTCCATTCCATTCCATTCCACTCAATTCGATTCTGTTCAACCCGGGTAGATTCCATACCTTTCCATTCCTTTGCATTCCATTCCATTCCATTCCATTCCATTCCATTCCACTCCATTCCGTTCTACTGGGGTAGATTCCATTCCATTCCATTCCATTCTATTCCACTCTGTTCCATTCCATTCCATTCCATTCTATTCCATTCCATTCCATTCCAATCCATTCCATTCCATTCCATTCCATCCCGTTCTACTCTGGTAGATTCCATACCATTCCAATCCATTCCATTCCGTTCTAGTCGGGTAGATTCCATTCCATTCCATTCCATTCCATTCCATTCCATTCCATTCCATTCCATTCCATTTTACTCGAGTAGATTCCATTCCATTCCTTTCCATTCCATTGCATTCCATTCTATTCCATTCAGTTCCGTTCCATTCCTTTCGATTCCATTCCATTCTACTCGGGTAGATTATATTAAGTTCCCTTCCGTTCCATTCCGTTCCATGCCATTCTTTTCGGGTAGATTCTATTCCGTTCCATTCCATTCCATTTTACTCGAGTAGATTCCATTCCATTCCTTTCCATTCCATTCCATTCTATTCTGCTCGGGGAGATTCCATTACATTCCATTTCATTCCATTCCATTCCATTCCATCGCATTCCCATAAATTACATTCTACATGTGCACATTAAATTCCATTCCTTTCCATTCCATTCCATTCCATTCCATTTCATTCCATTCCGTTCTTCTCATGGAGATTCCATTACGTTCCGATCCGTTCCATTCCGTTGTACTAGGGTAGATTCCATTCCATTCCATTCCATTGCATTCCATTCCATTCCATTCCATTCCATTTTATTGCATTCCATTCCATTCCATTCCATTCCATTCCATTCCATTCCATTCCATTCCATTCCATTCCAATCTACTCTGGTACATGCTATACCTTTCCATTCCATTCCATTCCTTTCTAGTCGGGTAGATTCCATTCCATTCCATTCCATTCCATTCCATTCTATTCCTTTCCGTTCCATTGCGTTCCATTCCAGTCCATTCCATTCAATACGATTCTGTTCAACCCGGGTAGATTCCATACCATTCCATTCCTTTGCATTCCATTCCATTCCATTCCATTCCATTCAATTCCATTCCATTCCATTCCATTCCATTCCATTCCATTCCATTCCACTCCATTAGGTTCTACTCGGGTAGATTCCATTCCAATCCATTCCATTCGGTTCCATTCCATTCCATTCCAATCCATTCCATTCCATTCCTTTCCGTTCTACTCTGGCAGATTCCATACCATTCCAATCCATTCCTTTCAGTTCTAGTCGGGTAGATTCCATTCCATTCCATTCCATTCCATTCCATTCCATTCCATTCCATTCCATTCCATTCCATTCCATTCCATTCCATTCCATTCCATTCCGTTCTACACGGGTAGTTTCCATTCCATTGCATTCCATTCCATTCCATTCCATTCCATTCCATTCCATTCCATTCCGTTCTACTCAGGTAGATTCCATACCATTCCATTCCATTCCATTCTGTTCTACTCGGATAGATTACATTCGATTCCATTCCTTTCCATTCCATTCTATTCCTTTCCATTCCATTGCATTCCATTCCATTCCATTCCACCCAATTCAATTCTGTTCAACCCGGGTAGATTCCATACCTTTCCATTCCTTTGCATTCCATTCCATTCCATTCCATTCCATTCCATTCCACTCCATTCCGTTCTACTGGGGTAGATTCCATTCCATTCCATTCCATTCTATTCCACTCTGTTCCTTTCCATTCCATTCCATTCCAATCAATTCCATTCCATTCCAATCCATTCCATTCCATTCCATTCCATCCCGTTCTACTCTGGTAGATTCCATACCATTCCTATCCATTCCATTCCATTCTAGTCGGGTAGATTCCATTCCATTCCATTCCATTCCATTCCATTCCATTCCATTCCATTTTACTCGAGTAGATTCCATTCCATTCCTTTCCATTCCATTGCATTCCATTCTATTCCATTCCGTTCCGTTCCATTCCTTTCGATTCCATTCCATTCTACTCGGGTAGATTACATTCAGTTCCCTTCCGTTCCATTCCGTTCCGTGCCATTCTTTTCGGGTAGATTCTATTCCGTTCCATGCCATTCCATTACATTCCATTCCATTCCTTTCCATTCTATTCCATTCTATTCTGCTCGGGGAGATTCCATTACATTCCATTTCATTCCATTCCATTCCATTCCATTGCATTCCCATAAATTACATTCTACATGTGCACATTCCATTCCATTCCTTTCCATTCCATTCCATTCCATTCCATTTCATTCCATTCCGTTCTTCTCATGTAGATTCCTTTACGTTCCGATCCGTTCCATTCTGTTGCACTAGGGTAGATTCCATTCCATTCCATTTTATTGCATTCCATTCCATTCCATTCCATCCATTCCATTCCATTCCATTCCATTCCATTCCACTCTACTCTGGTACATGCTATACCTTTCCATTCCAATCCATTCCTTTCTAGTCGGGTAGATTCCATTCCATTCCATTCCATTCCATTCCATTCTATTCCTTTCCGTTCCATTGCTTTCCATTCCAGTCCATTCCATTCAATACGATTCTGTTCAACCCGGGTAGATTCCATACCATTCCATTCCTTTGCATTCCATTCCATTCCATTCCATACCATTCAATTCCATTCCATTCCATTCCATTCCATTCCTTTCCACTCCATTAGGTTCTACTCGGGTAGATTCCATTCCAATCCATTCCATTCGGTTCCATTCCATTCCATTCCAATCCATTCCATTCCATTCCTTTCCGTTCTACTCTGGTAGAATTAATACCATTCCAATCCATTCCTTTAAGTTCTAGTCGGGTAGATTCCATTCCATTCCATTCCATTGCATTCCATTCCATTTCATTCCATTCCATTCTATTCCACTCCATTCCATTTCATTAAATTCCATTCCATTCCATTCCATTCCATTCCATTCCATTCCATTCTACTCGGGTAGATGCTATACCATTCCATTACATTCCATTCCTTTCTAGTCGGGTAGATTCCATTCAATTTCATTCCATTCCATTCCATTCTATTCCTTTCCGTTCCATTGCATTCCATTCCATTCCATACCACTCAATTCGATTCTGTTCAACCCGGGTAGATTCCATACCTTTCCATTCCTTTGCATTCCATTCCATTCCATTCCATTCTGTTCAACTCGGGTAGATTCCATACCATTCCATTCCATTCCATTCCGTTCTACTCGGGTAGTTTCCAGTGCATTGCATTCCATTCCATTCCATTCCATTCTATTTGTACCGTTCCTTTCCATTCCATTCCATTCCATTGCATTCCATTCCTTTCTACTCGTGTAAATTCCATACCATTCCATTCCATTCCATTCCGTTCTACTCGGGTAGGTTCCATTCCATTCCATTCCATTCCATTCTGTTCCATTCCGTTCCATTCCATTCCATTCCATGCCATTCAATTCCATTCCATTCCATTCCATTCCATTCCATTCCGTTCTACTAGGGTAGATTCCATACCATTCCATTCCATTCCATTCAGTTCTAGTCGGGTAGATTCCATTCGATTCCATTCCATTCAATTCCATTCTATTCCTTTCCATTCCATTGCATTCCATTCCATTCCATTCCACTCCATTCGATTCTGTTCAACCCGGGTAGATTCCATACCTTTCCATTCTTTGCATTCCATTCCATTCCATTCCATTCCATTCCATTCCATTCCATTCCATTCCATTCCATTCCATACCATTCCGTTCTAATGGGGTAGATTCGATTCCATTCCATTCCATTCTATTCCACTCTGTTCCATTCCATTCCATTCCATTCCATTCCATTCCATTCCATTCCATCCCGTTCTACTCTGGTAGATTCCATACCATTCCAATCCATTCCATTCCGTTCTAGTCGGGTAGATTCCATTCCAATCCACTCCATTCCATTCCATTCCATTCCATTCTACTCGAGTAGATTCCATTTAATTCCAGTCCATTCCATTGCATTCCATTCTATTCCATTCCGTTCCATTCCATTCCTTTCGATTCCATTCCATTCTACTCGGGTAGATTACATTCAGTTCCCTTCCGTTCCGTTCCGTTCCGTGCCTTTCTTTTCGGGTAGATTCTATTCCGTCCCATTCCATTCCATTACATTCCATTCCATTCTTTCCATTCCATTCCATTCTATTCTGCTCGGGGAGATTCCATTACATTCCATTTCATTCCATTCCATTCCATTCCATTGCATTCCCATAAATAACATTCTACATGTGCACATTCCATTCCATTGCTTTCCATTCCATTCCATTCCATTCCATTTCATTCCATTCCGTTCTTCTCATGTAGATTCCATTACGTTCCGATCCGTTCCATTCCGTTGTACTCGGGTAGATTCCATTCCATTCCATTCCATGGCATTCCATTCCATTCTACTCGGGTAGATGCTATACCATTCCATTCCATTCCATTCCTTTCTAGTCGGGTAGATTCCATTCAATTTCATTCCATTCCATTCCATTCTATTCCTTTCCGTTCCATTGCATTCCATTCCATTCCATACCACTCAATTCGATTCTGTTCAACCCGGGTAGATTCCATACCTTTCCATTCCTTTGCATTCCATTCCATTCCATTCCATTCTGTTCAACTCGGGTAGATTCCATACCATTCCATTCCATTCCATTCCGTTCTACTCGGGTAGTTTCCAGTGCATTGCATTCCATTCCATTCCATTCCATTCTATTTGTACCGTTCCTTTCCATTCCATTCCATTCCATTGCATTCCATTCCTTTCTACTCGTGTAAATTCCATACCATTCCATTCCATTCCATTCCGTTCTACTCGGGTAGGTTCCATTCCATTCCATTCCATTCCATTCTGTTCCATTCCGTTCCATTCCATTCCATTCCATGCCATTCAATTCCATTCCATTCCATTCCATTCCATTCCATTCCGTTCTACTAGGGTAGATTCCATACCATTCCATTCCATTCCATTCAGTTCTAGTCGGGTAGATTCCATTCGATTCCATTCCATTCAATTCCATTCTATTCCTTTCCATTCCATTGCATTCCATTCCATTCCATTCCACTCCATTCGAGTCTGTTCAACCCGGGTAGATTCCATACCTTTACATTCTTTGCATTCCATTCCATTCCATTCCATTCCATTCCATTCCATTCCATTCCATTCCATTCCATTCCATTCCATTCCATTCCGTTCTAATGGGGTAGATTCGATTCCATTCCATTCCATTCTATTCCACTCTGTTCCATTCCATTCCATTCCATTCCATTCCATTCCATTCCATTCCATTCCATCCCGTTCTACTCTGGTAGATTCCATACCATTCCAATCCATTCCATTCCGTTCTAGTCGGGTAGATTCCATTCCAATCCACTCCATTCCATTCCATTCCATTCCATTCTACTCGAGTAGATTCCATTCCATTCCAGTCCATTCCATTGCATTCCATTCTATTCCATTCCGTTCCATTCCATTCCTTTCGATTCCATTCCATTCTACTCGGGTAGATTACATTCAGTTCCCTTCCGTTCCGTTCCGTTCCGTGCCTTTCTTTTCGGGTAGATTCTATTCCGTCCCATTCCATTCCATTACATTCCATTCCATTCTTTCCATTCCATTCCATTCTATTCTGCTCGGGGAGATTCCATTACATTCCATTTCATTCCATTCCATTCCATTCCATTGCATTCCCATAAATAACATTCTACATGTGCACATTCCATTCCATTCCTTTCCATTCCATTCCATTCCATTCCATTTCATTCCATTCCGTTCTTCTCATGTAGATTCCATTACGTTCCGATCCGTTCCATTCCGTTGTACTCGGGTAGATTCCATTCCATTCCATTCCATGGCATTCCATTCCATTCTACTCGGGTAGATGCTATACCATTCCATTACATTCCATTCCTTTCTAGTCGGGTAGATTCCATTCAATTTCATTCCATTCCATTCCATTCTATTCCTTTCCGTTCCATTGCATTCCATTCCATTCCATACCACTCAATTCGATTCTGTTCAACCCGGGTAGATTCCATACCTTTCCATTCCTTTGCATTCCATTCCATTCCATTCCATTCTGTTCAACTCGGGTAGATTCCATACCATTCCATACCATTCCATTCCGTTCTACTCGGGTAGTTTCCAGTGCATTGCATTCCATTCCATTCCATTCCATTCAATTTGTACCGTTCCTTTCCATTCCATTCCATTCCATTGCATTCCATTCCTTTCTACTCGTGTAAATTCCATACCATTCCATTCCATTCCATTTCGTTCTACTCGGGTAGGTTCCATTCCATTCCATTCCATTCCATTCTGTTCCATTCCGTTCCATTCCATTCCATTCCATGCCATTCAATTCCATTCCATTCCATTCCATTCCATTCCATTCCATTCCGTTCGACTAGGGTAGATTCCGTACCATTCCATTCCATTCCATTCAGTTCTAGTCGGGTAGATTCCATTCGATTCCATTCCATTCAATTCCATTCTATTCCTTTCCATTCCATTGCATTCCATTCCATTCCATTCCACTCCATTCGATTCTGTTCAACCCGGGTAGATTCCATACCTTTCCATTCTTTGCATTCCATTCCATTCCATTCCATTCCATTCCATTCCATTCCATTCCATTCCATTCCATTCCATTCCATTCCATTCCATTCCATTCCGTTCTAATGGGGTAGATTCGATTCCATTCCATTCCATTCTATTCCACTCTGTTCCATTCCATTCCATTCCATTCCATTCCATTCCATTCCGTTCCATTCCATCCCGTTCTACTCTGGTAGATTCCATACCATTCCAATCCATTCCATTCCGTTCTAGTCGGGTAGATTCCATTCCAATCCACTCCATTCCATTCCATTCCATTCCATTCTACTCGAGTAGATTCCATTCCATTCCAGTCCATTCCATTGCATTCCATTCTATTCCATTCCGTTCCATTCCATTCCTTTCGATTCCATTCCATTCTACTCGGGTAGATTACATTCAGTTCCCTTCCGTTCCGTTCCGTTCCGTGCCTTTCTTTTCGGGTAGATTCTATTCCGTCCCATTCCATTCCATTACATTCCATTCCATTCTTTCCATTCCATTCCATTCTATTCTGCTCGGGGAGATTCCATTACATTCCATTTCATTCCATTCCATTCCATTCCATTGCATTCCCATAAATAACATTCTACATGTGCACATTCCATTCCATTCCTTTCCATTCCATTCCATTCCATTCCATTTCATTCCATTCCGTTCTTCTCATGTAGATTCCATTACGTTCCGATCCGTTCCATTCCGTTGTACTCGGGTAGATTCCATTCCATTCCATTCCTTTGCATTCCATTCCATTCCATTCCATTCCATTCCATTCCATTCCATTCCATTCCATTCCATTCTACTCGGGTAGATGCTATACCATTCCATTCCATTCCATTCCATTCTAGTCGGGTAGATTCCGTTCAATTCCATTCCATTCCATTCCATTCTATTCCTTTCCATTCCATTGCATTCCATTCCAGTCCATTCCATTCAATTCGATTCTGTTCAACCCGCGTAGATTCCATACCATTCCATTCCTTTGCATTCCATTCCATTCCATTCAATTCCATTCCATTCCATTCCACTCCGTTAGGTTCTACTCGGGTAGATTCCATTCCATTCCATTCCATTCGGTTCCATTCCATTCCATTCCAATCCATTCCATTCCATTCCATTCCGTTCTACTCTTGTAGATTCCATACCATTCCAATCCATTCCTTTCCGTTCTACTCGGTTAGATTCCATTACATTCCATTCCATTCCATTCTGTTCAACTCGGGTAGATTCCATACCATTCCATTCCATTCCATTCCATTCCATTCAATTCCGTTCTACTCGGGTAGTTTCCATTCCATTGCATTGCATTCCATTCCATTCCATTCCATTCCATTCCGTTCTTCTCATGCAGATTCCATTCCGTTCCGATAAGTTCCATTCGGTTGTACTCGGGTAGATTCCATTCCATTCCATTCCAAAGCATTCCATTAAATTCCATTCCATTCCTTTCCATTCTATTCCATTCCATTCCATTCCATTCCATTCCATTGTAATCGTGGAGATTCCATTGAATTCCATTCCATTACTTTCCATTCCATTCCATTCCATTCCATTCCGTTCTAATCGGGTACATTCCACTCCGTTCTGTTCCATTCCGTTCCGTTCCATTCTACTTGGATTGATCCCATTCCATTCCATTCAATTCCATTCCATTCCATTCTATTCCATTCCATTCCATTCCATTCTTTCCATTCCATTCCATTCCATTCCATTCCATTCTATTCCATTCCATTCCATTCCATTCCATTCCCTTCCATTACACTCCATTCTATTCCATTCCATTCCGTTCCTTTCTTCTCGGGTCCTTTAAATTCCATTCCATTCCATTCCATTCCATTCCATTCCATTCCATTCCATTACATTCTGTTCTACTCGGTTAGATTCCATTCCGTTCCGTTCCGTTCCGTTCCGTTACATTCCATTCCGTTACATTCAATTCCATTCAGTTCCATTCCGTTGCATTCCATTCCATTCCATTCCGTTCTACTCGGGTAGATTCCTTACCATTCCATACCATTCCATTCCATTCCACTCGGGTAGATTCCATTCGATTCCATTCTATTCCATTCCATTCTATTCCTTTCCGTTCCATTCCATTCCATTTCATTCCATTCCGTTTTACTCGGGTAGATTCAATTCCATTCCGTTCGGTTCCGTTCCGTTCCATTCCAATCCATTCCATTCCGTTCCATTCTTTTCCATTCTTCTCTTGTCTATTCCACTCCATTCCATTCCATTCCATTCCGTTCCATTCCATTCCATTCCATTCCGTTGCATATCATTCCATTCCGTTCTACTCGGGTAGATTCCATTCCATTCCATTCCATTCTCTTCCATTCTGTTCCATTCCATTCCATTCCATTCCATTGCATTCCATTCCAATCCATTCCATACCATTCTAGTCAGGTTGATTCCATTCCTTTCCATTCCATTCTATCCCTTTCCGTTCCATTCCATTCCATTCCATTCCATTCCATCCTGTTAAACGTGGGTAGATTCCATACCATTCCATACCATTCAATTACATTCCATTCCATTCCATTCCGTACTACTCGGGTAGATTCCATTCCATTGCATCCCATTCCATTCCGTTCTGTTCCGTTCCATTGCATTCCGTTCCGTTCTTCTCGGGTGGATTCCATTCCATTGCGTTCCGTTCCGTTCCGTTCCGTTCGCTTCCGTACCTTTCCGTTCCATCCCATTCTTTCCATTCCATTCCGTTCTACTCGGATAGATTCCATTCCTTCGCCTTCCATTCCATTCCGTTCCATTCTATTCCGTACCGTTCCATTCCATTCCATTCCATTCCATTGCATTCCATTGCGTTCTACTCGGGTAAATTCTATACCATTCCATTCCATTCCATTCCGTTCTACTCGGGTAGATTCTATTCCATTCCATTCCATTCCATTCTATTCCGTTACATTCCATTCCATTCGATTTTTTTCAACTCAGACAGATTCCATACCATTCCATTCCATTCCATTCCATTCTATTCTACTCGGGTAGATTCCATTCCGTTCCGTTCCGTTCCGTTCGTTCCTTTACATTCCATTCCGTTACATTCCATTCCATTCCGTTCCATTCCATTCCATTCCATTCTGTTCAACCTAGGGAGATTCCATACCATTCAATTCCTTTGCATTCCATTCCATTCCATTCCGTTCTACTCCGGTAGATTCCATTTAATTCCGTTCCATTCTATTCCATTCTGTTCCATTCCATTCCATTCTATTCCATTCCATTCCATTCCGTTCTACTCGGGTAGATTCCATACCGTGCCATTCCATTCCATTCCGTTCTAGTCTGGTAGATTCCATTCGATTCCATTCCATTCCATTCCATTCTATTCCTTCCCGTTCCATGCCATTCCATTCCATTCCATTCCATTCAATTCCATTCAATTCGATTCTGTACTACCCGGGTAGATTCCATACCATTCCATTCGTTTGCATTCCATTCCATTCCATTGCATTCCATTTCATACCAATCCATTCCATTCCATTCCGTTCTACTCGGGTAGATTCCATTCCATTCCATTCCATTCCATTCCGTTCTACTCGAGTAGATTCCATTCCACTGCATTTCATTCCATTGCATTCCATTCCGTTCCGTTCCGTTCCGTTCCCTTCCTTTGCATTCCGTTCCGTTCTTCTCGGTTGGATTCCATTCCATTTCGTTCCGTTCCGTTCCGTTCCGTTCTCTTCCATACCTTTCCGTTCCATTCCATTCCATTCCATTCCATTCCGTTCTACTCAGATAGATTCCATTCCATTGCATTCCATTCCATTCCCATCTATTCTATTCCATACGGTACCATTCCATTCCATTCCATTCCATTCCATTGCATTCCATTCCTTTCTTCTCGGGTACATTCCATACCATTCCATTCCATTCCATTCCGTTCTACTCGGGTAGATTCCATTCCATTCCATTCCATCCCAATCAATTCCATTCCATTGTATTCCATTCCATTCCATTCCATTCGATGTTGTTCAACTCAGATAGATTCCATACCGTTCCATTCCATTCCATTCCATTCCATTGCATTCCATTCCATTCCATCCCATTCTGTTCTACTCGGGTAGATTCCATTCCGTTCCTTTCCGTTCCGTTCCATTCCGTTACATTCCATTCAGTTACATTCTATTCCATTCCGATCCTTTCCAATCCATTCCATTCGATGCTGTTCAACCCGGGTAGATTCCATACCATTCCATTCCTTTGCATTCCATTCCATTCCATTCCATTCCATTCCATTCCATTCCATTCCATTCCATTCCATTCCATTCCGTTCCGTTCTACTCACGTAGATTCCATTCCCTTCCATTCCATTCCATTCCATTCCATTCCATTCCACTCCATTCCTTTCCGTTCTACTCGGGTAGATTCCATGCCACTGCATTCCAGTCCTTTCCGTTCTAGTCGGGTAGATTCCATTCGATTCCATTCCATTCCATTCCATTCTATTCCTTTCCGATCCGTTCCATTCCATTCCATTCCATTCCATTCCATTCAATTCGATTCTGTTCAACCCGTGTAGATTCCATACTATTCCATTCGTTTGCATAACATTCCATTCCATTCCATTCCATTCCATTCCATTCCATTCCATTCCATTCCATTCCATTCCATTCCGTTCTACTCGGGTAGATTCCATTCCATTCCATTCCATTCCATTCCATTCTGTTCCATTCCATTCCATTCCATTCCATTCCATTCCATTCCATTCCATTCCATTCCATTCCGTTCTACTCGGTTAGATTCCATTCCATTGCATTCCATTCCACTGCATTCCAATCCGTTCCGTTCTGTTCCATTCTGTTCCGTTCCGTTCCATTCCGTTCCGTTCTTCTCGGGTGGCTTCCATTCCATTGCGTTCCGTTCAGTTCCTTTCCGTTCTTCTCGGGTGGATTCCATTCCATTGTGTTCCGTTCCGTTCCGTTCCGTTCTCTTCCGTACATTTCCTTTACATTCCATTCCAATCCATTCCATTCCGTTCCACTCGGATAGATTCCATTCCATTGAATTCCGTTCCATTCCATTCCATTCCATTCCATTGCATTCCATTCCGTTCTACTCGGGTAAATTCCATACCATTCCATTCCATTCCATTCCATTCTCTGCTACTCGGGTAGATTCCATTCCATTCAGTTCCATTCCGTTCGTTCCGTTACATTCCATTCCGTTCCATTCCATTCAATTCCGTACCATTCCATTCCGTTCCATTCCATTCTGTTCAACCCGGGGAGATTCCATACCATTCCATTCCTTTGCATTCCATTCCATTCCATTCCATTCCGTTCTACTTGGGTAGATTCCATTCCATTCCATTCCATTCTATTCCATTCTGTTGCATTCCATTCCATTCCATTACATTACATTCCGTTCTACTCGGGTAGATTCCATACCATGCCATTCCATTCCATTCCGTTCTAGTCTGGTAGATTCCATTCGATTCCATTCCATTCCATTCCATTCCACTCTATTCCTTCCCGTTCCATTCCATTCCATTCCATTCCTTTCAATTCGATTCTGTACAACACGGGTAGATTCCATACCATTCCATTCGTTTGCATTCCATTCCATTCCATTGCATTCCATTCCAAACCGTTCCATTCCATTCCATTCCGTTCTACTCGAGTAGATTCCATTCCATTCCATTCCGTTCTATTCCATTCAGTTCCATTCCACTCCATTCCTTTCCATTCCATTCCATTCCATTCCGTTCTACTCGAAAAGATTCCATTCCACTGCATTCCATTCCACTGCGTTCCATTCCGTTCCGCTGCATTCCGTTCCATTCCGTTCCATTCTTCTCAGGTGGATTCCATTCCATTGCGTTCCGTTCCGTTCCATTCCGTTCTCTTCCATAAGTTTCGGTTCCATTCCATTCCATTCCATTCCATTCTATGCCATACGGTTCCATTCCATTCCATTCCATTCCATTCCATTCCATTCCATTCCGTTCTACTCGGGTAGATTCCATTCCATTCCATTCTATTCCGTTCCATTCCATTCCTTTCGATTTTGTTCAACTCAGGTAGATTCTATTCCATTCCATTCCATTCCATTCCATTCCATTCTGTTCTACTCGGGTAGACCCCATTCCGTTCCGTTCCGTCCCGTTCCGTTCCGTTATACTCCATTCCGTTACATTCCATTACATTCCGACGCATTCCATTCCATTTCATTTGATTCTGTTCAACCCGGGTAGATTCCATACCATTCCATTTCTTTGCATTCCATTCCATTCCATTCCAATCCTTTCTACTCAGGTAGATTCCATTCCCTTCCATTCCATTCCATTCCGTTCCACTCGGGTAGATTCCATGCCACTCCATTCCATTCCTTTCCGTTCCAGTCGGGTAGATTCCATTCGATTCCATTCCATTCCATTCCATTCTATTCCTTTCCGTTCCATTCCATTCCATTCCATTCCATTCCATTCCATTCGATTGTGTTCAACCCGGGTAGATTCCATACTATTCCATTCGTTTGCATTCCATTCCATTCCATTCCATTCCATTCCATTCCATTCCATTCCATTCCATTCCATTCCATTCCATTCCATTCCATTCCGTTCTACTCGGGTAGATTCCATACAATTCCATTCCGTTCTAGTCGGGGAGATTCCGTTCGATTCCATTCCATTCCATTCCATTCTATTCCTTTCCGTTCCATTCCATTCCATTCCATTCCATTCTGTTCAACTCGGGTAGATTCCATACCATTCCATTCCATTCCATTCCATTCCGTTCTACTCGGGTAGATTCCATTCCATTGCATTCTCTTCCTTTCCGTTCCATTCCATTCCATTCCATTCCATTCAATTCCATTCGATTCTGTTCAACTCGGGTAGAATCCATACCATTCCATTCAACTCCATTCAATTCCCTTCCATTCCATTCCATTCCGTTCTACTCGTGTATATTCCATTTCATTGCATTCCATTCCATTCCATTCCATTCCACTCCATTCCTTTCCATTCTTCTCGAGTGGATTCCATTCCATTGTGTTCCATTCCGTTCCATTCCGTTCTGTTCCGTACCATTCTGTTCCATTCCATTCCATTCAAATCTTTTAGATTCCATACCATTCCCTTCCATTCTATTCCGTTCCGTTCCGTTCCGTTCCGTTCCGTTCCATTCCGTTCCATTCTTCTCGGGTGGATTCCATTCCATTGCGTTCCGTTCCGTTCCATTCCGTTCTCTTCCATACCTTTCGGTTCCATTCCATTCCATTCCATTCCATTCTATTCCATACGGTTCCATTCCATTCCATTCCATTCCATTCCATTCCATTCCATTCCATTCCATTCCGTTCTACTCGGGTAGATTCCATTCCATTCCATTCTATTCCGTTCCATTCCATTCCATTCGATTTTGTTCAACTCAGGTAGATTCTATTCCATTCCATCCATTCCATTCCATTCCATTCCATTCCATTCCATTCCATTCTGTTCTACTCGGGTAGACCCCATTCCGTTCCGTTCCGTCCCGTTCCGTTCCGTTATACTACATTCCGTTACATTCCATTACATTCCGACGCATTCCATTCCATTTCATTTGATTCTGTTCAACCCGGGTAGATTCCATACCATTCCATTCCTTTGCATTCCAATCCACTCCATTCCATTCCTTTCTACTCAGGTAGATTCCATTCCCTACCATTCCATTACATTCCGTTCCACTCGGGTAGATTCCATGCCACTCCATTCCATTCCTTTCCGTTCTAGTCGGGTAGATTCCATTCGATTCCATTCCATTCCATTCCATTATATTCCTTTCCGTTCCATTCCATTCCATTCCATTCCATTCCATTTGATTGTGTTCAACCCGGGTAGATTCCATACCATTCCATTCCTTTGCATTCCATTCCATTCCATTCCATTCCATTCCATTCCATTCCATTCCATTCCATTCCATTCCATTCCGTTCTACTCGGGTAGATTCCATACAATTCCATTCCGTTCTAGTCGGGGAGATTCCGTTCGATTCCATTCCATTCCATTCCATTCTATTCCTTTCCGTTCAATTCCATTCCATTCCATTCCATTCTGTTCAACTCGGGTAGATTCCATACCATTCCATTCCATTCCATTCCATTCCGTTCTACTCGGGTAGATTCAATTCCATTGCATTCTATTCCTTTCCGTTCCATTCCATTCCATTCCATTCCATTCAATTCCATTCGATTCTGTTCAACTCGGGTACAATTCATACCATTCCATTCAACTCCATTCAATTCCCTTCCATTCCATTCCGTTCTACTCGTGTATATTCCATTTCATTGCATTCCATTCCATTCCATTCCATTCCACTCCATTCCGTTCCATTCTTCTCGAGTGGATTCCATTCCATTGTGTTCCATTCCGTTCATTCCGTTCTGTTCCGTACCATTCTGTTCCATTCCATTCCATTCAACTCTTTTAGATTCCATACCATTCCCTTCCATTCTACTCCGTTCCGTTCCGTTCCGTTCCGTTCCGTTCCGTTCCATTCCATTCCATTCCATTCCATGTCATTCCATTCCATTCCATTCCATTCCGTTCTTCTCAGGTGGATTCCTTTCCATTCCATTCCATTCCATTCTGTTCTACTTGGGTAGATTCCATTCTATTCCATTCCATTCAATTCCATTCCATTCCATTCCATTCTATTCCATTCCATTCCATTCCATTCTGTTCTGTTCCGTTCCATTCCGTTCCATTGCATTCCGTTCTTCTCGAGTGGATTCCATTCCATTCCATTCCGTTGCATATCATTCCATTCCGTTCTACTCGGGTAGATTCCATTCCATTCCTTTGCATTCCGTTCCGTTCCTTTCCGTTCCGTTCCGTTCCGTTCCATTCCGTTCCATTCTTCTCGGGTGGATTCCATTCCATTCCTTTGCATTCCGTTCCGTTCCTTTCCGTTCCGTTCCGTTCCGTTCCATTCCGTTCCATTCTTCTCGGGTGGATTCCATTCCATTGGGTTCCGTTCCGTTCTGTTCCATTCTGTTCCGTACCGTTCCGTTCCGTTCCATTTCATTCCATTCTACTCGGGTAGGCTCCATTCCATTCCATTCCATTCCATTCCATTCTATTCCGTTCCATTCCGTTCCATTCCATTCCATTGCATACCATTCCATTCTGTTCTACTCGGGTAGATTCCATTCCGTTCCTTTCCGTTCCATTCCGTTCCGTTAATTTCCATTCCGTTACATTGCATTCCATTCGGATCCTTTCCAATCCATTGCATTCGATCCTGATCAACCCGAGTAGATTCCATACCATTCCATTCCTTTGAATTCCATTCCATTCCATTCCATTCCGTTCCATTCCATTCCATTCCATTCCATTCCATTCCGTTCAACTCAGGTGGATTCCATTCCATTCCATTCCATTCCATTCCATTCCATTCCATTCCATTCCATTCCGTTCTACTCGGGAAGATTCCATGCCACTCCATTCCATTCCATTCCGTTCTAATCGGGTAGATTCCATTCGATTCCATTCCATTCCATTCCATTCCATTCTATTTCTTTCCGTTCCATTCCATTCCATTCCATTCCATTCCATTCCATTCCATTCCATTCCATTCCATTCCGTTCTACTCGGGTAGATTCCATTCAATTCCATTCCATTCTATTCCATTCTGTTCCATTCCGTTCCATTCCATTCCATTCCATTCCATTCCATTCCATTCCATTCCGTTCTACTCGGGTAGATTCCATACCATTCCATTCCGTTCTAGTCGGGTAGAGTCCATTCTTTTCCATTCCATTCCATTCGTGTCCATTTCGTTCCCTTCCATTTCATTTGTGTCCATTCAGTTCCACTCCATTCCATTCGGATCCATTCCCTTCCATTCCATTCCATTCCATTCCTTTCCATTCCATTCCATTCCATTCCATTCCATTCCATTCCATTCTGGTCAACTCGTGTAGATTCCATACCATTCCGTACCATTCCATTCCGTTCCATTCCATTCCGTTCTACTCGGTTAGATTCCATTCCATTGCATTCCATTCCACTGCATTCCAATCGTTCCGTTCCGTTCCATTCTGTTCCGTTCCGTTCCATTCCGTTCCGTTCTTCTCGGGTGGATTCCATTCCATTGCGTTCCGTTCAGTTCCGTTCCGTTCTTCTCGGGTGGATTCCATTCCATTGTGTTCCGTTCCGTTCCGTTCCATTCTCTTCCATACGTTTCCTTTACATTCCATTCCAATCTATTCCATTCCGTTCCACTCGGATTTATTCCATTCGATTGCATTCAGTTCGATTCCATTCCATTCTATTCCATACCGTTAAATTCCATTCCATTCCATTGCATTCCATTCCGTACTACTCGTGTAAATTCCATACCATTCCATTCCATTCAATTCCATTCCGTTCTACTCGGGTAGATTCCATTCCATTCCATTCCATTCCATTCCATTCCATTCCATTCCATTCCATTCCATTCCATTCCATTCCATTCTATTCCATTCTGTTCCATTCCGTTCCATTCCATTCCATTGCATTCCATTCCATTCTACTTGGGTTGATCATTCCATTCCATTCCATTCCATTCTATTCCTTTCCATTCCATTGCATTCCATTCCATTCCATTCCATTCAATTCGATTCTGTTCAACCCGGGTTGATTCCATATCATTCCATTCCTTTGCATTCCATTCCATTCCATTCCATTCCATTCCGTTCATTCTACTCGGGTAGATTCCATTCCGTTCCTTTCCGTTCCGTTCGTTCCGTTACATTCCATTCCGTTACATTCCATTCCATTCCGTTCCATTCCATTCCATTCCATTCCATTCCATTCCATTCCATTCCATTCTACTCGTTTAGATTCCATTCCATTGCATTCCTTTCTATTCCATTCTGATCCATTCCATTCCATTACATTCCGTTCTACTCGGGTAGATTCCATACCATGCCACTCCATTCCATTCCATTCTTGTCTGGTAGATTCCATTCGATTACATTCCATTCCATTCCACTCTATTCCTTCCCGTTCCATTCCATTCCATTCCATTCAATTAGATTCAGTACAACACGGGTAGATTCCATACCATTCCATTCGTTTGCATTCCATTTCATTCCATTGCATTCCATTCCAAACCATTCCATTCCATTCCATTCCGTTCTACACGGGTAGATTCCATTCCATTCCATTCCATTCTATTACATTCTGTTCCATTCCACACCATTCCATTCCATTCCATTCCATTCCATTCCATTCCATTCCATTCCATTCCGTTCTACTCGAGTAGATTCCATTCCACTGCTTTCCATTCCACTGCATTCCGTTCCGTTCCCTTCCGTTCCGTTCCGTTCCATTCCGTTCCGTTCTTCTCGGGTCGATTCCATTCAATTGCGTTCCGTTCCATTCCATTCCGTTCTCTTCCATACCATTCGGTTCCATTCCATTCCATTCCATTCCATTCTATTCCATACGGTTCCATTCCATTCCATTCCATTCCATTCCGTTGTACTCGGGTAGATTCCATTCCATTCAATTCCATTCCACTCTATTCCACTCTGTTCCATTCCATTCCATTCCATTCCATTCCATTCCATTCCATTCCATTCCATTCCATTCCATCCCGTTCTACTCTGGTAGATTCCATACCATTTCAATCCATTCCATTCCATTCTAGTCGGGTAGATTCCATTCCATTCCATACCATTCCATTCCATTCCATTCCATTCCATTCCATTCCATTCTACTAGAGTAGATTCCATTCCATTAAATTCCATTCCATTCCATTCCATTCTATTCCATTCCGTTCCGTTCAATTCCTTTCGATTCCATTCCATTCTACTCGGGTAGATTACATTCAGTTCCCTTACGTTCCGTTCCGTTCCGTGCCATTCTTTTCGGAAAGATTCTATTCCATTCCATTCCATTCCATTCCATTCCATTCCATTCCATTCCATTCCATTCCAATCCATTCCATTCCATTCCATTCCGTTCTACTCTGGTAGATTCCATACCATTCCAAACCATTCCTTTCCGTTGTAGTAGGGTAGATTCCATTCCATTCCATTCTATTCTGCTCGGGGAGATTCCATTACATTCCATTTCATTCCATTCCATTCCATTCCATTGCATTCCCATAAATTACATTCTACATGTACACATTCCATTCCATTCCTTTCCATTCCATTCCATTCCATTCCATTCCATTTCATTCCATTCCGTTCTTCTCATGTAGATTCCATTACGTTCCGATCCGTTCCATTCGGTTGTACTCTTGTAGATTCCATTCCATTCCATTCCATTGCATTCCATTCCATTCCATTCCATTCCATTCCATTCCATTCCATTCCATTCCATTCTACTCGGGTAGATGCTATACCATTCCATTACATTCCATTCCTTTCTAGTCGGGTAGATTCCATTCAATTCCATTCCATTCCATTCCATTCTATTCCTTTCCGTTCCATTGCATTCCATTCCATTCCATACCACTCAATTCCAATCTGTTCAACCCGGGTAGATTCCATACCTTTCCATTCCTTTGCATTCCATTCCATTCCATTCCATTCTGTTCAACTCGGGTAGATTCCATACCATTCCATTCCATTCCATTCCATTCCATTCCATTCCATTCCATTCCATTCCATTCCATTTCTTCCATTCCATTCCATTCCATTCCATTCCGTTCTACTCGGGTAGTTTCCATTGCATTGCATTCCATTCCATTCCATTCCATTCTATTTGTACCGTTCCTTTCCATTCCATTCCATTCCTTTGCATTCCATTCCTTTCTACTCGTGTAAATTCCATACCATTCCATTCCATTCCATTCCGTTCTACTCGGGTAGGTTCCATTCCATTCCATTCCATTCCATTCTGTTCCATTCCGTTCCATTCCATTCCATTGCATGCCATTCCATTCCATTCCATTCCATTCCATTCCATTCCATTCCATTCCATTCCATTCCATTCCATTCCGTTCTACTAGGGTAGATTCCATACCATTCCATTCCATTCCATTCCGTTCTAGTCGGGTAGATTCCATTCGATTCCATTCCATTCCATTCCATTCTATTCCTTTCCATTCCATTGCATTCCATTCCATTCCATTCCACTCAATTCGATTCTGTTCAACCCGGGTAGATTCCATACTTTTCCATTCCTTTGCATTCCATTCCATTCCATTCCATTCCATTCCATTCCATTCCATTCCATTCCATTCCACTCCATTAGGTTCTACTCGGGTAGATTCCATTCCATTCGGTTCCATTCCATTCCATTCCAATCCATTCCATTCCATTCCATTCCGTTCTACTCTGGTAGATTCCATACCATTCCAATCCATTTCTTTCCGTTCTAGTCGGGTAGATTCCATTCCATTCCATTCCATTCCATTCTGTTCAACTCGGGTAGATTCCATACCATTCCATTCCATTCCATTCCATTCCATTCCATTCCATTCCATTCTATTCCATACCGTTCCTTTCCATTCCATTCCATTCCAAGGCATTCCATTCCTTTCTACTCGTGTAAATTCCATACCATTCCATTCCATTCCATTCCATTCTGTTCCATTCCGTTCCATTCCATTCCATTCCATGCCATTCCATTCCATTCCATTCCATTCCATTCCATTCCATTCCATTCCATTCCGTTCTACTAGGGTAGATTCCATACCATTCCATTCCATTCCATTCCGTTCTAGTCGGGTAGATTCCATTCGATTCCATTCCATTCCATTCCATTCTATTCCTTTCCATTCCATTTCATTCCATTCCATTCCATTCCACTCAATTCGATTCTGTTCAACCCGGGTAGATTCCATAACTTTCCATTCATTTGCTTTCCATTCCATTCCATTCCATTCCATTCCATTCCATTCCGTTCTACTGGGGTAGATTCCATTCCATTCCATTCCATTCTGTTCCACTCTGTTCCATTCCATTCCATTCCATTCCATTCCATTCCATTCCATTCCATTCCATTCCATTCCATTCCATCCCGTTCTACTCTGGTAGATTCCATACCATTCCAATCCATTCCATTCCGTTCTAGTCGGGTAGATTCCATTCCATTCCATTCCATTCCATTCCATTCCATTCCATTCCATTCCATTCCATTGCATTCCATTGATTCCATTCCATTCTACTCGAGTAGATTCCATTCCATTCCATTCCATTCCATTGCATTCCATTCTATTCCATTCCGTTCCGTTCCATTCATTTCGATTCCATTCCATTCTACTCGGGTAGATTACATTCAGTTCCCTTCCGTTCCGTACCGTTCCGTGCCACTCTATTCGGGTAGATTCTATTCCGTTCCATTCCATTCCATTACATTCCATTCCATTCCTTTCCATTCCATTCCATTCTATTCTGCTCGGGGAGATTCCATTACATTCCTTTTCATTCCAATCCATTCCATTCCATTGCATTCCCATAAATTACATTCTACATGTGCACATTCCATTCCATTCTTTCCATTCCATTCCATTGCATTCCATTTCATTCCATTCCGTTCTTCTCATGTAGATTCCATTACGTTCCGATCCGTTCCATTCTGTTGTACTCGGGTAGATTCCATTCCATTCCATTCCATTGCATTCCATGACATTCCATTCCTTTCCATTCTATTCCATTCCATTCCATTCCATTCCGTTCCATTCCATTCCATTCCATTCCTTTCTACTCTGGTAGATTTCTTACCATTCCAATCCATTCCTTTCCGTTCTAGTCGGGTAGATTCCATTCCATTCCATTCCATTCCATTCTATTCTATTCCTTTCCATTCCATTGAATTCCATTCCATTCCATTCCACTCAATTCGATTCTGTTCAACCCGGGTAGATTCCATACCTTCCATTCCTTTGCATTCCATTCCATTCCATTCCATTCCATTCCATTCCATTCCATTCCATCCCGTTCTACTCTGGTAGATTCCATACCATTCCAATCCATTCCATTCCGTTCTAGTCGGGTAGATTCTATTCCATTCCATTCCATTCCATACCATTCCATTCCATCCCATTCTACTCGAGTAGATTCCATTCTATTCCATTCCATTCCATTGCATTCCATTCTATTCCATTCCGTTCCGTTCCATTCCTTTCGATTCCATTCCATTCTACTCGGTTAGATTACATTCAGTTCCTTTCCGTTCCGTTCCGTTCCGTGCCATTCTTTTCGGGTAGATTCTATTCCGTTCCATTCCATTCCATTACAATTCATTCCATTCCTTTCCTTTCCATTCCATTCTATTCTGCTCTGGGAGATTCCAATACATTCCATTTCATTCCATTCCATTGCACTCCCATAAATTACATTCTACATGTGCACATTCCATTCCATTCCTTTCCATTCCATTCCATTTCATTCCATTCCGTTCTTCTCATGTAGATTCCATTACGTTCCGATTCGTTCCATTCCGTTGTACTCTGGTAGATTCCATTCCATTCCATTCCTTTGCATTCCATTCCATTCCATTCCATTCCATTCCATTCTATTCCATTCCATTCCATTCCATTCCATTCCATTCCATTCCATTCCATTCCATTCCATTCCATTGCATTCCATTCCATTCTACTCGGGTAGATGCTATAACATTCCATTCCATTCCATTCCGTTCTAGTCGGGTAGATTCCATTCCATTCCATTCCATTCCATTCCATTCCATTCCATTCCATTCTATTCCTTTCCGTTCCATTGCATTACATTCCAGTCCATTCCATTCTATTCGATTCTGTTCAACCCGGGTAGATTCCATACCATACCATTCCTTAGCATTCCATTCCATTCCATTCCATTCCATTCCATTCCATTCCATTCCATTCCATTCCATTCCATTCCATTCCACTCCATTAGGTTCTACTCGGGTTGATTCCATTCCATTCCATTCCATTCGGTTCCATTCCATTACATTCCAATCCATTCCATTCCATTCCATTCCGTTCTACTCTGGTAGATTCCATACCATTCCAATCCAATCCTTTCCATTCTAGTCGGGTAGATTCCATTCCATTCCATTCCATTCCATTCTCTTCAACTCGGGTAGATTCCTTACCATTCCATTCCATTCCATTCCATTCCATTCCATTCCATTCCATTCCATTCCATTCCATTCCATTCCGTTCTACTTGGGTAGTTTCCATTCCATTGCATTCCATTCCATTCCATTCCATTCTATTCCATACCGTTCCTTTCCATTCCATTCCATTCCATTGCATTCCATTCCTTTGTACTCGTGTAAATTCCATACCATTCCATTCCATTCCATTCCGTTCTACTCGGGTAGGTTCCATTCCATTCCATTCCATTCCATTCTGTTCCATTCCGTTCCATTCCATTCCATTCCATGCCATTCCATTCTATTCCTTTCCATTCCACTCCATTCCGTTCTACTAGGCTAGATTCCATACCATTCCATTCCATTCCATTCCGTTCTAGTCGGGTAGATTCCATTCGATTCCATTCCATTCCATTCCATTCTATTCCTTTCCATTCCATTGCATTCCATTCCATTCCATTCCACTCAATTCGATTCTGTTCAACCTGGGTAGATTCCATACGTTTCCATTCCATTGCATTGCATTCCATTCCATTCCATTCCATTCCATTCCATTCCATTCCATTCCATTCCATTCCGTTCTACTTGGGTAGATTCCATTCCATTCCATTCCATTCTATTCCACTATGTTCCATTCCATTCCATTCCATTCCATTCCATTCCATTCCATTCCATTCCATTGCATTTCATTCTATTCCATTCCGTTCCCTTCTATTCCTTTCGATTCCATTCCATTCTAATCGGGTAGATTACATTCATTTCCCTTCCGTTCCGTTCAGTTCCGTTCCGTGCCATTCTTTTCGGGTAGACTCTATTCCGTTCCATTCCATTCCATTCCATTCCGTTCCTTTCCATTCCATTCCATTCTATTCTGCACGGGGAGATTCCATTACATTCCATTTCATTCCATTCCATTCCATTCCGTTGCATTCCCATAAATTACATTCTACATGTGCACATTCCATTCCATTCCTTTCCTTTCCATTCCATTCCATTCCATTCCATTTCATTCCATTCTGTTCTTCTCATGTAAATTCCATTACGTTCCGATCCGTTCCATTCCGTTGTACTCGGGTAGATTCCATTCCATTCCATTCCATTGCATTCCATTCCATTTCATTCCATTCCATTCCATTCCATTCCATTCCATTCCATTCCATTCCATTCCATTCCATTCCATGGCATTCCATTCCATTCTACTCGGGTAGATGCTATACCATTCCATTCCATTCCATTCCGTTCTAGTCGGGTAGATTCCATTCCATTCCATTCCATTCTATTCCTTTCCGTTCCATTGCATTACATTCCAGTCCATTCCATTCAATTCGATTCTGTTCAACCCGGGTAGATTCCATACCATACCATTCCTTAGCATTCCATTCCATTCCTTTCCATTCCATTGCATTCCATTCCATTCCATTCCACTCAATTCGATTCTGTTTAACCCGGGTAGATTCCATACCTTTCCATTCCTTTGCATTCCATTCCATTCCATTCCATTCTGTTCAACTCGGGTAAATTCCATACCATTCCATTCCATTCCATTCCAGTCCTTTCCATTCCATTCCATTCTACTCGGGTAGTTTGCATTCCTTTGCATTCCATTCCATTCCATTCCATTCTATTCCATACCGTTCCTTTCCATTCCATTCCATTCCATTGCATTCCATTCCTTTCTACTCGTTTAAATTCCATACCATTCGTTTCCATTCCATTCCGTTCTACTCGGGTAGGTTCCATTCCATTCCATTCCATTCCATTCCATTCTGTTCCATTCCGTTCCATTCCATTCCATTCCATGCCATTCCATTCCATTCCATTCCATTCCGTTCTACTAGGGTAGATTCCATACCATTCCATTCCATTCCATTCCGTTCTAGTCGGGTAGATTCCATTCGATTCCATTCCATTCCATTCCATTCTATTTCTTTCCATTCCATTGCATTCCATTCCATTCCATTCCACTCAATTCGATTCTGTTCAAACCGGGTAGATTCCATACCTTTCCATTACTTTGCATTCCATTCCATTCCATTCCATTCCATTCCATTCCATTCCGTTCTACTGGGGTAGATTCCATTCCATTCCATTCCATTCTATTCCACTCTGTTCCATTCCTTTCCATTCCATTCCATTCCATTCCATTCCATTCCATTCCATTCCATTCTATCCCGATCTACTCTAGTAGATTCCATACCATTCCAATCCATTCCATTCCGTTCTAGTCGGGTAGATTCCATTCCATTCCATTCCATTCCATTCTATTCCACTCTACTCGAGTAGATTCCATTCCATTCCATTCCATTCCATTGCATTCCAGTCTATTCCATTCCGTTCCGTTCCATTCCTTTCGATTCCATTCCATTCTACACGGGGAGATTACATTCAGTTCCCTTCCGTTCCGTTCCGTTCCGTGCCATTCTTTTCGGGTAGATTCTATTCCGTTACGTTCCATTCCATTACATTCCATTCCATTCCTTTCCATTCCATTCCATTCTATTCTGCTCGGGGAGATTCCATTATATTCCATTTCATTGCATTCCATTCCATTCCATTGCATTCCTATAAATTACATTCTACATGTGCACATTCCATTCCATTCCTTTCCATTCCATTCCATTCCACTCCATTCCATTTCATTCCATTCCGTTCTTCTCATGTAGATTCCATTACGTTCCGATCCGTTCCATTCCGTTGTACTCGGGTAGATTCCATTCCATTCCATTCCATTCCATTGCATTCCATTCCATTCCATTCCATTCCATTCCATTCCATTCCATTCCATTCTACTCGGGTAGATGCTATACCATTCCATTCCATTCCATTCCTTTCTAGTCGGGTAGATTCCATTCAATTCCATTCCATTCCATTCCATTCTATTGCTTTCCGTTCCACTGCATTCCATTCCATTCCATACCACTCAATTCGATTTTGTTCAACCCGGGTATATTCCATACCTTTCCATTCCTTTGCATTCCATTCCATTCCATTCCATTCTGTTCAACTCGGGTAGGTTCCATACCATTCCATTCCATTCCATTCCATTCCATTCCATTCCGTTCTACTCGGGTAGTTTCCATTGCATTGCATTCCATTCCATTCCATTCCATTCTATTTGTACCGTTCCTTTCCATTCCATTCCATTCCTTTGCATTCCATTCCTTTCTACTCGTGTAAATTCCATACCATTCCATTCTATTCCATTCCGTTCTACTCGGGTAGGTTCCATTCCATTCCATTCCATTCCATTCTGTTCCATTCCGTTCCATTCCATTCCATTGCATGCCATTCCATTCCATTCCATTCCATTCCATTCCATTCCATTCCATTCCATTCCATTCCGTTCTACTAGGGTAGATTCCATACCATTCCATTCCATTCCATTCCGTTCTAGTCGGGTAGATTCCATTCGATTCCATTCCATTCCATTCCATTCTATTCCTTTCCATTCCATTGCATTCCATTCCATTCCATTCCACTCAATTCGATTCTGTTCCACCCGGGTAGATTCCATACCTTTCCATTCCTTTGCATTCCATTCCATTCCATTCCATTCCATTCCATTCCATTCCATTCCATTCCATTCCATTCCATTCCATTCCACTCCATTAGGTTCTACTCGGGTAGATTCCATTCCATTCGGTTCCATTCCATTCCATTCCAATCCATTCCATTCCATTCCATTCCGTTCTACTCTGGTAGATTCCATACCATTCCAATCCATTCCTTTCCGTTCTATTCGGGTAGATTCCATTCCATTCCATTCCATTCCATTCCGTTCAACTCGGGTAGATTCCATACCATTCCATTCCATTCCATTCCATTCCATTCCATTCCATTCCATTCCATTCCATTCCATTCCATTCCATTCTACTCGGGTAGTTTCCATTCCATTGCATTCCATTCCATTCCATTCCATTCTATTCCATACCGTTCCTTTCCATTCCATTCCATTCCAAGGCATTCCTTTCTTTCTACTCGTTTAAATTCCATACCATTCCATTCCATTCCATTCCATTCTGTTCCATTCCGTTCCATTCCATTCCATTCCATGCCATTCCATTCCATTCCATTCCATTCCATTCCATTCCATTCCGTTCAACTAGGGTAGATTCCATACCATTCCATTCCATTCCATTCCGTTCTAGTCGGGTAGATTCCATTTGATTCCATTCCATTCCATTCCATTCTATTCCTTTCCATTCCATTTCATTCCATTCCATTCCATTCCACGCAATTCGATTCTGTTCAACCCAGGTAGATTCCATACCTTTCCATTCATTTGCTTTCCATTCCATTCCATTCCATTCCATTCCATTCCATTCCATTCCGTTCTACTGGGGTAGATTCCATTCCATTCCATTCCATTCTGTTCCACTCTGTTCCATTCCATTCCATTCCATTCCATTCCATTCCATTCCATTCCATTCCATTCCATTCCATTCCATTTCTTCCCGTTCTACTCTGGTAGATTCCATACCATTCCAATCCATTCCATTCCGTTCTGGTCGGGTAGATTCCATTCCATTCCATTCCATTCCATTCCATTCCATTCCATTCCATTCCATTCCATTCCATTCCATTCCATTCCATTCCTTTCTACTCGAGTAGATTCCATTCCATTCAATTCCATTCCATTGCATTCCATTCTATTCCATTCCGTTCCGTTCCATTCCTTTCGATTCCATTCCATTCTACTCGGGTAGATTACATTCAGTTCCCTTCCGTTCCGTACCGTTCCGTGCCACAATATTCGAGTAGATTCTATTCCGTTCCATTCCATTCCATTACATTCCATTCCATTCCTTTCCATTCCATTCCATTCTATTCTGCTCGGGGAGATTCCATTACATTCCATTTCATTCCATTCCATTCCATTCCATTGCATTCCCATAAATTACATTCTACATGTGCACATTCCATTCCATTCCTTCCATTCCATTCCATTCCATTCCATTCCATTCCATTCCATTCCATTCCATCCCATTCTACTCGAGTAGATTCCATTCTATTCCACTCCATTCCATTGCATTCCATTCTATTCCATTCCGTTCCGTTCCATTCCTTTCGATTCCATTCCATTCTACTCGGTTAGATTACATTCAGTTCCTTTCCGTTCCGTTCCGTTCCGTGCCATTCTTTTCGGGTAGATTCTATTCCGTTCCATTCCATTCCATTACAATTCATTCCATTCCTTTCCTTTCCATTCCATTCTATTCTGCTCTGGGAGATTCCAATACATTCCATTTCATTCCATTCCATTGCACTCCCATAAATTACATTCTACATGTGCACATTCCATTCCATTCCTATCCATTCCATTCCATTTCATTCCATTCCGTTCTTCTCATGTAGATTCCATTACGTTCCGATTCGTTCCATTCCGTTGTACTCTGGTAGATTCCATTCCATTCCATTCCTTTGCATTCCATTCCATTCCATTCCATTCCATTCTATTCCATTCCATTCCATTCCATTCCATTCCATTCCATTCCATTCCATTCCATTCCATTGCATTCCATTCCATTCTACTCGGGTAGATGCTATAACATTCCATTCCATTCCATTCCGTTCTAGTCGGGTAGATTCCATTCCATTCCATTCCATTCCATTCCATTCCATTCCATTCCATTCCATTCCATTCCATTCCATTCTATTCCTTTCCGTTCCATTGCATTACATTCCAGTCCATTCCATTCAATTCGATTCTGTTCAACCCGGGTAGATTCCATACCATACCATTCCTTAGCATTCCATTCCATTCCATTCCATTCCATTCCATTCCATTCCATTCCATTCCATTCCACTCCATTAGGTTCTACTCGGGTTGATTCCATTCCATTCCATTCCATTCGGTTCCATTCCATTACATTCCAATCCATTCCATTCCATTCCATTCCGTTCTACTCTGGTAGATTCCATACCATTCCAATCCAATCCTTTCCATTCTAGTCGGGTAGATTCCATTCCATTCCATTCCATTCCATTCTCTTCAACTCGGGTAGATTCCTTACCATTCCATTCCATTCCATTCCATTCCATTCCATTCCATTCCATTCCATTCCATTCCATTCCGTTCTACTTGGGTAGTTTCCATTCCATTGCATTCCATTCCATTCCATTCCATTCTATTCCATACCGTTCCTTTCCATTCCATTCCATTCCATTGCATTCCATTCCTTTGTACTCGTGTAAATTCCATACCATTCCATTCCATTCCATTCCGTTCTACTCGGGTAGGTTCCATTCCATTCCATTCCATTCCATTCTGTTCCATTCCGTTCCATTCCATTCCATTCCATGCCATTCCATTCTATTCCTTTCCATTCCACTCCATTCCGTTCTACTAGGCTAGATTCCATACCATTCCATTCCATTCCATTCCGTTCTAGTCGGGTAGATTCCATTCGATTCCATTCCATTCCATTCCATTCTATTCCTTTCCATTCCATTGCATTCCATTCCATTCCATTCCACTCAATTCGATTCTGTTCAACCTGGGTAGATTCCATACGTTTCCATTCCATTGCATTGCATTCCATTCCATTCCATTCCATTCCATTCCATTCCATTCCATTCCATTCCATTCCATTCCATTCCGTTCTACTTGGGTAGATTCCATTCCATTCCATTCCATTCTATTCCACTATGTTCCATTCCATTCCATTCCATTCCATTCCATTCCATTCCATTCCATTGCATTTCATTCTATTCCATTCCGTTCCCTTCTATTCCTTTCGATTCCATTCCATTCTAATCGGGTAGATTACATTCATTTCCCTTCCGTTCCGTTCAGTTCCGTTCCGTGCCATTCTTTTCGGGTAGACTCTATTCCGTTCCATTCCATTCCATTCCATTCCGTTCCTTTCCATTCCATTCCATTCTATTCTGCACGGGGAGATTCCATTACATTCCATTTCATTCCATTCCATTCCATTCCGTTGCATTCCCATAAATTACATTCTACATGTGCACATTCCATTCCATTCCTTTCCATTCCATTCCATTCCATTCCATTCCATTTCATTCCATTCTGTTCTTCTCATGTAAATTCCATTACGTTCCGATCCGTTCCATTCCGTTGTACTCGGGTAGATTCCATTCCATTCCATTCCATTGCATTCCATTCCATTTCATTCCATTCCATTCCATTCCATTCCATTCCATTCCATTCCATTCCATTCCATTCCATTCCATGGCATTCCATTCCATTCTACTCGGGTAGATGCTATACCATTCCATTCCATTCCGTTCTAGTCGGGTAGATTCCATTCCATTCCATTCCATTCTATTCCTTTCCGTTCCATTGCATTACATTCCAGTCCATTCCATTCAATTCGATTCTGTTCAACCCGGGTAGATTCCATACCATACCATTCTTTAGCATTCCATTCCATTCCTTTCCATTCCATTGCATTCCATTCCATTCCATTCCACTCAATTCGATTCTGTTTAACCCGGGTAGATTCCATACCTTTCCATTCCTTTGCATTCCATTCCATTCCATTCCATTCTGTTCAACTCGGGTAAATTCCATACCATTCCATTCCATTCCATTCCAGTCCTTTCCATTCCATTCCATTCTACTCGGGTAGTTTGCATTCCATTGCATTCCATTCCATTCCATTCCATTCTATTCCATACCGTTCCTTTCCATTCCATTCCATTCCATTGCATTCCATTCCTTTCTACTCGTTTAAATTCCATACCATTCCTTTCCATTCCATTCCGTTCTACTCGGGTAGGTTCCATTCCATTCCATTCCATTCCATTCCATTCTGTTCCATTCCGTTCCATTCCATTCCATTCCATGCCATTCCATTCCATTCCATTCCATTCCGTTCTACTAGGGTAGATTCCATACCATTCCATTCCATTCCATTCCGTTCTAGTCGGGTAGATTCCATTCGATTCCATTCCATTCCATTCCATTCTATTTCTTTCCATTCCATTGCATTCCATTCCATTCCATTCCACTCAATTCGATTCTGTTCAAACCGGGTAGATTCCATACCTTTCCATTACTTTGCATTCCATTCCATTCCATTCCATTCCATTCCATTCCGTTCTACTGGGGTAGATTCCATTCCATTCCATTCCATTCTATTCCACTCTGTTCCATTCCTTTCCATTCCATTCCATTCCATTCCATTCCATTCCATTCCATTCCATTCCATTCTATCCCGATCTACTCTAGTAGATTCCATACCATTCCAATCCATTCCATTCCGTTCTAGTCGGGTAGATTCCATTCGATTCCATTCCATTCCATTCCATTCTATTTCTTTCCATTCCATTGCATTCCATTCCATTCCATTCCACGCAATTCGATTCTGTTCAAACCGGGTAGATTCCATACCTTTCCATTACTTTGCATTCCATTCCATTCCATTCCATTCCATTCCATTCCGTTCTACTGGGGTAGATTCCATTCCATTCCATTCCATTCTATTCCACTCTGTTCCATTCCTTTCCATTCCATTCCATTCCATTCCATTCCATTCCATTCCATTCCATTCCATTCTATCCCGATCTACTCTAGTAGATTCCATACCATTCCAATCCATTCCATTCCGTTCTAGTCGGGTAGATTCCATTCCATTCCATTCCATTCCATTCTATTCCACTCTACTCGAGTAGATTCCATTCCATTCCATTCCATTCCATTGCATTCCAGTCTATTCCATTCCGTTCCGTTCCATTCCTTTCGATTCCATTCCATTCTACACGGGGAGATTACATTCAGTTCCCTTCCGTTCCGTTCCGTTCCGTGCCATTCTTTTCGGGTAGATTCTATTCCGTTACGTTCCATTCCATTACATTCCATTCCATTCCTTTCCATTCCATTCCATTCTATTCTGCTCGGGGAGATTCCATTATATTCCATTTCATTGCATTCCATTCCATTCCATTGCATTCCCATAAATTACATTCTACATGTGCACATTCCATTCCATTCCTTTCCATTCCATTCCATTCCACTCCATTCCATTTCATTCCATTCCGTTCTTCTCATGTAGATTCCATTACGTTCCGATCCGTTCCATTCCGTTGTACTCGGGTAGATTCCATTCCATTCCATTCCATTCCATTGCATTCCATTCCATTCCATTCCATTCCATTCCATTCCATTCCATTCCATTCTACTCGGGTAGATGCTATACCATTCCATTCCATTCCATTCCTTTCTAGTCGGGTAGATTCCATTCAATTCCATTCCATTCCATTCCATTCTATTCCTTTCCGTTCCACTGCATTCCATTCCATTCCATACCACTCAATTCGATTTTGTTCAACCCGGGTATATTCCATACCTTTCCATTCCTTTGCATTCCATTCCATTCCATTCCATTCTGTTCAACTCGGGTAGGTTCCATACCATTCCATTCCATTCCATTCCATTCCATTCCATTCCGTTCTACTCGGGTAGTTTCCATTGCATTGCATTCCATTCCATTCCATTCCATTCTATTTGTACCGTTCCTTTCCATTCCATTCCATTCCTTTGCATTCCATTCCTTTCTACTCGTGTAAATTCCATACCATTCCATTCTATTCCATTCCGTTCTACTCGGGTAGGTTCCATTCCATTCCATTCCATTCCATTCTGTTCCATTCCGTTCCTTTCCATTCCATTGCATGCCATTCCATTCCATTCCATTCCATTCCATTCCATTCCATTCCATTCCATTCCATTCCATTCCATTCCATTCCATTCCGTTCTACTAGGGTAGATTCCATACCATTCCATTCCATTCCATTCCGTTCTAGTCGGGTAGATTCCATTCGATTCCATTCCATTCCATTCCATTCTATTCCTTTCCATTCCATTGCATTCCATTCCATTCCATTCCACTCAATTCGATTCTGTTCAACCCGGGTAGATTCCATACCTTTCCATTCCTTTGCATTCCATTCCATTCCATTCCATTCCATTCCATTCCATTCCATTCCATTCCATTCCATTCCATTCCATTCCATTCCACTCCATTAGGTTCTACTCGGGTAGATTCCATTCCATTCGGTTCCATTCCATTCCATTCCAATCCATTCCATTCCATTCCATTCCGTTCTACTCTGGTAGATTCCATACCATTCCAATCCATTCCTTTCCGTTCTATTCGGGTAGATTCCATTCCATTCCATTCCATTCCATTCCGTTCAACTCGGGTAGATTCCATACCATTCCATTCCATTCCATTCCATTCCATTCCATTCCATTCCATTCCATTCCATTCCATTCCATTCCATTCTACTCGGGTAGTTTCCATTCCATTGCATTCCATTCCATTCCATTCCATTCTATTCCATACCGTTCCTTTCCATTCCATTCCATTCCAAGGCATTCCTTTCCTTTCTACTCGTTTAAATTCCATACCATTCCATTCCATTCCATTCCATTCTGTTCCATTCCGTTCCATTCCATTCCATTCCATGCCATTCCATTCCATTCCATTCCATTCCATTCCATTCCATTCCATTCCGTTCAACTAGGGTAGATTCCATACCATTCCATTCCATTCCATTCCGTTCTAGTCGGGTAGATTCCATTTGATTCCATTCCATTCCATTCCATTCTATTCCTTTCCATTCCATTTCATTCCATTCCATTCCATTCCACGCAATTCGATTCTGTTCAACCCAGGTAGATTCCATACCTTTCCATTCATTTGCTTTCCATTCCATTCCATTCCATTCCATTCCATTCCATTCCATTCCATTCCGTTCTACTGGGGTAGATTCCATTCCATTCCATTCCATTCTGTTCCACTCTGTTCCATTCCATTCCATTCCATTCCATTCCATTCCATTCCATTCCATTCCATTCCATTCCATTCCATTTCTTCCCGTTCTACTCTGGTAGATTCCATACCATTCCAATCCATTCCATTCCGTTCTGGTCGGGTAGATTCCATTCCATTCCATTCCATTCCATTCCATTCCATTCCATTCCATTCCATTGCATTCCATTCTATTCCATTCCGTTCCGTTCCATTCCTTTCGATTCCATTCCATTCTACTCGGGTAGATTACATTCAGTTCCCTTCCGTTCCGTACCGTTCCGTGCCACAATATTCGAGTAGATTCTATTCCGTTCCATTCCATTCCATTACATTCCATTCCATTCCTTTCCATTCCATTCCATTCTATTCTGCTCGGGGAGATTCCATTACATTCCATTTCATTCCATTCCATTCCATTCCATTGCATTCCCATAAATTACATTCTACATGTGCACATTCCATTCCATTCCTTCCATTCCATTCCATTGCATTCCATTTCATTCCATTCCGTTCTTCTCATGTAGATTCCATTACGTTCCGATCCGTTCCATTCTGTTGTACTCAGGTAGATTCCATTCCATTCCATTCCATTGCATTCCATGCCATTCCATTCCTTTCCATTCTATTCCATTCCATTCCATTCCATTCCGTTAAATTCCATTCCATTCCATTCCTTTCTACTCCGGTAGATTTCTTACCGTTCCAATCCATTCCTTTCCGTTCTAGTCGGGTAGATTCCATTCCATTCCATTCCATTCCATTCTGTTCAACTCGGGTAGATTCCATACCATTCCATTCCATTCCATTCCATTCCATTCCATTCCATTCCATTCCATTCCATTCCATTCCATTCCGTTCTACTCGGGTAGTTTCCTTTCCATTGCATTCCATTCCATTCCATTCCATTCTATTCCATACCGTTCCTTTCCATTCCATTCCATTTTATTGCATTCCATTCCTTTCTACTCGTGTAAATTCCATACCATTCCATTCCATTCCATTCCGTTCTACTCGGGTAGGTTCCATTCCATTCCATTCCATTCCATTCTGTTCCATTCCGTTCCATTCCATTCCATTCCATGCCATTCCATTCCATTCCATTCCATTCCATTCCATTCCATTCCATTCCATTCCTTTCTACTAGGGTAGATTCCATACCATTCCTTTCCATTCCATTCCGTTCTAGTCGGGTAGATTCCATTCGATTCCATTCCATTCCATTCTATTCTATTCATTTCCATTCCATTGCATTCCATTCCATTCCATTCCACTCAATTCGATTCTGTTCAACCCGGGTAGATTCCATACCTTCCATTCCTTTGCATTCCATTCCATTCCATTCCATTCCATTCCATTAAATTCCATTCCATTCCATTCCATCCCGTTCTACTCTGGTAGATTCCATACCATTCCAATCCATTCCCTTCCGTTCTAGTCGGGTAGATTCAGTTCCATTCCATTCCATTCCATTCCATTCCATTCCATCCCATTCTACTCGAGTAGATTCCATTCTATTCCATTCCATTCCATTGCATTCCATTCTATTCCATTCCGTTCCGTTCCATTCCTTTCGATTCCATTCCATTCTACTCGGTTAGATTACATTCAGTTCCTTTCCGTTCCGTTCCGTTCCGTGCCATTCTTTTCGGGTAGATTCTATTCCGTTCCATTCCATTCCATTACATTTCATTCCATTCCTTTCCTTTCGATTGCATTCTATTCTGCTCTGGGAGTTTCCAATACATTCCATTTCATTCCATTCCATTCCATTCCATTGCATTCCCATAAATTACATTCTACATGTGCACATTCCATTCCATTCCTTTCCATTCCATTCCATTTCATTCCATTCCGTTCTTCTCATGTAGATTCCATTACGTTCCGATCCGTTCCATTCCGTTGTACTCTGGTAGATTCCATTCCATTCCATTCCTTTGCATTCCATTCCATTCCATTCCATTCCATTCTATTCCATTCCATTCCATTCCATTCTATTCCATTCCATTCCATTCCATTCCATTCCATTCCATTCCATTCCATTCCATTCCATTGCATTCCATTCCATTCTACACGGGTAGATGCTATACCATTCCATTCCATTCCATTCCGTTCTAGTCGGGTAGATTCCATTCCATTCCATTCCATTCCATTCCATTCCATTCCATTCCATTCCATTCCATTCCATTCCATTCTATTCCTTTCCGTTCCATTGCATTACATTCCAGTCCATTCCATTCAATTCGATTCTGTTCAACCCGGGTAGATTCCATACCATACCATTCCTTAGCATTCCATTCCATTCCATTCCATTCCATTCCATTCCATTCCATTCCATTCCATTCCATTCCACTCCATTAGGTTCTACTCGGGTTGATTCCATTCCATTCCATTCCATTCGGTTCCATTCCATTCCATTCCAATCCATTCCATTCCATTCCATTCCGTTCTACTCTGGTAGATTCCATACCATTCCAATCCATTCCTTTCCATTCTAGTCGGGTAGATTCCATTCCATTCCATTCCATTCCATTCTCTTCAACTCGGGTAGATTCCATAACATTCCATTCCATTCCATTCCATTCCATTCCGTTCCATTCCATTCCATTCCATTCCATTCTACTTGGGTAGTTTCCATTCCATTGCATTCCATTCCATTACATTACATTCTATTCCATACCGTTCATTTCCATTCCATTCCATTCC
This sequence comes from Gorilla gorilla gorilla, assembly GCF_029281585.2. Classification (NCBI taxonomy): domain Eukaryota; kingdom Metazoa; phylum Chordata; class Mammalia; order Primates; family Hominidae; genus Gorilla; species Gorilla gorilla. The sequence continues at coordinate 48,048,638 of NC_073248.2, forward strand.
ATTGCATTCCATTCCTTTCTACTCGTGTAAATTCCATACCATACCATTCCATTCCATTCCGTTCTACTCGGGTAGGTTCCATTCCATTCCATTCCGTTCCATTCTGTTCAATTCCCTTCCATTCCATTCCATTCCATGCCATTCCATTCTATTCCTTTCCATTCCACTCCATTCCGTTCTACTAGGCTAGATTCCATACCATTCCATTCCATTCCATTCCGTTCTAGTCGGGTAGATTCCATTCGATTCCATTCCATTCCATTCCATTCTATTCCTTTCCATTCCATTGCATTCCATTCCATTCCATTCCACTCAATTCGATTCTGTTCAACCTGGGTAGATTCCATACGTTTCCATTCCATTGCATTGCATTGCATTCCATTCCATTCCATTCCATTCCATTCCATTCCATTCCATTCCATTCCATTCCGTTCTACTTGGGTAGATTCCATTCAATTCCATTCCATTCTATTCCACTATGTTCCATTCCATTCCATTCCATTCCATTCCATTCCATTCCATTCCATTCCATTCCATTCCATTCCATTCCATTCCATCCCGTTCTACTCTGGTAGATTCCATACCATTCCAATCCATTCCATTTCGTTCTAGTCGGGTAGATTCCATTCCATTCCATTCCATTCCATTCCATTCCATTCCATTCCATTCCATTCCATTCCATTCCATTCTACTCGAGTAGATTCCATTCCATTCCATTCCATTCCATTGCATTTCATTCTATTCCATTCCGTTCCCTTCTATTCCTTTCGATTCCATTTCATTCTAATCGGGTAGATTACATTCATTTCCCTTCCGTTCCGTTCAGTTCCGTTCCGTGCCATTCTTTTTGGGTAGACTCTATTCCGTTCCATTCCATTCCATTCCATTCCATTCCTTTCCATTCCATTCCATTCTATTCTGCTCGGGGAGATTCCATTACATTCCATTTCATTCCATTCCATTCCATTCCGTTGCATTCCCATAAATTACATTCTCCATGTGCAAATTCCATTCCATTCCTTTCCATTCCATTCCATTCCATTCCATTCCATTTCATTCCATTCTGTTCTTCTCATGTAAATTCCATTACGTTCCGATCCGTTCCATTCCGTTGTACTCGGGTAGATTCCATTCCATTCCATTCCATTGCATTCCATTCCATTTCATTCCATTCCATTCTATTCCATTCCATTCCATTCCATTCCATTCCATTCCATTCCATTCCATTCCATTCCATGGCATTCCATTCCATTCTACTCGGGTAGATGCTATACCATTCCATTCCATTCCATTCCGTTCTAGTCGGGTAGATTCCATTCCATTCCATTCCATTCCATTCTATTCCTTTCCGTTCCATTGCATTACATTCCAGTCCATTCCATTCAATTCGATTCTGTTCAACCCGGGTAGATTCCATACCATACAATTCCTTAGCATTCCATTCCATTCCATTCCATTCCATTCCATTCCATTCCATTCCATTCCACTCCATTAGGTTCTACTCGGGTTGATTCCATTCCATTCCATTCCATTCGGTTCCATTCCATTCCATTCCAATCCATTCCATTCCATTCCATTCCGTTCTACTCTGGTAGATTCCATACCATTCCAATCCATTCCTTTCCATTCTAGTCGGGTAGATTCCATTCCATTCCATTCCATTCCATTCTGTTCAATTCGGGTAGATTCCATAACATTCCATTCCATTCCATTCCATTCCATTCCATTCCATTCCATTCCATTCCGTTTTACTTGGGTAGTTTCCATTCCATTGCATTCCATTCCATTCCATTCCATTCTATTCCATACCGTTCCTTTCCATTCCATTCCATTCCATTGCATTCCATTCCTTTCTACTCGTGTAAATTCCATACCATACCATTCCATTCCATTCCGTTCTACTCGGGTAGGTTCCATTCCATTCCATTCCGTTCCATTCTGTTCAATTCCCTTCCATTCCATTCCATTCCATGCCATTCCATTCTATTCCTTTCCATTCCACTCCATTCCGTTCTACTAGGCTAGATTCCATACCATTCCATTCCATTCCATTCCGTTCTAGTCGGGTAGATTCCATTCGATTCCATTCCATTCCATTCCATTCTATTCCTTTCCATTCCATTGCATTCCATTCCATTCCATTCCACTCAATTCGATTCTGTTCAACCTGGGTAGATTCCATACGTTTCCATTCCATTGCATTGCATTGCATTCCATTCCATTCCATTCCATTCCATTCCATTCCATTCCATTCCATTCCATTCCGTTCTACTTGGGTAGATTCCATTCAATTCCATTCCATTCTATTCCACTATGTTCCATTCCATTCCATTCCATTCCATTCCATTCCATTCCATTCCATTCCATTCCATTCCATTCCATTCCATTCCATTCCATTCCATCCCGTTCTACTCTGGTAGATTCCATACCATTCCAATCAATTCCATTTCGTTCTAGTCGGGTAGATTCCATTCCATTCCATTCCATTCCATTCCATTCCATTCCATTCCATTCCATTCCATTCCATTCCATTCTACTCGAGTAGATTCCATTCCATTCCATTCCATTCCATTGCATTTCATTCTATTCCATTCCGTTCCCTTCTATTCCTTTCGATTCCATTTCATTCTAATCGGGTAGATTACATTCATTTCCCTTCCGTTCCGTTCAGTTCCGTTCCGTGCCATTCTTTTTGGGTAGACTCTATTCCGTTCCATTCCATTCCATTCCATTCCATTCCTTTCCATTCCATTCCATTCTATTCTGCTCGGGGAGATTCCATTACATTCCATTTCATTCCATTCCATTCCATTCCGTTGCATTCCCATAAATTACATTCTCCATGTGCAAATTCCATTCCATTCCTTTCCATTCCATTCCATTCCATTCCATTCCATTTCATTCCATTCTGTTCTTCTCATGTAAATTCCATTACGTTCCGATCCGTTCCATTCCGTTGTACTCGGGTAGATTCCATTCCATTCCATTCCATTGCATTCCATTCCATTTCATTCCATTCCATTCTATTCCATTCCATTCCATTCCATTCCATTCCATTCCATTCCATTCCATTCCATTCCATTCCATGGCATTCCATTCCATTCTACTCGGGTAGATGCTATACCATTCCATTCCATTCCATTCCGTTCTAGTCGGGTAGATTCCATTCCATTCCATTCCATTCCATTCTATTCCTTTCCGTTCCATTGCATTACATTCCAGTCCATTCCATTCAATTCGATTCTGTTCAACCCGGGTAGATTCCATACCATACAATTCCTTAGCATTCCATTCCATTCCATTCCATTCCATTCCATTCCATTCCATTCCATTCCATTCCACTCCATTAGGTTCTACTCGGGTTGATTCCATTCCATTCCATTCCATTCGGTTCCATTCCATTCCATTCCAATCCATTCCATTCCATTCCATTCCGTTCTACTCTGGTAGATTCCATACCATTCCAATCCATTCCTTTCCATTCTAGTCGGGTAGATTCCATTCCATTCCATTCCATTCCATTCTGTTCAATTCGGGTAGATTCCATAACATTCCATTCCATTCCATTCCATTCCATTCCATTCCATTCCATTCCATTCCATTCCGTTTTACTTGGGTAGTTTCCATTCCATTGCATTCCATTCCATTCCATTCCATTCTATTCCATACCGTTCCTTTCCATTCCATTCCATTCCATTGCATTCCATTCCTTTCTACTCGTGTAAATTCCATACCATTCCATTCCATTCCATTCCGTTCTAGTCGGGTAGGTTCCATTCCATTCCATTCCATTCCATTCTGTTCCATTCCGTTCCATTCCATTCCATTCCATGCCATTCCATTCTATTCCTTTCCATTCCACTCCATTCCGTTCTACTAGGCTAGATTCCATACCATTCCATTCCATTCCATTCCGTTCTAGTCGGGTACATTCCATTCGATTCCATTCCATTCCATTCCATTCTATTCCTTTCCATTCCATTGCATTGCATTCCATTCCATTCCACTCAATTCGATTCTGTTCAACCTGGGTAGATTCCATACGTTTCCATTGCATTGCATTGCATTCCATTCCATTCCATTCCATTCCATTCCATTCCGTTCTACTTTGGTAGATTCCATTCCATTCCATTCCATTAAATTCTGTGCAACTCGGGTAGATTCCATACGACTCCATTCCATTCCATTCCATTCCATTCCATTCCACTCCGTTCTGCTCGGGTAGTTTCCATTCCATTGCATTCCATTCCATTCCATTCCATTCTATTCCATACCGTTCCATTCCATTCCATTCCATTCCGTTCTACTCGGGTAGATTACATTCGATTCCATTCCTTTCCATTCCATTCTATTCCTTTCCATTCCATTGCATTCCATTCCATTCCACTCCACTCAATTCGATTCTGTTCAACCCGGGTAGATTCCATACCTTTCCATTCCTTTGCATTCCATTCCATTCCATTCCATTCCATTCCATTCCATTCCATTCCATTCCATTCCATTCCATTCCATTCTATTCCATTCCATTCCGTTCTACTGGGGTAGATTCCATTCCATTCCATTCCATTCTATTCCACTCTGTTCCATTCCATTCCATTCCATTCCATTCCATTCCATTCCATTCCATTCCATTCCATTCCATTCCATTCCATTCCATTCCATCCCGTTCTACTCTGGTAGATTCCATACCATTCCAATCCATTCCATTCCGTTCTAGTCGGGTAGATTCCATTCCATTCCATTCCATTCCATTCCATTCAATTCCATTACATTCCATTCCATTCCATTCTACTAGAGTAGATTCCATTCCATTCCATTCCATTCCATTGCATTCCATTCTATTGCATTCCGATCCGTTCCATTCCTTTCGATTCCATTCCATTCTACTCGGGTAGATTACATTCAGTTCCCTTCCGTTCCGTTCCGTTCCATGCCATTCTTTTCGGGTAGATTCTATTCCGTTCCATTCCATTCCATTCCATTCCATTCCATTCCATTCCATTCCATTCCATTCCATTCCATTGCATTCCCATAAATTACATTCTACATGAGCACATTCCATTCCATTCCTTTCCATTCCATTCCATTCCATTCCATTTCATTCCTTTCCGTTCTTCTCTTGTAGATTCCATTACGTTCCGATCAGTTCCATTCCGTTGTACTAGGGTAGATTCCATTCCATTCCATTCCATTGCATTCCATTCCATTCCATTCCATTCCATTTTATTCCATTCCATTCCATTCCATTCCATTCCATTCCATTCCATTCCATTCCATTCCATTCTACTCGGGTAGATGCTATACCATTCCATTCCATTCCATTCCATTCTAGTCGGGTAGATTCCATTCCATTGAATTCCTTTCCATTCCCTTCTATTCCTTTCCGTTCCATTGCATTCCATTCCAGTCCATTCCATTCAATTCGATTCTGTTCAACCCAGGTAGATTCCATACCATTCCATTCCTTTGCATTCAATTCCATTCCATTCCATTCCATTCCATTCCATTCCATTCCATTCCATTCCATTCCACTCCATTAGGTTCTACTCGGGTAGATTCCATTCCAATCCATTCCATTCGGTTCCATTCCATTCCATTCCAATCCATTCCATTCCATTCCATTCCATTCCTTTCTACTATGGTATATTCCATACCATTCCAATCCATTCCTTTCCGTTCTAGTCGGGTAGATTCCATTCCATTCCATTCCATTCCATTCTGTTCAACTCGGGTAGATTCCATACCACTCCATTCCATTCCATTCCATTCCATTCCATTCCGTTCTACTCTGGTAGTTTCCATTCCATTGCATTCCATTCCATTCCATTCCATTCTATTCCATACCGTTCCTTTCCATTCCATTCCATTCCATTGCATTCCATTCTTTCTACTCGTGTAAATTCCATACCATTCCATTCCATTCCATTCCGTTCTACTCGGGTAGGTTCCATTCCATTCCATTCTGTTCCATTCCGTTCCATTCCATTCCATTCCATGCCATTCCATTCCATTCCATTCCATTCCATTCCATTCCGTTCTACTATTGTAGATTCCATACCATTCCATTCCATTCCATTCCGTTCTAGTCGGGTAGGTTACATTCGATTCCATTCCTTTCCATTCCATTCTATTCCTTTCCATTCCATTGCATTCCATTCCATTCCATTCCACTCAATTCGATTCTGTTTAACCCAGGTAGATTCCATACCTTTCCATTCCTTTGCATTCCATTCCATTCCATTCCATTCTGTTCAACTCGGGTAAATTCCATACCATTCCATTCCATTCCATTCCAGTCCATTCCATTCCATTCCGTTCTACTCGGGTAGTTTCCATTCCATTGCATTCCATTCCATTCCATTCCATTCTATTCCATACCGTTCCTTTCCATTCCATTCCATTCCATTGCATTCCATTCCTTTCTACTCGTGTAAATTCCATACCATTCCTTTCCATTCCATTCCGTTCTACTCGGGTAGGTTCCATTCCATTCCATTCCATTCCATTCTGTTCCATTCCGTTCCATTCCATTCCATTCCATGCCATTCCATTCCATTCCATTCCATTCCGTTCTACTAGGGTAGATTCCATACCATTCCATTCCATTCCATTCCGTTCTAGTCGGGTAGATTCCATTCGATTCCATTCCATTCCATTCCACTCTATTTCTTTCCATTCCATTGCATTCCATTCCATTCCATTCCACTCAATTCGATTATGTTCATACCGGGTAGATTCCATACCTTTCCATTCCTTTGCATTCCATTCCATTCCATTCCATTCCATTCCATTCCATTCCGTTCTACTGGGGTAGATTCCATTCCATTCCATTCCATTCTATTCCACTCTGTTCCATTCCTTTCCATTCCATTGCATTCCATTCCATTCCATTCCACTCCATTCCATTCCATTCTACCCCGTTCTACTCTAGTAGATTCCATACCATTCCAATCCATTCCATTCCGTTCTGGTCGGGTAGATTCCATTCCATTCCATTCCATTCCATTCCATTCCATTCCATTCCATTCTATTCCACTCTACTCGAGTAGATTCCATTCCATTCCATTCCATTCCATTCCATTCCATTCTACTCGAGTAGATTCCATTCCATTCCATTCCATTCCATTGCATTCCATTCTATTCCATTCCGTTCCGTTCCATTCCTTTCGATTCCATTCCATTCTACTCGGGTAGATTACATTCAGTTCCCTTCCGTTCCGTACCATTCCGTGCCACTCTATTCGGGTAGATTCTATTCCGTTCCATTCCATTCCATTACATTCCATTCCATTCCTTTCCATTCCATTCCATTCTATTCTGCTCGGGGAGATTCCATAACATTCCATTTCATTCTATTCCATTCCATTCCATTGCATTCCCATAAATTACATTCTACATGTGCACATTCCATTCCATTCTTTCCATTCCATTCCATTGCATTCCATTCCATTCCATTCCGTTCTTCTCATATAGATTCCATTACGTTCCGATCCGTTCCATTCTGTTGTACTGGGGTAGATTCCATTCCATTCCATTCCATTGCATTCCATGCCATTCCATTCCTTTCCATTCTATTCCATTCCATTCCATTCCATTCCGTTCCATTCCATTCCATTCCATTCCTTTCTACTCTGGTAGATTTCTTACCATTCCAATCCATTCCTTTCCGTTCTAGTCGGGTAGATTCCATTCCATTCCATTCCATTCCATTCTGTTCAACTCGGGTAGATTCCATACTATTCCATTCCATTCCATTCCATTCCATTCCAATCCATTCCATTCCGTTCTACTCGGGTAGTTTCCTTTCCATTGCATTCCATTCCATTCCATTCCATTCTATTCCATACCGTTCCTTTCCATTCCATTCCATTTTATTGCATTCCATTCCTTTCTACTCGTGTAAATTATATACCATTCCATTCCATTCCATTCCGTTCTACTCGGGTAGGTTCCATTCCATTCCATTCCATTCCATTCTGTTCCATTCCGTTCCATTCCATTCCATTCCATGCCATTCCATTCCATTCCATTCCATTCCATTCCATTCCATTCCATTCCTTTCTACTAGGGTAGATTCCATACCATTCCATTCCATTCCATTCCGTTCTAGTCGGGTAGATTCCATTCGATTCCATTCCATTCCATTCTATTCTATTCCTTTCCATTCCATTGCATTCCATTCCATTCCATTCCACTCAATTCGATTCTGTTCAAACCGGGTAGATTCCAAACCTTCCATTCCTTTGCATTCCATTCCATTCCATTCCATTCCATTCCATTCCATTCCATTCCATTCCATTCCATTCCATTCCATTCCATCCCGTTCTACTCTGGTAGATTCCATACCATTCCAATCCATTCCATTCCGTTCTAGTCGGGTAGATTCAATTCCATTCTCCATTCCATTCCATTCCATTCCATTCCATCCCATTCTACTCGAGTAGATTCCATTCGATTCCATTCCATTCCATTGCATTCCATTCTATTCCATTCCGTTCCGTTCCATTCCTTTCGATTCCATTCCATTCTACTCGGTTAGATTACATTCAGTTCCTTTCCGTTCCGTTCCGTTCCGTGCCATTCTTTTCGGGTAGATTCTTTTCCGTTCCATTCCATTCCATTACATTTCATTCCATTCCTTTCCATTCCATTCCATTCTATTCTGCTCTGGGAGATTCCAATACATTCCATTTCATTCCATTCCATTCCATTCCATTGCATTCCCATAAATTACATTCTACATGTGCACATTCCATTCCATTCCTTTCCATTCCATTCCATTTCATTCCATTCCGTTCTTCTCATGTAGATTCCATTACGTTCCGATCCGTTCCATTCCGTTGTACTCTGGTAGATTCCATTCCATTCCGTTCCTTTGCATTCCATTCCATTCCAATCCATTCCATTCTATTCCATTCCATTCCATTCCATTCCATTCCTTTCCATTCCATTCCATTCCATTCCATTCCATTGCATTCCATTCCATACTACTCGGGTAGATGCTATACCATTCCATTCCATTCCATTCCGTTCTAGTCGGGTAGATTCCATTCCATTCCATTCCATTCCATTCCATTCTATTCCTTTCCGTTCCATTGCATTACATTCCAGTCCATTCCATTCAATTCGATTCTGTTCAACCCGGGTAGATTCCATACCATACCATTCCTTAGCATTCCATTCCATTCCATTCCATTCCATTCCATTCCATTCCATTCCATTCCATTAAATTCCATTCCATTCCATTCCATTCCATTACACTCCATTAGGTTCTACTCGGGTTGATTCCATTCCATTCCATTCCATTCGGTTCCATTCCATTCCATTCTAATCCATTCCATTCCATTCCATTCCATTCCGTTCTACTCTGGTATATTCCATACCATTCCAATCCATTCCTTTCCATTCTAGTCGGGTAGATTCCATTCCATTCCATTCCATTCCATTCTCTTCAACACGGGTAGATTCCATACCATTCCATTCCATTCCATTCCATTCCATTCCATTCCATTCCATTCCATTCCATTCCGTTCTACTTGGGTAGTATCCATTCCATTGCATTCCATTCCATTCCATTCCATTCTATTCCATACCGTTCCTTTCCATTCCATTCCATTCCATTGCATTCCATTCCTTTCTACTGGTGTAAATTCCATACCATTCCATTCCATTCCATTCCGTTCTACTCGGGTAGGTTCCATTCCATTCCATTCCATTCCATTCTGTTCCATTCCGTTCCATTCCATTCCATTCCATGCCATTCCATTCTATTCCTTTCCATTCCACTCCATTCCGTTCTACTAGGCTAGATTCCATACCATTCCATTCCATTCCATTCCGTTCTAGTCGGGTACATTCCATTCGATTCCATTCCATTCCATTCCATTCTATTCCTTTCCATTCCTTTGCATTCCATTCCATTCCATTCCACTCAATTCGATTCTGTTCAACCTGGGTAGATTCCATACGTTTCCATTCCATTGCATTGCATTCCATTCCATTCCATTCCATTCCATTCCATTCCATTCCATTCCATTCCATTCCATTCCGTTCTACTTGGGTAGATTCCATTCCATTCCATTGCATTCTATTCCACTATGTTCCATTCCATTCCATTCCATTCCATTCCATTCCATCCCGTTCTACTCTGGTAGATTCCATACCATTCCAATCCATTCCATTCCGTTCTAGTCGGGTAGATTCCATTCCATTCCATTCCATTCCATTCCATTCCATTCCATTCCATTCCATTCTACTCGAGTAGATTCCATTCCATTCCATTCCATTCCATTCCATTCCATTCCATCCCGTTCTACTCTGGTAGATTCCATACCATTCCAATCCATTCCATTCCATTCTAGTCGGGTAGATTCCATTCCATTCCATTCCATTCCATTCCATTCCATTCCATTCCATTCCATTCCATTCCATTCCATTCCATTCTATTCCATTCCGTTCCGTTCCATTCCTTTCGATTCCATTCCATTCTACTCGGGTAGATTACATTCAGTTCCCTTCCGTTCCGTACCATTCCGTGCCACTCTATTCGGGTAGATTCTATTCCGTTCCATTCCATTCCATTACATTCCATTCCATTCCTTTCCATTCCATTCCATTCTATTCTGCTCGGGGAGATTCCATAACATTCCATTTCATTCCATTCCATTCCATTCCATTGCATTCCCATAAATTACATTCTACATGTGCACATTCCATTCCATTCTTTCCATTCCATTCCATTGCATTCCATTCCATTCCATTCCGTTCTTCTCATATAGATTCCATTACGTTCCGATCCGTTCCATTCTGTTGTACTGGGGTAGATTCCATTCCATTCCATTCCATTGCATTCCATGCCATTCCATTCCTTTCCATTCTATTCCATTCCATTCCATTCCATTCCGTTCCATTCCATTCCATTCCATTCCTTTCTACTCTGGTAGATTTCTTACCATTCCAATCCATTCCTTTCCGTTCTAGTCGGGTAGATTCCATTCCATTCCATTCCATTCCATTCTGTTCAACTCGGGTAGATTCCATACCATTCCATTCCATTCCATTCCATTCCATTCCAATCCATTCCATTCCGTTCTACTCGGGTAGTTTCCTTTCCATTGCATTCCATTCCATTCCATTCAATTCTATTCCATACCGTTCCTTTCCATTCCATTCCATTTTATTGCATTCCATTCCTTTCTACTCGTGTAAATTATATACCATTCCATTCCATTCCATTCCGTTCTACTCGGGTAGGTTCCATTCCATTCCATTCCATTCCATTCTGTTCCATTCCGTTCCATTCCATTCCATTCCATGCCATTCCATTCCATTCCATTCCATTCCATTCCATTCCATTCCATTCCATTCCATTCCTTTCTACTAGGGTAGATTCCATACCATTCCATTCCATTCCATTCCGTTCTAGTCGGGTAGATTCCATTCGATTCCATTCCATTCCATTCTATTCTATTCCTTTCCATTCCATTGCATTCCATTCCATTCCATTCCACTCAATTCGATTCTGTTCAACCCGGGTAGATTCCAAACCTTCCATTCCTTTGCATTCCATTCCATTCCATTCCATTCCATTCCATTCCATCCCGTTCTACTCTGGAAGATTCCATACCATTCCAATCCATTCCATTCCGTTCTAGTCGGGTAGATTCAATTCCATTCTCCATTCCATTCCATTCCATTCCATTCCATCCCATTCTACTCGAGTAGATTCCATTCGATTCCATTCCATTCCATTGCATTCCATTCTATTCCATTCCGTTCCGTTCCATTCCTTTCGATTCCATTCCATTCTACTCGGTTAGATTACATTCAGTTCCTTTCCGTTCCGTTCCGTTCCGTGCCATTCTTTTCGGGTAGATTCTTTTCCGTTCCATTCCATTCCATTACATTTCATTCCATTCCTTTCCATTCCATTCCATTCTATTCTGCTCTGGGAGATTCCAATACATTCCATTTCATTCCATTCCATTCCATTCCATTGCATTTCTATAAATTACATTCTACATGTGCACATTCCATTCCATTCCTTTCCATTCCATTCCATTTCATTCCATTCCGTTCTTCTCATGTAGATTCCATTACGTTCCGATCCGTTCCATTCCGTTGTACTCTGGTAGATTCCATTCCATTCCATTCCTTTGCATTCCATTCCATTCCATTCCATTCCATTCTATTCCATTCCATTCCATTCCATTCCATTCCTTTCCATTCCATTCCATTCCATTCCATTCCATTGCATTCCATTCCATTCTACTCGGGTAGATGCTATACCATTCCATTCCATTCCATTCCGTTCTAGTCGGGTAGATTCCATTCCTTTCCATTCCATTCCATTCCATTCCATTCTATTCCTTTCCGTTCCATTGCATTACATTCCAGTCCATTCCATTCAATTCGATACTGTTCAACCCGGGTCGATTCCGTACCGTACCATTCCTTAGCATTCCATTCCATTCCATTCCATTCCATTCCATTCCATTCCATTCCATTCCATTCCATTCCATTCCACTCCATTAGGTTCTACTCGGGTTGATTCCATTCCATTCCATTCCATTCGGTTCCATTCCATTCCATTCTAATCCATTCCATTCCATTCCATTCCATTCCGTTCTACTCTGGTATATTCCATACCATTCCAATCCATTCCTTTCCATTCTAGTCGGGTAGATTCCATTCCATTCCATTCCATTCCATTCTCTTCAACACGGGTAGATTCCATACCATTCCATTCCATTCCATTCCATTCCATTCCATTCCATTCCATTCCATTCCATTCCATTCCGTTCTACTTGGGTAGTATCCATTCCATTGCATTCCATTCCATTCCATTCCATTCTATTCCATACCGTTCCTTTCCATTCCATTCCATTCCATTGCATTCCATTCCTTTCTACTCGTGTAAATTCCATACCATTCCATTCCATTCCATTCCGTTCTACTCGGGTAGGTTCCATTCCATTCCATTCCATTCCATTCTGTTCCATTCCGTTCCATTCCATTCCATTCCATGCCATTCCATTCTATTCCTTTCCATTCCACTCCATTCCGTTCTACTAGGCTAGATTCCATACCATTCCATTCCATTCCATTCCGTTCTAGTCGGGTACATTCCATTCGATTCCATTCCATTCCATTCCATTCTATTCCTTTCCATTCCATTGCATTCCATTCCATTCCATTCCACTCAATTCGATTCTGTTCAACCTGGGTAGATTCCATACGTTTCCATTCCATTGCATTGCATTCCATTCCATTCCATTCCATTCCATTCCATTCCATTCCATTCCATTCCGTTCTACTTGGGTAGATTCCATTCCATTCCATTCCATTCTATTCCACTATGTTCCATTCCATTCCATTCCATTCCATTCCATTCCATTCCATCCCGTTCTACTCTGGTAGATTCCATACCATTCCAATCCATTCCATTCCGTTCTAGTCGGGTAGATTCCATTCCATTCCATTCCATTCCATTCCATTCCATTCCATTCCATTCCATTCCATTCCATTCTACTCGAGTAGATTCCATTCCATTCCATTCCATTCCATTCCATTCCATTCCATCCCGTTCTACACTGGTAGATTCCATACCATTCCAATCCATTCCATTCCATTCTAGTCGGGTAGATTCCATTCCATTCCATTCCATTCCATTCCATTCCATTCCATTCAATTCCATTCCATTCCATTCCATCCCGTTCTACTCTGGTAGATTCCATACCATTCCAATCCATTCCATTCCATTCTAGTCGGGTAGATTCCATTCCATTCCATTCCATGCCATTCCATTCTATTCCTTTCCATTCCACTCCATTCCGTTCTACTAGGCTAGATTCCATACCATTCCATTCCATTCCATTCCGTTCTAGTCGGGTACATTCCATTCGATTCCATTCCATTCCATTCCATTCTATTCCTTTCCATTCCATTGCATTCCATTCCATTCCATTCCACTCAATTCGATTCTGTTCAACCTGGGTAGATTCCATACGTTTCCATTCCATTGCATTGCATTCCATTCCATTCCATTCCATTCCATTCCATTCCATTCCATTCCATTCCATTCCATTCCATTCCGTTCTACTTGGGTAGATTCCATTCCATTCCATTCCATTCTATTCCACTATGTTCCATTCCATTCCATTCCATTCCATTCCATTCCATTCCATTCCATCCGGTTCTACTCTGGTAGATTCCATACCATTCCAATCCATTCCATTCCGTTCTAGTCGGGTAGATTCAATTCCATTCTCCATTCCATTCCATTCCATTCCATTCCATCCCATTCTACTCGAGTAGATTCCATTCGATTCCATTCCATTCCATTGCATTCCATTCTATTCCATTCCGTTCCGTTCCATTCCTTTCGATTCCATTCCATTCTACTCGGTTAGATTACATTCAGTTCCTTTCCGTTCCGTTCCGTTCCGTGCCATTCTTTTCGGGTAGATTCTTTTCCGTTCCATTGCATTCCATTACATTTCATTCCATTCCTATCCATTCCATTCCATTCTATTCTGCTCTGGGAGATTCCAATACATTCCATTTCATTCCATTCCATTCCATTCCATTGCATTCCCATAAATTACATTCTACATGTGCACATTCCATTCCATTCCTTTCCGTTCCATTCCATTTCATTCCATTCCGTTCTTCTCATGTAGATTCCATTACGTTCCGATCCGTTCCATTCCGTTGTACTCTGGTAGATTCCATTCCATTCCATTCCTTTGCATTCCATTCCATTCCATTCCATTCCATTCTATTCCATTCCATTCCATTCCATTCCATTCCTTTCCATTCCATTCCATTCCATTCCATTCCATTGCATTCCATTCCATTCTACTCGGGTAGATGCTATACCATTCCATTCCATTCCATTCCGTTCTAGTCGGGTAGATTCCATTCCATTCCATTCCATTCCATTCCATTCCATTCTATTCCTTTCCGTTCCATTGCATTACATTCCAGTCCATTCCATTCAATTCGATACTGTTCAACCCGGGTAGATTCCATACCATACCATTCCTTAGCATTCCATTCCATTCCATTCCATTCCATTCCATTCCATTCCATTCCATTCCACTCCATTAGGTTCTACTCGGGTTGATTCCATTCCATTCCATTCCATTCGGTTCCATTCCATTCCATTCTAATCCATTCCATTCCATTCCATTCCATTCCGTTCTACTCTGGTAGATTCCATACCATTCCAATCCATTCCTTTCCATTCTAGTCGGGTAGATTCCATTCCATTCCATTCCATTCCATTCTCTTCAACACGGTTAGATTCCATACCATTCCATTCCATTCCATTCCATTCCATTCCATTCCATTCCATTCCATTCCATTCCATTCCATTCCATTCCGTTCTACTTGGGTAGTATCCATTCCATTGCATTCCATTCCATTCCATTCCATTCTATTCCATACCGTTCCTTTCCATTCCATTCCATTCCATTGCATTCCATTCCTTTCTACTCGTGTAAATTCCATACCATTCCATTCCATTCCATTCCGTTCTACTCGGGTAGGTTCCATTCCATTCCATTCTGTTCCATTCCGTTCCATTCCATTCCATTCCATGCCATTCCATTCTATTCCTTTCCATTCCACTGCATTCCGTTCTACTAGGCTAGATTCCATACCATTCCATTCCATTCCATTCCGTTCTAGTCGGGTAGATTCCATTCGATTCCATTCCATTCCATTCCATTCTATTCCTTTCCATTCCATTGCATTCCATTCCATTCCATTCCACTCAATTCGATTCTGTTCAACCTGGGTAGATTCCATACGTTTCCATTCCATTGCATTGCATTCCATTCCATTCCATTCCATTCCATTCCATTCCATTCCATTCCATTCCATTCCATTCCATTCCGTTCTACTTGGGTAGATTCCATTCCATTCCATTCCATTCTATTCCACTATGTTCCATTCCATTCCATTCCATTCCATTCCATTCCATTCCATTCCATTCCATCCGGTTCTACTCTGGTAGATTCCATACCATTCCAATCCATTCCATTCCGTTCTAGTCGGGTAGATTCCATTCCATTCCATTCCATTCCATTCCATTCCATTCCATTCCATTCCATTCCATTCCATTCCATTCCATTCTACTCGAGTAGATTCCATTCCATTCCATTCCACTCCATTGCATTTCATTCTATTCCATTCCGTTCCCTTCTATTCCTTTCGATTCCATTCCTTTCTAATCGGGTAGATTACATTAATTTCCCTTCCGTTCCGTTCAGTTCTGTTCCGTGCCATTCTTTTCGGGTAGACTCTATTCCGTTCCATTCCATTCCATTCCATTCCATTCCTTTCCATTCCATTCCATTCTATTCTGCTCGGGGAGATTCCATTACATTCCATTTCATTCCATTCCATTCCATTCCGTTGCATTCCCATAAATTACATTCTACATGTGCACATTCCATTCCATTCCTTTCCATTCCATTCCATTCCATTCCATTCCATTTCATTCCATTCCGTTCTTCTCATGGAAATTCCATTACGTTCCGATCCGTTCCATTCCGTTGTACTCGGGTAGATTCCATTCCATTGCATTCCATTCCATTTCATTCCATTCCATTCTATTCCATTCCATTCCATTCCATTCCATTCCATTCCATTCCATTCCATTCCATTCCATTCCATTCCATTCCATTGCATTCCATTCCATTCCACTCGGGTAGATGCTGTATCATTCCATTCCATTCCATTCCGTTCTTGTCGGGTAGATTCCATTCCATTCCATTGCATTCCATTCCATTCCATTCTATTCCTTTCCGTTCCATTGCATTACATTCCAGTCCATTCCATTCAATTCGATTCTGTTCAACCCGGGTAGATTCCATACCATACCATTCCTTAGCATTCCATTCCATTCCATTCCATTCCATTGCTTTCCATTCCATTCCATTCCACTCCATTAGGTTCTACTCGGGTTGATTCCATTCCATTCCATTCCATTCGGTTCCATTCCATTCCATTCCAATCCATTCCATTCCATTCCATTCCGTTCTACTCTGGTAGATTCCATACCATTCCAATCCATTCCTTTCCATTCTAGTCGGGTAGATTCCATTCCATTCCATTCCATTCCATTCTGTTCAACTCGGGTAGATTCCATAATATTCCACTCCATTTCATTCCATTCCATTCCATTCCATTCCATTCCGTTTTACTTGGGTAGTTTCCATTCCATTGCATTCCATTCCATTCCATTCCATTCCATTCTATTCCATACCGTTCCTTTCCATTCCATTCCATTCCATTGCATTCCATTCCTTTCTACTCGTGTAAATTCCATACCATTCCATTCCATTCCATTCCGTTCTACTCGGGTAGGTTCCATTCCATTCCATTCCATTCCATTCTGTTCCATTCCGTTCCATTCCATTCCATTCCATGCCATTCCATTCCATTCCATTCCATTCCATTCCATTCCGTTCTAGTCGGGTACATTCCATTCGATTCCATTCCATTCCATTCCATTCTATTCCTTTCCATTCCATTGCATTCCATTCCATTCCATTCCACTCAATTCGATTCTGTTCAACCTGGGTAGATTCCATACGTTTCCATTCCATTGCATTGCATTCCATTCCATTCCATTCCATTCCATTCCATTCCATTCCATTCCATTCCATTCCATTCCGTTCTACTTGGGTAGATTCCATTCCATTCCATTCCATTCTATTCCACTATGTTCCATTCCATTCCATTCCATTCCATTCCATTCCATTCCATTCCATTCCATCCGGTTCTACTCTGGTAGATTCCATACCATTCCAATCCATTCCATTCCGTTCTAGTCGGGTAGATTCCATTCCATTCCATTCCATTCCATTCCATTCCATTCCATTCCATTCCATTCCATTCTACTCGAGTAGATTCCATTCCATTCCATTCCACTCCATTGCATTTCATTCTATTCCATTCCGTTCCCTTCTATTCCTTTCGATTCCATTCCTTTCTAATCGGGTAGATTACATTAATTTCCCTTCCGTTCCGTTCAGTTCTGTTCCGTGCCATTCTTTTCGGGTAGACTCTATTCCGTTCCATTCCATTCCATTCCATTCCATTCCTTTCCATTCCATTCCATTCTAT
Source organism: Gorilla gorilla gorilla (assembly GCF_029281585.2). Lineage (NCBI taxonomy): Eukaryota > Metazoa > Chordata > Mammalia > Primates > Hominidae > Gorilla > Gorilla gorilla. The sequence goes on from NC_073248.2 coordinate 48,066,776, forward strand.
TCTGCTCGGGGAGATTCCATTACATTCCATTTCATTCCATTCCATTCCATTCCGTTGCATTCCCATAAATTACATTCTACATGTGCACATTCCATTCCATTCCTTTCCATTCCATTCCATTCCATTCCATTCCATTTCATTCCATTCCGTTCTTCTCATGGAAATTCCATTACGTTCCGATCCGTTCCATTCCGTTGTACTCGGGTAGATTCCATTCCATTGCATTCCATTCCATTTCATTCCATTCCATTCTATTCCATTCCATTCCATTCCATTCCATTCCATTCCATTCCATTCCATTCCATTCCATTCCATTCCATTGCATTCCATTCCATTCCACTCGGGTAGATGCTGTATCATTCCATTCCATTCCATTCCGTTCTTGTCGGGTAGATTCCATTCCATTCCATTGCATTCCATTCCATTCCATTCTATTCCTTTCCGTTCCATTGCATTACATTCCAGTCCATTCCATTCAATTCGATTCTGTTCAACCCGGGTAGATTCCATACCATACCATTCCTTAGCATTCCATTCCATTCCATTCCATTCCATTGCTTTCCATTCCATTCCATTCCACTCCATTAGGTTCTACTCGGGTTGATTCCATTCCATTCCATTCCATTCGGTTCCATTCCATTCCATTCCAATCCATTCCATTCCATTCCATTCCATTCTACTCTGGTAGATTCCATACCATTCCAATCCATTCCTTTCCATTCTAGTCGGGTAGATTCCATTCCATTCCATTCCATTCCATTCTGTTCAACTCGGGTAGATTCCATAATATTCCACTCCATTTCATTCCATTCCATTCCATTCCATTCCATTCCGTTTTACTTGGGTAGTTTCCATTCCATTGCATTCCATTCCATTCCATTCCATTCCATTCTATTCCATACCGTTCCTTTCCATTCCATTCCATTCCATTGCATTCCATTCCTTTCTACTCGTGTAAATTCCATACCATTCCATTCCATTCCATTCCGTTCTACTCGGGTAGGTTCCATTCCATTCCATTCCATTCCATTCTGTTCCATTCCGTTCCATTCCATTCCATTCCATGCCATTCCATTCTATTCCTTTCCATTCCACTCCATTCCGTTCTACTAGGCTAGATTCCATACCATTCCATTCCATTCCATTCCGTTCTAGTCGGGTAGATTCCATTCGATTCCATTCCATTCCATTCCATTCTATTCCTTTCCATTCCATTGCATTGCATTCCATTCCATTCCACTCAATTCGATTCTGTTCAACCTGGGTAGATTCCATACGTTTCCATTCCATTGCATTGCATTCCATTCCATTCCATTCCATTCCATTCCTTTCTATTTTGGTAGATTCCATTCCATTCCATTCCATTAAATTCTGTGCAACTCGGGTAGATTCCATACGAATCCATTCCATTCCATTCCATTCCATTCCGTTCTACTCGGGTAGTTTCCATTCCATTGCATTCCATTCCATTTCATTCCATTCCATTCTATTCCATTCCATTCCATTCCATTCCATTCCATTCCATTCCATTCCATTCCATTCCATTCCATTCCATTGCATTCCATTCCATTCTACTCGGGTAGATGCTATACCATTCCATTCCATTCCATTCCGTTCTAGTCGGGTAGATTCCATTCCATTCCATTCCATTCCATTCCATTCCATTCCATTCCATTCCATTCTATTCCTTTCCGTTCCATTGCATTACATTCCAGTCCATTCCATTCAATTCGATTCTGTTCAACCCGGCTAGATTCCATACCATTCCATTCCTTAGCATTCCATTCCATTCCATTCCATTCCATTCCATTCCATTCCATTCCACTCCATTAGGTTCTACTCGGGTTGATTCCATTCCATTCCATTCCATTCGGTTCCATTCCATTCCATTCCAATCCATTCCATTCCATTCCATTCCGTTCTACTCTGGTAGATTCCATACAATTCCAATCCATTCCTTTCCATTCTAGTCAGGTAGATTCCATTCCATTCCATTCCATTCCATTCTGTTCAACTCGGGAAGATTCCATACCATTCCATTCCATTCCTTTCCATTCCATTCCATTCCATTCCATTCCATTCCGTTTTACTTGGGTAGTTTCCATTCCATTGCATTCCATTCCATTCCATTCCATTCTATTCCATACCGTTCCTTTCCATTCCATTCCATTCCATTGCATTCCATTCCTTTCTACTCGTGTAAATTCCATACCATTCCATTCCATTCCATTCCGTTCTACTCGGGTAGGTTCCATTCCATTCCATTCCATTCCATTCTGTTCCATTCCGTTCCATTCCATTCCATTCCATGCCATTCCATTCTATTCCTTTCCATTCCACTCCATTCCGTTCTACTATGCTAGATTCCTTACCATTCCATTCCATTCCATTCCGTTCTAGTCGGGTACATTCCATTCGATTCCATTCCATTCCATTCCATTCTATTCCTTTCCATTCCATTGCATTCCATTCCATTCCATTCCACTCAATTCGATTCTGTTCAACCTGGGTAGATTCCATACGTTTCCATTCCATTGCATTGCATTCCATTCCATTCCATTCCATTCCATTCCATTCCACTCCGTTCTACTTTGGTAGATTCCATTCCATTCCATTCCATTAAATTCTGTGCAACTCGGGTAGATTCCATACGACTCCATTCCATTCCATTCCATTCCATTCCATTCCATTCCATTCCATTCCATTCCATTCCATTCCATTCCATTCCATTCCGTTCTACTCGGGTAGTTTCCATTCCATTGCATTCCAATCCATTCCATTCCATTCCATTCTATTCCATACCGTTCCTTTCCATTCCATTCCATTCCATTGCATTCCATTCCTTTCTACTCGTGTAAATTCCATACCATTCCATTCCATTCCATTCCGTTCTACTCGTTTAGGTTCCATTCCGTTCCATTCCATTCCATTCTGTTCCATTCCATTCCATTCCATTCCATTCCATTCCATGCCATGCCATTCCATTCCATTCCATTCCATTGCATTCCATTCCGTTCTACTCAGGCAGATTCCATACCATTCCATTCCATTCCATTCCGTTCTACTCGGGTAGATTACATTCGATTCCATTCCTTTCCATTCCATTCTATTCCTTTCCATTCCATTGCATTCCATTCCATTCCATTCCACTCAATTCGATTCTGTTCAACCCGGGTAGATTCCATACCTTTCCATTCCTTTGCATTCCATTCCATTCCATTCCATTCCATTCCATTCTATTCCATTCCATTCCGTTCTACTGGGGTAGATTCCATTCCATTCCATTCCATTCGATTCCACTCTGTTCCATTCCATTCCATTCCATTCCATTCCATTCCATTCCATTCCATTCCATTCCATTCCATTCCATCCCGTTCTACTCAGGTAGATTCCATACCATTCCAATCCATTCCATTCCGTTCTAGTCGGGTAGATTGCATTCCATTCCATTCCATTCCATTCCATTCCATTCCATTCCATTCCTTTCTACTAGAGTAGATTCCATTCCATTCCATTCTTTCCATTCCATTCCATTCTATTCTGCTCGGGGAGATTCCATTACATTCCATTTCATTCCATTCCATTCCATTCCATTGCATTCCCATAAATTACATTCTACATGAGCACATTCCATTCCATTCCTTTCCATTCCATTCCATTCCATTCCATTTCATTCCTTTCCGTTCTTCTCTTGTAGATTCCATTACGTTCCGATCAGGTCCATTCCGTTGTACTAGGGTAGATTCCATTCCATTCTATTCCATTGCATTCCATTCCATTCCATTCCATTCCATTCCATTTTATTCCATTCCATTCCATTCCATTCCATTCCATTCCATTCCATTCCATTCCATTCCATTCCATTCCATTCCATTCCATTCTACTCGGGTAGATGCTATACCATTCCATTCCATTCCATTCCGTTCTAGTCGGGTAAATTCCATTCCATTCCATTCCTTTCCATTCCATTCTATTCCTTTCCGTTCCATTGCATTCCATTCCAGTCCATTCCATTCAATTCGATTCTGTTCAACCCGGGTAGATTCCATACCATTCCATTCCTTTGCATTCCATTCCATTCCATTCAATTCTATTCCATTCCATTCCATTCCACTCCATTAGGTTCTACTCGGGTAGATTCCATTCCAATCCATTCCATTCGGTTCCATTCCATTCCATTCCAATCCATTCCATTCCATTCCATTCCATTCGTTTCTACTCTGGTAGATTCCATACCATTCCAATCCATTCCTTTCCGTTCTAGTCAGTTAGATTCCATTCCATTCCATTCCATTCCATTCTGTTCAACTCAGGTAGATTCCATACCACTCCATTCCATTCCATTCCATTCCATTCCATTCCATTCCGTTCTACTAGGGTAGGTTCCATTCCATTGCATTCCATTCCATTCTATTCCATACCGTTCCTTTCCATTCCATTCCATTCCATTGCATTCCATTCTTTCTACTAGTGTAAATTCCATACCATTCCATTCCATTCCATTCCAGTCCATTCCATTCCATTCCGTTCTACTCGGGTAGTTTCCATTCCATTGCATTCCATTCCATTCCATTCCATTCTATCCCATACCGTTCCTTTCCATTCCATTACATTCCATTGCATTCCATTCCTTTCTACTCGTGTAAATTCCATACCATTCCTTTCCATTCCATTCCGTTCTACTCGGGTAGGTTCCATTCCATTCCATTCCATTCCATTCTGTTCCATTCCGTTCCATTCCATTCCATTCCATGCCATTCCATTCCATTCCATTCCATTCCGTTCTACTAGGGTAGATTCCATACCATTCCATTCCATTCCATTCCGTTCTAGTCGGGTAGATTCCATTCGATTCCATTCCATTCCATTCCATTCTATTTCTTTCCATTCCATTGCATTCCATTCCATTCCATTCCACTCAATTCGATTCTGTTCATACCGGGTAGATTCCATACCTTTCCATTCCTTTGCATTCCATTCCATTCCGTTCTACTGGGGTAGATTCCATTCCATTCCATTCCATTCTATTCCACTCTGTTACATTCCTTTCCATTCCATTCCATTCCATTCCATTCCATTCCATTCCATTCCATTCCATTCCATTCCATTCCATTCCATCCCGTTCTTCTCTAGTAGATTCCATACCATTCCAATCCATTCCATTCCGTTCTAGTCGGGTAGATTCCATTCCATTCCATTCCATTCCATTCCATTCCATTCTATTCCACTCTACTCGAGTAGATTCCATTCCATTCCATTCCATTCCATTGCATTCCATTCTATTCCATTCCGTTCCGTTCCATTCCTTTCGATTCCATTCCATTCTACTCGGGGAGATTACATTCAGTTCCCTTCTGTTCCGTTCCGTTCCGTGCCATTCTTTTCGGGTAGATTCTATTCCGTTACGTTCCATTCCATTACATTCCATTCCATTCCTTTCCATTCCATTCCATTCTATTCTGCTCGGGGATATTCCATTACATTCCATTTCATTCCATTCCATTCCATTCCATAGCATTCCCATAAATTACATTCTACATGTGCACATTCCATTCCATTCCTTTCCATTCCATTCCATTCCATTCCATTCCATTTCATTCCATTCCGTTCTTCTCATGTAGATTCCATTACGTTCCGATCTGTTCCATTCCGTTGTACTCGGGTAGATTCCATTCCATTCCATTCCATTGCATTCCATTCCATTCCATTCCATTCCATTCCATTCCATTCCATTCCATTCTACTCGGGTAGATGCTATACCATTCCATTACATTCCATTCCTTTCTAGTCGGGTAGATTCCATTCAATTCCATTCCATTCCATTCCATTCTATTCCTTTCCGTTCCATTGCATTCCATTCCATTCCATACCACTCAATTCGATTCTGTTCAACCCGGGTAGATTCCATACCTTTCCATTCCTTTGCATTCCTTTCCATTCCATTCCATTCTGTTCAACTCGGGTAGATTCCATACCATTCCATTCCGTTCCATTCCATTCCATTCCATTCCGTTCTACTAGGGTAGTTTCCATTGCATTCCATTCCATTCCATTCCATTCCATTCCATTCTATTTGTACCGTTCCTTTCCATTCCATTCCATTCCTTTGCATTCCATTCCTTTCTACTCGTGAAAGTTCCACACCATTCCATTCCATTCCATTCCGTTCTACTTGGGTAGGTTCCATTCCATTCCATTCCATTCCATTCTGTTCCATTCCGTTCCATTCCATTCCATTGCATGCCATTCCATTCCATTCCATTCCATTCCATTCCATTCCATTCCATTCCATTCCATTCCATTCCATTCCGTTCTACTAGGGTAGATTCCATACCATTCCTTTCCATTCCATTCCGTTCTAGTCGGGTAGATTCCATTCGATTCCATTCCATTCCATTCCATTCTATTCCTTTCCATTCCATTGCATTCAATTCAATTCCATTCCACTCAATTCGATTCTGTTCAACCCGGGTAGATTCCATACCTTTCCATTCCTTTGCATTCCATTCCATTCCATTCCATTCCATTCCATTCCATTCCACTCCATTAGGTTCTACTCGGGTAGATTCCATTCCATGCGGTTCCATTCCATTCCATTCCAATCCATTCCATTCCATTCCATTCCGTTCTACTCTGGTAGATTCCATACCATTCCAATCCATTCCTTTCCGTTCTAGTCGGGTAGATTCCATTCCATTCCATTCCATTCCATTCTGTTCAACTCGGGTAGATTCCATACCATTCCATTCCATTCCATTCCATTCCATTCCATTCCATTCCATTCTACTCGGGTAGTTTCCATTCCATTGCATTCCATTCCATTCCATTCCATTCTATTCCATACCGTTCCTTTCCATTCCATTCCATTCCAAGGCATTCCATTCCTTTCTACTGGTTTAAATTCCATACCATTCCATTCCATTCCATTCCATTCTGTTCCATTCCGTTCCATTCCATTCCATTCCATTCCATTCCATTCCATTCCATTCCATTCCATTCCGTTCTACTAGGGTAGATTCCATACCATTCCATTCCATTCCATTCCATTCTAGTCGGGTAGATTCCATTCGATTCCATTCCATTCCATTCCATTCTATTCCTTTCCATTCCATTGCATTCCATTCCATTCCATTCCACTCAATTCGATTCTGTTCAACCCGGGTAGATTCCATAACTTTCCATTCATTTGCTTTCCATTCCATTCAATTCCATTCCATTCCATTCCATTCCATTCCGTTCTACTGGGGTAGATTCCATTCCATTCCATTCCATTCTATTCCACTCTGTTCCATTCCATTCCATTCCATTCCATTCCATTCCATTCCATTCGATTCCATTCCATTCCATTCCATTCCATTCCATCCCGTTCTACTCTGGTAGATTCCATACCATTCCAATCAATTCCATTCCGTTCTAGTCTAGTAGATTCCATTCCATTCCATTCCGTTCCATTCCATTCCATTCCATTCCATTCCATTCCATTCCATTCCATTCCATTCTACTCGAGTAGATTCCATTCCATTCCATTCCATTCCATTGCATTCCATTCTATTCCATTCCATTCCATTCCATTCCTTTCGATTCCATTCCATTCTACTCGGGTAGATTACATTCAGTTCCCTTCCGTTCCGTACCGTTCCGTGCCACTCTATTCGGGTAGATTCTATTCCGTTCCATTCCATTCCATTACATTACATTCCATTCCTTTCCTTTCCATTCCATTGTATTCTGCTCGGGGAGATTCCATTACATTCCATTTCATTCCATTCCATTCCATTCCATTGCATTCCCATAAATTACATTCTACATGTGCACATTCCATTCCATTCTTTCCATTCCATTCCATTGCATTCCATTTCATTCCATTCCGTTCTATTCCATTCCATTCCGTTCTACTGGGGTAGATTCCATTCCATTCCATTCCATTCTATTCCACTCTGTTCCATTCCATTCCATTCCATTTTATTCCTTTCCATTCCATTCAATTCCATTCCATTCCATTCCATTCCATCCCGTTCTACTCAGGTAGATTCCATACCATTCCAATCCATTCCATTCCGTTCTAGTCGGGTAGATTCCATTCCATTCCATTCTATTCCATTCCATTCCGTTCTACTGGGGTAGATTCCATTCCATTCCATTCCATTCGATTCCACTCTGTTCCATTCCATTCCATTCCATTCCATTCCATTCCATTCCATTCCATTCCATCCCGTTCTACTCAGGTAGATTCCATACCATTCCAATCCATTCCATTCCGTTCTAGTCGGGTAGATTCCATTCCATTCCATTCCATTCCATTCCATTCTACTAGAGTAGATTCCATTCCATTCCATTCTTTCCATTCCATTCCATTCTATTCTGCTCGGGGAGATTCCATTACATTCCATTTCATTCCATTCCATTCCATTCCATTGCATTCCCATAAATTACATTCTACATGAGCACATTCCATTCCATTCCTTTCCATTCCATTCCATTCCATTCCATTTCATTCCTTTCCGTTCTTCTCTTGTAGATTCCATTACGTTCCAATCAGGTCCATTCCGTTGTACTAGGGTAGATTCCATTCCATTCTATTCCATTGCATTCCATTCCATTCCATTCCATTCCATTCCATTTTATTCCATTCCATTCCATTCCATTCCATTCCATTCCATTCCATTCCATTCCATTCCATTCCATTCTACTCGGGTAGATGCTATACCATTAAATTCCATTCCATTCCGTTCTAGTCGGGTAAATTCCATTCCATTCCATTCCTTTCCATTCCATTCTATTCCTTTCCGTTCCATTGCATTCCATTCCAGTCCATTACATTCAATTCGATTCTGTTCAACCCGGGTAGATTCCATACCATTCCATTCCTTTGCATTCCATTCCATTCCATTCCATTCCATTCAATTCCATTCCATTCCGTTCCATTCCACTCCATTAGGTTCTACTCGGGTAGATTCCATTCCAATCCATTCCATTCGGTTCCATTCCATTCCATTCCAATCCATTCCATTCCATTCCATTCCATTCCTTTCTACTCTGGTAGATTCCATACCATTCCAATCCATTCCTTTCCGTTCTAGTCGGGTAGATTCCATTCCATTCCATTCCATTCCATTCTGTTCAACTCGGGTAGATTCCATAACACTCCATTCCATTCCATTCCATTCCATTCCATTCCATTCCGTTCTACTCGGGTAGTTTCCATTCCATTGCATTCCATTCCATTCCATTCCATTCTATTCCATACCGTTCCTTTCCATTCCATTCCATTCCATTGCATTCCATTCCTTTCTACTCGTGTAAATTCCATACCTTTCCATTCCATTCCATTCCGTTCTACTCAGGTAGGTTCCATTCCATTCCATTCCATTCCATTCTGTTCCATTCCGTTCCATTCCATTCCATTCCATGCCATTCCATTCCATTCCATTCCATTCCATTCCATTCCGTTCTACTATGGTCGATTCCATACCATTCCATTCCATTCCATTCCGTTCTAGTCGGGTAGATTACATTCGATTCCATTCCTTTCCATTCCATTCTATTCCTTTCCATTCCATTGCAATCCATTCCATTCCATTCCACTCAATTCGATTCTGTTCAACCCGGGTAGATTCCCTACCTTTCCATTCTTTGCATTCCATTCCATTCCATTCCATTCCATTCCATTCCATTCCATTCCATTCCATTCCATTCTATTCCATTCCATTCCGTTCTACTGGGGTAGATTCCATTCCATTCCATTCCATTCTATTCCACTCTGTTCCATTCCATTCCATTCCATTTTATTCCTTTCCATTCCATTCAATTCCATTCCATTCCATTCCATTCCATCCCGTTCTACTCAGGTAGATTCCATACCATTCCAATCCATTCCATTCCGTTCTAGTCGGGTAGATTCCATTCCATTCCATTCCATTCCATTCCATTCCATTCCATTCTACTAGAGTAGATTCCACTCCATTCCATTCCATTCCATTGCATTCCATTCTATTGCATTCCGTTCCGTTCCATTCCTTTCGATTCCATTCCATTCTACTCGGGTAGATTACATTCAGTTCCCTTCCGTTCCGTTCCGTTCCGTGCCATTCTTTTCGGGTAGATTCTATTCCGTTCCATTCCATTCCATTCCATTCCATTCCATTCCTTTCCATTCCATTCCATTCTATTCTGCTCGGGGAGATTCCATTACATTCCATTTCATTCCATTCCATTCCATTCCATTGCATTCCCATAAATTACATTCTACATGAGCACATTCCATTCCATTCCTTTGCATTCCATTCCATTCCATTCCATTTCATTCCTTTCCGTTCTTCTCTTGTAGATTCCATTACGTTCCGACAGTTCCTTTCCGTTGTACTAGGGTAGATTCCATTCCATTCCATTCCATTGCATTCCATTCCATTCCATTTTATTCCATTCCATTCCATTCCATTCCATTCCATTCCATTCCATTCCATTCCATTCCATTCCATTCAATTCCATTCTACTCGGGTAGATGCTATACCATTCCATTCCATTCCATTCCGTTCTAGTCGGGTAAATTCCATTCCATTCCATTCCTTTCCATTCCATTCTATTCCTTTCCGTTCCATTGCATTCCATTCCAGTCCATTCCATTCAATTCGATTCTGTTCAACCCGGGTAGATTCCATACCATTCCATTCCTTTGCATTCCATTCCATTCCATTCAATTCTATTCCATTCCATTCCATTCCACTCCATTAGGTTCTACTCGGGTAGATTCCATTCCAATCCATTCCATTCGGTTCCATTCCATTCCATTCCAATCCATTCCATTCCATTCCATTCCATTCCTTTCTACTCTGGTAGATTCCATACCATTCCAATCCATTCCTTTCCGTTCTAGTCGGTTAGATTCCATTCCATTCCATTCCATTCCATTCTGTTCAACTCAGGTAGATTCCATACCACTCCATTCCATTCCATTCCATTCCATTCCATTCCATTCCGTTCTACTCGGGTAGTTTCCATTCCATTGCATTCCATTCCATTCCATTCCATTCCATTCTATTCCATACCGTTCCTTTCCATTCCATTCCATTCCATTGCATTCCATTCTTTCTACTCGTGTAAATTCCATACCATTCCATTCCATTCCATTCCGTTCTACTCGGGTAGGTTCCATTCCATTCCATTCCATTCCATTCTGTTCCATTCCGTTCCATTCCATTCCATTCCATGCCATTCCATTCCATTCCATTCCATTCCGTTCTACTAGGGTAGATTCCATACCATTCCATTCCATTCCATTCCGTTCTAGTCGGGTAGATTCCATTCGATTCGATTCCATTCCATTCCATTCTATTTCTTTCCATTCCATTGCATTCCATTCCATTCCATTCCACTCAATTCGATTCTGTTCATACCGGGTAGATTCCATACCTTTCCATTCCTTTGCATTCCATTCCATTCCGTTCTACTGGGGTAGATTCCATTCCATTCCATTCCATTCTATTCCACTCTGTTACATTCCATTCCATTCCATTCCATTCCATTCCATTCCATTCCATTCCATTCCATTCCATTCCATTCCATCCCGTTCTACTCTAGTAGATTCCATACCATTCCTATCCATTCCATTCCGTTCTAGTCGGGTAGATTCCATTCCATTCCATTCCATTCCATTCCATTCCATTCCATTCCATTCTATTCCACTCTACTCGAGTAGATTCCATTCCATTCCATTCCATTCCATTGCATTCCATTCTATTCCATTCCGTTCCGTTCCATTCCTTTCGATTCCATTCCATTCTACTCGGGGAGATTACATTCAGTTCCCTACCGTTCCGTTCCGTTCCGTGCCATTCTTTTCGGGTAGATTCTATTCCGTTACGTTCCATTCCATTACATTCCATTCCATTCCTTTCCATTCCATTCCATTCTATTCTGCTCGGGGATATTCCATTACATTCCATTTCATTCCATTCCATTCCATTCCATTGCATTCCCATAAATTACATTCTACATGTGCACATTCCATTCCATTCCTTTCCATTCCATTCCATTCCATTCCATTCCATTTCATTCCATTCCGTTCTTCTCATGTAGATTCCATTACGTTCCGATCCGTTCCATTCCGTTGTACTCGGGTAGATTCCATTCCATTCCATTCCATTGCATTCCATTCCATTCCATTCCATTCCATTCCATTCCATTCCATTCCATTCCATTCTACTCGGGTAGATGCTATACCATTCCATTACATTCCATTCCTTTCTAGTCGGGTAGATTCCATTCAATTCCATTCCATTCCATTCCATTCTATTCCTTTCCGTTCCATTGCATTCCATTCCATTCCATACCACTCAATTCGATTCTGTTCAACCCGGGTAGATTCCATACCTTTCCATTCCTTTGCATTCCTTTCCATTCCATTCCATTCTGTTCAACTCGGGTAGATTCCATACCATTCCATTCCGTTCCATTCCAATCCATTCCATTCCGTTCTACTAGGGTAGTTTCCATTGCATTCCATTCCATTCCATTCCATTCCATTCTATTTGTACCGTTCCTTTCCATTCCATTCCATTCCTTTGCATTCCATTCCTTTCTACTCGTGTAAGTTCCATACCATTCCATACCATTCCATTCCGTTCTACTTGGGTAGGTTCCATTCCATTCCATTCCATTCCATTCTGTTCCATTCCGTTCCATTCCATTCCATTGCATGTCATTCCATTCCATTCCATTCCATTCCATTCCATTCCATTCCATTCCGTTCTACTAGGGTAGATTCCATACCATTCCTTTCCATTCCATTCCGTTCTAGTCGGGTAGAATCCATTCGATTCCATTCCATTCCATTCCATTCTATTCCTTTCCATTCCATTGCATTCAATTCAATTCCATTCCACTCAATTCGATTCTGTTCAACCCGGGTAGATTCCATACCTTTCCATTCCTTTGCATTCCATTCCATTCCATTCCATTCCATTCCATTCCATTCCATTCCATTCCACTCCATTAGGTTCTACTCGGGTAGATTCCATTCCATGCGGTTCCATTCCATTCCATTCCAATCCATTCCATTCCATTCCATTCCGTTCTACTCTGGTAGATTCCATACCATTCCAATCCATTCCTTTCCGTTCTAGTCGGGTAGATTCCATTCCATTCCATTCCATTCCATTCTGTTCAACTCGGGTAGATTCCATACCATTCCATTCCATTCCATTCCATTCCATTCCATTCCATTCCATTCCATTCCATTCCATTCCATTCTACTCAGGTAGTTTCCATTCCATTGCATTCCATTCCATTCCATTCCATTCTATTCCATACCGTTCCTTTCCATTCCATTCCATTCCAAGGCATTCCATTCCTTTCTACTGGTTTAAATTCCATACCATTCCATTCCCTTCCATTCCATTCTGTTCCATTCCGTTCCATTCCATTCCATTCCATGCCATTCCATTCCATTCCATTCCATTCCATTCCATTCCATTCCATTCCATTCCATTCCATTCCATTCCATTCCATTCCGTTCTACTAGGGTAGATTCCATACCATTCCATTCCATTCCATTCCATTCTAGTCGGGTAGATTCCATTCGATTCCATTCCATTCCATTCCATTCTATTCCTTTCCATTCCATTGCATTCCATTCCATTCCATTCCACTCAATTCGATTCTGTTCAACCCGGGTAGATTCCATACCTTTCCATTAATTTGCTTTCCATTCCATTATATTCCATTCCATTCCATTCCATTCCATTCCGTTCTACTGGGGTAGATTCCATTCCATTCCATTCCATTCTATTCCACTCTGTTCCATTCCATTCCATTCCATTCCATTCCATTCCATTCCATTCCATTCCATTCGATTCCATTCCATTCCATTCCATCCCGTTCTACTCTGGTAGATTCCATACCATTCCAATCAATTCCATTCCGTTCTAGTCTAGTAGATTCCATTCCATTCCATTCCGTTCCATTCCATTCCATTCCATTCCATTCCATTCCATTCCATTCCATTCTACTCGAGTAGATTCCATTCCATTCCATTCCATTCCATTGCATTCCATTCTATTCCATTCCATTCCGTTCCATTCCTTTCGATTCCATTCCATTCTACTCGGGTAGATTACATTCAGTTCCCTTCCGTTCCGTACCGTTCCGTGCCACTCTATTCGGGTAGATTCTATTCCGTTCCATTCCATTCCATTACATTCCATTCCATTCCTTTCCATTCCATTCTATTCCTTTCCGTTCCATTGCATTCCATTCCAGTCCATTACATTCAATTCGATTCTGTTCAACCCGGGTAGATTCCATACCATTCCATTCCTTTGCATTCCATTCCATTCCATTCCATTCCATTCAATTCCATTCCATTCCGTTCCATTCCACTCCATTAGGTTCTACTCGGGTAGATTCCATTCCAATCCATTCCATTCGGTTCCATTCCATTCCATTCCAATCCATTCCATTCCATTCCATTCCATTCCTTTCTACTCTGGTAGATTCCATACCATTCCAATCCATTCCTTTCCGTTCTAGTCGGGTAGATTCCATTCCATTCCATTCCATTCCATTCTGTTCAACTCGGGTAGATTCCATACCACTCCATTCCATTCCATTCCATTCCATTCCATTCCATTCCGTTCTACTCGGGTAGTTTCCATTCCATTGCATTCCATTCCATTCCATTCCATTCTATTCCATACCGTTCCTTTCCATTCCATTCCATTCCATTGCATTCCATTCCTTTCTACTCGTGTAAATTCCATACCATTCCATTCCATTCCATTCCGTTCTACTCAGGTAGGTTCCATTCCATTCCATTCCATTCCATTCTGTTCCATTCCGTTCCATTCCATTCCATTCCATGCCATTCCATTCCATTCCATTCCATTCCATTCCATTCCATTCCGTTCTACTATGGTCGATTCCATACCATTCCATTCCATTCCATTCCGTTCTAGTCGGGTAGATTACTTTCGATTCCATTCCTTTCCATTCCATTCTATTCCTTTCCATTCCATTGCTATCCATTCCATTCCATTCCACTCAATTCGATTCTGTTCAACCCGGGTAGATTCCCTACCTTTCCATTCTTTGCATTCCATTCCATTCCATTCCATTCCATTCCATTCCATTCCATTCTATTCCATTCCATTCCGTTCTACTGGGGTAGATTCCATTCCATTCCATTCCATTCTATTCCACTCTGTTCCATTCCATTCCATTCCATTTTATTCCTTTCCATTCCATTCAATTCCATTCCATTCCATTCCATTCCATCCCGTTCTACTCAGGTAGATTCCATACCATTCCAATCCATTCCATTCCGTTCTAGTCGGGTAGATTCCATTCCATTCCATTCCATTCCATTCCATTCCATTCCATT
This sequence comes from Gorilla gorilla gorilla, assembly GCF_029281585.2. Lineage (NCBI taxonomy): Eukaryota > Metazoa > Chordata > Mammalia > Primates > Hominidae > Gorilla > Gorilla gorilla. The sequence continues at coordinate 48,082,152 of NC_073248.2, forward strand.
CTACTAGAGTAGATTCCACTCCATTCCATTCCATTCCATTGCATTCCATTCTATTGCATTCCGTTCCGTTCCATTCCTTTCGATTCCATTCCATTCTACTCGGGTAGATTACATTCAGTTCCCTTCCGTTCCGTTCCGTTCCGTGCCATTCTTTTCGGGTAGATTCTATTCCGTTCCATTCCATTCCATTCCATTCCATTCCATTCCTTTCCATTCCATTCCATTCTATTCTGCTCGGGGAGATTCCATTACATTCCATTTCATTCCATTCCATTCCATTCCATTGCATTCCCATAAATTACATTCTACATGAGCACATTCCATTCCATTCCTTTCCATTCCATTCCATTCCATTCCATTTCATTCCTTTCCGTTCTTCTCTTGTAGATTCCATTACGTTCCGACAGTTCCTTTCCGTTGTACTAGGGTAGATTCCATTCCATTCCATTCCATTGCATTCCATTCCATTCCATTTTATTCCATACCATTCCATTCCATTCCATTCCATTCCATTCCATTCCATTCCATTCCATTCCATTATACTCGGGTAGATGCTATACCATTCCATTCCATTCCATTCCGTTCTAGTCGGGTAAATTCCATTCCATTCCATTCCTTTCCATTCCATTCTATTCCATACCGTTCCTTTCCATTCCATTCCATTCCATTGCATTCCATTCTTTCTACTCGTGTAAATTCCATACCATTCCATTCCATTTCATTCCGTTCTACTCGGGTAGGTTCCATTCCATTCCATTCCATTCCATTCTGTTCCATTCCGTTCCATTCCATTCCATTCCATGCCATTCCATTCCATTCCATTCCATTCCATTCCATTCCATTCCGTTCTACTATGGTAGATTCCATACCATTCCATTCCATTCCATTCCGTTCTAGTCAGGTAGATTACATTCGATTCCATTCCTTTCCATTCCATTCTATTCCTTTCCATTCCATTGCATTCCATTCCATTCCATTCCACTCAATTCGATTCTGTTTAACCCGGGTAGATTGCATACCTTTCCATTCCTTTGCATTCCATTCCATTCCATTCCATTCTGTTCAACTCGGGTAAATTCCATACCATTCCATTCCATTCCATTCCATTCCATTCCATTCCATTCCATTCCATTCCATTCCATTCCATTCCATTCCATTCCATTCCATCCCGTTCTACTCTGGTAGATTCCATACCATTCCAATCCATTCCATTCCGTTCTAGTCGGGTAGATTCCATTCCAATCCACTCCATTCCATTCCATTCCATTCCATTCTACTCGAGTAGATTCCATTCCATTCCAGTCCATTCCATTGCATTCCATTCTATTCCATTCCGTTCCATTCCATTCCTTTCGATTCCATTCCATTCTAATCGGGTAGATTACATTCAGTTCCCTTCCGTTCCGTTCCGTTCTGTGCCATTCTTTTCGGGTAGATTCTATTCCTTTCCATTCCATTCCATTCTATTCCATTCAATTCTTTCCATTCCATTCCATTCTATTCTACTCGGGGAGATTCCATTCCATTCCATTTCATTCCATTCCATTCCATTCCATTGCATTCCCATAAATTACATTCTACATGTGCACATTCCATTCCATTCCTTTCCATTCGATTCCATTCCATTCCATTTCATTCCATTCCGTTCTTCTCATGTAGATTCCATTACATTCCGATCCGTTCCATTCCGTTGTACTCGGGTAGATTCCATTCCATTCCATTCCTTTGTATTCCATTCCATTCCATTCCATTCCATTCCATTCCATTCCATTCCATTCCATTCCATTCCATTCCATTCTACTCGGGTAGATGCTATACCATTCCATTCCATTCCATTCCGTTCTAGTCTGGTAGATTCCATTCAATTCCATTCCATTCTATTCCATTCTATTCCTTTCCGTTCCATTGCATTCCATTCCAGTCCATTCCATTCAATTCGATTCTGTTCAACCCGAGTAGATTCCATACCATTCCATTCCTTTGCCTTCCATTCCATTCCATTCCATTCCATTCCATTCCATTCCATTCCATTCCATTCCACTCCATTAGGTTCTACTCGGGTAGATTCAATTCCATTACATTCCATTCGGTTCCATTGCATTCCATTCCATTCCATTCCGTTCTACTTTGGTAGATTCCATTCCATTCCATTCCATTAAATTCTGTGCAACTCGGGTAGATTCCATACGACTCCATTCCATTCCATTCCATTCCATTCCATTCCATTCCATTCCATTCCATTCCGTTCTACTCGGGTAGTTTCCATTCCATTGCATTCCATTCCATTCCATTCCATTCTATTCCATACCGTTCCTTTCCATTCCATTCCATTCCATTGCATTCCATTCCTTTCTACTCGTGTAAATTCCATACCATTCCATTCCATTCCATTCCGTTCTACTCGGGTAGGATCCATACCATTCCATTCCATTCCATTCGGTTCCATTCCGTTCCATTCCATTCCATTCCATGCCATTCCATTCCATTCCATTCTATTCCGTTCTACTAGGGTAGATTCCATACCATTCCATTCCATTCCATTCCATTCCATTCCATTCCATTCCATTCCATTCCGTTCTACTTGGGTAGATTCCATTCAATTCCATTCCATTCTATTCCACTATGTTCCATTCCATTCCATTCCATTCCATTCCATTCCATTCCATTCCATTCCATTCCATTCCATTCCATTCCATTCCATTCCATCCCGTTCTACTCTGGTAGATTCCATACCATTCCAATCCATTCCATTTCGTTCTAGTCGGGTAGATTCCATTCCATTCCATTCCATTCCATTCCATTCCATTCCATTCCATTCCATTCCATTCCATTCCATTCTACTCGAGTAGATTCCATTCCATTCCATTCCATTCCATTGCATTTCATTCTATTCCATTCCGTTCCCTTCTATTCCTTTCGATTCCATTTCATTCTAATCGGGTAGATTACATTCATTTCCCTTCCGTTCCGTTCAGTTCCGTTCCGTGCCATTCTTTTTGGGTAGACTCTATTCCGTTCCATTCCATTCCATTCCATTCCATTCCTTTCCATTCCATTCCATTCTATTCTGCTCGGGGAGATTCCATTACATTCCATTTCATTCCATTCCATTCCATTCCGTTGCATTCCCATAAATTACATTCTCCATGTGCAAATTCCATTCCATTCCTTTCCATTCCATTCCATTCCATTCCATTCCATTTCATTCCATTCTGTTCTTCTCATGTAAATTCCATTACGTTCCGATCCGTTCCATTCCGTTGTACTCGGGTAGATTCCATTCCATTCCATTCCATTGCATTCCATTCCATTTCATTCCATTCCATTCTATTCCATTCCATTCCATTCCATTCCATTCCATTCCATTCCATTCCATTCCATTCCATTCCATGGCATTCCATTCCATTCTACTCGGGTAGATGCTATACCATTCCATTCCATTCCATTCCGTTCTAGTCGGGTAGATTCCATTCCATTCCATTCCATTCCATTCTATTCCTATCCGTTCCATTGCATTACATTCCAGTCCATTCCATTCAATTCGATTCTGTTCAACCCGGGTAGATTCCATACCATACAATTCCTTAGCATTCCATTCCATTCCATTCCATTCCATTCCATTCCATTCCATTCCATTCCATTCCACTCCATTAGGTTCTACTCGGGTTGATTCCATTCCATTCCATTCCATTCGGTTCCATTCCATTCCATTCCAATCCATTCCATTCCATTCCATTCCGTTCTACTCTGGTAGATTCCATACCATTCCAATCCATTCCTTTCCATTCTAGTCGGGTAGATTCCATTCCATTCCATTCCATTCCATTCTGTTCAATTCGGGTAGATTCCATAACATTCCATTCCATTCCATTCCATTCCATTCCATTCCATTCCATTCCATTCCATTCCGTTTTACTTGGGTAGTTTCCATTCCATTGCATTCCATTCCATTCCATTCCATTCTATTCCATACCGTTCCTTTCCATTCCATTCCATTCCATTGCATTCCATTCCTTTCTACTCGTGTAAATTCCATACCATTCCATTCCATTCCATTCCGTTCTACTCGGGTAGGTTCCATTCCATTCCATTCCATTCCATTCTGTTCCATTCCGTTCCATTCCATTCCATTCCATGCCATTCCATTCTATTCCTTTCCATTCCACTCCATTCCGTTCTACTAGGCTAGATTCCATACCATTCCATTCCATTCCATTCCGTTCTAGTCGGGTACATTCCATTCGATTCCATTCCATTCCATTCCATTCTATTCCTTTCCATTCCATTGCATTGCATTCCATTCCATTCCACTCAATTCGATTCTGTTCAACCTGGGTAGATTCCATACGTTTCAATTGCATTGCATTGCATTCCATTCCATTCCATTCCATTCCATTCCATTCCGTTCTACTTTGGTAGATTCCATTCCATTCCATTCCATTAAATTCTGTGCAACTCGGGTAGATTCCATACGACTCCATTCCATTCCATTCCATTCCATTCCATTCCACTCCGTTCTACTCGGGTAGTTTCCATTCCATTGCATTCCATTCCATTCCATTCCATTCTATTCCATACCGTTCCATTCCATTCCATTCCATTCCGTTCTACTCGGGTAGATTACATTCGATTCCATTCCTTTCCATTCCATTCTATTCCTTTCCATTCCATTGCATTCCATTCCATTCCACTCCACTCAATTCGATTCTGTTCAACCCGGGTAGATTCCATACCTTTCCATTCCTTTGCATTCCATTCCATTCCATTCCATTCCATTCCATTCCATTCCATTCAATTCCATTCCATTCCATTCTATTCCATTCCATTCCGTTCTACTGGGGTAGATTCCATTCCATTCCATTCCATTCTATTCCACTCTGTTCCATTCCATTCCATTCCATTCCATTCCATTCCATTCCATTCCATTCCATTCCATTCCACTCCATTAGGTTCTACTCGGGTAGATTCAATTCCATTACATTCCATTCGGTTCCATTGCATTCCATTCCATTCCATTCCGTTCTACTTTGGTAGATTCCATTCCATTCCATTCCATTAAATTCTGTGCAACTCGGGTAGATTCCATACGACTCCATTCCATTCCATTCCATTCCATTCCATTCCATTCCATTCCATTCCATTCCGTTCTACTCGGGTAGTTTCCATTCCATTGCATTCCATTCCATTCCATTCCATTCTATTCCATACCGTTCCTTTCCATTCCATTCCATTCCATTGCATTCCATTCCTTTCTACTCGTGTAAATTCCATACCATTCCATTCCATTCCATTCCGTTCTACTCGGGTAGGATCCATACCATTCCATTCCATTCCATTCGGTTCCATTCCGTTCCATTCCATTCCATTCCATGCCATTCCATTCCATTCCATTCTATTCCGTTCTACTAGGGTAGATTCCATACCATTCCATTCCATTCCATTCCATTCCATTCCATTCCATTCCATTCCATTCCGTTCTACTTGGGTAGATTCCATTCAATTCCATTCCATTCTATTCCACTATGTTCCATTCCATTCCATTCCATTCCATTCCATTCCATTCCATTCCATTCCATTCCATTCCATTCCATTCCATTCCATTCCATCCCGTTCTACTCTGGTAGATTCCATACCATTCCAATCCATTCCATTTCGTTCTAGTCGGGTAGATTCCATTCCATTCCATTCCATTCCATTCCATTCCATTCCATTCCATTCCATTCCATTCCATTCTACTCGAGTAGATTCCATTCCATTCCATTCCATTCCATTGCATTTCATTCTATTCCATTCCGTTCCCTTCTATTCCTTTCGATTCCATTTCATTCTAATCGGGTAGATTACATTCATTTCCCTTCCGTTCCGTTCAGTTCCGTTCCGTGCCATTCTTTTTGGGTAGACTCTATTCCGTTCCATTCCATTCCATTCCATTCCATTCCTTTCCATTCCATTCCATTCTATTCTGCTCGGGGAGATTCCATTACATTCCATTTCATTCCATTCCATTCCATTCCGTTGCATTCCCATAAATTACATTCTCCATGTGCAAATTCCATTCCATTCCTTTCCATTCCATTCCATTCCATTCCATTCCATTTCATTCCATTCTGTTCTTCTCATGTAAATTCCATTACGTTCCGATCCGTTCCATTCCGTTGTACTCGGGTAGATTCCATTCCATTCCATTCCATTGCATTCCATTCCATTTCATTCCATTCCATTCTATTCCATTCCATTCCATTCCATTCCATTCCATTCCATTCCATTCCATTCCATTCCATGGCATTCCATTCCATTCTACTCGGGTAGATGCTATACCATTCCATTCCATTCCATTCCGTTCTAGTCGGGTAGATTCCATTCCATTCCATTCCATTCCATTCTATTCCTATCCGTTCCATTGCATTACATTCCAGTCCATTCCATTCAATTCGATTCTGTTCAACCCGGGTAGATTCCATACCATACAATTCCTTAGCATTCCATTCCATTCCATTCCATTCCATTCCATTCCATTCCATTCCATTCCATTCCACTCCATTAGGTTCTACTCGGGTTGATTCCATTCCATTCCATTCCATTCGGTTCCATTCCATTCCATTCCAATCCATTCCATTCCATTCCATTCCGTTCTACTCTGGTAGATTCCATACCATTCCAATCCATTCCTTTCCATTCTAGTCGGGTAGATTCCATTCCATTCCATTCCATTCCATTCTGTTCAATTCGGGTAGATTCCATAACATTCCATTCCATTCCATTCCATTCCATTCCATTCCATTCCATTCCATTCCATTCCGTTTTACTTGGGTAGTTTCCATTCCATTGCATTCCATTCCATTCCATTCCATTCTATTCCATACCGTTCCTTTCCATTCCATTCCATTCCATTGCATTCCATTCCTTTCTACTCGTGTAAATTCCATACCATTCCATTCCATTCCATTCCGTTCTACTCGGGTAGGTTCCATTCCATTCCATTCCATTCCATTCTGTTCCATTCCGTTCCATTCCATTCCATTCCATGCCATTCCATTCTATTCCTTTCCATTCCACTCCATTCCGTTCTACTAGGCTAGATTCCATACCATTCCATTCCATTCCATTCCGTTCTAGTCGGGTACATTCCATTCGATTCCATTCCATTCCATTCCATTCTATTCCTTTCCATTCCATTGCATTGCATTCCATTCCATTCCACTCAATTCGATTCTGTTCAACCTGGGTAGATTCCATACGTTTCAATTGCATTGCATTGCATTCCATTCCATTCCATTCCATTCCATTCCATTCCGTTCTACTTTGGTAGATTCCATTCCATTCCATTCCATTAAATTCTGTGCAACTCGGGTAGATTCCATACGACTCCATTCCATTCCATTCCATTCCATTCCATTCCACTCCGTTCTACTCGGGTAGTTTCCATTCCATTGCATTCCATTCCATTCCATTCCATTCTATTCCATACCGTTCCATTCCATTCCATTCCATTCCGTTCTACTCGGGTAGATTACATTCGATTCCATTCCTTTCCATTCCATTCTATTCCTTTCCATTCCATTGCATTCCATTCCATTCCACTCCACTCAATTCGATTCTGTTCAACCCGGGTAGATTCCATACCTTTCCATTCCTTTGCATTCCATTCCATTCCATTCCATTCCATTCCATTCCATTCCATTCAATTCCATTCCATTCCATTCTATTCCATTCCATTCCGTTCTACTGGGGTAGATTCCATTCCATTCCATTCCATTCTATTCCACTCTGTTCCATTCCATTCCATTCCATTCCATTCCATTCCATTCCATTCCATTCCATTCCATTCCATTCCATTCCATTCCATTCCATTCCATCCCGTTCTACTCTGGTAGATTCCATACCATTCCAATCCATTCCATTCCGTTCTAGTCGGGTAGATTCCATTCCATTCCATTCCATTCCATTCCATTCAATTCCATTACATTCCATTCCATTCCATTCTACTAGAGTAGATTCCATTCCATTCCATTCCATTCCATTGCATTCCATTCTATTGCATTCCGATCCGTTCCATTCCTTTCGATTCCATTCCATTCTACTCGGGTAGATTACATTCAGTTCCCTTCCGTTCCGTTCCGTTCCATGCCATTCTTTTCGGGTAGATTCTATTCCGTTCCATTCCATTCCATTCCATTCCATTACATTCCATTCCATTCCATTCCATTCCATTCCATTGCATTCCCATAAATTACATTCTACATGAGCACATTCCATTCCATTCCTTTCCATTCCATTCCATTCCATTCCATTTCATTCCTTTCCGTTCTTCTCTTGTAGATTCCATTACGTTCCGATCAGTTCCATTCCGTTGTACTAGGGTAGATTCCATTCCATTCCATTCCATTGCATTCCATTCCATTCCATTCCATTCCATTTTATTCCATTCCATTCCATTCCATTCCATTCCATTCCATTCCATTCCATTCCATTCCATTCTACTCGGGTAGATGCTATACCATTCCATTCCATTCCATTCCATTCTAGTCGGGTAGATTCCATTCCATTGAATTCCTTTCCATTCCCTTCTATTCCTTTCCGTTCCATTGCATTCCATTCCAGTCCATTCCATTCAATTCGATTCTGTTCAACCCGGGTAGATTCCATACCATTCCATTCCTTTGCATCCAATTCCATTCCATTCCATTCCATTCCATTCCATTCCATTCCATTCCATTCCATTCCATTCCATTCCATTCCACTCCATTAGGTTCTACTCGGGTAGATTCCATTCCAATCCATTCCATTCGGTTCCATTCCATTCCATTCCAATCCATTCCATTCCATTCCATTCCATTCCTTTCTACTATGGTAGATTCCATACCATTCCAATCCATTCCTTTCCGTTCTAGTCGGGTAGATTCCATTCCATTCCATTCCATTCCATTCTGTTCAACTCGGGTAGATTCCATACCACTCCATTCCATTCCATTCCATTCCATTCCATTCCGTTCTACTCTGGTAGTTTCCATTCCATTGCATTCCATTCCATTCCATTCCATTCTATTCCATACCGTTCCTTTCCATTCCATTCCATTCCATTGCATTCCATTCTTTCTACTCGTGTAAATTCCATACCATTCCATTCCATTCCATTCCGTTCTACTCGGGTAGGTTCCATTCCATTCCATTCTGTTCCATTCCGTTCCATTCCATTCCATTCCATGCCATTACATTACATTCCATTCCATTCCATTCCATTCCGTTCTACTATTGTAGATTCCATACCATTCCATTCCATTCCATTCCGTTCTAGTCGGGTAGGTTACATTCGATTCCATTCCTTTCCATTCCATTCTATTCCTTTCCATTCCATTGCATTCCATTCCATTCCATTCCACTCAATTCGATTCTGTTTAACCCAGGTAGATTCCATACCTTTCCATTCCTTTGCATTCCATTCCATTCCATTCCATTCTGTTCAACTCGGGTAAATTCCATACCATTCCATTCCATTCCATTCCAGTCCATTCCATTCCATTCCGTTCTACTCGGGTAGTTTCCATTCCATTGCATTCCATTCCATTCCATTCCATTCTATTCCATACCATTCCTTTCCATTCCATTCCATTCCATTGCATTCCATTCCTTTCTACTCGTGTAAATTCCATACCATTCCTTTCCATTCCATTCCGTTCTACTCGGGTAGGTTCCATTCCATTCCATTCCATTCCATTCTGTTCCATTCCGTTCCATTCCATTCCATTCCATGCCATTCCATTCCATTCCATTCCATTCCGTTCTACTAGGGTAGATTCCATACCATTCCATTCCATTCCATTCCGTTCTAGTCGGGTAGATTCCATTCGATTCCATTCCATTCCATTCCACTCTATTTCTTTCCATTCCATTGCATTCCATTCCATTCCATTCCACTCAATTCGATTATGTTCATACCGGGTAGATTCCATACCTTTCCATTCCTTTGCATTCCATTCCATTCCATTCCATTCCATTCCATTCCATTCCGTTCTACTGGGGTAGATTCCATTCCATTCCATTCCATTCTATTCCACTCTGTTCCATTCCTTTCCATTCCATTGCATTCCATTCCATTCCATTCCACTCCATTCCATTCCATTCTACCCCGTTCTACTCTAGTAGATTCCATACCATTCCAATCCATTCCATTCCGTTCTGGTCGGGTAGATTCCATTCCATTCCATTCCATTCCATTCCATTCCATTCCATTCTATTCCACTCTACTCGAGTAGATTCCATTCCATTCCATTCCATTCCATTCCATTCTACTCGAGTAGATTCCATTCCATTCCATTCCATTCCATTGCATTCCATTCTATTCCATTCCGTTCCGTTCCATTCCTTTCGATTCCATTCCATTCTACTCGGGTAGATTACATTCAGTTCCCTTCCGTTCCGTACCATTCCGTGCCACTCTATTCGGGTAGATTCTATTCCGTTCCATTCCATTCCATTACATTCCATTCCATTCCTTTCCATTCCATTCCATTCTATTCTGCTCGGGGAGATTCCATAACATTCCATTTCATTCTATTCCATTCCATTCCATTGCATTCCCATAAATTACATTCTACATGTGCACATTCCATTCCATTCCTTCCATTCCATTCCATTGCATTCCATTCCATTCCATTCCGTTCTTCTCATATAGATTCCATTACGTTCCGATCCGTTCCATTCTGTTGTACTGGGGTAGATTCCATTCCATTCCATTCCATTGCATTCCATGCCATTCCATTCCTTTCCATTCTATTCCATTCCATTCCATTCCATTCCGTTCCATTCCATTCCATTCCATTCCTTTCTACTCTGGTAGATTTCTTACCATTCCAATCCATTCCTTTCCGTTCTAGTCGGGTAGATTCCATTCCATTCCATTCCATTCCATTCTGTTCAACTCGGGTAGATTCCATACCATTCCATTCCATTCCATTCCATTCCATTCCAATCCATTCCATTCCGTTCTACTCGGGTAGTTTCCTTTCCATTGCATTCCATTCCATTCCATTCAATTCTATTCCATACCGTTCCTTTCCATTCCATTCCATTTTATTGCATTCCATTCCTTTCTACTCGTGTAAATTATATACCATTCCATTCCATTCCATTCCGTTCTACTCGGGTAGGTTCCATTCCATTCCATTCCATTCCATTCTGTTCCATTCCGTTCCATTCCATTCCATTCCATGCCATTCCATTCCATTCCATTCCATTCCATTCCATTCCATTCCATTCCATTCCATTCCTTTCTACTAGGGTAGATTCCATACCATTCCATTCCATTCCATTCCGTTCTAGTCGGGTAGATTCCATTCGATTCCATTCCATTCCATTCTATTCTATTCCTTTCCATTCCATTGCATTCCATTCCATTCCATTCCACTCAATTCGATTCTGTTCAACCCGGGTAGATTCCAAACCTTCCATTCCTTTGCATTCCATTCCATTCCATTCCATTCCATTCCATTCCATCCCGTTCTACTCTGGAAGATTCCATACCATTCCAATCCATTCCATTCCGTTCTAGTCGGGTAGATTCAATTCCATTCTCCATTCCATTCCATTCCATTCCATTCCATCCCATTCTACTCGAGTAGATTCCATTCTATTCCATTCCATTCCATTGCATTCCATTCTATTCCATTCCGTTCCGTTCCATTCCTTTCGATTCCATTCCATTCTACTCGGTTAGATTACATTCAGTTCCTTTCCGTTCCGTTCCGTTCCGTGCCATTCTTTTCGGGTAGATTCTTTTCCGTTCCATTCCATTCCATTACATTTCATTCCATTCCTTTCCATTCCATTCCATTCTATTCTGCTCTGGGAGATTCCAATACATTCCATTTCATTCCATTCCATTCCATTCCATTGCATTCCCATAAATTACATTCTACATGTGCACATTCCATTCCATTCCTTTCCATTCCATTCCATTTCATTCCATTCCGTTCTTCTCATGTAGATTCCATTACGTTCCGATCCGTTCCATTCCGTTGTACTCTGGTAGATTCCATTCCATTCCATTCCTTTGCATTCCATTCCATTCCATTCCATTCCATTCTATTCCATTCCATTCCATTCCATTCCATTCCTTTCCATTCCATTCCATTCCATTCCATTCCATTGCATTCCATTCCATTCTACTCGGGTAGATGCTATACCATTCCATTCCATTCCATTCCGTTCTAGTCGGGTAGATTCCATTCCTTTCCATTCCATTCCATTCCATTCCATTCTATTCCTTTCCGTTCCATTGCATTACATTCCAGTCCATTCCATTCAATTCGATACTGTTCAACCCGGGTCGATTCCGTACCGTACCATTCCTTAGCATTCCATTCCATTCCATTCCATTCCATTCCATTCCATTCCATTCCATTCCATTCCATTCCATTCCACTCCATTAGGTTCTACTCGGGTTGATTCCATTCCATTCCATTCCATTCGGTTCCATTCCATTCCATTCTAATCCATTCCATTCCATTCCATTCCATTCCGTTCTACTCTGGTATATTCCATACCATTCCAATCCATTCCTTTCCATTCTAGTCGGGTAGATTCCATTCCATTCCATTCCATTCCATTCTCTTCAACACGGGTAGATTCCATACCATTCCATTCCATTCCATTCCATTCCATTCCATTCCATTCCATTCCATTCCATTCCGTTCTACTTGGGTAGTATCCATTCCATTGCATTCCATTCCATTCCATTCCATTCTATTCCATACCGTTCCTTTCCATTCCATTCCATTCCATTGCATTCCATTCCTTTCTACTCGTGTAAATTCCATACCATTCCATTCCATTCCATTCCGTTCTACTCGGGTAGGTTCCATTCCATTCCATTCCATTCCATTCTGTTCCATTCCGTTCCATTCCATTCCATTCCATGCCATTCCATTCTATTCCTTTCCATTCCACTCCATTCCGTTCTACTAGGCTAGATTCCATACCATTCCATTCCATTCCATTCCGTTCTAGTCGGGTACATTCCATTCGATTCCATTCCATTCCATTCCATTCTATTCCTTTCCATTCCATTGCATTCCATTCCATTCCATTCCACTCAATTCGATTCTGTTCAACCTGGGTAGATTCCATACGTTTCCATTCCATTGCATTGCATTCCATTCCATTCCATTCCATTCCATTCCATTCCATTCCATTCCATTCCGTTCTACTTGGGTAGATTCCATTCCATTCCATTCCATTCTATTCCACTATGTTCCATTCTATTCCATTCCATTCCATTCCATTCCATTCCATTCCATCCCGTTCTACTCTGGTAGATTCCATACCATTCCAATCCATTCCATTCCGTTCTAGTCGGGTAGATTCCATTCCATTCCATTCCATTCCATTCCATTCCATTCCATTCCATTCCATTCCATTCCATTCTACTCGAGTAGATTCCATTCCATTCCATTCCATTCCATTCCATTCCATTCCATCCCGTTCTACACTGGTAGATTCCATACCATTCCAATCCATTCCATTCCATTCTAGTCGGGTAGATTCCATTCCATTCCATTCCATTCCATTCCATTCCATTCCATTCAATTCCATTCCATTCCATTCCATCCCGTTCTACTCTGGTAGATTCCATACCATTCCAATCCATTCCATTCCATTCTAGTCGGGTAGATTCCATTCCATTCCATTCCATGCCATTCCATTCTATTCCTTTCCATTCCACTCCATTCCGTTCTACTAGGCTAGATTCCATACCATTCCATTCCATTCCATTCCGTTCTAGTCGGGTACATTCCATTCGATTCCATTCCATTCCATTCCATTCTATTCCTTTCCATTCCATTGCATTCCATTCCATTCCATTCCACTCAATTCGATTCTGTTCAACCTGGGTAGATTCCATACGTTTCCATTCCATTGCATTGCATTCCATTCCATTCCATTCCATTCCATTCCATTCCATTCCATTCCATTCCATTCCATTCCGTTCTACTTGGGTAGATTCCATTCCATTCCATTCCATTCTATTCCACTATGTTCCATTCCATTCCATTCCATTCCATTCCATTCCATTCCATTCCATCCGGTTCTACTCTGGTAGATTCCATACCATTCCAATCCATTCCATTCCGTTCTAGTCGGGTAGATTCAATTCCATTCTCCATTCCATTCCATTCCATTCCATTCCATCCCATTCTACTCGAGTAGATTCCATTCGATTCCATTCCATTCCATTGCATTCCATTCTATTCCATTCCGTTCCGTTCCATTCCTTTCGATTCCATTCCATTCTACTCGGTTAGATTACATTCAGTTCCTTTCCGTTCCGTTCCGTTCCGTGCCATTCTTTTCGGGTAGATTCTTTTCCGTTCCATTCCATTCCATTACATTTCATTCCATTCCTATCCATTCCATTCCATTCTATTCTGCTCTGGGAGATTCCAATACATTCCATTTCATTCCATTCCATTCCATTCCATTGCATTCCCATAAATTACATTCTACATGTGCACATTCCATTCCATTCCTTTCCGTTCCATTCCATTTCATTCCATTCCGTTCTTCTCATGTAGATTCCATTACGTTCCGATCCGTTCCATTCCGTTGTACTCTGGTAGATTCCATTCCATTCCATTCCTTTGCATTCCATTCCATTCCATTCCATTCCATTCTATTCCATTCCATTCCATTCCATTCCATTCCTTTCCATTCCATTCCATTCCATTCCATTCCATTGCATTCCATTCCATTCTACTCGTGTAGATGCTATACCATTCCATTCCATTCCATTCCGTTCTAGTCGGGTAGATTCCATTCCATTCCATTCCATTCCATTCCATTCCATTCTATTCCTTTCCGTTCCATTGCATTACATTCCAGTCCATTCCATTCAATTCGATACTGTTCAACCCGGGTAGATTCCATACCATACCATTCCTTAGCATTCCATTCCATTCCATTCCATTCCATTCCATTCCATTCCATTCCATTCCACTCCATTAGGTTCTACTCGGGTTGATTCCATTCCATTCCATTCCATTCGGTTCCATTCCATTCCATTCTAATCCATTCCATTCCATTCCATTCCATTCCGTTCTACTCTGGTAGATTCCATACCATTCCAATCCATTCCTTTCCATTCTAGTCGGGTAGATTCCATTCCATTCCATTCCATTCCATTCTCTTCAACACGGTTAGATTCCATACCATTCCATTCCATTCCATTCCATTCCATTCCATTCCATTCCATTCCATTCCATTCCATTCCATTCCGTTCTACTTGGGTAGTATCCATTCCATTGCATTCCATTCCATTCCATTCCATTCTATTCCATACCGTTCCTTTCCATTCCATTCCATTCCATTGCATTCCATTCCTTTCTACTCGTGTAAATTCCATACCATTCCATTCCATTCCATTCCGTTCTACTCGGGTAGGTTCCATTCCATTCCATTCTGTTCCATTCCGTTCCATTCCATTCCATTCCATGCCATTCCATTCTATTCCTTTCCATTCCACTGCATTCCGTTCTACTAGGCTAGATTCCATACCATTCCATTCCATTCCATTCCGTTCTAGTCGGGTACATTCCATTCGATTCCATTCCATTCCATTCCATTCTATTCCTTTCCATTCCATTGCATTCCATTCCATTCCATTCCACTCAATTCGATTCTGTTCAACCTGGGTAGATTCCATACGTTTCCATTCCATTGCATTGCATTCCATTCCATTCCATTCCATTCCATTCCATTCCATTCCATTCCATTCCATTCCATTCCGTTCTACTTGGGTAGATTCCATTCCATTCCATTCCATTCTATTCCACTATGTTCCATTCCATTCCATTCCATTCCATTCCATTCCATTCCATTCCATTCCATCCGGTTCTACTCTGGTAGATTCCATACCATTCCAATCCATTCCATTCCGTTCTAGTCGGGTAGATTCCATTCCATTCCATTCCATTCCATTCCATTCCATTCCATTCCATTCCATTCTACTCGAGTAGATTCCATTCCATTCCATTCCACTCCATTGCATTTCATTCTATTCCATTCCGTTCCCTTCTATTCCTTTCGATTCCATTCCTTTCTAATCGGGTAGATTACATTAATTTCCCTTCCGTTCCGTTCAGTTCTGTTCCGTGCCATTCTTTTCGGGTAGACTCTATTCCGTTCCATTCCATTCCATTCCATTCCATTCCTTTCCATTCCATTCCATTCTATTCTGCTCGGGGAGATTCCATTACATTCCATTTCATTCCATTCCATTCCATTCCGTTGCATTCCCATAAATTACATTCTACATGTGCACATTCCATTCCATTCCTTTCCATTCCATTCCATTCCATTCCATTCCATTTCATTCCATTCCGTTCTTCTCATGGAAATTCCATTACGTTCCGATCCGTTCCATTCCGTTGTACTCGGGTAGATTCCATTCCATTGCATTCCATTCCATTTCATTCCATTCCATTCTATTCCATTCCATTCCATTCCATTCCATTCCATTCCATTCCATTCCATTCCATTCCATTCCATTCCATTGCATTCCATTCCATTCCACTCGGGTAGATGCTGTATCATTCCATTCCATTCCATTCCGTTCTTGTCGGGTAGATTCCATTCCATTCCATTGCATTCCATTCCATTCCATTCTATTCCTTTCCGTTCCATTGCATTACATTCCAGTCCATTCCATTCAATTCGATTCTGTTCAACCCGGGTAGATTCCATACCATACCATTCCTTAGCATTCCATTCCATTCCATTCCATTCCATTGCTTTCCATTCCATTCCATTCCACTCCATTAGGTTCTACTCGGGTTGATTCCATTCCATTCCATTCCATTCGGTTCCATTCCATTCCATTCCAATCCATTCCATTCCATTCCATTCCGTTCTACTCTGGTAGATTCCATACCATTCCAATCCATTCCTTTCCATTCTAGTCGGGTAGATTCCATTCCATTCCATTCCATTCCATTCTGTTCAACTCGGGTAGATTCCATAATATTCCACTCCATTTCATTCCATTCCATTCCATTCCATTCCATTCCGTTTTACTTGGGTAGTTTCCATTCCATTGCATTCCATTCCATTCCATTCCATTCCATTCTATTCCATACCGTTCCTTTCCATTCCATTCCATTCCATTGCATTCCATTCCTTTCTACTCGTGTAAATTCCATACCATTCCATTCCATTCCATTCCGTTCTACTCGGGTAGGTTCCATTCCATTCCATTCCATTCCATTCTGTTCCATTCCGTTCCATTCCATTCCATTCCATGCCATTCCATTCCATTCCATTCCATTCCATTCCATTCCGTTCTAGTCGGGTACATTCCATTCGATTCCATTCCATTCCATTCCATTCTATTCCTTTCCATTCCATTGCATTCCATTCCATTCCATTCCACTCAATTCGATTCTGTTCAACCTGGGTAGATTCCATACGTTTCCATTCCATTGCATTGCATTCCATTCCATTCCATTCCATTCCATTCCATTCCATTCCATTCCATTCCATTCCATTCCGTTCTACTTGGGTAGATTCCATTCCATTCCATTCCATTCTATTCCACTATGTTCCATTCCATTCCATTCCATTCCATTCCATTCCATTCCATTCCATTCCATTCCATCCGGTTCTACTCTGGTAGATTCCATACCATTCCAATCCATTCCATTCCGTTCTAGTCGGGTAGATTCCATTCCATTCCATTCCATTCCATTCCATTCCATTCCATTCCATTCCATTCCATTCTACTCGAGTAGATTCCATTCCATTCCATTCCACTCCATTGCATTTCATTCTATTCCATTCCGTTCCCTTCTATTCCTTTCGATTCCATTCCTTTCTAATCGGGTAGATTACATTAATTTCCCTTCCGTTCCGTTCAGTTCTGTTCCGTGCCATTCTTTTCGGGTAGACTCTATTCCGTTCCATTCCATTCCATTCCATTCCATTCCTTTCCATTCCATTCCATTCTATTCTGCTCGGGGAGATTCCATTACATTCCATTTCATTCCATTCCATTCCATTCCGTTGCATTCCCATAAATTACATTCTACATGTGCACATTCCATTCCATTCCTTTCCATTCCATTCCATTCCATTCCATTCCATTCCATTCCATTTCATTCCATTCCGTTCTTCTCATGGAAATTCCATTACGTTCCGATCCGTTCCATTCCGTTGTACTCGGGTAGATTCCATTCCATTGCATTCCATTCCATTTCATTCCATTCCATTCTATTCCATTCCATTCCATTCCATTCCATTCCATTCCATTCCATTCCATTCCATTCCATTCCATTCCATTGCATTCCATTCCATTCCACTCGGGTAGATGCTGTATCATTCCATTCCATTCCATTCCGTTCTTGTCGGGTAGATTCCATTCCATTCCATTGCATTCCATTCCATTCCATTCTATTCCTTTCCGTTCCATTGCATTACATTCCAGTCCATTCCATTCAATTCGATTCTGTTCAACCCGGGTAGATTCCATACCATACCATTCCTTAGCATTCCATTCCATTCCATTCCATTCCATTGCTTTCCATTCCATTCCTTTCCACTCCATTAGGTTCTACTCGGGTTGATTCCATTCCATTCCATTCCATTCGGTTCCATTCCATTCCATTCCAATCCATTCCATTCCATTCCATTCCATTCTACTCTGGTAGATTCCATACCATTCCAATCCATTCCTTTCCATTCTAGTCGGGTAGATTCCATTCCATTCCATTCCATTCCATTCTGTTCAACTCGGGTAGATTCCATAATATTCCACTCCATTTCATTCCATTCCATTCCATTCCATTCCATTCCGTTTTACTTGGGTAGTTTCCATTCCATTGCATTCCATTCCATTCCATTCCATTCCATTCTATTCCATACCGTTCCTTTCCATTCCATTCCATTCCATTGCATTCCATTCCTTTCTACTCGTGTAAATTCCATACCATTCCATTCCATTCCATTCCGTTCTACTCGGGTAGGTTCCATTCCATTCCATTCCATTCCATTCTGTTCCATTCCGTTCCATTCCATTCCATTCCATGCCATTCCATTCTATTCCTTTCCATTCCACTCCATTCCGTTCTACTAGGCTAGATTCCATACCATTCCATTCCATTCCATTCCGTTCTAGTCGGGTAGATTCCATTCGATTCCATTCCATTCCATTCCATTCTATTCCTTTCCATTCCATTGCATTGCATTCCATTCCATTCCACTCAATTCGATTCTGTTCAACCTGGGTAGATTCCATACGTTTCCATTCCATTGCATTGCATTCCATTCCATTCCATTCCATTCCATTCCTTTCTATTTTGGTAGATTCCATTCCATTCCATTCCATTAAATTCTGTGCAACTCGGGTAGATTCCATACGAATCCATTCCATTCCATTCCTTTCCATTCCGTTCTACTCGGGTAGTTTCCATTCCATTGCATTCCATTCCATTTCATTCCATTCCATTCTATTCCATTCCATTCCATTCCATTCCATTCCATTCCATTCCATTCCATTCCATTCCATTCCATTCCATTCCATTCCATTCCATTGCATTCCATTCCATTCTACTCGGGTAGATGCTATACCATTCCATTCCATTCCATTCCGTTCTAGTCGGGTAGATTCCATTCCATTCCATTCCATTCCATTCCATTCCATTCCATTCCATTCCATTCTATTCCTTTCCGTTCCATTGCATTACATTCCAGTCCATTCCATTCAATTCGATTCTGTTCAACCCGGCTAGATTCCATACCATTCCATTCCTTAGCATTCCATTCCATTCCATTCCATTCCATTCCATTCCATTCCATTCCACTCCATTAGGTTCTACTCGGGTTGATTCCATTCCATTCCATTCCATTCGGTTCCATTCCATTCCATTCCAATCCATTCCATTCCATTCCATTCCGTTCTACTCTGGTAGATTCCATACAATTCCAATCCATTCCTTTCCATTCTAGTCAGGTAGATTCCATTCCATTCCATTCCATTCCATTCTGTTCAACTCGGGAAGATTCCATACCATTCCATTCCATTCCTTTCCATTCCATTCCATTCCATTCCATTCCATTCCGTTTTACTTGGGTAGTTTCCATTCCATTGCATTCCATTCCATTCCATTCCATTCTATTCCATACCGTTCCTTTCCATTCCATTCCATTCCATTGCATTCCATTCCTTTCTACTCGTGTAAATTCCATACCATTCCATTCCATTCCATTCCGTTCTACTCGGGTAGGTTCCATTCCATTCCATTCCATTCCATTCTGTTCCATTCCGTTCCATTCCATTCCATTCCATGCCATTCCATTCTATTCCTTTCCATTCCACTCCATTCCGTTCTACTATGCTAGATTCCTTACCATTCCATTCCATTCCATTCCGTTCTAGTCGGGTACATTCCATTCGATTCCATTCCATTCCATTCCATTCTATTCCTTTCCATTCCATTGCATTCCATTCCATTCCATTCCACTCAATTCGATTCTGTTCAACCTGGGTAGATTCCATACGTTTCCATTCCATTGCATTGCATTCCATTCCATTCCATTCCATTCCATTCCATTCCACTCCGTTCTACTTTGGTAGATTCCATTCCATTCCATTCCATTAAATTCTGTGCAACTCGGGTAGATTCCATACGACTCCATTCCATTCCATTCCATTCCATTCCATTCCATTCCATTCCATTCCATTCCATTCCGTTCTACTCGGGTAGTTTCCATTCCATTGCATTCCAATCCATTCCATTCCATTCCATTCTATTCCATACCGTTCCTTTCCATTCCATTCCATTCCATTGCATTCCATTCCTTTCTACTCGTGTAAATTCCATACCATTCCATTCCATTCCATTCCGTTCTACTCGTTTAGGTTCCATTCCGTTCCATTCCATTCCATTCTGTTCCATTCCATTCCATTCCATTCCATTCCATTCCATGCCATGCCATTCCATTCCATTCCATTCCATTGCATTCCATTCCGTTCTACTCAGGCAGATTCCATACCATTCCATTCCATTCCATTCCGTTCTACTCGGGTAGATTACATTCGATTCCATTCCTTTCCATTCCATTCTATTCCTTTCCATTCCATTGCATTCCATTCCATTCCATTCCACTCAATTCGATTCTGTTCAACCCGGGTAGATTCCATACCTTTCCATTCCTTTGCATTCCATTCCATTCCATTCCATTCCATTCCATTCTATTCCATTCCATTCCGTTCTACTGGGGTAGATTCCATTCCATTCCATTCCATTCGATTCCACTCTGTTCCATTCCATTCCATTCCATTCCATTCCATTCCATTCCATTCCATTCCATTCCATTCCATTCCATTCCATTCCATCCCGTTCTACTCAGGTAGATTCCATACCATTCCAATCCATTCCATTCCGTTCTAGTCGGGTAGATTGCATTCCATTCCATTCCATTCCATTCCATTCCATTCCATTCCATTCCTTTCTACTAGAGTAGATTCCATTCCATTCCATTCTTTCCATTCCATTCCATTCTATTCTGCTCGGGGAGATTCCATTACATTCCATTTCATTCCATTCCATTCCATTCCATTGCATTCCCATAAATTACATTCTACATGAGCACATTCCATTCCATTCCTTTCCATTCCATTCCATTCCATTCCATTTCATTCCTTTCCGTTCTTCTCTTGTAGATTCCATTACGTTCCGATCAGGTCCATTCCGTTGTACTAGGGTAGATTCCATTCCATTCTATTCCATTGCATTCCATTCCATTCCATTCCATTCCATTCCATTTTATTCCATTCCATTCCATTCCATTCCATTCCATTCCATTCCATTCCATTCCATTCCATTCCATTCCATTCCATTCCATTCTACTCGGGTAGATGCTATACCATTAAATTCCATTCCATTCCGTTCTAGTCGGGTAAATTCCATTCCATTCCATTCCTTTCCATTCCATTCTATTCCTTTCCGTTCCATTGCATTCCATTCCAGTCCATTACATTCAATTCGATTCTGTTCAACCCGGGTAGATTCCATACCATTCCATTCCTTTGCATTCCATTCCATTCCATTCCATTCCATTCAATTCCATTCCATTCCGTTCCATTCCACTCCATTAGGTTCTACTCGGGTAGATTCCATTCCAATCCATTCCATTCGGTTCCATTCCATTCCATTCCAATCCATTCCATTCCATTCCATTCCATTCCTTTCTACTCTGGTAGATTCCATACCATTCCAATCCATTCCTTTCCGTTCTAGTCGGGTAGATTCCATTCCATTCCATTCCATTCCATTCTGTTCAACTCGGGTAGATTCCATACCACTCCATTCCATTCCATTCCATTCCATTCCATTCCATTCCGTTCTACTCGGGTAGTTTCCATTCCATTGCATTCCATTCCATTCCATTCCATTCTATTCCATACCGTTCCTTTCCATTCCATTCCATTCCATTGCATTCCATTCCTTTCTACTCGTGTAAATTCCATACCATTCCATTCCATTCCATTCCGTTCTACTCAGGTAGGTTCCATTCCATTCCATTCCATTCCATTCTGTTCCATTCCGTTCCATTCCATTCCATTCCATGCCATTCCATTCCATTCCATTCCATTCCATTCCATTCCGTTCTACTATGGTCGATTCCATACCATTCCATTCCATTCCATTCCGTTCTAGTCGGGTAGATTACATTCGATTCCATTCCTTTCCATTCCATTCTATTCCTTTCCATTCCATTGCAATCCATTCCATTCCATTCCACTCAATTCGATTCTGTTCAACCCCGGTAGATTCCCTACCTTTCCATTCTTTGCATTCCATTCCATTCCATTCCATTCCATTCCATTCCATTCCATTCCATTCTATTCCATTCCATTCCGTTCTACTGGGGTAGATTCCATTCCATTCCATTCCATTCTATTCCACTCTGTTCCATTCCATTCCATTCCATTTTATTCCTTTCCATTCCATTCAATTCCATTCCATTCCATTCCATTCCATCCCGTTCTACTCAGGTAGATTGCATACCATTCCAATCCATTCCATTCCGTTCTAGTCGGGTAGATTCCATTCCATTCCATTCCATTCCATTCCATTCCATTCCATTCTACTAGAGTAGATTCCACTCCATTCCATTCCATTCCATTGCATTCCATTCTATTGCATTCCGTTCCGTTCCATTCCTTTCGATTCCATTCCATTCTACTCGGGTAGATTACATTCAGTTCCCTTCCGTTCCGTTCCGTTCCGTGCCATTCTTTTCGGGTAGATTCTATTCCGTTCCATTCCATTCCATTCCATTCCATTCCATTCCTTTCCATTCCATTCCATTCTATTCTGCTCGGGGAGATTCCATTACATTCCATTTCATTCCATTCCATTCCATTCCATTGCATTCCCATAAATTACATTCTACATGAGCACATTCCATTCCATTCCTTTCCATTCCATTCCATTCCATTCCATTTCATTCCTTTCCGTTCTTCTCTTGTAGATTCCATTACGTTCCGACAGTTCCTTTCCGTTGTACTAGGGTAGATTCCATTCCATTCCATTCCATTGCATTCCATTCCATTCCATTTTATTCCATTCCATTCCATTCCATTCAATTCCATTCCATTCCATTCCATTCCATTCCATTCCATTCCATTCCATTCTACTCGGGTAGATGCTATACCATTCCATTCCATTCCATTCCGTTCTAGTCGGGTAAATTCCATTCCATTCCATTCCTTTCCATTCCATTCTATTCCTTTCCGTTCCATTGCATTCCATTCCAGTCCATTCCATTCAATTCGATTCTGTTCAACCCGGGTAGATTCCATACCATTCCATTCCTTTGCATTCCATTCCATTCCATTCAATTCTATTCCATTCCATTCCATTCCACTCCATTAGGTTCTACTCGGGTAGATTCCATTCCAATCCATTCCATTCGGTTCCATTCCATTCCATTCCAATCCATTCCATTCCATTCCATTCCATTCCTTTCTACTCTGGTAGATTCCATACCATTCCAATCCATTCCTTTCCGTTCTAGTCAGTTAGATTCCATTCCATTCCATTCCATTCCATTCTGTTCAACTCAGGTAGATTCCATACCACTCCATTCCATTCCATTCCATTCCATTCCATTCCATTCCGTTCTACTCGGGTAGTTTCCATTCCATTGCATTCCATTCCATTCTATTCCATACCGTTCCTTTCCATTCCATTCCATTCCATTGCATTCCATTCTTTCTACTAGTGTAAATTCCATACCATTCCATTCCATTCCATTCCAGTCCATTCCATTCCATTCCGTTCTACTCGGGTAGTTTCCATTCCATTGCATTCCATTCCATTCCATTCCATTCTATCCCATACCGTTCCTTTCCATTCCATTACATTCCATTGCATTCCATTCCTTTCTACTCGTGTAAATTCCATACCATTCCTTTCCATTCCATTCCGTTCTACTCGGGTAGGTTCCATTCCATTCCATTCCATTCCATTCTGTTCCATTCCGTTCCATTCCATTCCATTCCATGCCATTCCATTCCATTCCATTCCATTCCATTCCGTTCTACTAGGGTAGATTCCATACCATTCCATTCCATTCCATTCCGTTCTAGTCGGGTAGATTCCATTCGATTCCATTCCATTCCATTCCATTCTATTTCTTTCCATTCCATTGCATTCCATTCCATTCCATTCCACTCAATTCGATTCTGTTCATACCGGGTAGATTCCATACCTTTCCATTCCTTTGCATTCCATTCCATTCCGTTCTACTGGGGTAGATTCCATTCCATTCCATTCCATTCTATTCCACTCTGTTACATTCCTTTCCATTCCATTCCATTCCATTCCATTCCATTCCATTCCATTCCATTCCATTCCATTCCATTCCATTCCATCCCGTTCTTCTCTAGTAGATTCCATACCATTCCAATCCATTCCATTCCGTTCTAGTCGGGTAGATTCCATTCCATTCCATTCCATTCCATTCCATTCCATTCTATTCCACTCTACTCGAGTAGATTCCATTCCATTCCATTCCATTCCATTGCATTCCATTCTATTCCATTCCGTTCCGTTCCATTCCTTTCGATTCCATTCCATTCTACTCGGGGAGATTACATTCAGTTCCCTTCTGTTCCGTTCCGTTCCGTGCCATTCTTTTCGGGTAGATTCTATTCCGTTACGTTCCATTCCATTACATTCCATTCCATTCCTTTCCATTCCATTCCATTCTATTCTGCTCGGGGATATTCCATTACATTCCATTTCATTCCATTCCATTCCATTCCATAGCATTCCCATAAATTACATTCTACATGTGCACATTCCATTCCATTCCTTTCCATTCCATTCCATTCCATTCCATTCCATTTCATTCCATTCCGTTCTTCTCATGTAGATTCCATTACGTTCCGATCTGTTCCATTCCGTTGTACTCGGGTAGATTCCATTCCATTCCATTCCATTGCATTCCATTCCATTCCATTCCATTCCATTCCATTCCATTCCATTCCATTCCATTCCATTCTACTCGGGTAGATGCTATACCATTCCATTACATTCCATTCCTTTCTAGTCGGGTAGATTCCATTCAATTCCATTCCATTCCATTCCATTCTATTCCTTTCCGTTCCATTGCATTCCATTCCATTCCATACCACTCAATTCGATTCTGTTCAACCCGGGTAGATTCCATACCTTTCCATTCCTTTGCATTCCTTTCCATTCCATTCCATTCTGTTCAACTCGGGTAGATTCCATACCATTCCATTCCGTTCCATTCCATTCCATTCCATTCCGTTCTACTAGGGTAGTTTCCATTGCATTCCATTCCATTCCATTCCATTCCATTCCATTCTATTTGTACCGTTCCTTTCCATTCCATTCCATTCCTTTGCATTCCATTCCTTTCTACTCGTGAAAGTTCCACACCATTCCATTCCATTCCATTCCGTTCTACTTGGGTAGGTTCCATTCCATTCCATTCCATTCCATTCTGTTCCATTCCGTTCCATTCCATTCCATTGCATGCCATTCCATTCCATTCCATTCCATTCCATTCCATTCCATTCCATTCCATTCCATTCCATTCCATTCCATTCCATTCCGTTCTACTAGGGTAGATTCCATACCATTCCTTTCCATTCCATTCCGTTCTAGTCGGGTAGATTCCATTCGATTCCATTCCATTCCATTCCATTCTATTCCTTTCCATTCCATTGCATTCAATTCAATTCCATTCCACTCAATTCGATTCTGTTCAACCCGGGTAGATTCCATACCTTTCCATTCCTTTGCATTCCATTCCATTCCATTCCATTCCATTCCATTCCATTCCACTCCATTAGGTTCTACTCGGGTAGATTCCATTCCATGCGGTTCCATTCCATTCCATTCCAATCCATTCCATTCCATTCCATTCCGTTCTACTCTGGTAGATTCCATACCATTCCAATCCATTCCTTTCCGTTCTAGTCGGGTAGATTCCATTCCATTCCATTCCATTCCATTCTGTTCAACTCGGGTAGATTCCATACCATTCCATTCCATTCCATTCCATTCCATTCCATTCCATTCCATTCTACTCGGGTAGTTTCCATTCCATTGCATTCCATTCCATTCCATTCCATTCTATTCCATACCGTTCCTTTCCATTCCATTCCATTCCAAGGCATTCCATTCCTTTCTACTGGTTTAAATTCCATACCATTCCATTCCATTCCATTCCATTCTGTTCCATTCCGTTCCATTCCATTCCATTCCATTCCATTCCATTCCATTCCATTCCATTCCATTCCGTTCTACTAGGGTAGATTCCATACCATTCCATTCCATTCCATTCCATTCTAGTCGGGTAGATTCCATTCGATTCCATTCCATTCCATTCCATTCTATTCCTTTCCATTCCATTGCATTCCATTCCATTCCATTCCACTCAATTCGATTCTGTTCAACCCGGGTAGATTCCATAACTTTCCATTCATTTGCTTTCCATTCCATTCAATTCCATTCCATTCCATTCCATTCCATTCCGTTCTACTGGGGTAGATTCCATTCCATTCCATTCCATTCTATTCCACTCTGTTCCATTCCATTCCATTCCATTCCATTCCATTCCATTCCATTCGATTCCATTCCATTCCATTCCATTCCATTCCATCCCGTTCTACTCTGGTAGATTCCATACCATTCCAATCAATTCCATTCCGTTCTAGTCTAGTAGATTCCATTCCATTCCATTCCGTTCCATTCCATTCCATTCCATTCCATTCCATTCCATTCCATTCCATTCCATTCTACTCGAGTAGATTCCATTCCATTCCATTCCATTCCATTGCATTCCATTCTATTCCATTCCATTCCATTCCATTCCTTTCGATTCCATTCCATTCTACTCGGGTAGATTACATTCAGTTCCCTTCCGTTCCGTACCGTTCCGTGCCACTCTATTCGGGTAGATTCTATTCCGTTCCATTCCATTCCATTACATTACATTCCATTCCTTTCATTTCCATTCCATTGTATTCTGCTCGGGGAGATTCCATTACATTCCATTTCATTCCATTCCATTCCATTCCATTGCATTCCCATAAATTACATTCTACATGTGCACATTCCATTCCATTCTTTCCATTCCATTCCATTGCATTCCATTTCATTCCATTCCGTTCTATTCCATTCCATTCCGTTCTACTGGGGTAGATTCCATTCCATTCCATTCCATTCTATTCCACTCTGTTCCATTCCATTCCATTCCATTTTATTCCTTTCCATTCCATTCAATTCCATTCCATTCCATTCCATTCCATCCCGTTCTACTCAGGTAGATTCCATACCATTCCAATCCATTCCATTCCGTTCTAGTCGGGTAGATTCCATTCCATTCCATTCTATTCCATTCCATTCCGTTCTACTGGGGTAGATTCCATTCCATTCCATTCCATTCGATTCCACTCTGTTCCATTCCATTCCATTCCATTCCATTCCATTCCATTCCATTCCATTCCATTCCATCCCGTTCTACTCAGGTAGATTCCATACCATTCCAATCCATTCCATTCCGTTCTAGTCGGGTAGATTCCATTCCATTCCATTCCATTCCATTCCATTCCATTCCATTCTACTAGAGTAGATTCCATTCCATTCCATTCTTTCCATTCCATTCCATTCTATTCTGCTCGGGGAGATTCCATTACATTCCATTTCATTCCATTCCATTCCATTCCATTGCATTCCCATAAATTACATTCTACATGAGCACATTCCATTCCATTCCTTTCCATTCCATTCCATTCCATTCCATTTCATTCCTTTCCGTTCTTCTCTTGTAGATTCCATTACGTTCCAATCAGGTCCATTCCGTTGTACTAGGGTAGATTCCATTCCATTCTATTCCATTGCATTCCATTCCATTCCATTCCATTCCATTCCATTTTATTCCATTCCATTCCATTCCATTCCATTCCATTCCATTCCATTCCATTCCATTCCATTCTACTCGGGTAGATGCTATACCATTAAATTCCATTCCATTCCGTTCTAGTCGGGTAAATTCCATTCCATTCCATTCCTTTCCATTCCATTCTATTCCTTTCCGTTCCATTGCATTCCATTCCAGTCCATTACATTCAATTCGATTCTGTTCAACCCGGGTAGATTCCATACCATTCCATTCCTTTGCATTCCATTCCATTCCATTCCATTCCATTCAATTCCATTCCATTCCGTTCCATTCCACTCCATTAGGTTCTACTCGGGTAGATTCCATTCCAATCCATTCCATTCGGTTCCATTCCATTCCATTCCAATCCATTCCATTCCATTCCATTCCATTCCTTTCTACTCTGGTAGATTCCATACCATTCCAATCCATTCCTTTCCGTTCTAGTCGGGTAGATTCCATTCCATTCCATTCCATTCCATTCTGTTCAACTCGGGTAGATTCCATACCACTCCATTCCATTCCATTCCATTCCATTCCATTCCATTCCGTTCTACTCGGGTAGTTTCCATTCCATTGAATTCCATTCCATTCCATTCCATTCTATTCCATACCGTTCCTTTCCATTCCATTCCATTCCATTGCATTCCATTCCTTTCTACTCGTGTAAATTCCATACCATTCCATTCCATTCCATTCCGTTCTACTCAGGTAGGTTCCATTCCATTCCATTCCATTCCATTCTGTTCCATTCCGTTCCATTCCATTCCATTCCATGCCATTCCATTCCATTCCATTCCATTCCATTCCATTCCGTTCTACTATGGTCGATTCCATACCATTCCATTCCATTCCATTCCGTTCTAGTCGGGTAGATTACATTCGATTCCATTCCTTTCCATTCCATTCTATTCCTTTCCATTCCATTGCAATCCATTCCATTCCATTCCACTCAATTCGATTCTGTTCAACCCGGGTAGATTCCCTACCTTTCCATTCTTTGCATTCCATTCCATTCCATTCCATTCCATTCCATTCCATTCCATTCCATTCCATTCTATTCCATTCCATTCCGTTCTACTGGGGTAGATTCCATTCCATTCCATTCCATTCTATTCCACTCTGTTCCATTCCATTCCATTCCATTTTATTCCTTTCCATTCCATTCAATTCCATTCCATTCCATTCCATTCCATCCCGTTCTACTCAGGTAGATTCCATACCATTCCAATCCATTCCATTCCGTTCTAGTCGGGTAGATTCCATTCCATTCCATTCCATTCCATTCCATTCCATTCCATTCCATTCTACTAGAGTAGATTCCACTCCATTCCATTCCATTCCATTGCATTCCATTCTATTGCATTCCGTTCCGTTCCATTCCTTTCGATTCCATTCCATTCTACTCGGGTAGATTACATTCAGTTCCCTTCCGTTCCGTTCCGTTCCGTGCCATTCTTTTCGGGTAGATTCTATTCCGTTCCATTCCATTCCATTCCATTCCATTCCATTCCTTTCCATTCCATTCCATTCTATTCTGCTCGGGGAGATTCCATTACATTCCATTTCATTCCATTCCATTCCATTCCATTGCATTCCCATAAATTACATTCTACATGAGCACATTCCATTCCATTCCTTTCCATTCCATTCCATTCCATTCCATTTCATTCCTTTCCGTTCTTCTCTTGTAGATTCCATTACGTTCCGACAGTTCCTTTCCGTTGTACTAGGGTAGATTCCATTCCATTCCATTCCATTGCATTCCATTCCATTCCATTTTATTCCATTCCATTCCATTCCATTCCATTCCATTCCATTCCATTCCATTCCATTCCATTCCATTCCATTCTACTCGGGTAGATGCTATACCATTCCATTCCATTCCATTCCGTTCTAGTCGGGTAAATTCCATTCCATTCCATTCCTTTCCATTCCATTCTATTCCTTTCCGTTCCATTGCATTCCATTCCAGTCCATTCCATTCAATTCGATTCTGTTCAACCCGGGTAGATTCCATACCATTCCATTCCTTTGCATTCCATTCCATTCCATTCAATTCTATTCCATTCCATTCCATTCCACTCCATTAGGTTCTACTCGGGTAGATTCCATTCCAATCCATTCCATTCGGTTCCATTCCATTCCATTCCAATCCATTCCATTCCATTCCATTCCATTCCTTTCTACTCTGGTAGATTCCATACCATTCCAATCCATTCCTTTCCGTTCTAGTCGGTTAGATTCCATTCCATTCCATTCCATTCCATTCTGTTCAACTCAGGTAGATTCCATACCACTCCATTCCATTCCATTCCATTCCATTCCATTCCGTTCTACTCGGGTAGTTTCCATTCCATTGCATTCCATTCCATTCCATTCCATTCCATTCTATTCCATACCGTTCCTTTCCATTCCATTCCATTCCATTGCATTCCATTCTTTCTACTCGTGTAAATTCCATACCATTCCATTCCATTCCATTCCGTTCTACTCGGGTAGGTTCCATTCCATTCCATTCCATTCCATTCTGTTCCATTCCGTTCCATTCCATTCCATTCCATGCCATTCCATTCCATTCCATTCCATTCCGTTCTACTAGGGTAGATTCCATACCATTCCATTCCATTCCATTCCGTTCTAGTCGGGTAGATTCCATTCGATTCGATTCCATTCCATTCCATTCTATTTCTTTCCATTCCATTGCATTCCATTCCATTCCATTCCACTCAATTCGATTCTGTTCATACCGGGTAGATTCCATACCTTTCCATTCCTTTGCATTCCATTCCATTCCGTTCTACTGGGGTAGATTCCATTCCATTCCATTCCATTCTATTCCACTCTGTTACATTCCATTCCATTCCATTCCATTCCATTCCATTCCATTCCATTCCATTCCATTCCATTCCATTCCATTCCATCCCGTTCTACTCTAGTAGATTCCATACCATTCCTATCCATTCCATTCCGTTCTAGTCGGGTAGATTCCATTCCATTCCATTCCATTCCATTCCATTCCATTCCATTCCATTCTATTCCACTCTACTCGAGTAGATTCCATTCCATTCCATTCCATTCCATTGCATTCCATTCTATTCCATTCCGTTCCGTTCCATTCCTTTCGATTCCATTCCATTCTACTCGGGGAGATTACATTCAGTTCCCTACCGTTCCGTTCCGTTCCGTGCCATTCTTTTCGGGTAGATTCTATTCCGTTACGTTCCATTCCATTACATTCCATTCCATTCCTTTCCATTCCATTCCATTCTATTCTGCTCGGGGATATTCCATTACATTCCATTTCATTCCATTCCATTCCATTCCATTGCATTCCCATAAATTACATTCTACATGTGCACATTCCATTCCATTCCTTTCCATTCCATTCCATTCCATTCCATTCCATTTCATTCCATTCCGTTCTTCTCATGTAGATTCCATTACGTTCCGATCCGTTCCATTCCGTTGTACTCGGGTAGATTCCATTCCATTCCATTCCATTGCATTCCATTCCATTCCATTCCATTCCATTCCATTCCATTCCATTCCATTCCATTCTACTCGGGTAGATGCTATACCATTCCATTACATTCCATTCCTTTCTAGTCGGGTAGATTCCATTCAATTCCATTCCATTCCATTCCATTCTATTCCTTTCCGTTCCATTGCATTCCATTCCATTCCATACCACTCAATTCGATTCTGTTCAACCCGGGTAGATTCCATACCTTTCCATTCCTTTGCATTCCTTTCCATTCCATTCCATTCTGTTCAACTCGGGTAGATTCCATACCATTCCATTCCGTTCCATTCCAATCCATTCCATTCCGTTCTACTAGGGTAGTTTCCATTGCATTCCATTCCATTCCATTCCATTCCATTCTATTTGTACCGTTCCTTTCCATTCCATTCCATTCCTTTGCATTCCATTCCTTTCTACTCGTGTAAGTTCCATACCATTCCATTCCATTCCATTCCGTTCTACTTGGGTAGGTTCCATTCCATTCCATTCCATTCCATTCTGTTCCATTCCGTTCCATTCCATTCCATTGCATGTCATTCCATTTCATTCCATTCCATTCCATTCCATTCCATTCCATTCCGTTCTACTAGGGTAGATTCCATACCATTCCTTTCCATTCCATTCCGTTCTAGTCGGGTAGAATCCATTCGATTCCATTCCATTCCATTCCATTCTATTCCTTTCCATTCCATTGCATTCAATTCAATTCCATTCCACTCAATTCGATTCTGTTCAACCCGGGTAGATTCCATACCTTTCCATTCCTTTGCATTCCATTCCATTCCATTCCATTCCATTCCATTCCATTCCATTCCATTCCACTCCATTAGGTTCTACTCGGGTAGATTCCATTCCATGCGGTTCCATTCCATTCCATTCCAATCCATTCCATTCCATTCCATTCCGTTCTACTCTGGTAGATTCCATACCATTCCAATCCATTCCTTTCCGTTCTAGTCGGGTAGATTCCATTCCATTCCATTCCATTCCATTCTGTTCAACTCGGGTAGATTCCATACCATTCCATTCCATTCCATTCCATTCGATTCCATTCCATTCCATTCCATTCCATTCCATTCCATTCTACTCGGGTAGTTTCCATTCCATTGCATTCCATTCCATTCCATTCCATTCTATTCCATACCGTTCCTTTCCATTCCATTCCATTCCAAGGCATTCCATTCCTTTCTACTGGTTTAAATTCCATACCATTCCATTCCCTTCCATTCCATTCTGTTCCATTCCGTTCCATTCCATTCCATTCCATGCCATTCCATTCCATTCCATTCCATTCCATTCCATTCCATTCCATTCCATTCCATTCCATTCCATTCCATTCCATTCCGTTCTACTAGGGTAGATTCCATACCATTCCATTCCATTCCATTCCATTCTAGTCGGGTAGATTCCATTCGATTCCATTCCATTCCATTCCATTCTATTCCTTTCCATTCCATTGCATTCCATTCCATTCCATTCCACTCAAATCGATTCTGTTCAACCCGGGTAGATTCCATACCTTTCCATTAATTTGCTTTCCATTCCATTATATTCCATTCCATTCCATTCCATTCCATTCCGTTCTACTGGGGTAGATTCCATTCCATTCCATTCCATTCTATTCCACTCTGTTCCATTCCATTCCATTCCATTCCATTCCATTCCATTCCATTCCATTCCATTCCATTCGATTCCATTCCATTCCATTCCATCCCGTTCTACTCTGGTAGATTCCATACCATTCCAATCAATTCCATTCCGTTCTAGTCTAGTAGATTCCATTCCATTCCATTCCGTTCCATTCCATTCCATTCCATTCCATTCCATTCCATTCCATTCCATTCTACTCGAGTAGATTCCATTCCATTCCATTCCATTCCATTGCATTCCATTCTATTCCATTCCATTCCGTTCCATTCCTTTCGATTCCATTCCATTCTACTCGGGTAGATTACATTCAGTTCCCTTCCGTTCCGTACCGTTCCGTGCCACTCTATTCGGGTAGATTCTATTCCGTTCCATTCCATTCCATTACATTCCATTCCATTCCTTTCCATTCCATTCTATTCCTTTCCGTTCCATTGCATTCCATTCCAGTCCATTACATTCAATTCGATTCTGTTCAACCCGGGTAGATTCCATACCATTCCATTCCTTTGCATTCCATTCCATTCCATTCCATTCCATTCAATTCCATTCCATTCCGTTCCATTCCACTCCATTAGGTTCTACTCGGGTAGATTCCATTCCAATCCATTCCATTCGGTTCCATTCCATTCCATTCCAATCCATTCCATTCCATTCCATTCCATTCCTTTCTACTCTGGTAGATTCCATACCATTCCAATCCATTCCTTTCCGTTCTAGTCGGGTAGATTCCATTCCATTCCATTCCATTCCATTCTGTTCAACTCGGGTAGATTCCATACCACTCCATTCCATTCCATTCCATTCCATTCCATTCCATTCCGTTCTACTCGGGTAGTTTCCATTCCATTGCATTCCATTCCATTCCATTCCATTCTATTCCATACCGTTCCTTTCCATTCCATTCCATTCCATTGCATTCCATTCCTTTCTACTCGTGTAAATTCCATACCATTCCATTCCATTCCATTCCGTTCTACTCAGGTAGGTTCCATTCCATTCCATTCCATTCCATTCTGTTCCATTCCGTTCCATTCCATTACATTCCATGCCATTCCATTCCATTCCATTCCATTCCATTCCATTCCATTCCGTTCTACTATGGTCGATTCCATACCATTCCATTCCATTCCATTCCGTTCTAGTCGGGTAGATTACATTCGATTCCATTCCTTTCCATTCCATTCTATTCCTTTCCATTCCATTGCTATCCATTCCATTCCATTCCACTCAATTCGATTCTGTTCAACCCGGGTAGATTCCCTACCTTTCCATTCTTTGCATTCCATTCCATTCCATTCCATTCCATTCCATTCCATTCCATTCTATTCCATTCCATTCCGTTCTACTGGGGTAGATTCCATTCCATTCCATTCCATTCTATTCCACTCTGTTCCATTCCATTCCATTCCATTTTATTCCTTTCCATTCCATTCAATTCCATTCCATTCCATTCCATTCCATCCCGTTCTACTCAGGTAGATTCCATACCATTCCAATCCATTCCATTCCGTTGTAGTCGGGTAGATTCCATTCCATTCCATTCCATTCCATTCCATTCCATTCCATTCTACTAGAGTAGATTCCACTCCATTCCATTCCATTCCATTGCATTCCATTCTATTGCATTCCGTTCCGTTCCATTCCTTTCGATTCAATTCCATTCTACTCGGGTAGATTACATTCAGTTCCCTTCCGTTCCGTTCCGTTCCGTGCCATTCTTTTCGGGTAGATTCTATTCCGTTCCATTCCATTCCATTCCATTCCATTCCATTCCTTTCCATTCCATTCCATTCTATTCTGCTCGGGGAGATTCCATTACATTCCATTTCATTCCATTCCATTCCATTCCATTGCATTCCCATAAATTACATTCTACATGAGCACATTCCATTCCATTCCTTTCCATTCCATTCCATTCCATTCCATTTCATTCCTTTCCGTTCTTCTCTTGTAGATTCCATTACGTTCCGACAGTTCCTTTCCGTTGTACTAGGGTAGATTCCATTCCATTCCATTCCATTGCATTCCATTCCATTCCATTTTATTCCATACCATTCCATTCCATTCCATTCCATTCCATTCCATTCCATTCCATTCCATTCCATTATACTCGGGTAGATGCTATACCATTCCATTCCATTCCATTCCGTTCTAGTCGGGTAAATTCCATTCCATTCCATTCCTTTCCATTCCATTCTATTCCATACCGTTCCTTTCCATTCCATTCCATTCCATTGCATTCCATTCTTTCTACTCGTGTAAATTCCATACCATTCCATTCCATTCCATTCCGTTCTACTCGGGTAGGTTCCATTCCATTCCATTCCATTCCACTCTGTTCCATTCCGTTCCATTCCATTCCATTCCATGCCATTCCATTCCATTCCATTCCATTCCATTCCATTCCATTCCGTTCTACTATGGTAGATTCCATACCATTCCATTCCATTCCATTCCGTTCTAGTCAGGTAGATTACATTCGATTCCATTCCTTTCCATTCCATTCTATTCCTTTCCATTCCATTGCATTCCATTCCATTCCATTCCACTCAATTCGATTCTGTTTAACCCGGGTAGATTGCATACCTTTCCATTCCTTTGCATTCCATTCCATTCCATTCCATTCTGTTCAACTCGGGTAAATTCCATACCATTCCATTCCATTCCATTCCATTCCATTCCATTCCATTCCGTTCTACTCCGGTAGTTTCCATTCCATTGCATTCCATTCCATTCCATTCCATTCTATCCCATACCGTTCCTTTCCATTCCATTACATTCCATTGAATTCCATTCCTTTCTACTCGTGTAAATTCCATACCATTCCTTTCCATTCCATTCCGTTCTACTCGGGTAGGTTCCATTCCATTCCATTCCATTCCATTCTGTTCCATTCCGTTCCATTCCATTCCATTCCATGCCATTCCATTCCATTCCATTCCATTCCGTTCTACTAGGGTACATTCCATACCATTCCATTCCATTCCATTCCGTTCTAGTCGGGTAGATTCCATTCGATTCCATTCCATTCCATTCCATTCTATTTCTTTCCATTCCATTGCATTCCATTCCATTCCATTCCACTCAATTCGATTCTCTTCATACCGGGTAGATTCCATACCTTTCCATTCCTTTGCATTCCATTCCATTCCGTTCTACTGGGGTAGATTCCATTCCATTCCATTCCATTCTATTCCACTCTGTTACATTCCTTTCCATTCCATTCCATTCCATTCCATTCCATTCCATTCCATTCCATTCCATTCCATCCCGTTCTACTCTGGTAGATTCCATACCATTCCAATCCATTCCATTCCGTTCTAGTCGGGTAGATTCCATTCCAATCCACTCCATTCCATTCCATTCCATTCCATTCTACTCGAGTAGATTCCATTCCATTCCAGTCCATTCCATTGCATTCCATTCTATTCCATTCCGTTCCATTCCATTCCTTTCGATTCCATTCCATTCTAATCGGGTAGATTACATTCAGTTCCCTTCCGTTCCGTTCCGTTCTGTGCCATTCTTTTCGGGTAGATTCTATTCCTTTCCATTCCATTCCATTCTATTACATTCAATTCTTTCCATTCCATTCCATTCTATTCTACTCGGGGAGATTCCATTCCATTCCATTTCATTCCATTCCATTCCATTCCATTGCATTCCCATAAATTACATTCTACATGTGCACATTCCATTCCATTCCTTTCCATTCGATTCCATTCCATTCCATTTCATTCCATTCCGTTCTTCTCATGTAGATTCCATTACGTTCCGATCCGTTCCATTCCGTTGTACTCGGGTAGATTCCATTCCATTCCATTCCTTTGTATTCCATTCCATTCCATTCCATTCCATTCCATTCCATTCCATTCCATTCCATTCTACTCGGGTAGATGCTATACCATTCCATTCCATTCCATTCCGTTCTAGTCTGGTAGATTCCATTCAATTCCATTCCATTCTATTCCATTCTATTCCTTTCCGTTCCATTGCATTCCATTCCACTCCATTCCATTCAATTCGATTCTGTTCAACCCGGGTAGATTCCATACCATTCCATTCCTTTGCCTTCCATTCCATTCCATTCCATTCCATTCCATTCCATTCCATTCCATTCCATTCCACTCCATTAGGTTCTACTCGGGTAGATTCAATTCCATTACATTCCATTCGGTTCCATTGCATTCCATTCCATTCCATTCCGTTCTACTTTGGTAGATTCCATTCCATTCCATTCCATTAAATTCTGTGCAACTCGGGTAGATTCCATACGACTCCATTCCATTCCATTCCATTCCATTCCATTCCATTCCATTCCATTCCGTTCTACTCGGGTAGTTTCCATTCCATTGCATTCCATTCCATTCCATTCCATTCTATTCCATACCGTTCCTTTCCATTCCATTCCATTCCATTGCATTCCATTCCTTTCTACTCGTGTAAATTCCATACCATTCCATTCCATTCCATTCCGTTCTACTCGGGTAGGATCCATACCATTCCATTCCATTCCATTCGGTTCCATTCCGTTCCATTCCATTCCATTCCATGCCATTCCATTCCATTCCATTCTATTCCGTTCTACTAGGGTAGATTCCATACCATTCCATTCCATTCCATTCCATTCCATTCCATTCCATTCCATTCCATTCCATTCCGTTCTACTAGGGTAGATTCCATACCATTCCATTCCATTCCATTCCGTTCTAGTCGGGTATATTCCATTCGATTCCATTCCATTCCATTCGATTCTATTCCTTTCCATTCCATTGCTTTCCATTCCATTCCATTCCACTCAATTCGATTCTGTTCAACCCGGGTATATTCCATACCTTTCCATTCCTTTGCATTCCATTCCATTCCATTCCATTCCATTCCATTCCATTCCATTCCATTCCATTCCATTCCATTCCATTCCATTCCATTCCGTTCTAATGGGGTAGATTCGATTCCATTCCATTCCATTCTATTCCACTCTGTTACATTCCATTCCATTCCATTCCATTCCATTCCATTCCATTCCATTCCATTCCATTCCATTCCATCCCGTTCTACTCTGGTAGATTCCATACCATTCCAATCCATTCCATTCCGTTCTAGTCGGGTAGATTCCATTCCAATCCACTCCATTCCATTCCATTCCATTCCATTCTACTCGAGTAGATTCCATTCCATTCCAGTCCATTCCATTGCATTCCATTCTATTCCATTCCGTTCCATTCCATTCCTTTCGATTCCATTCCATTCTAATCGGGTAGATTACATTCAGTTCCCTTCCGTTCCGTTCCGTTCTGTGCCATTCTTTTCGGGTAGATTCTATTCCTTTCCATTCCATTCCATTCTATTCCATTCCATTCTTTCCATTTCATTCCATTCTATTCTACTCGGGGAGATTCCATTCCATTCCATTTCATTCCATTCCATTCCATTCCATTGCATTCCCATAAATTACATTCTACATGTGCACATTCCATTCCATTCCTTTCCATTCGATTCCATTCCATTCCATTTCATTCCATTCCGTTCTTCTCATGTAGATTCCATTACGTTCCGATCCGTTCCATTCCGTTGTACTCGGGTAGATTCCATTCCATTCCATTCCTTTGTATTCCATTCCTTTCCATTCCATTCCATTCCATTCCATTCCATTCCATTCCATTCCATTCTACTCGGGTAGATGCTATACCATTCCATTCCATTCCATTCCGTTCTAGTCTGGTAGATTCCATTCAATTCCATTCCATTCTATTCCATTCTATTCCTTTCCGTTCCATTGCATTCCATTCCAGTCCATTCCATTCAATTCGATTCTGTTCAACCCGGGTAGATTCCATACCATTCCATTCCTTTGCCTTCCATTCCATTCCATTCCATTCCATTCCATTCCATTCCATTCCATTCCATTCCACTCCATTAGGTTCTACTCGGGTAGATTCCATTCCATTACATTCCATTCGGTTCCATTCCATTCCATTCCAATCCATTGCATTCCATTCCATTCCGTTCTACTATTGTAGATTCCATACCATTCCAATCCATTCCTTTCCGTTCTACTCGGGCAGATTCCATTCCATTCCATTCCATTCCATTCTGCTCTACTCGGGTAGATTCCATACCATTCCATTCCATTCCATTCCATTCCATTCAATTCCGTTCTACTCGGGTAGTTTCCATTCCATTGCATTCCATTCCATTCCATTCCATTCTATTCCATACCGTTCCTTTCCATTCCATTCCATTCCAATGCATCCAATTCCTTTCTACTCGTGTAAATTCCATACCATTCCATTCCATTCCATTCCGTTCTACTCGGGTTGGTTCCATTCCATTCCATTCCATTCCATTATGTTCCATTCCGTTCCATTCCATTCCATTCCATTCCATTCCATCCCATTCCATTCCATTCCATTGCATTCCATTCCATTCCGTTCTACTAGGGGAGATTCCATACCATTCCATTCCTTTTCTGTTCCGTTCTAGTCGTGTTGATTCCATTCGATTCCATTCCATTCCATTCCATTCTATTCCTTTCCATTCCATTGCATTCCATTCCATTCCATTCCACTCAATTCGATTCTGTTCAACCCGGGTAGATTCCATACCTTTCCATTCCTTTGCATTCCATTCCATTCCATTCCATTCTATTCCATTCAATTCCATTCCATTCCATTCCATTCCATTCCGTTCTACTGGGGTAGATTCCATTCCATTCCATTCCATTCTATTCCACTCTGTTCCATTCCATTCCCATCCATTCCATTCCATTCCATTCCATTCCATTCCATTCCATCCCATCCCGTTCTACTCTGGTAGATTCCATACCATTCCAATCCATTCCATTCCGTTCTAGTCGGGTAGATTCCATTCCATTCCACTCCATTCCATTCCATTCCATTCCATTCCATTCCATTCCATTCCATTCCATTCCCTTCCACTCTACTCGAGTAGACTCCATTCCATTCCATTCCATTCCATTGCATTCCATTCTATTCCATTCCGTTCCGTTCCATTCCTTTCGATTCCATTCCATTCTACTCGGGTAGATTACATTCAGTTACCTTACTTTCCATTCCATTCCGTGCCATTCTTTTCGGGTAGATTCTATTCCGTTCCATTCCATTCCATTACATTCCATTCCATTCCTTTCCATTCCATTCCATTCTATTCTGCTCGGGGAGATTCCTTTACATTCCATTTCATTCCATTCCATTCCATTCCATTGCATTCCCATAAATTACATTCTACATGTGCACATTCCATTCCATTCCTTTCCATTCCATTCCATTCCATTCCATTTCATTCCATTCCGTTCTTCTCATGTAGATTAAATTACGTTCCGATCCGTTCCATTCCGTTGTACTCGGGTAGATTCCATTCCATTCCATTCCATTGCATTCCATTCCATTCCATTCCATTCCATTCCATTCCATTCCATTCCATTCCATTCCATTCCATTCCATTCCTTTCTACTCTGGTACAATCCATACCATTCCAATCCATTCCTTTCCGTTCTAGTCGGGTAGATTCCATTCCATTCCATTCCATTCCATTCTGTTCAACTCGGGTAGATTCCATACCATTCCATTCCATTCCATTCCATCACATTCCATTCCATTCCATTCCGTTCTTCTCGGGTAGTTTCCATTCCATTGCATTCCATTCCATTCCATTCCATTGTATTCCATACCATTCATTTCCATTCCATTCCATTCCATTGCATTCCATTCCTTTCTACTCGTGTAAATTCCATACCATTCCATTCCATTCCATTCCGTTCTATTCGGGTATTTTCCATTCCATTCCATTCCATTCCATTATGTTCTATTCCGTTCCATTCCATTCCATTCCATGCCATTCCATTCCATTCCATTCCATTCCATTCCATTCCATTCCATTCCATTCCATTCCATTCCGTTCTACTATGGTAGATTCCATACCATTCCATTCCATTCCATTCTGTTCTAGTCGGGTAGATTCCATTCGATTCCATTCCATTCCATTCCATTCTATTCCTTTCCAATCCATTGCATTCCATTCCATTCCATTCCACTCAATTCGATTCTGTTCAACCCAGGTAGATTCCATACCTTTCAATTCCTTTGCATTCCATTCCATTCCATTCCATTCCATTCCATTCCATTCCATTCCATTCCATTCCATTCCATTCCATTCCATTCCATTCCATTCCATTCCGTTGTACTGGGGTAGATTCCATTCCATTCCATTCCATTCTATTCCACCCTGTTCCATTCCATTCCATTCCATTCCATTCCATTCCCTTCCATTCCATTCCATTCCATGCCATGCCATTCCATCCCGTTCTACTCTGGTAGTTTCCATACCATTCCAATCCATTCCATTCCGTTTAGTCGGGTAGATTCCATTCCATTCCATTCAATTCCATTCCATTCCATTCCATTCCATTCCATTCCATTCCATTCCATTCCATTCCATTCCATTCCATTCCATTCTACTCGAGTAGATTCCATTCCATTCCATTCCATTCCATTGCATTCCATTCTATTCCATTCCGTTCCGTTCCATTCCTTTCAGTGCCATTCCATTCTACTCAGGTAGATTAAATTCAGTTCCCTTCCGTTCCGTTCCGTTCCATGCCATTCTTTTCGGGTAGATTCTATTCCGTTCCATTCCATTCCATTACATTACATTCCATTCCTTTCCATTCCATTCCATTCTATTCTGCTCAGGGAGATTCTATTACATTCCATTTCCTTCCATTCCATTCCATTCCATTGCAATTCCATAAATTACATTCTACATGTGCACATTCCACTCCATTCCTTTCCATTCCATTCCATTCCATTCCATTCCATTCCATTTCATTCCATTCCGTTCTTCTCATGTAGATTCCATGACGTTCCGATCCGTTCCATTCCGTTGTACTCGGGAAGATTCCATTCCATTCCATTCCATTGCACTCCATTCCATTAAATTCCATTCCATTCTATTCCATTCCATTCCGTTCCGTTCTTCTCGGTTCCTTTAAATTCCATTCCATTCCATTCCATTCCATTCCATTCCATTCCATTCTGTTCTACTCGGTTAGATTCCATTCCGTTCCGTTCCGTTCCGTTCCGTTCCGTTACATTCCATTCCGTT
The DNA here is from genome assembly GCF_029281585.2 of Gorilla gorilla gorilla. NCBI lineage: Eukaryota > Metazoa > Chordata > Mammalia > Primates > Hominidae > Gorilla > Gorilla gorilla. Next base: position 48,124,924 of record NC_073248.2, read on the forward strand.
ACATTCCATTCCATTCCGTTCCATTCCGTTCCATTCCATTCCATTCCATTCCGTTCTACTCGGGTAGATTCTTTACCATTCCATACCATTCCATTCCATTCCACTCGGGTAGATTCCATTCGATTCCATTCTATTCCATTCCATTCTATTCTTTTCCGTTCCATTCCATTCCATTCCATGCCATTCCATTCCATTCCATTCCATTCCGTTCTACTAGGGTAGATTCCAACCATTCCATTCCATTCCATTCCGTTCTAGTCGGGTAGATTCCATTCGATTCCATTCCATTCCATTCCATTCTATTTCTTTCCATTCCATTGCATTCCATTCCATTCCATTCCTCTCAATTCGATTCTGTTAATAGCGGGTAGATTCCATACCTTTCCATTCCTTTGCATTCCATTCCATTCCATTCCATTCCATGCCATTCCATTCCGTTCCGTTCTACTTGGGTAGATTCCATTCCATTCCATTCCATTCTATTCCACTCTGTTCCATTCCTATCCATTCCATTCCATTCCATTCCATTCCATTCCATTCCATCCCGTTCTACTCTGGGAGATACCATACCATTCCAATCCATTCCATTCCGTTCTAGTCGGGCAGATTCCATTCCATTCCATTCCATTCCGTTCCATTCTATTCCATTCTACTCGAGTAGATTCCATTCCATTCCATTCCATTCCATTGCATTCCATTCTATTCCCTTCCGTTCCGTTCCATTCCTTTCGATTCCATTCTATTCTTCTCGGGGAGATTACATTCAGTTCCCTTCCATTCCGTTCCGTTCCGTGCCATTCTTTTCGGGTAGATTCAATTCCGTTACATTCCATTCCATTACATTCCATTCCATTCCTTTCCATTCCATTCCATTCTATTCTGCTCGGGGAGATTCCATTACATTCCATTTCATTCCATTCCATTCCATTCCATTGCATTCCCATAAATTACATTCTACATGTGCACATTCCATTCCATTCCTTTCCATTCCATTCCATTCCATTCCATTCCATTTCATTCCATTCCGTTCTTCTCATGTAGATTCCATTACGTTCCGATCCGTTCCATTCCGTTGTACTCGGGTAGATTCCATTCCATTCCATTCCATTGCATTCCATTCCGTTCTACTCGGGTAGATTTCATGCCACTCCATTCCATTCCATTCCGTTCTAATCGGGTAGATTCCATTCGATTCCATTCCATTCCATTCCATTCCATTCTATTTCTTTCCGTTCCATTCCATTCCATTCCATTCCATTCCATTCCATTCCATTCCATTCCATTCCATTCCATTCCATTCCATTCCATTCAGTTCTACTCGGGTAGATTCCATACCATTCCATTCCGTTCTAGTCGGGTAGAGTCCATTCTTTTCCATTCCATTCCATTCGTGTCCATTTCGTTCCCTTCCATTTCATTTGTGTCCATTCAGTTCCATTCCATTCCATTCGGATCCATTCCCTTCCATTCCATTCCATTCCATTCTGTTCAACTCGTGTAGATTCCATACCATTCCGTACCATTCCATTCCGTTCCATTCCATTCCGTTCTACTCGGTTAGATTCCATTCCATTGCATTCCATTCCACTGCATTCCAATCGTTCCTTTCCGTTCCATTCTGTTCCGTTCCGTTCAATTCCGTTCCGTTCCGTTCCATTCCGTTCCGTTCTTCTCGGGTGGATTCCATTCCATTGCGTTCCGTTCAGTTCCGTTCCGTTCTTCTCGGGTGGATTCCATTCCATTGTGTTCCGTTCCGTTCCGTTCCATTCTCTTCCGTACGTTTCCTTTACATTCCATTCCAATCTATTCCATTCCGTTCCACTCGGATAGATTCCATTCCATTGCATTCAGTTCGACTCCATTCCATTCTATTCCATACCGTTAAATTCCATTCCATTCCATTGCATTCCATTCCGTTCTACTCGAGTAAATTCCACACCATTCCATTCCATTCCATTCCATTCCGTTCTACTAGGGTAGATTCCATTCCATTCCATTCCATTCCATTCCATTCCATTCCATTCCATTCCATTCCATTCCATTCCGTTCCATTCCGTTCCATTCCGTTCCGTTCCGTTCCATTCCGTTCCATTCCATTCCATTCCATTCCATTCCATTCCATTCCGTTCTACTCGGGTAGATTCCATACCATTCCATTCCATTCCTTTGCGTTCTACTCGGGTAGATTCCATTCCATTCCATCCCATTCCATTCCATTCCATTCCATTCTATTCGGTTCAACTCAGGTAGATTCCATTTTATTGCATTCCATTTCATTGCATTCCAATCCGTTACATTTCTTTCCATTCCATTCCGTTCCGTTCCATTCCGTTCCGATCTTCTCTGTTGGATTCCATTCAATTGCGTTCCGTTCCGTTCCGTTCTGTTCTTCTCGGGTGGATTCTATTCCATTGCGTTCCATTTCGTTCTCTTCCGTACCTTTCCGTTCCATTCCATTCCATTCCATTCCATTCCATTCTACTCGGATAGATTTCCATTCCATTGCATTCCGTTCCATTCCATTCCATTCTATTCCATACCATTCCTTTCCTTTCCATTCCATTCCATTGCATTCCACTCCGTTCTACTCGTGTAAATTCCATACCATTCCATTCCATTCCATTCCGTTCTACACGGGTAGGTTCCGTTCCATTCCATTCCATTCCATTCCATTCCATTCCATTCCATTCCATTCCATTCCATTCCGTTCTGTTCCATTCCATTCCATTCGATTCCATTCCATTCCATTCCATTCCATTCCGTTCTACTCGGGTAGATTCCAAACCATTCCATTCCGTTCTAGTCGGGTAGATTCCATTTGATTCCGTTCCACTCCATTCCATTCTATTCCTTTCCGTTCCATTACATTCCATTCCATTCCATTCCACTCAATTCGATTCTGTTCAACCCGGGTAGATTCAATACCATTCCATTCCTTTGCATTCCATTAAATTCCATTGCATTCCGTTCTACTCGGGTAGATTCCATTCCATTTCATTCCATTCTATTCCATTCTTTTCCATTCCATTCCATTCCATTCCATTCCATTCCATTCCATTCCATTCCATTCCATTGTAATCGTGGAGATTCCATTGAATTCCATTCCATTCTATTCCATTCCGTTCCATTCCATTCCATTCCGTTCTAATCGGGTACATTCCACTCCGTTCTGTTCCATTCCGTTCCGTTCCATTCTACTTGGTTAGATCATATTCCATTCCATTCCATTCCATTCCATTCCATTCCATTCCATTCTATTCCATTCCATTCCATTCCATTCCATTCCATTCTATTCCATTCCAATCCATTCCATTCCATTCCCTTCCATTACACTCCATTCTATTGCATTCCATTCCGTTCCGTTCTTCTCGGGTCCATTAAATTCCATTCCATTCCATTCCATTCCATTCCATTACATTACATTCTCTTCTACTCGGTTAGATTTCATTCCGTTCCGTTCCGTTCTGTTCCGTTCCGTTACATTCCATTCCGTTACATTCCATTCCATTCCGTTCCATTCTGTTCCATTCCATTCCATTCCATTCCGTTCTACTCTTGTAGATTCCATACCATTCCATACCATTCCTTTCCATTCCACTCGGGTAGATTCCATTCGATTCCATTCTATTCCATTCCATTCTATTCCTTTCTGTTCCATTCCATTCCATTCCTTTCCATTTCATTCCATTCCGTTCTACTCGGGTAGATTCAATTCCATTCCGTTCAGTTCCGTTCCGTTCCATTCCAATCCATTCCATTCCGTTCCATTCCATTCCATTCTTCTCTTGTGGATTCCACTCCATTCCATTCCATTCCATTCCGTTCCGTTCCATTCCATTCCATTCCATTTCTTTCCATTCCGTTCCATTCCATTCCGTTCTTCTCAGGTGGATTCCATTCCATTCCATTCTGTTCTACTTTGGTAGATTCCATTCTATTCCATTCCATTCTATTCCATTCCATTCCATTCCATTCTGTTCTGTTCCGTTCCATTCCGTTCCATTGCATTCCGTTCTTCTCGAGTGGATTCCATTCCATTCCATTCCGTTGCATATCATTCCATTCCGTTCTACTCGGGTAGATTCCATTCCATTCCTTTGCATTCCGTTCCGTTCCTTTCCGTTCCGTTCCGTTCCGTTCCATTCCGTTCCATTCTTCTCGGGTGGATTCCATTCCATTGGGTTCCGTTCCGTTCTGTTCCATTCTGTTCCGTACCGTTCCGTTCCGTTCCATTTCACTCCATTCTACTCGGGTAGGTTCCATTCCATTCCATTCCATTCCATTCTATTCCGTTCCACTCCGTTCCATTCCATTCCATTCCATTCCATTCCATTCCATTCTGTTCTACTCGGGTAGATTCCATTCCGTTCCTTTCCGTTCCGTTCCGTTCCGTTAATTTCCATTCCGTTACATTGCATTCCATTTGGATCCTTTCCAATCCATTCCTTTCGATGCTGATCAACCCGGGTAAGTTCCATACCATTCCATTCCTTTGAATTCCATTCCAATCCATTCCATTCCATTCCATACCATTCCATTCCATTCCATTCCATTCCATTCCATTCCGTTCCGTTCAACTCAGGTGGATTCCATTCCATTCCATTCCATTCCATTCCATTCCATTCCATTCCATTCCATTCCATTCCATTCCATTCCATTCCGTTCTACTCGGGTGGATTTCATGCCACTCCATTCCATTCCATTCCGTTCTAATCGGGTAGATTCCATTCGATTCCATTCCATTCCATTCCATTCCATTCTATTTCTTTCCGTTCCATTCCATTCCATTCCATTCCATTCCATTCCATTCACTTCCATTCCATTCCATTCCGTTCTACTCGGGTAGATTCCATTCAATTCCATTCCATTCTATTCCATTATGTTCCATTCCGTTCCATTCCATTCCATTCCATTCCATTCCATTCCATTCCATTCCATTCCATTCCATTCCATTCAGTTCTACTCGGGTAGATTCCATACCATTCCATTCCGTTCTAGTCGGGTAGAGTCCATTCTTTTCCATTCCATTCCATTCGTGTCCATTTCGTTCCCTTCCATTTCATTTGTGTCCATTCAGTTCCATTCCATTCCATTCGGATCCATTCCCTTCCATTCCATTCCATTCCATTCTGTTCAACTCGTGTAGATTCCATACCATTCCGTACCATTCCATTCCGTTCCATTCCATTCCGTTCTACTCGGTTAGATTCCATTCCATTGCATTCCATTCCACTGCATTCCAATCGTTCCTTTCCGTTCCATTCTGTTCCGTTCCGTTCAATTCCGTTCCGTTCCGTTCCATTCCGTTCCGTTCTTCTCGGGTGGATTCCATTCCATTGCGTTCCGTTCAGTTCCGTTCCGTTCTTCTCGGGTGGATTCCATTCCATTGTGTTCCGTTCCGTTCCGTTCCATTCTCTTCCGTACGTTTCCTTTACATTCCATTCCAATCTATTCCATTCCGTTCCACTCGGATAGATTCCATTCCATTGCATTCAGTTCGACTCCATTCCATTCTATTCCATACCGTTAAATTCCATTCCATTCCATTGCATTCCATTCCGTTCTACTCGAGTAAATTCCATACCATTCCATTCCATTCCATTCCATTCCATTCCATTCCGTTCTACTCGGGTAGATTCCATTCCATTCCATTCCATTCCATTCCATTCCATTCCATTCCATTCCATTCCATTCCATTCTATTCCATTCTGTTCCATTCCGTTCCATTCCATTCCATTGCATTCCATTCCATTCTACTTGGGTTGATCATTCCATTCCATTCCATTCCATTCTATTCCTTTCCATTCCATTGCATTCCATTCCATTCCATTCCATTCAATTCGATTCTGTTCAACCCGGGTTGATTCCATATCATTCCATTCCTTTGCATTCCATTCCATTCCATTCCATTCCATTCCGTTCTGTTCTACTCGGGTAGATTCCATTCCGTTCCGTTCCGTTCCGTTCGTTCCGTTACATTCCATTCCGTTACATTCCATTCCATTCCGTTCCATTCCATTCCTTTCCATTCCATTCTGTTCAACCCGGGGAGATTCCATACCATTCCATTCCTTTGCATTCCATTCCATTCTACTCGTTTAGATTCCATTCCATTGCATTCCATTCTATTCCATTCTGATCCATTCCATTCCATTACATTCCGTTCTACTCGGGTAGATTCCACACCATGCCACTCCATTCCATTCCGTTCTAGTCTGGTAGATTCCATTCGATTACATTCCATTCCATTCCACTCTATTGCTTCCCGTTCCATTCCGTTCCATTCCATTCAATTAGATTCAGTACAACACGGGAAGATTCCATACCATTCCATTCGTTTGCATTCCATTTCATTCCATTGCATTCCATTCCAAACCATTCCATTCCATTCCATTCCGTTCTACACGGGTAGATTCCATTCCATTCCATTCCATTCTATTCCATTCTGTTCCATTCCACACCATTCCATTCCATTCCATTCCATTCCATTCTATTCCATTCCATTCCGTTCTACTCGAGTAGATTCCATTCCACTGCTTTCCATTCCACTGCATTCCGTTCCATTCCATTCCATTCCATTCCATTCTATTCCATACGGTTCCATTCCATTCCATTCCATTCCACTCCATTCCATTCCATTCCATTCCGTTGTACTCGGGTAGATTCCATTCCATTCAACTCCATTCCACTCTATTCCACTCTGTACCATTCCATTCCATTCCATTCCATTCCATTCCATTCCATTCCATTCCATTCCATTCCATTCCATTCCATTCCATTCCTTTCCATCCCGTTCTACTCTGGTAGATTCCATACCATTGCAATCCATTCCATTCCGTTCTAGTCGGGTAGATTCCATTCCATTCCATACTATTCCATTCCATTCCATTCCATTCCATTCCATTCCATTCCATTCCATTATAGTCGAGTATATTCCATTCGATTCCATTCCATTCCATTCCATTCCATTCTATTCCATTCCGTTCCGTTCCATTCCTTTCGATTCCATTCCATTCTACTCGGGTAGATTACATTCAATTCCCTTCCGTTCCGTTCCGTTCCGTGCCATTCTTTTCGGGTAGATTCTATTCCGTTCCATTCCATTACATTACATTCCATTCCATTCCATTCCATTCCAATCCATTCCATTCCATTCCATTCCGTTCTACTCTGGTAGATTCCATACCATTCCAAACCATTCCTTTCCGTTCTAGTAGGGTAGATTCCATTCTATTCCATTCTGTTCAACTCGGGTAGATACCATACCACTCCATTCCATTCCATTCCATTCCAATCCATTCCGTTCTACTCGGGTAGTTTCCATTCCATTGCATTCCATTCCATTCCATTCCATTCCATTCTGTTCCATACCGTTCCTTTCCATTCCATTCCATTCCATTGCATTCCATTCCTTTCTACTCGTGTAAATTCCATACCATTCCATTCAATTCCATTCCGTTCAACTCGGGTAGGTTCCATTCCATTCCATTCCATTCCATTCTGTTCCATTCCGTTCCATTCCATTCCATTCCATGCCATTCAATTCCATTCCATTCCATTCCATTCCATTCCATTCCGTTCGACTAGGGTAGATTCCATACCATTCCATTCCATTCCATTCAGTTCTAGTCGGGTAGATTCCATTCGATTCCATTCCATTCAATTCCATTCTATTCCTTTCCATTCCATTGCATTCCATTCCATTCCATTCCACTCCATTCGATTCTGTTCAACCCGGGTAGATTCCATACCTTTCCATTCTTTGCATTCCATTCCATTCCATTCCATTCCATTCCATTCCATTCCATTCCATTCCATTCCATTCCATTCCATTCCATTCCGTTCTAATGGGGTAGATTCGATTCCATTCCATTCCATTCTATTCCACTCTGTTCCATTCCATTCCATTCCATTCCATTCCATTCCATTCCATTCCATTCCATCCCGTTCTACTCTGGTAGATTCCATACCATTCCAATCCATTCCATTCCGTTCTAGTCGGGTAGATTCCATTCCAATCCACTCCATTCCATTCCATTCCATTCCATTCTACTCGAGTAGATTCCATTCCATTCCAGTCCATTCCATTGCATTCCATTCTATTCCATTCCGTTCCATTCCATTCCTTTCGATTCCATTCCATTCTACTCGGGTAGATTACATTCAGTTCCCTTCCGTTCCGTTCCGTTCCGTGCCTTTCTTTTCGGGTAGATTCTATTCCGTCCCATTCCATTCCATTACATTCCATTCCATTCTTTCCATTCCATTCCATTCTATTCTGCTCGGGTAGATTCCATTACATTCCATTTCATTCCATTCCATTCCATTCCATTTCATTCCCATAAATAACATTCTACATGTGCACATTCCATTCCATTCCTTTCCATTCCATTCCATTCCATTCCATTTCATTCCATTCCGTTCTTCTCATGTAGATTCCATTACGTTCCGATCCGTTCCATTCCGTTGTACTCGGGTAGATTCCATTCCATTCCATTCCATGGCATTCCATTCCATTCTACTCGGGTAGATGCTATACCATTCCATTACATTCCATTCCTTTCTAGTCGGGTAGATTCCATTCAATTTCATTCCATTCCATTCCATTCTATTCCTTTCCGTTCCATTGCATTCCATTCCATTCCATACCACTCAATTCGATTCTGTTCAACCCGGGTAGATTCCACACCTTTCCATTCCTTTGCATTCCATTCCATTCCATTCCATTCTGTTCAACTCGGGTAGATTCCATACCATTCCATTCCATTCCATTCCGTTCTACTCGGGTAGTTTCCAGTGCATTGCATTCCATTCCATTCCATTCCATTCTATTTGTACCGTTCCTTTCCATTCCATTCCATTCCATTGCATTCCATTCCTTTCTACTCGTGTAAATTCCATACCATTCCATTCCATTCCATTCCGTTCTACTCGGGTAGGTTCCATTCCATTCCATTCCATTCCATTCTGTTCCATTCCGTTCCATTCCATTCCATTCCATTCCATTCAATTCCATTCCATTCCATTCCATTCCATTCCATTCCGTTCGACTAGGGTAGATTCCATACCATTCCATTCCATTCCATTCAGTTCTAGTCGGGTAGATTCCATTCGATTCCATTCCATTCAATTCCATTCTATTCCTTTCCATTCCATTGCATTCCATTCCATTCCATTCCACTCCATTCGATTCTGTTCAACCCGGGTAGATTCCATACCTTTCCATTCTTTGCATTCCATTCCATTCCATTCCATTCCATTCCATTTCATTCCATTCCATTCCATTCCATTCCATTGCATTCCGTTCTAATGGGGTAGATTCGATTCCATTCCATTCCATTCTATTCCACTCTGTTCCATTCCATTCCATTCCATTCCATTCCATTCCATTCCATTCCATCCCGTTCTACTCTGGTAGATTCCATACCATTCCAATCCATTCCATTCCGTTCTATTCGGGTAGATTCCATTCCAATCCACTCCATTCCATTCCATTCCATTCCATTCTACTCGAGTAGATTCCATTCCATTCCAGTCCATTCCATTGCATTCCTTTCTATTCCATTCCGTTCCATTCCATTCCTTTCGATTCCATTCCATTCTACTCGGGTAGATTACATTCAGTTCCCTTCCGTTCCGTTCAGTTCCGTGCCTTTCTTTTCGGGTAGATTCTATTCCGTCCCATTCCATTCCATTACATTCCATTCCATTCTTTCCATTCCATTCCATTCTATTCTGCTCGGGGAGATTCCATTACATTCCATTTCATTCCATTCCATTCCATTCCATTGCATTCCCATAAATAACATTCTACATGTGCACATTCCATTCCATTCCTTTCCATTCCATTCCATTCCATTCCATTTCATTCCATTCCGTTCTTCTCATGTAGATTCCATTACGTTCCGATCCGTTCCATTCCGTTGTACTCGGGTAGATTCCATTCCATTCCATTCCTTTGCATTCCATTCCACTCCATTCCATTCCATTCCATTCCATTCCATTCCATTCTACTCGGGTAGATGCTATACCATTCCATTCCATTCCATTCCGTTCTAGTCGGGTAGATTCCGTTCAATTCCATTCCATTCCATTCCATTCTATTCCTTTCCATTCCATTGCATTCCATTCCAGTCCATTCCATTCAATTCGATTCTGTTCAACCCGCGTAGATTCCATACCATTCCATTCCTTTGCATTCCATTCCATTCCATTCAATTCCATTCCATTCCATTCCACTCCGTTAGGTTCTACTCGGGTAGATTCCATTCCATTCCATTCCATTCGGTTCCATTCCATTCCATTCCAATCCATTCCATTCCATTCCATTCCGTTCTACTCTTGTAGATTCCATACCATTCCAATCCATTCCTTTCCGTTCTACTCGGTTAGATTCCATTACATTCCATTCCATTCCATTCTGTTCAACTCGGGTAGATTCCATACCATTCCATTCCATTCCATTCAATTCCGTTCTACTCGGGTAGTTTCCATTCCATTGCATTGCATTCCATTCCATTCCATTCCATTCCATTCCGTTCTTCTCATGCAGATTCCATTCCGTTCCAATAAGTTCCATTCGGTTGTACTCGGGTAGATTCCATTCCATTCCATTCCAAAGCATTCCATTAAATTCCATTCCATTCCTTTCCATTCTATTCCATTCCATTCAATTCCATTCCATTCCATTCCATTGTAATCGTGGAGATTCCATTGAATTCCATTCCGTTACTTTCCATTCCATTCCATTCCATTCCATTCCGTTCTAATCGGGTACATTCCACTCCGTTCTGTTCCATTCCGTTCCGTTCCATTCTACTTGGGTAGATCCCATTCCATTCCATTCAATTCCATTCCATTCCATTCTATTCCATTCCATTCCATTCCATTCTTTCCATTCCATTCCATTCCATTCCATTCCATTCTATTCCATTCCATTCCATTCCATTCCATTCCCTTCCATTACACTCCATTCTATTCCATTCCATTCCGTTCCGTTCTTCTCGGGTCCTTTAAATTCCATTCCATTCCATTCCATTCCATTCCATTCCATTCCATTCCATTACATTCTGTTCTACTCGGTTAGATTCCATTCCGTTCCGTTCCGTTCCGTTCCGTTCCGTTACATTCCATTCCGTTACATTCAATTCCATTCCGTTCCATTCCGTTGCATTCCATTCCATTCCATTCCGTTCTACTCGGGTAGATTCCTTACCATTCCATACCATTCCATTCCATTCCACTCGGGTAGATTCCATTCGATTCCATTCTATTCCATTCCATTCTATTCCTTTCCGTTCCATTCCATTCCATTTCATTCCATTCCGTTTTACTCGGGTAGATTCAATTCCATTCCGTTCGGTTCCGTTCCGTTCCATTCCAATCCATTCCATTCCGTTCCATTCTTTTCCATTCTTCTCTTGTCTATTCCACTCCATTCCATTCCATTCCATTCCGTTCCATTCCATTCCATTCCATTCTGTTGCATATCATTCCATTCCGTTCTACTCGGGTAGATTCCATTCCATTCCATTCCATTCTCTTCCATTCTGTTCCATTCCATTCCATTCCATTCCATTGCATTCCATTCCAATCCATTCCATACCATTCTAGTCAGGTTGATTCCATTCCTTTCCATTCCATTCTATCCCTTTCCGTTCCATTCCATTCCATTCCATTCCATTCCATCCTGTTAAACGTGGGTAGATTCCATACCATTCCATACCATTCAATTACATTCCATTCCATTCCATTCCGTACTACTCGGGTAGATTCCATTCCATTGCATCCCATTCCATTCCGTTCTGTTCCGTTCCATTGCATTCCGTTCCGTTCTTCTCGGGTGGATTCCATTCCATTGTGTTCCGTTCCGTTCCGTTCCGTTCGCTTCCGTACCTTTCCGTTCCATCCCATTCATTCCATTCCATTCCGTTCTACTCGGATAGATTCCATTCCTTCGCCTTCCATTCCATTCCGTTCCATTCTATTCCGTACCGTTCCATTCCATTCCATTCCATTCCATTGCATTCCATTGCGTTCTACTCGGGTAAATTCTATACCATTCCATTCCATTCCATTCCGTTCTACTCGGGTAGATTCTATTCCATTCCATTCCATTCCATTCCATTCTATTCCGTTACATTCCATTCCATTCGATTTTTTTCAACTCAGACAGATTCCATACCATTCCATTCCATTCCATTCCATTCTATTCTACTCGGGTAGATTCCATTCCGTTCCGTTCCGTTCCGTTCGTTCCTTTACATTCCATTCCGTTACATTCCATTCCATTCCGTTCCATTCCATTCCATTCCATTCCATTCTGTTCAACCTAGGGAGATTCCATACCATTCAATTCCTTTGCATTCCATTCCATTCCATTCCGTTCTACTCCGGTAGATTCCATTTAATTCCGTTCCATTCTATTCCATTCTGTTCCATTCCATTCCATTCTATTCCATTCCATTCCATTCCGTTCTACTCGGGTAGATTCCATACCGTGCCATTCCATTCCATTCCGTTCTAGTCTGGTAGATTCCATTCGATTCCATTCCATTCCATTCCATTCTATTCCTTCCCGTTCCATGCCATTCCATTCCATTCCATTCCATTCAATTCCATTCAATTCGATTCTGTACTACCCGGGTAGATTCCATACCATTCCATTCGTTTGCATTCCATTCCATTCCATTGCATTCCATTTCATACCAATCCATTCCATTCCATTCCGTTCTACTCGGGTAGATTCCATTCCATTCCATTCCATTCCATTCCGTTCTACTCGAGTAGATTCCATTCCACTGCATTTCATTCCATTGCATTCCATTCCGTTCCGTTCCGTTCCGTTCCCTTCCTTTGCATTCCGTTCCGTTCTTCTCGGTTGGATTCCATTCCATTTCGTTCCGTTCCGTTCCGTTCCGTTCTCTTCCATACCTTTCCGTTCCATTCCATTCCATTCCATTCCATTCCGTTCTACTCAGATAGATTCCATTCCATTGCATTCCATTCCATTCCCATCTATTCTATTCCATACGGTACCATTCCATTCCTTTCCATTCCATTCCATTGCATTCCATTCCTTTCTTCTCGGGTACATTCCAAACCATTCCATTCCATTCCATTCCGTTCTACTCGGGTAGATTCCATTCCATTCCATTCCATCCCAATCAATTCCATTCCATTGTATTCCATTCCATTCCATTCCATTCGATGTTGTTCAACTCAGATAGATTCCATACCGTTCCATTCCATTCCATTCCATTCCATTGCATTCCATTCCATTCCATCCCATTCTGTTCTACTCGGGTAGATTCCATTCCGTTCCTTTCCGTTCCGTTCCATTCCGTTACATTCCATTCAGTTACATTCTATTCCATTCCGATCCTTTCCAATCCATTCCATTCGATGCTGTTCAACCCGGGTAGATTCCATACCATTCCATTCCTTTGCATTCCATTCCATTCCATTCCATTCCATTCCATTCCATTCCATTCCATTCCATTCCATTCCATTCCATTCCGTTCCGTTCTACTCACGTAGATTCCATTCCCTTCCATTCCATTCCATTCCATTCCATTCCATTCCACTCCATTCCATTCCGTTCTACTCGGGTAGATTCCATGCCACTGCATTCCAGTCCTTTCCGTTCTAGTCGGGTAGATTCCATTCGATTCCATTCCATTCCATTCCATTCTATTCCTTTCCAATCCGTTCCATTCCATTCCATTCCATTCCATTCCATTCAATTCGATTCTGTTCAACCCGGGTAGATTCCATACTATTCCATTCGTTTGCATAACATTCCATTCCATTCCATTCCATTCCATTCCATTCCATTCCATTCCATTCCATTCCATTCCGTTCTACTCGGGTAGATTCCATTCCATTCCATTCCACTCCATTCCATTCTGTTCCATTCCATTCCATTCCATTCCATTCCATTCCATTCCATTCCATTCCATTCCATTCCGTTCTACTCGGTTAGATTCCATTCCATTGCATTCCATTCCACTGCATTCCAATCCGTTCCGTTCTGTTCCATTCTGTTCCGTTCCGTTCCATTCCGTTCCGTTCTTCTCGGGTGGCTTCCATTCCATTGCGTTCCGTTCAGTTCCTTTCCGTTCTTCTCGGGTGGATTCCATTCCATTGTGTTCCGTTCCGTTCCGTTCCGTTCTCTTCCGTACATTTCCTTTACATTCCATTCCAATCCATTCCATTCCGTTCCACTCGGATAGATTCCATTCCATTGAATTCCGTTCCATTCCATTCCATTCCATTCCATTGCATTCCATTCCGTTCTACTCGGGTAAATTCCATACCATTCCATTCCATTCCATTCCATTCTCTGCTACTCGGGTAGATTCCATTCCATTCAGTTCCATTCCGTTCGTTCCGTTACATTCCATTCCGTTCCATTCCATTCAATTCCGTACCATTCCATTCCGTTCCATTCCATTCTGTTCAACCCGGGGAGATTCCATACCATTCCATTCCTTTGCATTCCATTCCATTCCATTCCATTCCGTTCTACTTGGGTAGATTCCATTCCATTCCATTCCATTCTATTCCATTCTGTTGCATTCCATTCCATTCCATTACATTACATTCCGTTCTACTCGGGTAGATTCCATACCATGCCATTCCATTCCATTCCGTTCTAGTCTGGTAGATTCCATTCGATTCCATTCCATTCCATTCCATTCCACTCTATTCCTTCCCGTTCCATTCCATTCCATTCCATTCCTTTCAATTCGATTCTGTACAACACGGGTAGATTCCATACCATTCCATTCGTTTGCATTCCATTCCATTCCATTGCATTCCATTCCAAACCATTCCATTCCATTCCATTCCGTTCTACTCGGGTAGATTCCATTCCATTCCATTCCGTTCTATTCCATTCAGTTCCATTCCACTCCATTCCTTTCCATTCCATTCCATTCCATTCCGTTCTACTCGAAAAGATTCCATTCCACTGCATTCCATTCCACTGCGTTCCATTCCGTTCCGCTGCGTTCCGTTCCATTCCGTTCCATTCTTCTCAGGTGGATTCCATTCCATTGCGTTCCGTTCCGTTCCATTCCGTTCTCTTCCATAAGTTTCGGTTCCATTCCATTCCATTCCATTCCATTCTATGCCATACGGTTCCATTCCATTCCATTCCATTCCATTCCATTCCATTCCATTCCATTCCGTTCTACTCGGGTAGATTCCATTCCATTCCATTCTATTCCGTTCCATTCCATTCCATTCGATTTTGTTCAACTCAGGTAGATTCTATTCCATTCCATTCCATTCCATTCCATTCCATTCTGTTCTACTCGGGTAGACCCCATTCCGTTCCGTTCCGTCCCGTTCCGTTCCGTTATACTCCATTCCGTTACATTCCATTACATTCCGACGCATTCCATTCCATTTCATTTGATTCTGTTCAACCCGGGTAGATTCCATACCATTCCATTTCTTTGCATTCCATTCCATTCCATTCCAATCCTTTCTACTCAGGTAGATTCCATTCCCTTCCATTCCATTCCATTCCGTTCCACTCGGGTAGATTCCATGCCACTCCATTCCATTCCTTTCCGTTCTAGTCGGGTAGATTCCATTCGATTCCATTCCATTCCATTCCATTCTATTCCTTTCCGTTCCATTCCATTCCATTCCATTCCATTCCATTCCATTCGATTGTGTTCAACCCGGGTAGATTCCATACTATTCCATTCGTTTGCATTCCATTCCATTCCATTCCATTCCATTCCATTCCATTCCATTCCATTCCATTCCATTCCATTCCGTTCTACTCGGGTAGATTCCATACAATTCCATTCCGTTCTAGTCGGGGAGATTCCGTTCGATTCCATTCCATTCCATTCCATTCTATTCCTTTCCGTTCCATTCCATTCCATTCCATTCCATTCTGTTCAACTCGGGTAGATTCCATACCATTCCATTCCATTCCATTCCATTCCGTTCTACTCGGGTAGATTCCATTCCATTGCATTCTCTTCCTTTCCGTTCCATTCCATTCCATTCCATTCCATTCAATTCCATTCGATTCTGTTCAACTCGGGTAGAATCCATACCATTCCATTCAACTCCATTCAATTCCCTTCCATTCCATTCCATTCCGTTCTACTCGTGTATATTCCATTTCATTGCATTCCATTCCATTCCATTCCATTCCACTCCATTCCTTTCCATTCTTCTCGAGTGGATTCCATTCCATTGTGTTCCATTCCGTTCCATTCCGTTCTGTTCCGTACCATTCTGTTCCATTCCATTCCATTCAAATCTTTTAGATTCCATACCATTCCCTTCCATTCTATTCCGTTCCGTTCCGTTCCGTTCCGTTCCGTTCCATTCCGTTCCATTCTTCTCGGGTGGATTCCATTCCATTGCATTCCGTTCCGTTCCATTCCGTTCTCTTCCATACATTTCGGTTCCATTCCATTCCATTCCATTCCATTCTATTCCATACGGTTCCATTCCATTCCATTCCATTCCATTCCATTCCATTCCATTCCATTCCATTCCATTCCGTTCTACTCGGGTAGATTCCATTCCATTCCATTCTATTCCGTTCCATTCCATTCCATTCGATTTTGTTCAACTCAGGTAGATTCTATTCCATTCCATCCATTCCATTCCATTCCATTCCATTCCATTCCATTCCATTCTGTTCTACTCGGGTAGACCCCATTCCTTTCCGTTCCGTCCCGTTCTGTTCCGTTATACTACATTCCGTTACATTCCATTACATTCCGACGCATTCCATTCCATTTCATTTGATTCTGTTCAACCCGGGTAGATTCCATACCATTCCATTCCTTTGCATTCCATTCCACTCCATTCCATTCCTTTCTACTCAGGTAGATTCCATTCCCTTCCATTCCATTCCATTCCGTTCCACTCGGGTAGATTCCATGCCACTCCATTCCATTCCTTTCCGTTCTAGTCGGGTAGATTCCATTCGATTCCATTCCATTCCATTCCATTATATTCCTTTCCGTTCCATTCCATTCCATTCCATTCCATTCCATTTGATTGTGTTCAACCCGGGTAGATTCCATACCATTCCATTCCTTTGCATTCCATTCCATTCCATTCCATTCCATTCCATTCCATTCCATTCCATTCCATTCCGTTCTACTCGGGTAGATTCCATACAATTCCATTCCGTTCTAGTCGGGGAGATTCCGTTCGATTCCATTCCATTCCATTCCATTCTATTCCTTTCCGTTCCATTCCATTCCATTCCATTCCATTCTGTTCAACTCGGGTAGATTCCATACCATTCCATTCCATTCCATTCCATTCCGTTCTACTCGGGTAGATTCAATTCCATTGCATTCTATTCCTTTCCGTTCCATTCCATTCCATTCCATTCCATTCAATTCCATTCGATTCTGTTCAACTCGGGTAGAATTCATACCATTCCATTCAACTCCATTCAATTCCCTTCCATTCCATTCCGTTCTACTCGTGTATATTCCATTTCATTGCATTCCATTCCATTCCATTCCATTCCACTCCATTCCGTTCCATTCTTCTCGAGTGGATTCCATTCCATTGTGTTCCATTCCGTTCATTCCGTTCTGTTCCGTACCATTCTGTTCCATTCCATTCCATTCAACTCTTTTAGATTCCATACCATTCCCTTCCATTCTACTCCGTTCCGTTCCGTTCCGTTCCGTTCCGTTCCGTTCCGTTCCATTCCATTCCATTCCATTCCATTTCATTCCATTCCGTTCCATTCCATTCCGTTCTTCTCAGGTGGATTCCTTTCCATTCCATTCCATTCCATTCTGTTCTACTTGGGTAGATTCCATTCTATTCCATTCCATTCAATTCCATTCCATTCCATTCCATTCTATTCCATTCCAATCCATTCCATTCTGTTCTGTTCCGTTCCATTCCGTTCCATTGCATTCCGTTCTTCTCGAGTGGATTCCATTCCATTCCATTCCGTTGCATATCATTCCATTCCGTTCTACTCGGGTAGATTCCATTCCATTCCTTTGCATTCCGTTCCGTTCCTTTCCGTTCCGTTCCGTTCCGTTCCATTCCATTCCATTCTTCTCGGGTTCATTCCATTCCATTCCATTCCATTCCATTCCATTCCGTTCTACTAGGGTAGATTCCATACCATTCCATTCCATTCCATTCCGTTCTAGTCGGGTAGATTCCATTCGATTCCATTCCATTCCATTCCATTCTATTCCTTTCCATTCCATTGCATTCCATTCCATTCCATTCCACTCAATTCGATTCTGTTCAACCCGGGTAGATTCCATACTTTTCCATTCCTTTGCATTCCATTCCATTCCATTCCATTCCATTCCATTCCATTCCATTCCGTTCCACTCCATTAGGTTCTACTCGGGTAGATTCCATTCCATTCGGTTCCATTCCATTCCATTCCAATCCATTCCATTCCATTCCATTCCGTTCTACTCTGGTAGATTCCATACCATTCCAATCCATTCCTTTCCGTTCTAGTCGGGTAGATTCCATTCCATTCCATTCCATTCCATTCTGTTCAACTCGGGTAGATTCCATACCATTCCATTCCATTCCATTCCATTCCATTCCATTCCATTCCATTCCATTCCATTCCATTCCATTCCATTCCATTCCATTCCATTCCATTCCATTCCATTCCATTCTACTCGGGTAGTTTCCATTCCATTCCATTCCATTCCATTCCATTCTATTCCATACCGTTCCTTTCCATTCCATTCCATTCCAAGGCATTCCATTCCTTTCTACTCGTGTAAATTCCATACCATTCCATTCCATTCCATTCCATTCTGTTCCATTCCGTTCCATTCCATTCCATTCCATTCCATTCCATTCCATTCCATTCCATTCCATTCCATTCCATTCCATTCCACTCCGTTCTACTAGGGTAGATTCCATACCATTCCATTCCATTCCATTCCGTTCTAGTCGGGTAGATTCCATTCGATTCCATTCCATTCCATTCCATTCTATTCCTTTCCATTCCATTTCATTCCATTCCATTCCACTCAATTCGATTCTGTTCAACCCGGGTAGATTCCATAACTTTCCATTCATTTGCTTTCCATTCCATTCCATTCCATTCCATTCCATTCCATTCCGTTCTACTGGGGTAGATTCCATTCCATTCCATTCCATTCTGTTCCACTCTGTTCCATTCCATTCCATTCCATTCCATTCCATTCCATTCCATTCCATTCCATTCCATTCCATTCCATCCCGTTCTACTCTGGTAGATTCCATACCATTCCAATCCATTCCATTCCGTTCTAGTCGGGTAGATTCCATTCCATTCCATTCCATTCCATTCCATTCCATTCCATTCCATTCCATTCTACTCGGGTAGATGCTATACCATTCCATTCCATTCCATTCCTTTCTAGTCGGGTAGATTCCATTCAATTCCATTCCATTCCATTCCATTCTATTCCTTTCCGTTCCACTGCATTCCATTCCATTCCATACCACTCAATTCGATTTTGTTCAACCCGGGTATATTCCATACCTTTCCATTCCTTTGCATTCCATTCCATTCCATTCCATTCTGTTCAACTCGTGTAGGTTCCATACCATTCCATTCCATTCCATTCCATTCCATTCCATTCCGTTCTACTCGGGTAGTTTCCATTGCATTGCATTCCATTCCATTCCATTCCATTCTATTTGTACCGTTCCTTTCCATTCCATTCCATTCCTTTGCATTCCATTCCTTTCTACTCGTGTAAATTCCATACCATTCCATTCTATTCCATTCCGTTCTACTCGGGTAGGTTCCATTCCATTCCATTCCATTCCATTCTGTTCCATTCCGTTCCATTCCATTCCATTGCATGCCATTCCATTCCATTCCATTCCATTCCATTCCATTCCATTCCATTCCATTCCATTCCATTCCGTTCTACTAGGGTAGATTCCATACCATTCCATTCCATTCCATTCCGTTCTAGTCGGGTAGATTCCATTCGATTCCATTCCATTCCATTCCATTCTATTCCTTTCCATTCCATTGCATTCCATTCCATTCCATTCCACTCAATTCGATTCTGTTCAACCCGGGTAGATTCCATACCTTTCCATTCCTTTGCATTCCATTCCATTCCATTCCATTCCATTCCATTCCATTCCATTCCATTCCATTCCATTCCATTCCATTCCACTCCATTAGGTTCTACTCGGGTAGATTCCATTCCATTCGGTTCCATTCCATTCCATTCCAATCCATTCCATTCCATTCTATTCCGTTCTACTCTGGTAGATTCCATACCATTCCAATCAATTCCTTTCCGTTCTATTCGGGTAGATTCCATTCCATTCCATTCCATTCCATTCCGTTCAACTCGGGTAGATTCCATACCATTCCATTCCATTCCATTCCATTCCATTCCATTCCATTCCATTCCATTCCATTCCATTCCATTCCATTCCATTCTACTCGGGTAGTTTCCATTCCATTGCATTCCATTCCATTCCATTCCATTCTATTCCATACCGTTCCTTTCCATTCCATTCCATTCCAAGGCATTCCTTTCCTTTCTACTCGTTTAAATTCCATACCATTCCATTCCATTCCATTCCATTCTGTTCCATTCCGTTCCATTCCATTCCATTCCATGCCATTCCATTCCATTCCATTCCATTCCATTCCATTCCATTCCATTCCATTCCTTTCTACTAGGGTAGATTCCATACCATTCCATTCCATTCCATTCCATTGCATTCCATTCCTTTCTACTCGTGTAAATTCCATACCATTCCATTCCATTCCATTCCGTTCTACTCGGGTAGGTTCCATTCCATTCCATTCCATTCCATTCTGTTCCATTCCGTTCCATTCCATTCCATTCCATGCCATTCCATTCTATTCCTTTCCATTCCACTCCATTCCGTTCTACTAGGCTAGATTCCATACCATTCCATTCCATTCCATTCCGTTCTAGTCGGGTACATTCCATTCGATTCCATTCCATTCCATTCCATTCTATTCCTTTCCATTCCATTGCATTCCATTCCATTCCATTCCACTCAATTCGATTCTGTTCAACCTGGGTAGATTCCATACGTTTCCATTCCATTGCATTGCATTCCATTCCATTCCATTCCATTCCATTCCATTCCATTCCATTCCATTCCATTCCATTCCATTCCATTCCGTTCTACTTGGGTAGATTCCATTCCATTCCATTGCATTCTATTCCACTATGTTCCATTCCATTCCATTCCATTCCATTCCATTCCATTCCATTCCATTCCATCCCGTTCTACTCTGGTAGATTCCATACCATTCCAATCCATTCCATTCCGTTCTAGTCGGGTAGATTTCATTCCATTCCATTCCATTCCATTCCATTCCATTCCATTCCATTCCATTCCATTCCATTCTACTCGAGTAGATTCCATTCCATTCCATTCCATTCCATTCCATTCCATTCCATCCCGTTCTACTCTGGTAGATTCCATACCATTCCAATCCATTCCATTCCATTCTAGTCGGGTAGATTCCATTCCATTCCATTCCATTCCATTCCATTCCATTCCATTCCATTCCATTCCATTCCATTCCATTCTATTCCATTCCGTTCCGTTCCATTCCTTTCGATTCCATTCCATTCTACTCGGGTAGATTACATTCAATTCCCTTCCGTTCCGTACCATTCCGTGCCACTCTATTCGAGTAGATTCTATTCCGTTCCATTCCATTCCATTACATTCCATTCCATTCCTTTCCATTCCATTCCATTCTATTCTGCTCGGGGAGATTCCATAACATTCCATTTCATTCCATTCCATTCCATTCCATTGCATTCTCATAAATTACATTCTACATGTGCACATTCCATTCCATTCTTTCAATTCCATTCCATTGCATTCCATTCCATTCCATTCCGTTCTTCTCATATAGATTCCATTACGTTCCGATCCGTTCCATTCTGTTGTACTGGGGTAGATTCCATTCCATTCCATTCCATTGCATTCTATGCCATTCCATTCCTTTCCATTCTATTCCATTCCATTCCATTCCATTCCGTTCCATTCCATTCCATTCCATTCATTTCTACTCTGGTAGATTTCTTACCATTCCAATCCATTCCTTTCCGTTCTAGTCGGGTAGATTCCATTCCATTCCATTCCATTCCATTCTGTTCAACTCGGGTAGATTCCATACCATTCCATTCCATTCCATTCCATTCCATTCCATTCCAATCCATTCCATTCCGTTCTACTCGGGTAGTTTCCTTTCCATTGCATTCCATTCCATTCCATTCCATTCTATTCCATACCGTTCCTTTCCATTCCATTCCATTTTATTGCATTCCATTCCTTTCTACTCGTGTAAATTATATACCATTCCATTCCATTCCATTCCGTTCTACTCGGGTAGGTTCCATTCCATTCCATTCCATTCCATTCTGTTCCATTCCGTTCCATTCCATTCCATTCCATGCCATTCCATTCCATTCCATTCCATTCCATTCCATTCCATTCCATTCCATTCCTTTCTACTAGGGTAGATTCCATACCATTCCATTCCATTCCATTCCGTTCTAGTCGGGTAGATTCCATTCGATTCCATTCCATTCCATTCTATTCTATTCCTTTCCATTCCATTGCATTCCATTCCATTCCATTCCACTCAATTCGATTCTGTTCAACCCGGGTAGATTCCAAACCTTCCATTCCTTTGCATTCCATTCCATTCCATTCCATTCCATTCCATTCCATTCCATTCCATTCCATTCCATCCCGTTCTACTCTGGTAGATTACATACCATTCCAATCCATTCCATTCCGTTCTAGTCGGGTAGATTCAATTCCATTCTCCATTCCATTCCATTCCATTCCATTCCATCCCATTCTACTCGAGTAGATTCCATTCTATTCCGTTCCATTCCATTGCATTCCATTCTATTCCATTCCGTTCCGTTCCATTCCTTTCGATTCCATTCCATTCTACTCGGTTAGATTACATTCAGTTCCTTTCCGTTCCGTTCCGTTCCGTGCCATTCTTTTCGGGTAGATTCTTTTCCGTTCCATTCCATTCCATTACATTTCATTCCATTCCTTTCCATTCCATTCCATTCTATTCTGCTCTGGGAGATTCCAATACACTCCATTTCATTCCATTCCATTCCATTCCATTGCATTCCCATAAATTACATTCTACATGTGCACATTCCATTCCATTCCTTTCCATTCCATTCCATTTCATTCCATTCCGTTCTTCTCATGTAGATTCCATTACGTTCCGATCCATTCCATTCCGTTGTACTCTGGTAGATTCCATTCCATTCCATTCCTTTGCATTCCATTCCATTAAATTCCATTCCATTCTATTCCATTCCATTCCATTCCATTCAATTCCTTTCCATTCCATTCCATTCCATTCCATTCCATTGCATTCCATTCCATTCTACTAGGGTAGATGCTATACCATTCCATTCCATTCCATTCCGTTCTAGTCGGGTAGATTCCATTCCATTCCATTCCATTCCATTCCATTCTATTCCTTTCCGTTCCATTGCATTACATTCCAGTCCATTCCATTCAATTCGATTCTGTTCAACCCGGGTAGATTCCATACCATACCATTCCTTAGCATTCCATTCCATTCCATTCCATTCCATTCCATTCCATTCCATTCCACTCCATTAGGTTCTACTCGGGTTGATTCCATTCCATTCCATTCCATTCGGTTCCATTCCATTCCATTCTAATCCATTCCATTCCATTCCATTCCATTCCGTTCTACTCTGGTAGATTCCATACCATTCCAATCCATTCCTTTCCATTCTAGTCGGGTAGATTCCATTCCATTCCATTCCATTCCATTCTCTTCAACACGGGTAGATTCCATACCATTCCATTCCATTCCATTCCATTCCATTCCATTCCATTCCATTCCATTCCATTCCGTTCTACTTGGGTAGTATCCATTCCATTGCATTCCATTCCATTCCATTCCATTCTATTCCATACCGTTCCTTTCCATTCCATTCCATTCCATTGCATTCCATTCCTTTCTACTCGTGTAAATTCCATACCATTCCATTCCATTCCATTCCGTTCTACTCAGGTAGGTTCCATTCCATTCCATTCCATTCCATTCTGTTCCATTCCGTTCCATTCCATTCCATTCCATGCCATTCCATTCTATTCCTTTCCATTCCACTCCATTCCGTTCTACTAGGCTAGATTCCATACCATTCCATTCCATTCCATTCCGTTCTAGTCGGGTACATTCCATTCGATTCCATTCCATTCCATTCCATTCTATTCCTTTCCATTCCATTGCATTCCATTCCATTCCATTCCACTCAATTCGATTCTGTTCAACCTGGGTAGATTCCATACGTTTCCATTCCATTGCATTGCATTCCATTCCATTCCATTCCATTCCATTCCATTCCATTCCATTCCATTCCATTCCATTCCGTTCTACTTGTGTAGATTCCATTCCATTCCATTCCATTCTATTCCACTATGTTCCATTCCATTCCATTCCATTCCATTCCATTCCATTCCATTCCATCTCGTTCTACTCTGGTAGATTCCATACCATTCCAATCCATTCCATTCCGTTCTAGTCGGGTAGATTCCATTCCATTCCATTCCATTCCATTCCATTCCATTCCATTCCATTCCATTCCATTCAATTCCATTCCATTCTACTCGAGTAGATTCCATTCCATTCCATTCCATTCCATTCCATTCCATTCCATTCCATCCCGTTCTACTCTGGTAGATTCCATACCATTCCAATCCATTCCATTCCATTCTAGTCGGGTAGATTCCATTCCATTCCATTCCATTCCATTCCATTCCATTCCATTCCATTCCATTCCATTCTACTCGAGTAGATTCCATTCCATTCCATTCCATTCCATTGCATTCCATTCTATTCCATTCCGTTCCGTTCCATTCCTTTCGATTCCATTCCATTCTACTCGGGTAGATTACATTCAGTTCCCGTCCGTTCCGTACCATTCCGTGCCACTCTATTCGGGTAGATTCTATTCCGTTCCATTCCATTCCATTACATTCCATTCCATTCCTTTCCATTCCATTCCATTCTATTCTGCTCGGGGAGATTCCATAACATTCCATTTCATTCCATTCCATTCCATTCCATTGCATTCCCATAAATTACATTCTACATGTGCACATTCCATTCCATTCTTTCCATTCCATTCCATTGCATTCCATTCCATTCCATTCCGTTCTTCTCATATAGATTCCATTACGTTCCGATCCGTTCCATTCTGTTGTACTGGGGTAGATTCCATTCCATTCCATTCCATTGCATTCCATGCCATTCCATTCCTTTCCATTCTATTCCATTCCATTCCATTCCATTCCGTTCCATTCCATTCCATTCCATTCCTTTCTACTCTGGTAGATTTCTTACCATTCCAATCCATTCCTTTCCGTTCTAGTCGGGTAGATTCCATTCCATTCCATTCCATTCCATTCTGTTCAACTCGGGTAGATTCCATACCATTCCATTCCATTCCATTCCATTCCATTCCAATCCATTCCATTCCGTTCTACTCGGGTAGTTTCCTTTCCATTGCATTCCATTCCATTCCATTCCATTCTATTCCATACCGTTCCTTTCCATTCCATTCCATTTTATTGCATTCCATTCCTTTCTACTCGTGTAAATTATATACCATTCCATTCCATTCCATTCCGTTCTACTCGGGTAGGTTCCATTCCATTCCATTCCATTCCATTCTGTTCCATTCCGTTCCATTCCATTCCATTCCATGCCATTCCATTCCATTCCATTCCATTCCATTCCATTCCATTCCATTCCATTCCTTTCTACTAGGGTAGATTCCATACCATTCCATTCCATTCCATTCCGTTCTAGTCGGGTAGATTCCATTCGATTCCATTCCATTCCATTCTATTCTATTCCTTTCCATTCCATTGCATTCCATTCCATTCTTTTCCACTCAATTCGATTCTGTTCAACCCGGGTAGATTCCAAACCTTCCATTCCTTTGCATTGCATTCCATTCCATTCCATTCCATTCCATTCCATTCCATTCCATTCCATTCCATCCCGTTCTACTCTGGTAGATTCCATACCATTCCAATCCATTCCATTCCGTTCTAGTCGGGTAGATTCAATTCCATTCTCCATTCCATTCCATTCCATTCCATTCCATCCCATTCTACTCGAGTAGATTCCATTCTATTCCATTCCATTCCATTGCATTCCATTCTATTCCATTCCGTTCCGTTCCATTCCTTTCGATTCCATTCCATTCTACTCGGTTAGACTACATTCAGTTCCTTTCCGTTCCGTTCCGTTCCGTGCCATTCTTTTCGGGTAGATTCTTTTCCGTTCCATTCCATTCCATTACATTTCATTCCATTCCTTTCCATTCCATTCCATTCTATTCTGCTCTGGGAGATTCCAATACATTCCATTTCATTCCATTCCATTCCATTCCATTGCATTCCCATAAATTACATTCTACATGTGCACATTCCATTCCATTCCTTTCCATTCCATTCCATTTCATTCCATTCCGTTCTTCTCATGTAGATTCCATTACGTTCCGATCCGTTCCATTCCGTTGTACTCTGGTTGATTCCATTCCATTCCATTCCTTTGCATTCCATTCCATTCCATTCCATTCCATTCTATTCCATTCCATTCCATTCCATTCCATTCCTTTCCATTCCATTCCATTCCATTCCATTCCATTGCATTCCATTCCATTCTACTCGGGTAGATGCTATACCATTCCATTCCATTCCATTCCGTTCTAGTCGGGTAGATTCCATTCCTTTCCATTCCATTCCATTCCATTCCATTCTATTCCTTTCCGTTCCATTGCATTACATTCCAGTCCATTCCATTCAATTCGATACTGTTCAACCCGGGTAGATTCCATACCATACCATTCCTTAGCATTCCATTCCATTCCATACCATTCCATTCCATTCCATTCCATTCCATTCCATTCCATTCCATTCCACTCCATTAGGTTCTACTCGGGTTGATTCCATTCCATTCCATTCCATTCGGTTCCATTCCATTCCATTCTAATCCATTCCATTCCATTCCATTCCATTCCGTTCTACTCTGGTAGATTCCATACCATTCCAATCCATTCCTTTCCATTCTAGTCGGGTAGATTCCATTCCATTCCATTCCATTCCATTCTCTTCAACACGGGTAGATTCCATACCATTCCATTCCATTCCATTCCATTCCATTCCATTCCATTCCATTCCATTCCATTCCGTTCTACTTGGGTAGTATCCATTCCATTGCATTCCATTCCATTCCATTCCATTCTATTCCATACCGTTCCTTTCCATTCCATTCCATTCCATTGCATTCCATTCCTTTCTACTCGTGTAAATTCCATACCATTCCATTCCATTCCATTCCGTTCTACTCGGGTAGGTTCCATTCCATTCCATTCCATTCCATTCTGTTCCATTCCGTTCCATTCCATTCCATTCCATGCCATTCCATTCTATTCCTTTCCATTCCACTCCATTCCGTTGTACTAGGCTAGATTCCATACCATTCCATTCCATTCCATTCCGTTCTAGTCGGGTAGATTCCATTCGATTCCATTCCATTCCATTCCATTCTATTCCTTTCCATTCCATTGCATTCCATTCCATTCCATTCCACTCAATTCGATTCTGTTCAACCTGGGTAGATTCCATACGTTTCCATTCCATTGCATTGCATTCCATTCCATTCCATTCCATTCCATTCCATTCCATTCCATTCCATTCCATTCCATTCCGTTCTACTTGGGTAGATTCCATTCCATTCCATTCCATTCTATTCCACTATGTTCCATTCCATTCCATTCCATTCCATTCCATTCCATTCCATTCCATCCGGTTCTACTCTGGTAGATTCCATACCATTCCAATCCATTCCATTCCGTTCTAGTCGGGTAGATTCCATTCCATTCCATTCCATTCCATTCCATTCCATTCCATTCCATTCCATTCCATTCCATTCCATTCTACTCGAGTAGATTCCATTCCATTCCATTCCATTCCATTGCATTTCATTCTATTCCATTCCGTTCCCTTCTATTCCTTTCGATTCCATTCCTTTCTAATCGGGTAGATTACATTAATTTCCCTTCCGTTCCGTTCAGTTCTGTTCCGTGCCATTCTTTTCGGGTAGACTCTATTCCGTTCCATTCCATTCCATTCCATTCCATTCCTTTCCATTCCATTCCATTCTATTCTGCTCGGGGAGATTCCATTACATTCCATTTCATTCCATTCCATTCCATTCCGTTGCATTCCCATAAATTACATTCTACATGTGCACATTCCATTCCATTCCTTTCCATTCCATTCCATTCCATTCCATTCCATTTCATTCCATTCCGTTCTTCTCATGGAAATTCCATTACGTTCCGATCCGTTCCATTCCGTTGTACTCGGGTAGATTCCATTCCATTGCATTCCATTCCATTTCATTCCATTCCATTCTATTCCATTCCATTCCATTCCATTCCATTCCATTCCATTCCATTCCATTCCATTCCATTCCATTGCATTCCATTCCATTCCACTCGGGTAGATGCTGTATCATTCCATTCCATTCCATTCCGTTCTTGTCGGGTAGATTCCATTCCATTCCATTGCATTCCATTCCATTCCATTCTATTCCTTTCCGTTCCATTGCATTACATTCCAGTCCATTCCATTCAATTCGATTCTGTTCAACCCGGGTAGATTCCATACCATACCATTCCTTAGCATTCCATTCCATTCCATTCCATTCCATTGCTTTCCATTCCATTCCATTCCACTCCATTAGGTTCTACTCGGGTTGATTCCATTCCATTCCATTCCATTCGGTTCCATTCCATTCCATTCCAATCCATTCCATTCCATTCCATTCCGTTCTACTCTGGTAGATTCCATACCATTCCAATCCATTCCTTTCCATTCTAGTCGGGTAGATTCCATTCCATTCCATTCCATTCCATTCTGTTCAACTCGGGTAGATTCCATAACATTCCACTCCATTTCATTCCATTCCATTTCATTCCATTCCATTCCGTTTTACTTGGGTAGTTTCCATTCCATTGCATTCCATTCCATTCCATTCCATTCCATTCTATTCCATACCGTTCCTTTCCATTCCATTCCATTCCATTGCATTCCATTCCTTTCTACTCGTGTAAATTCCATACCATTCCATTCCATTCCATTCCGTTCTACTCGGGTAGGTTCCATTCCATTCCATTCCATTCCATTCTGTTCCATTCCGTTCCATTCCATTCCATTCCATGCCATTCCATTCTATTCCTTTCCATTCCACTCCATTCCGTTCTACTAGGCTAGATTCCATACCATTCCATTCTATTCCATTCCGTTCTAGTCGGGTAGATTCCATTCGATTCCATTCCATTCCATTCCATTCTATTCCTTTCCATTCCATTGCATTGCATTCCATTCCATTCCACTCAATTCGATTCTGTTCAACCTGGGTAGATTCCATACGTTTCCATTCCATTGCATTGCATTCCATTCCATTCCATTCCATTCCATTCCGTTCTATTTTGGTAGATTCCATTCCATTCCATTCCATTAAATTCTGTGCAACTCGGGTAGATTCCATACGAATCCATTCCATTCCATTCCATTCCATTCCGTTCTACTCGGGTAGTTTCCATTCCATTGCATTCCATTCCATTTCATTCCATTCCATTCTATTCCATTCCATTCCATTCCATTCCATTCCATTCCATTCCATTCCATTCCATTCCATTGCATTCCATTCCATTCTACTCGGGTAGATGCTATACCATTCCATTCCATTCCATTCCGTTCTACTCGTTTAGGTTCCATTCCGTTCCATTCCATTCCATTCTGTTCCATTCCATTCCATTCCATTCCATTCCATGCCATGCCATTCCATTCCATTCCATTCCATTGCATTCCATTCCGTTCTACTCAGGCAGATTCCATACCATTCCATTCCATTCCATTCCGTTCTACTCGGGTAGATTACATTCGATTCCATTCCTTTCCATTCCATTCTATTCCTTTCCATTCCATTGCATTCCATTCCATTCCATTCCACTCAATTCGATTCTGTTCAACCCGGGTAGATTCCATACCTTTCCATTCCTTTGCATTCCATTCCATTCCATTCCATTCCATTCCATTCCATTCTATTCCATTCCATTCCGTTCTACTGGGGTAGATTCCATTCCATTCCATTCCATTCGATTCCACTCTGTTCCATTCCATTCCATTCCATTCCATTCCATTCCATTCCATTCCATTCCATTCCATTCCATCCCGTTCTACTCAGGTAGATTCCATACCATTCCAATCCATTCCATTCCGTTCTAGTCGGGTAGATTCCATTCCATTCCATTCCATTCCATTCCATTCCATTCCATTCCATTCCATTCTACTAGAGTAGATTCCATTCCATTCCATTCCATTCCATTGCATTCCATTCTATTGCATTCCGTTCCGTTCCATTCCTTTCGATTCCATTCCATTCTACTCGGGAAGATTACATTCAGTTCCCTTCCGTTCCGTTCCGTTCCGTGCCATTCTTTTCGGGTAGATTCTATTCCGTTCCATTCCATTCCATTCCATTCCATTCCATTCCTTTCCATTCCATTCCATTCTATTCTGCTCGGGGAGATTCCATTACATTCCATTTCATTCCATTCCATTCCATTCCATTGCATTCCCATAAATTACATTCTACATGAGCACATTCCATTCCATTCCTTTCCATTCCATTCCATTCCATTCCATTTCATTCCTTTCCGTTCTTCTCTTGTAGATTCCATTACGTTCCGATCAGGTCCATTCCGTTGTACTAGGGTAGATTCCATTCCATTCTATTCCATTGCATTCCATTCCATTCCATTCCATTCCATTCCATTTTATTCCATTCCATTCCATTCCATTCCATTCCATTCCATTCCATTCCATTACATTCCATTCCATTCTACTCGGTTAGATGCTATACCATTAAATTCCATTCCATTCCGTTCTAGTCGGGTAAATTCCATTCCATTCCATTCCTTTCCATTCCATTCTATTCCTTTCCGTTCCATTGCATTCCATTCCAGTCCATTACATTCAATTCGATTCTGTTCAACCCGGGTAGATTCCATACCATTCCATTCCTTTGCATTCCATTCCATTCCATTCCATTCCATTCAATTCCATTCCATTCCGTTCCATTCCACTCCATTAGGTTCTACTCGGGTAGATTCCATTCCAATCCATTCCATTCCATTCTATTCCTTTCCGTTCCATTGCATTCCATTCCATTCCATACCACTCAATTCGATTCTGTTCAACCCGGGTAGATTCCATACCTTTCCATTCCTTTGCATTCCTTTCCATTCCATTCCATTCTGTTCAACTCGGGTAGATTCCATACCATTCCATTCCGTTCCATTCCAATCCATTCCATTCCGTTCTACTAGGGTAGTTTCCATTGCATTCCATTCCATTCCATTCCATTCCATTCTATTTGTACCGTTCCTTTCCATTCCATTCCATTCCTTTGCATTCCATTCCTTTCTACTCGTGTAAGTTCCATACCATTCCATTCCATTCCATTCCGTTCTACTTGGGTAGGTTCCATTCCATTCCATTCCATTCCATTCTGTTCCATTCCGTTCCATTCCATTCCATTGCATGCCATTCCATTCCATTCCATTCCATTCCATTCCATTCCATTCCATTTCGTTCTACTAGGGTAGATTCCATACCATTCCTTTCCATTCCATTCCGTTCTAGTCGGGTAGAATCCATTCGATTCCATTCCATTCCATTCCATTCTATTCCTTTCCATTCCATTGCATTCCATTCAATTCCATTCCACTCAATTCGATTCTGTTCAACCCGGGTAGATTCCATACCTTTCCATTCCTTTGCATTCCATTCCATTCCATTCCATTCCATTCCATTCCATTCCATTCCATTCCAATCCATTAGGTTCTACTCGGGTAGATTCCATTCCATGCGGTTCCATTCCATTCCATTCCAATCCATTCCATTCCATTCCATTCCGTTCTACTCTGGTAGATTCCATACCATTCCAATCCATTCCTTTCCGTTCTAGTCGGGTAGATTCCATTCCATTCCATTCCATTCCATTCTGTTCAACTCGGGTAGATTCCATACCATTCCATTCCATTCCATTCCATTCCATTCCATTCCATTCCATTCCATTCCATTCCATTCCATTCCATTCCGTTCTACTCGGGTAGTTTCCATTCCATTGCATTCCATTCCATTCCATTCCATTCTATTCCATACCGTTCCTTTCCATTCCATTCCATTCCAAGGCATTCCATTCCTTTCTACTGGTTTAAATTCCATACCATTCCATTCCATTCCATTCCATTCTG
This sequence comes from Gorilla gorilla gorilla, assembly GCF_029281585.2. NCBI lineage: Eukaryota > Metazoa > Chordata > Mammalia > Primates > Hominidae > Gorilla > Gorilla gorilla. The sequence continues at coordinate 48,157,344 of NC_073248.2, forward strand.
TTCCATTCCGTTCCATTCCATTCCATTCCATGCCATTCCATTCCATTCCATTCCATTCCATTCCATTCCATTCCATTCCATTCCATTCCATTCCGTTCTACTAGGGTAGATTCCATACCATTCCATTCCATTCCATTCCATTCTAGTCGGGTAGATTCCATTCGATTCCATTCCATTCCATTCCATTCTATTCCTTTCCATTCCATTGCATTCCATTCCATTCCATTCCACTCAATTCGATTCTGTTCAACCCGGGTAGATTCCATACCTTTCCATTCATTTGCTTTCCATTCCATTCCATTCCATTCCATTCCATTCCATTCCATTCCATTCCATTCCGTTCTACTGGGGTAGATTCCATTCCATTCCATTCCATTCTATTCCACTCTGTTCCATTCCATTCCATTCCATTCCATTCCATTCCATTCCATTCCATTCCATTCCATTCCATTCCATTCCATTCCATTCCATTCCATCCCGTTCTACTCTGGTAGATTCCATACCATTCCAATCAATTCCATTCCGTTCTAGTCTAGTAGATTCCATTCCATTCCATTCCGTTCCATTCCATTCCATTCCATTCCATTCCATTCCATTCCATTCCATTCTACTCGAGTAGATTCCATTCCATTCCATTCCATTCCATTGCATTCCATTCTATTCCATTCCATTCCGTTCCATTCCTTTCGATTCCATTCCATTCTACTCGGGTAGATTACATTCAGTTCCCTTCCGTTCCGTACCGTTCCGTGCCACTCTATTCGGGTAGATTCTATTCCGTTCCATTCCATTCCATTACATTCCATTCCATTCCTTTCCATTCCATTCTATTCCTTTCCGTTCCATTGCATTCCATTCCAGTCCATTACATTCAATTCGATTCTGTTCAACCCGGGTAGATTCCATACCATTCCATTCCTTTGCATTCCATTCCATTCCATTCCATTCCATTCAATTCCATTCCATTCCGTTCCATTCCACTCCATTAGGTTCTACTCGGGTAGATTCCATTCCAATCCATTCCATTCGGTTCCATTCCATTCCATTCCAATCCATTCCATTCCATTCCATTCCATTCCTTTCTACTCTGGTAGATTCCATACCATTCCAATCCATTCCTTTCCGTTCTAGTCGGGTAGATTCCATTCCATTCCATTCCATTCCATTCTGTTCAACTCGGGTAGATTCCATACCACTCCATTCCATTCCATTCCATTCCATTCCATTCCATTCCGTTCTACTCGGGTAGTTTCCATTCCATTGCATTCCATTCCATTCCATTCCATTCTATTCCATACCGTTCCTTTCCATTCCATTCCATTCCATTGCATTCCATTCCTTTCTACTCGTGTAAATTCCATACCATTCCATTCCATTCCATTCCGTTCTACTCAGGTAGGTTCCATTCCATTCCATTCCATTCCATTCTGTTCCATTCCGTTCCATTCCATTCCATTCCATGCCATTCCATTCCATTCCATTCCATTCCATTCCATTCCGTTCTACTATGGTCGATTCCATACCATTCCATTCCATTCCATTCCGTTCTAGTCGGGTAGATTACATTCGATTCCATTCCTTTCCATTCCATTCTATTCCTTTCCATTCCATTGCAATCCATTCCATTCCATTCCACTCAATTCGATTCTGTTCAACCCGGGTAGATTCCCTACCTTTCCATTCTTTGCATTCCATTCCATTCCATTCCATTCCATTCCATTCCATTCCATTCCATTCCATTCCATTCCATTCTATTCCATTCCATTCCGTTCTACTGGGGTAGATTCCATTCCATTCCATTCCATTCTATTCCACTCTGTTCCATTCCATTCCATTCCATTTTATTCCTTTCCATTCCATTCAATTCCATTCCATTCCATTCCATTGCATCCCGTTCTACTCAGGTAGATTCCATACCATTCCAATCCATTCCATTCCGTTCTAGTCGGGTAGATTCCATTCCATTCCATTCCATTCCATTCCATTCTACTAGAGTAGATTCCACTCCATTCCATTCCATTCCATTGCATTCCATTCTATTGCATTCCGTTCCGTTCCATTCCTTTCGATTCCATTCCATTCTACTCGGGAAGATTACATTCAGTTCCCTTCCGTTCCGTTCCGTTCCGTGCCATTCTTTTCGGGTAGATTCTATTCCGTTCCATTCCATTCCATTCCATTCCATTCCATTCCATTCCTTTCCATTCCATTCCATTCTATTCTGCTCGGGGAGATTCCATTACATTCCATTTCATTCCATTCCATTCCATTCCATTGCATTCCCATAAATTACATTCTACATGAGCACATTCCATTCCATTCCTTTCCATTCCATTCCATTCCATTCCATTTCATTCCTTTCCGTTCTTCTCTTGTAGATTCCATTACGTTCCGACAGTTCCTTTCCGTTGTACTAGGGTAGATTCCATTCCATTCCATTCCATTGCATTCCATTCCATTCCATTTTATTCCATTCCATTCCATTCCATTCCATTCCATTCCATTCCATTCCATTCCATTCCATTCCATTCCATTCCATTCTACTCGGGTAGATGCTATACCATTCCATTCCATTCCATTCCGTTCTAGTCGGGTAAATTCCATTCCATTCCATTCCTTTCCATTCCATTCTATTCCTTTCCGTTCCATTGCATTCCATTCCAGTCCATTCCATTCAATTCGATTCTGTTCAACCCGGGTAGATTCCATACCATTCCATTCCTTTGCATTCCATTCCATTCCATTCAATTCTATTCCATTCCATTCCATTCCACTCCATTAGGTTCTACTCGGGTAGATTCCATTCCAATCCATTCCATTCGGTTCCATTCCATTCCATTCCAATCCATTCCATTCCATTCCATTCCATTCCTTTCTACTCTGGTAGATTCCATACCATTCCAATCCATTCCTTTCCGTTCTAGTCGGTTAGATTCCATTCCATTCCATTCCATTCCATTCTGTTCAACTCAGGTAGATTCCATACCACTCCATTCCATTCCATTCCATTCCATTCCATTCCGTTCTACTCGGGTAGTTTCCATTCCATTGCATTCCATTCCATTCCATTCCATTCTATTCCATACCGTTCCTTTCCATTCCATTCCATTCCATTGCATTCCATTCTTTCTACTCGTGTAAATTCCATACCATTCCATTCCATTCCATTCCGTTCTACTCGGGTAGGTTCCATTCCATTCCATTCCATTCCATTCTGTTCCATTCCGTTCCATTCCATTCCATTCCATGCCATTCCATTCCATTCCATTCCATTCCATTCCATTCCATTCCATTCCGTTCTACTATGGTAGATTCCATACCATTCCATTCCATTCCATTCCGTTCTAGTCGGGTAGATTACATTCGATTCCATTCCTTTCCATTCCATTATATTCCTTTCCATTCCATTGCATTCCATTCCATTCCATTCCACTCAATTCGATTCTGTTTAACCCGGGTAGATTGCATACCTTTCCATTCCTTTGCATTCCATTCCATTCCATTCCATTCTGTTCAACTCGGGTAAATTCCATACCATTCCATTCCATTCCATTCCAGTCCATTCCATTCCATTCCGTTCTACTCGGGTAGTTTCCATTCCATTGCATTCCATTCCATTCCATTCCATTCTATCCCATACCGTTCCTTTCCATTCCATTACATTCCATTGCATTCCATTCCTTTCTACTCGTGTAAATTCCATACCATTCCTTTCCATTCCATTCCGTTCTACTCGGGTAGGTTCCATTCCATTCCATTCCATTCCATTCTGTTCCATTCCGTTCCATTCCATTCCATTCCATGCCATTCCATTCCATTCCATTCCATTCCGTTCTACTAGGGTACATTCCATACCATTCCATTCCGTTCCATTCCGTTCTAGTCGGGTAGATTCCAGTCGATTCCATTCCATTCCATTCCATTCTATTTCTTTCCATTCCATTGCAGTCCATTCCATTCCATTCCACTCAATTCGATTCTCTTCATACCGGGTAGATTCCATACCTTTCCATTCCTTTGCATTCCATTCCATTCCGTTCTACTGGGGTAGATTCCATTCCATTCCATTCCATTCTATTCCACTCTGTTACATTCCTTTCCATTCCATTCCATTCCATTCCATTCCATTCCATTCCATTCCATTCCATTCCATTCCATCCCGTTCTACTCTAGTAGATTCCATACCATTCCAATCCATTCCATTCCGTTCTAGTCGGGTAGATTCCATTCCATTCCATTCCATTCCATTCCATTCCATTCCATTCCATTCCATTCCATTCCACTCTACTCGAGTAGATTCCATTCCATTCCATTCCATTCCATTGCATTCCATTCTATTCCATTCCGTTCCGTTCCATTCCTTTCGATTCCATTCCATTCTACTCGGGGAGATTACATTCAGTTCCCTTCCGTTCCGTTCCGTTCCGTGCCATTCTTTTCGGGTAGATTCTATTCCGTTGCGTTCCATTCCATTACATTCCATTCCATTCCTTTCCATTCCATTCCATTCTATTCTGCTCGGGGATATTCCATTACATTCCATTTCATTCCATTCCATTCCATTCCATTGCATTCCCATAAATTACATTCTACATGTGCACATTCCATTCCATTCCTTTCCATTCCATTCCATTCCATTCCATTCCATTTCATTCCATTCCGTTCTTCTCATGTAGATTCCATTACGTTCCGATCTGTTCCATTCCGTTGTACTCGGGTAGATTCCATTCCATTCCATTCCATTGCATTCCATTCCATTCCATTCCATTCCATTCCATTCCATTCCATTCCATTCCATTCCATTCTACTCGGGTAGATGCTATACCATTCCATTACATTCCATTCCTTTCTAGTCGGGTAGATTCCATTCAATTCCATTCCATTCCATTCCATTCTATTCCTTTCCATTCCATTGCATTCCATTCCATTCCATACCACTCAATTCGATTCTGTTCAACCCGGGTAGATTCCATACCTTTCCATTCCTTTGCATTCCTTTCCATTCCATTCCATTCTGTTCAACTCGGGTAGATTCCATACCATTCCATTCCGTTCCATTCCATTCCATTCCATTCCGTTCTACTAGGGTAGTTTCCATTGCATTCCATTCCATTCCATTCCATTCCATTCTATTTGTACCATTCCTTTCCATTCCATTCCATTCCTTTGCATTCCATTCCTTTCTACTCGTGTAAGTTCCATACCATTCCATTCCATTCCATTCCGTTCTACTTGGGTAGGTTCCATTCCATTCCATTCCATTCCATTCTGTTCCATTCCGTTCCATTCCATTCCATTGCATGCCATTCCATTCCATTCCATTCCATTCCATTCCATTCCATTCCATTCCATTCCATTCCATTCCGTTCTACTAGGGTAGATTCCATACCATTCCTTTCCATTCCATTCCGTTCTAGTCGGGTAGATTCCATTCGATTCCATTCCATTCCATTCCATTCTATTCCTTTCCATTCCATTGCATTCAATTCAATTCCATTCCACTCAATTCGATTCTGTTCAACCCGGGTAGATTCCATACCTTTCCATTCCTTTGCATTCCATTCCATTCCATTCCATTCCATTCCATTCCATTCCATTCCATTCCATTCCATTCCACTCCATTAGGTTCTACTCAGGTAGATTCCATTCCATGCGGTTCCATTCCATTCCATTCCAATCCATTCCATTCCATTCCATTCCGTTCTACTCTGGTAGATTCCATACCATTCCAATCCATTCCTTTCCGTTCTAGTCGGGTAGATTCCATTCCATTCCATTCCATTCCATTCTGTTCAACTCGGGTAGATTCCATACCATTCCATTCCATTCCATTCCATTCCATTCCATTCCATTCCATTCCATTCCATTCCATTCCATTCCATTCTACTCGGGTAGTTTCCATTCCATTGCATTCCATTCCATTCCATTCCATTCTATTCCATACCGTTCCTTTCCATTCCATTCCATTCCAAGGCATTCCATTCCTTTCTACTGGTTTAAATTCCATACCATTCCATTCCATTCCATTCCATTCTGTTCCATTCCGTTCCATTCCATTCCATTCCATTCCATTCCATTCCATTCCATTCCATTCCATTCCATTCCATTCCATTCCATTCCGTTCTACTAGGGTAGATTCCATACCATTCCATTCCATTCTAGTCGGGTAGATTCCATTCGATTCCATTCCATTCCATTCCATTCTATTCCTTTCCATTCCATTGCATTCCATTCCATTCCATTCCACTCAATTCGATTCTGTTCAACCCGGGTAGATTCCATACCTTTCCATTCATTTGCTTTCCATTCCATTCAATTCCATTCCATTCCATTCCATTCCATTCCATTCCGTTCTACTGGGGTAGATTCCATTCCATTCCATTCCATTCTATTCCACTCTGTTCCATTCCATTCCATTCCATTCCATTCCATTCCATTCCATTCCATTCCATTCCATTCGATTCCATTCCATTCCATTCCATTCCATTCCATCCCGTTCTACTCTGGTAGATTCCATACCATTCCAATCAATTCCATTCCGTTCTAGTCTAGTAGATTCCATTCCATTCCATTCCGTTCCATTCCATTCCATTCCATTCCATTCCATTCCATTCCATTCCATTCTACTCGAGTAGATTCCATTCCATTCCATTCCATTCCATTGCATTCCATTCTATTCCATTCCATTCCGTTCCATTCCTTTCGATTCCATTCCATTATACTCGGGTAGATTACATTCAGTTCCCTTCCGTTCCGTACCGTTCCGTGCCACTCTATTCGGGTAGATTCTATTCCGTTCCATTCCATTCCATTACATTACATTACATTCCTTTCCTTTCCATTCCATTGTATTCTGCTCGGGGAGATTCCATTACATTCCATTTCATTCCATTCCATTCCATTCCATTGCATTCCCATAAATTACATTCTACATGTGCACATTCCATTCCATTCTTTCCATTCCATTCCATTGCATTCCATTTCATTCCATTCCGTTCTATTCCATTCCATTCCGTTCTACTGGGGTAGATTCCATTCCATTCCATTCCATTCTATTCCACTCTGTTCCATTCCATTCCATTCCATTTTATTCCTTTCCATTCCATTCAATTCCATTCCATTCCATTCCATTCCATCCCGTTCTACTCAGGTAGATTCCATACCATTCCAATCCATTCCATTCCGTTCTAGTCGGGTAGATTCCATTCCATTCCATTCCATTCCATTCCATTCCATTCCATTCCATTCTACTAGAGTAGATTCCACTCCATTCCATTCCATTCCATTGCATTCCATTCTATTGCATTCCGTTCCGTTCCATTCCTTTCGATTCCATTCCATTCTACTCGGGTAGATTACATTCAGTTCCCTTCCGTTCCGTTCCGTTCCGTGCCATTCTTTTCGGGTAGATTCTATTCCGTTCCATTCCATTCCATTCCATTCCATTCCTTTCCATTCCATTCCATTCTATTCTGCTCGGGGAGATTCCATTACATTCCATTTCATTCCATTCCATTCCATTCCATTGCATTCCCATAAATTACATTCTACATGAGCACATTCCATTCCATTCCTTTCCATTCCATTCCATTCCATTCCATTTCATTCCTTTCCGTTCTTCTCTTGTAGATTCCATTACGTTCCGACAGTTCCATTCCGTTGTACTAGGGTAGATTCCATTCCATTCCATTCCATTGCATTCCATTCCATTCCATTTTATTCCATTCCATTCCATTCCATTCCATTCCATTCCATTCCATTCCATTCCATTCCATTCCATTCTATTCGGGTAGATGCTATACCATTCCATTCCATTCCATTCCGTTCTAGTCGGGTAAATTCCATTCCATTCCATTCCTTTCCATTCCATTCTATTCCTTTCCGTTCCATTGCATTCCATTCCAGTCCATTCCATTCAATTCGATTCTGTTCAACCCGGGTAGATTCCATACCATTCCATTCCTTTGCATTCCATTCCATTCCATTCAATTCTATTCCATTCCATTCCATTCCACTCCATTAGGTTCTACTCGGGTAGATTCCATTCCAATCCATTCCATTCGGTTCCTTTCCATTCCATTCCAATCCATTCCATTCCATTCCATTCCATTCCATTCCTTTCTACTCTGGTAGATTCCATACCATTCCAATCCATTCCTTTCCGTTCTAGTCGGTTAGATTCCATTCCATTCCATTCCATTCCATTCTGTTCAACTCGGGTAGATTCCATACCACTCCATTCCATTCCATTCCATTCCATTCCATTCCGTTCTACTCGGGTAGTTTCCATTCCATTGCATTCCATTCCATTCCATTCCATTCTATTCCATACCGTTCCTTTCCATTCCATTCCATTCCATTGCATTCCATTCTTTCTACTCGTGTAAATTCCATACCATTCCATTCCATTCCATTCCGTTCTACTCGGGTAGGTTCCATTCCATTCCATTCCATTCCATTCTGTTCCATTCCGTTCCATTCCATTCCATTCCATGCCATTCCATTCCATTCCATTCCATTCCATTCCATTCCATTCCATTCCGTTCTACTATGGTAGATTCCATACCATTCCATTCCATTCCATTCCGTTCTAGTCGGGTAGATTACATTCGATTCCATTCCTTTCCATTCCATTCTATTCCTTTCCATTCCATTGCATTCCATTCCATTCCATTCCACTCAATTCGATTCTGTTTAACCCTGGTAGATTGCATACCTTTCCATTCCTTTGCATTCCATTCCATTCCATTCCATTCTGTTCAACTCGGGTAAATTCCATACCATTCCATTCCATTCCATTCCAGTCCGTTCCATTCCATTCCGTTCTACTCGGGTAGTTTCCATTCCATTGCATTCCATTCCATTCCATTCCATTCTATCCCATACCTTTCCTTTCCATTACATTACATTCCATTGCATTCCATTCCTTTCTACTCGTGTAAATTCCATACCATTCCTTTCCATTCCATTCCGTTCTACTCGGGTAGGTTCCATTCCATTCCATTCCATTCCATTCTGTTCCATTCCGTTCCATTCCATTCCATTCCATGCCATTCCATTCCATTCCATTCCATTCCGTTCTACTAGGGTAGATTCCATACCATTCCATTCCATTCCATTCCGTTCTAGTCGGGTAGATTCCATTCGATTCCATTCCATTCCATTCCATTCTATTTCTTTCCATTCCATTGCATTCCATTCCATTCCATTCCACTCAATTCGATTCTGTTCATACCGGGTAGATTCCATACCTTTCCATTCCTTTGCATTCCATTCCATTCCGTTCTACTGGGGTAGATTCCATTCCATTCCATTCCATTCTATTCCACTCTGTTACATTCCATTCCATTCCATTCCATTCCATTCCATTCCATTCCATTCCATTCCATTCCATTCCATTCCATCCCGTTCTACTCTAGTAGATTCCATACCATTCCAATCCATTCCATTCCGTTCTAGTCGGGTAGATTCCATTCCATTCCATTCCATTCCATTCCATTCCATTCTATTCCACTCTACTCGAGTAGATTCCATTCCATTCCATTCCATTCCATTGCATTCCATTCTATTCCATTCCGTTCCGTTCCATTCCTTTCGATTCCATTCCATTCTACTCGGGGAGATTACATTCAGTTCCCTTCCGTTCCGTTCCGTTCCGTGCCATTCTTTTCGGGTAGATTCTATTCCGTTACGTTCCATTCCATTACATTCCATTCCATTCCTTTCCATTCCATTCCATTCTATTCTGCTCGGGGAGATTCCATTACATTCCATTTCATTCCATTCCATTCCATTCCATTGCATTCCCATAAATTACATTCTACATGTGCACATTCCATTCCATTCCTTTCCATTCCATTCCATTCCATTCCATTCCATTTCATTCCATTCCGTTCTTCTCATGTAGATTCCATTACGTTCCGATCCGTTCCATTCCGTTGTACTCGGGTAGATTCCATTCCATTCCATTCCATTGCATTCCATTCCATTCCATTCCATTCCATTCCATTCCATTCCATTCCATTCCATTCCATTCTACTCGGGTAGATGCTATACCATTCCATTACATTCCATTCCTTTCTAGTCGGGTAGATTCCATTCAATTCCATTCCATTCCATTCCATTCTATTCCTTTCCGTTCCATTGCATTCCATTCCATTCCATACCACTCAATTCGATTCTGTTCAACCCGGGTAGATTCCATACCCTTCCATTCCTTTGCATTCCTTTCCATTCCATTCCATTCTGTTCAACTCGGGTAGATTCCATACCATTCCATTCCGTTCCATTCCAATCCATTCCATTCCGTTCTACTAGGGTAGTTTCCATTGCATTCCATTCCATTCCATTCCATTCCATTCTATTTGTACCGTTCCTTTCCATTCCATTCCATTCCTTTGCATTCCATTCCTTTCTACTCGTGTAAGTTCCATACCATTCCATTCCATTCCATTCCGTTCTACTTGCGTAGGTTCCATTCCATTCCATTCCATTCCATTCTGTTCCATTCCGTTCCATTCCATTCCATTGCATGCCATTCCATTCCATTCCATTCCATTCCATTCCATTCCATTCCATTCCGTTCTACTAGGGTAGATTCCATACCATTCCTTTCCATTCCATTCCGTTCTAGTCGGGTAGAATCCATTCGATTCCATTCCATTCCATTCCATTCTATTCCTTTCCATTCCATTGCATTCCATTCAATTCCATTCCACTCAATTCGATTCTGTTCAACCCGGGAAGATTCCATACCTTTCCATTCCTTTGCATTCCATTCCATTCCATTCCATTCCATTCCATTCCATTCCATTCCATTCCATTCCATTCCACTCCATTAGGTTCTACTCGGGTAGATTCCATTCCATGCGGTTCCATTCCATTCCATTCCAATCCATTCCATTCCATTCCATTCCATTCCGTTCTACTCTGGTAGATTCCATACCATTCCAATCCATTCCTTTCCGTTCTAGTCGGGTAGATTCCATTCCATTCCATTCCATTCCATTCTGTTCAACTCGGGTAGATTCCATACCATTCCATTCCATTCCATTCCATTCCACTCCATTCCATTCCATTCCATTCCATTCCATTCTACTCGGGTAGTTTCCATTCCATTGCATTCCATTCCATTCCATTCCATTCTATTCCATACCGTTCCTTTCCATTCCATTCCATTCCAAGGCATTCCATTCCTTTCTACTGGTTTAAATTCCATACCATTCCATTCCATTCCATTCCATTCTGTTCCATTCCGTTCCATTCCATTCCATTCCATGCCATTCCATTCCATTCCATTCCATTCCATTCCATTCCATTCCATTCCATTCCATTCCATTCCGTTCTACTAGGGTAGATTCCATACCATTCCATTCCATTCCATTCCATTCTAGTCGGGTAGATTCCATTCGATTCCATTCCATTCCATTCCATTCTATTCCTTTCCATTCCATTGCATTCCATTCCATTCCATTCCACTCAATTCGATTCTGTTCAACCCGGGTAGATTCCATACCTTTCCATTCATTTGCTTTCCATTCCATTCCATTCCATTCCATTCCATTCCATTCCATTCCGTTCTACTGGGGTAGATTCCATTCCATTCCATTCCATTCTATTCCACTCTGTTCCATTCCATTCCATTCCATTCCATTCCATTCCATTCCATTCCATTCGATTCCATTCCATTCCATTCCATTCCATCCCGTTCTACTCTGGTTTATTCCATACCATTCCAATCAATTCCATTCCGTTCTAGTCTAGTAGATTCCATTCCATTCCATTCCGTTCCATTCCATTCCATTCCATTCCATTCCATTCCATTCCATTCTATTCCATTCTACTCGAGTAGATTCCATTCCATTCCATTCCATTCCATTGCATTCCATTCTATTCCATTCCATTCCGTTCCATTCCTTTCGATTCCATTCCATTTTACTCGGGTAGATTACATTCAGTTCCCTTCCGTTCCGTACCGTTCCGTGCCACTCTATTCGGGTAGATTCTATTCCGTTCCATTCCATTCCATTACATTCCATTCCATTCCTTTCCGTTCCATTCCATTGTATTCTGCTCGGGGAGATTCCATTACATTCCATTTCATTGCATTCCATTCCATTCCATTGCATTCCCATAAATTACATTCTACATGTGCACATTCCATTCCATTCCTTTCCATTCCATTCCATTTCATTCCATTCCGTTCTTCTCATGTAGATTCCATTACGTTCCGATCCGTTCCATTCCGTTGTACTCTGGTAGATTCCATTCCATTCCATTCCTTTGCATTCCATTCCATTCCATTCCATTCCATTCCATTCCATTCCATTCCATTCCATTCCATTCCATTCCATTCCATTCCATTCCATTCCATTCCATTGCATTCCATTCCATTCTACTCGGGTAGATGCTATACCATTCCATTCCATTCCATTCCGTTCTAGTCGGGTAGATTCCATTCCATTCCATTCCATTCCATTCCATTCCATTCCTTTCCGTTCCATTGCATTACATTCCAGTCCATTCCATTCAATTCGATTCTGTTCAACCCGGGTAGATTCCATACCATACCATTCCTTAGCATTCCATTCCATTCCATTCCATTCCATTCCATTCCATTCCATTCCACTCCATTAGGTTCTACTCGGGTTGATTCCATTCCATTCCATTCCATTCGGTTCCATTCCATTCCATTCCAATCCATTCCATTCCATTCCATTCCGTTCTACTCTGGTAGATTCCATTCCATTCCATTCCATTCCATTCTGTTCAACTGGGGTAGATTCCATAACATTCCATTCCATACCATTCCATCCCATTCCATTCCGTTCTAGTCGGGTAGATTACATTCGATTCCATTCCATTCCATTCCATTCTATTCCTTTCCATTCCATTGCATTGCATTCCATTCCATTCCACTCAATTCGATTCTGTTCAACCTGGGTAGATTCCATACGTTTCCATTCCATTGCATTGCATTCCATTCCATTCCATTCCATTCCATTCCGTTCTACTCGGGTAGTTTCCATTCCATTGCATTCCATTCCATTCCATTCCATTCTATTCCATACCGTTCCTTTCCATTCCATTCCATTCCATTGCATTCCATTCCTTTCTACTCGTGTAAATTCCATACCATTCCATTCCATTCCATTCCGTTCTACTCGTTTAGGTTCCATTCCGTTCCATTCCATTCCATTCTGTTCCATTCCATTCCATTCCATGCCATTCCATTCCATTCCATTCCATTCCATTCCATTCCATTCCATTCCGTTCTACTATGGTAGATTCCATATCATTCCATTCCATTCCATTCCGTTCTAGTCGGGTAGATTACATTCGATTCCATTCCTTTCCATTCCATTCTATTCCTTTCCATTCCATTGCATTCCATTCCATTCCATTCCACTCAATTCGATTCTGTTCAACCCGGGTAGATTCCATACGTTTCCATTCCATTGCATTGCATTCCATTCCATTCCATTCCATTCCATTCCGTTCTACTTTGGTAGATTCCATTCCATTCCATTCCATTAAATTCTGTTGAACTCGGGTAGATTCCATACGACTCCATTCCATTCCATTCCATTCCATTCCATTCCATTCCATTCCATTCCATTCCGTTCTGCTCGGGTAGTTTCCATTCCATTGCATTCCATTCCATTCCATTCCATTCTATTCCATACCGTTCCTTTCCATTCCATTCCATTCCATTGCATTCCATTCCTTTCTACTCGTGTAAATTCCATACCATTCCTTTCCATTCCATTCCGTTCTACTCGTTTAGGTTCCATTCCGTTCCATTCCATTCCATTCTGTTCCATTCCATTCCATTCCATTCCATTCCATTCCATTCCATGCCATTCCATTCCATTCCATTCCATTCCATTCCATTCCATTCCGTTCTACTCAGGTAGATTCCATACCATTCCATTCCATTCCATTCCGTTCTAGTCGGGTAGATTACATTCGATTCCATTCCTTTCCATTCCATTCTATTCCTTTCCATTCCATTGCATTCCATTCCATTCCATTCCATTCCACTCAATTCGATTCTGTTCAACCCGGGAAGATTCCATACCTTTCCATTCCTTTGCATTCCATTCCATTCCATTCCATTCCATTCCATTCCATTCCATTCCATTCCATTCCATTCCATTCCATTCTATTCCATTCCATTCCGTTCTACTGGGGTAGATTCCATTCCATTCCATTCCATTCTATTCCACTCTGTTCCATTCCATTCCATTCCATTCCATTCCATTCCATTCCATTCCATTCCATTCCATTCCATTCCATTCCATTCCATTCCATCCCGTTCTACTCAGGTAGATTCCATACCATTCCAATCCATTCCATTCCGTTCTAGTCGGGTAGATTCCATTCCATTCCATTCCATTCCTTTCCATTCCATTCCATTCCATTCCATTCCATTCTACTAGAGTAGATTCCATTCCATTCCATTGCGTTCCATTCTATTGCATTCCGTTCCGTTCCTTTCCTTTCGATTCCATTCCATTCTACTCGGGTAGATTACATTCAGTTCCCTTCCGTTCCGTTCCGTTCCGTGCCATTCTTTTCGGGTAGATTCTATTCCGTTCCATTCCATTCCATTCCATTCCATTCCATTCCATTCCTTTCCATTCCATTCCATTCTATTCTGCTCGGGGAGATTCCATTACATTCCATTTCATTCCATTCCATTCCATTCCATTGCATTCCCATAAATTACATTCTACATGAGCACATTCCATTCCATTCCTTTCCATTCCATTCCATTCCATTCCATTTCATTCCTTTCCGTTCTTCTCTTGTAGATTCCATTACGTTCCGATCAGTTCCATTCCGTTGTACTAGGGTAGATTCCATTCCATTCCATTCCATTGCATTCCATTCCATTCCATTCCATTCCAGTTTATTCCATTCCATTCCATTCCATTCCATTCCATTCCATTTTATTCCATTCCATTCCATTCCATTCCATTCCATTCTACTCGGGTAGATGCTATACCATTCCATTCCATTCCATTCCGTTCTAGTCGGGTAAATTCCATTCCATTCCATTCCTTTCCATTCCATTCTATTCCTTTCCGTTCCATTGCATTCCATTCCAGTCCATTCCATTCAATTCGATTCTGTTCAACCATGGTAGATTCCATACCATTCCATTCCTTTGCATTCCATTCCATTCCATTCCATTCCATTCAATTCCATTCCATTCCATTCCATTCCACTCCATTAGGTTCTACTCGGGTAGATTCCATTCCAATCCATTCCATTCGGTTCCATTCCATTCCATTCCAATCCATTCCATTCCATTCCATTCCATTCCTTTCTACTCTGGTAGATTCCATACCATTCCAATCCATTCCTTTCCGTTCTAGTCGGGTAGATTCCATTCCATTCCATTCCATTCAACTCCATTCTGTTCAACTCGGGTAGACTCAATACCACTCCATTCCATTACATTCCATTCCATTCCATTCCGTTCTACTCGGGTAGTTTCCATTCCATTGCATTCCATTCCATTCCATTCCATTCTATTCCATATCGTTCATTTCCATTCCATTCCATTCCATTGCATTCCATTCCTTTCTACTCGTGTAAATTCCATACCATTCCATTCCATTCCATTCCGTTCTACTCGGGTAGGTTCCATTCCATTCCATTCCATTCCATTCTGTTCCATTCCGTTCCATTCCATTCCATTCCATGCCATTCCATTCCATTCCATTCCATTCCATTCAGTTCCATTCCGTTCTACTATGGTAGATTCCATACCATTCCATTCCATTCCATTCCGTTCTAATCGGGTAGATTACATTTGATTCCATTCCTTTCCATTCCATTCTATTCTTTTCCATTCCATTGCATTCCATTCCATTCCATTCCACTCAATTCGATTCTGTTCAACCCGGGTAGATTCCATACCTTTCCATTCTTTGCATTCCATTCCATTCCATTCCATTCCATTCCATTACATTCCATTCCATTCTATTCCATTCCGTTCCGTTCTACTGTTGTAGATTCCATTCCATTCCATTCCATTCTATTCCACTCTTTTCCATTCCATTCCATTTCATTCCATTCCATTCCATTCCATTCCATTCCATTCCATCCCGTTCTACTCAGGTAGATTCCATACCATTCCAATCCATTCCATTCCGTTCTAGTCGGGTAGATTCCATTCCATTCCATTCCATTCTACTAGAGTAGATTCCATTCCATTCCATTCCATTCCATTGCATTCCATTCTATTGCATTCCGTTCCGTTCCATTCCTTTCGATTCCATTCCATTCTACTCGGGTAGATTACATTCAGTTCCCTTCCGTTCCGTTCCGTTCCGTGCCATTCTTTTCGGGTAGATTCTATTCCGTTCCATTCCATTCCATTCCATTCCATTCCATTCCTTTCCATTCCATTCCATTCTATTCTGCTCGGGGAGATTCCATTACATTCCATTTCATTCCATTCCATTCCATTCCATTCCATTCCATTCCATTCCATTCCATTCCATTCCATTCCGTTCTACTAGGGTAGATTCAATACCATTCCATTCCATTCCATTCCGTTCTAGTCGGGTAGATTCCATTCGATTCCATTCCATTCCATTCCATTCTACTCCTTTCCATTCCATTGCGTTCCATTCCATTCCATTCCACTCAATTCGATTCTGTTCAACCCGGGTAGATTCCATACGTTTCCATTCCTTTGCATTCTATTCCATTCCATTCCATTCCATTCCATTCCATTCCATTCCATTTCATTCCGTTCTACTGGGGTAGATTCCATTCCATTGCATTCCATTCTATTCCACTCTGTTCCATTCCATTCCATTCCATTTCATTCCATTCCATTCCATTCCATTCCATTCCATTCCATTCCATTCCATCCCGTTCTACTCTGGTAGATTCCACACCATTCCAATCCATTCCATTCCGTTCTAGTCGGGTAGATTCCATTCCATTCCATTCCATTCCATTCCATTGCATTCCATTCTACTCGAGTAGATTCCATTCCATTCCATTCCATTCCATTCCATTGCATTCCATTCTATTCCATTCCGTTCCGTTCCATTCCTTTCGATTCCATTCCATTCTACTCGGGTATATTACATTCAGTTCCCTTCCGTTCCGTTCCGTTCCGTGCCATTCTTTTCGTGTAGATTCTATTCCGTTCCATTCCATTCCATTACATTCCATTCCATTCCTTTCTATTCCATTTCTTTCTATTCTGCTCGGGGAGATTCCATTACATTCCATTTCATTCCTTTCCATTCCATTCCATTCCATTCCCATAAATTACATTATACATGTGCACATTCCATTCCATTCCTTTCCATTCCATTCCATTCCATTCCATTTCACTCCATTCTGTTCTGCTCATGTAGATTCCATTACGTTCCGATCCGTTCCATTCCGTTGTACTCGGGTAGATTCCATTCCATTCCATTCCATTCCATTGCATTCCATTCCATTCCATTCCATTCCATTCCATTCCATTCCATTCCATTCCATTCCATTCCATTCCATCCCGTTCTACTCTGGTAGATTCCACACCATTCCAATCCATTCCATTCCGTTCTAGTCGGGTAGATTCCATTCCATTCCATTCCATTCTATTCCATTGCATTCCATTCTACTCGAGTAGATTCCATTCCATTCCATTCCATTCCATTCCATTCCATTGCATTCCATTCTATTCCATTCCGTTCCGTTCCATTCCTTTCGATTCCATTCCATTCTACTCGGGTATATTACATTCAGTTCCCTTCCGTTCCGTTCCGTTCCGTGCCATTCTTTTCGTGTAGATTCTATTCCGTTCCATTCCATTCCATTACATTCCATTCCATTCCTTTCTATTCCATTCCATTCTATTCTGCTCGGGGAGATTCCATTACATTCCATTTCATTCCTTTCCATTCCATTCCATTCCATTCCCATAAATTACATTATACATGTGCACATTCCATTCCATTCCTTTCCATTCCATTCCATTCCATTCCATTTCTCTCCATTCTGTTCTTCTCATGTAGATTCCATTACGTTCCGATCCGTTCCATTCCGTTGTACTCGGGTAGATTCCATTCCATTCCATTCCATTACATTACATTCTATTCCATTCCATTCCATTCCATTCCATTCCATTCCATTCTATTCCATTCCATTCCATTCCATTCCATTCCATTCCATTCCATTCTACTCGGGAAGATGCTATACCATTCCGTTCCATTCCATTCCGTTATAGTCGGGTAGATTCCATTCAATTCAATTCCATTCCATTCCATTCTATTCCTTTCCATTCCATTGCATTCCATTCCAGTCCATTCCATTCAATTCGATTCTGTTCAACACGGGTAGATTCCATACCATTCGATTCCTTTGCATTCCATTCCATTCCGTTCCATTCCATTCCATTCCGTTCCATTCCATTCCATTCCATTCCATTCCATTCCATCCCGTTCTACTCTGGTAGATTACATACCATTCCAATCCATTCCATTCCTTTCTAGTCGGGTAGATTCCATTCCATTCCACTCCATTCCATTCCATTCCATTCCATTCTACTCGAGTAGATTCCATTCCATTCCATTCCATTCCATTGCATTCCATTATATTCCATTCCGTTCCGTTGCATTCCTTTCGATTCCATTCCATTCTACTCGGGTAGATTACATTCAGTTCCCTTCCGTTCCGTTCCGTTCCGTGCCATTCTTTTCGGGTAGATTCTATTCCGTTCCATTCCATTCCATTACATTCCATTCCATTCCTTTGCATTCCATTCCATTCTATTCTGCTCGGGGAGATTCCATTACATTCCATTTCATTCCATTCCATTCCATTCCATTGCATTCCCATAAATTCCATTCTACATGTGCACATTCCATTCCATTCCTTTCCATTCCATTCCATTCCATTCCATTCCATTCCATTCCATTCCATTCCATTCCGTTCTTCTCATGTAGATTCCATTACGTTCCGATCCGTTCCATTCCGTTGTACTCGGGTAGATTCCATTCCATTCCATTCCTCTGCATTCCATTCCATTCCATTGCATTCCATTCTATTCCATTCCATTCCATTCCATTCCATTCCATTCCATTCCATTCCATTCCATTCCATTCCATTCCATTCTACTCGGGTAGATGCTATACCATTCCATTCCATTCCATTCCGTTCTAGTCGGGTAGATTCCATTCAATTCCATTCCATTCCATTCCATTCTATTCCTTTCCGTTCCATTGCATTCCATTCCAGTACATTCCATTCAATTCGATTCTGTTCAACCCGGGTAGATTCCATACCATTCCATTCCATTCTACTCGGGTGGATGCTATACCATTCCATTCCATTCCATTCCGTTATAGTCGGGTAGATTCCATTCAATTCCATTCCATTCCATTCCATTCTATTCCTTTCCGTTCCATTGCATTCCATTCCAGTCCATTCCATTCAATTCGATTCTGTTCAACTCGGGTAGATTCCATACCATTCCATTCCTTTGCATTCCATTCCATTCCATTCCATTCCATTTCATTCCATTCCATTCCATTCCATTCCATTCCACTCCATTAGGTTCTACTCGGGTAGATTCGATTCCATTCCATTCCATTCGGTTCCATTCCATTACATTCCAGTCCATTCCATTCCATTCCACTCCGGTCTACTCTGGTAGATTCCATACCATTCCAATCCATTCCTTTCCGTTCTAGTCGGGTAGATTCCATTCCATTCCATTCCATTCGGTTCCATTCCATTCCATTCCATTCCATTCCATTCCATTCCATTCCATTCCATTCCATTCCATTCCATTCCGTTCTACTCGGGTAGTTTCCATTCCATTGCATTCCATTCCATTCCATTCCATTCTATTCCATACCATTCCTTTCCATTCCATTCCATTCCATTGCATTCCATTCCTTTCTACTCGTGTAAATTCCATACCATTACATTCCATTCCATTCCGTTCTACTCGGGTAGGTTCCATTCCATTCCATTCCATTCCATTCTATTCTGTTCCATTCCGTTCCATTCCATTCCATTCCGTGCCATTCCATTCCATTCCATTCCATTCCATTCCATTCCATTCCATTTCGTTCTACTAGGGTATATTCAATACCATTCCATTCCATTCCATTCCGTTCTAGTTGGGTAGATTCCATTCGATTCCATTCCTTTCCATTCCATTCTATTCCTTTCCATTCCATTGCATTCAATTCCATTCCATTCCACTCAATTCGATTCTGTTCAACCCGGTTGGATTCCATACCTTTCCATTCCTTTGCATTCCATTCCATTCCATTCCATTCCATTCCATTCCATTCCATTCCATTCCGTTCTACTGGGGTGGATTCCATTCCATTCCATTCCATTCTATTCCACTCTGTTCCATTCAATTCCATTCCATTCCATTCCATTCCATTCCATTCCATTCTACTCGGGTAGATGCTATACCATTCCATTCCATTCCATTCCGTTCTAGTCGGGTAGATTCCATTCAATTCCATTCCATTCCATTCCATTCTATTCCTTTCCGTTCCATTGCTTTCCATTCCAGTCCATTCCATTCAATTCGATTCTGTTCAACCCGGGTAGATTCCATACCATTACATTCCCATGCATTCCATTCCATTCCATTCCATTCCATTCCATTCCATTCCATTCCATTCCATTCCATTCCATTCCATTCCACTCCATTAGGTTCTACTCGGGTAGATTCCATTCCATTCCATTCCATTCGGTTCCATTCCATTCCAATCCAATCCATTGCATTCCATTCCATTCCGTTCTACTCTTGTAGATTCCATACCATTCTAATCCATTCCTTTCCGTTCTACTCGGGTAGATTCCATTACATTAAATTCCATTCCATTCTGCTCAACTCGGGTAGATTCCATACCATTCCATTCCATTCCATACCATTCCATTCCATTCCATTCCATTCCATTCCATTCTACTGGGGTAGATTCCATTCCATTCCATTCCATTCTATTCCACTCTGTTCCATTCCATTCCATTCCATTCCATTCCATTCCATTCCATTCCATTCCATCCCGTTCTACTCTGGTAGATTCCATTCCATTCCATTCCATTCCATTCCATTCCATTCCGTTCTACTGGGGTAGATTCCATTCCATTCCATTCCATTCTATTCCACTCTGTTCCATTCCATTCCATTCCACTGCATTCCATTCCATTCCATTCCATTCCATTCCATTCCATTCCATTCCATACCATTCCATCCCGTTCTACTCTGGTAGATTCCATACCATTCCAATCCATTCCATTCCATTCTACTAGAGTAGATTCCATTCCATTTCATTCCATTCCATTGCATTCCATTCTATTGCATTCCGTTCCGTTCCATTCCTTTCGATTCCATTCCATTCTACTCCAGTAGATTAAATTCAGTTCCCTTCCATTCCGTTCCGTTCCGTGCCATTCCATTCCATTCCATTCCATTCCATTCTATTCCGCTCGGGGAGATTACATTCCATTCCATTCCATTCCATTCCATTCCATTCCATTGCATTCCCATAAATTACATTCTACATGTGCACATTCCATTCCATTCCTTTCCATTCCATTCCATTCCATTTCATTCCATTCCGTTCTTCTCATGTAGATTCCATTACGTTCCAATCAGTTCCATTCCGTTGTACTAGGGTGGATTCCATTCCATTCCATTCCATTGCATTCCATTCCATTCCATTCCATTCCATTTTATTCCATTCCATTCCATTCCATTCCATTCCATTCCATTCCATTCCATTCCATTCCATTCCATTCTACTCGGGTAGATACTATACCGTTCCATTCCAATCCATTCCGTTCTAGTCGGGTAGATTCCATTCCATTCCATTCCATTCCATTCCATTCCATTCCATTCTATTCCTTTCCGTTCCATTGCATTCCATTCCAGTCCATTCCAATCAATTCGATTCTGTTCAACCCGGGTAGATTCCATACCATTCCATTCCTTTGCATTCCATTCCATTCCATTCCATTCCATTCAATTCCATTCCATTCCATTCCACTCCATTAGGTTCTACTCGGGTAGATTCCATTCCAATCCATTCCATTCGGTTCCATTCCATTCTATTCCAATCTATTCCATTCCATTCCATTCCATTCCTTTCTACTCTTGTAGATTCCATACCATTCCAATCCATTCCTTTCCGTTCTAGTCGGGTAGATTCCATTCCATTCCATTCCATTAAATTCTGTTCAAATCGGGTAGATTCCATACCACTCCATTCCATTCCATTCCATTCCATTCCATTCCGTTCTACTCGGGTAGTTTCCATTCCATTGCATTCCATTCCATTCCATTCCATTCTATTCCATAGCGTTCCTTTCCATTCCATTCCATTCCATTGCATTCCATTCCTTTCTACTCGTGTAAATTCCATACCATTCCATTCCATTCCATTCCGTTCTACTCGGGTAGGTTCCATTCCATTCCATCCCATTCCATTCTGTTCCATTCCGTTCCATTCCATTCCATTCCATGCCATTCCATTCCATTCCATTCCATTCCACTCCGTTCTACTAGGGTAGATTCCATACCATTCCATTCCATTCTATTCCGTTCTAGTCGGGTAGATTACATATGATTCCATTCCTTTCCATTCCATTCTATTCCTTTCCATTCCATTGCATTCCATTCCATTCCATTCCTCTCAATTCGATTCTGTTTAACCCGGGTTGATTCCATACCTTTCAACTCCTTTGCATTCCATTCCATTCCATTCCATTCTGTTCAACTCGAGTAGATTCCATACCATTCCATTACATTCCATTCCAGTCCATTTCATTCCATTCCGTTCTACTCGGGTAGTTTCCATTCCATTGCATTCCATTCCATTCCATTCCATTCTATTCCATACCGTTCCTTTCCATTCCATTCCATTCCATTGCATTCCATTCCTTTCTACTCGTGTAAATTCCATACCATTCCATTCCATTCCATTCCGTTCTACTCGGGTAGGTTCCATTCCATTCCATTCCATTCCATTCTGTTCCATTCCGTTCCATTCCATTCCATTCCATGCCATTCCATTCGATTCCATTCCATTCCGTTCTACTATGGTAGATTCCATACCATTCCAATCCATTCCATTCCGTTCTAGTCGGGTAGATTCCATTCGATTCCATTCCATTCCATTCCATTCTATTTCTTTCCATTCCATTGCATTCCATTCCATTCCATTCCACTCAATTCGATTCTGTTCAAACCGGGTAGATTCCATACATTTCCATTCCTTTGCATTCCATTCCATTCCATTCCATTCCATTCCATTCCATTCCATTCCATTCCATTCCGTTCTACTGGGGTACATTCCATTCCATTCCATTCCGTTCTATTCCACTATGGTCCATTCCATTCCATTCCATTCCATTCCATTCCATTCCATTCCATTCCATTCCATCCCGTTCTACTCTGGTAGATTCCATACCATTCCAATCCGTTCCATTCCGTTGTACTCGGGTAGATTCCATTCCATTCCATTCCATTGCATTCCATTCCATTCCATTCCATTCCATTCTACTCCATTCCATTCCATTCCATTCCATTCCATTCCATTCCATTCCATTCCATTCCATTCCAATCCATTCCAATCTACTCGGGTAGTTGCTATACCATTCCATTACATTCCATTCCTTTCTAGTCGGGTAGATTCCTTTCAATTCCATTCCATTCCATTCCATTCTATTCCTTTCCGTTCCATTAGATTCCATTCCATCCCATACCACTAAATTCGATTCTGTTCAACCCGGGTAGATTCCATACCTTTCCATTCCTTTGCATTCCATTCCATTCCATTCCATTCTATTTGTACCGTTCCTTTCCATTCCATTCCATTCCATTACATTCCATTCCTTTCTACTCGTGTAAATTCCATACCATTCCATTCCATTCCATTCCGTTCTACTCTGGTAGGTTCCATTCCATTCCATTACATTCCATTCTGTTCCATTCCGTTCCATTCCATTCCATTCCATTCCATGCCATTCCATTCCATTCCATTCCATTCCATTCCATTCCTTTCCATTCCATTCCATTCCATTCCATTCCGTTCTACTAGGGTAGATTCCATAGCATTCCATTCCATTCCATTCCGTTCTAGTCGGGTAGATTCCATTCGATTCCATTCCATTCCATTCCATTCTATTCCTTTCCATTCCATTGCATTCCATTCCATTCCATTCCACTCAATTCGATTCTGTTCAACCCGGGTAGATTCCATACCTTTCCAGTCCTTTGCATTCCATTCCATTCCATTCCATTCCATTCCATTCCATTCCATTCCATTCCATTCCATGCCATTCCATTCCATTCCGTTCTACTAGGGTAGATTCCATTCTATTCCATTCCATTCTATTCCACTCTGTTCCATTCCATTCCATTCCATTCCATTCCATTCCATTCCATTCCATTCCATTCCATTCCATTCCATTCCATTCCATTCCATCCCGTTCTACTCTGGTAGATTCCATACCATTCCAATCCATTCCATTCCGTTCTAGTCGGGTAGATTCCATTCCAATCCACTCCATTCCATTCCATTCCATTCCATTCCATTCCATTCCATTCTACTCGAGTAGATTCCATTCCATTCCAGTCCATTCCATTGCATTCCAATCTATTCCATTCCGTTGCATTCCATTCCTTTCGATTCCATTCCATTCTACTCGGGTAGATTACATTCAGTTCCCTTCCATTCCGTTCCGTTCCGTGCCATTATTTTCGGGTAGATTCTATTCCGTTCCATTCCATTCCATTATATTCCATTCCATTACTTTCCATTCCATTCCATTCTATTCTGCTCGGGGAGATTCCATTACATTCCATTTCATTCCATTCCATTCCATTCCATTGCATTCCCATAAATTACATTCTACATGTGCACATTCCATTCCATTCCTTTCCATTCCATTCCATTCCATTCCATTTCATTCCATTCCGTTCTTCTCATGTAGATTCCATTACGTTCCGATCCGTTCCATTCCGTTGTACTCGGGAAGATTCCATTCCATTCCTTTCCTTTGCATTCCATTCCATTCCATTCCATTCCATTCCATTCCATTCCATTCCATTCCATTCTACTCGGGTAGATGCTCTACCATTCCATGCCATTCCATTCCGTTCTAGTCTGGTAGATTCCATTCATTTCCATTCCATTCCATTCCATTCTATTCCTTTCCGTTCCATTGCATTCCATTCCAGTCCATTCCATTCAATTCGATTCTGTTCAACCCGGGTAGATTCCGTACCATTCCATTCCTTTGCATTCCATTCCATTCCATTCCATTCCATTCCATTCCATTCCATTCCATTCCACTCCATTAGGTTCTACTCCGGTAGATTCCATTCCATTCCATTCCATTCGGTTCCATTCCATTCCATTCCAATCCATTCCATTCCATTCCATTCCGTTCTACTCTGGTAGATTCCATACCATTCCAATCCATTCCTTTCCGTTCTAGTCGGGTGGATTCCATTCCATTCCATTCCATTCGGTTCCATTCCATTCCATTCCATTCCATTCCATTCCATTCCATTCCATTCCATTCAATTCTACTCGAGTAGATTCCATTCAATTCCATTCCATTCGATTCCATTCCATTCCATTGCATTCCATTCCATTCCATTCCGTTCCGTTCCATTCCTTTCGATTCCATTCCATTCTACTCGGGTAGATTAAATTCAGTTCCCTTCCGTTCCGTTCCATTCCGTGCCATTCTTTTCGGGTAGATTCTATTCCGTTTCATTCCATTCCATTACATTCCATTCCATTCCTTTCCATTCCATTCCATTCTATTCTGCTCGGGGAGATTCCATTACATTCCATTTCATTCCATTCCATTCCATTCCATTGCATTCCCATAAATTACATTCTACCTGTGCACATTCCATTCCATTCCTTTCCATTCCATTCCATTCCATTCCATTTCATTCCATTCCGTTCTTCTCATGTAGATTCTATTACGTTCCGATCAGTTCCATTCCGTTGTACTAGGGTAGATTCCATTCCATTCCATTCCATTGCATTCCATTCCATTCCATTCCATTCCATTTTATTCTATTCCATTCCATTCCATTCCATTCCATTCCATTCCATTCCATTCCATTCCATTCCATTCTACTCGGGTAGATACTATACCATTCCATTCCATTCCATTCCGTTCTAGTCAGGTAGATTCCATTCCATTCCATTCCATTCCATTCCATTCTATTCCTTTCCGTTCCATTGCATTCCATTCCAGTCCATTCCAATCAATTCGATTCTGTTCAACCCGGGTAGATTCCATTCCATTCCATTCCTTTGAATTCCATTCCATTCCATTCCATTCCATTCAATTCCATTCCATTCCATTCCACTCCATTAGGTTCTACTCGGGTAGATTCCATTCCAATCCATTCCATTCGGTTCCATTCCATTCTATTCCAATCCATTCCATTCCATTCCGTTCCATTCCTTTCTACTCTGGTAGATTCCATACCATTCCAATCCATTCCTTTCCGTTCTAGTCGGGTAGATTCCATTCCATTCCATTCCATTAAATTCTGTGCAACTCGGGTAGATTCCATACCACTCCATTCCATTCCATTCCATTCCATTCCATTCCATTCCATTCCATTCCGTTCTACTCGGGTAGTTTCCATTTCATTGCATTCCATTCCATTCCATTCCATTCCATTCTATTCCATACCGTTCCTTTCCATTCCATTCCATTCCATTGCATTTCATTCCTTTCTACTCGTGTAAATTCCATACCATTCCATTCCATTCCATTCCGTTCTACTCGGGTAGGTTCCATTCCATTCCATTCCATTCCATTCCATTGTGTTCCATTCCGTTCCATTCCATTCTATTCCATGCCATTCCATTCCATTCCATTCCGTTCTACTAGGGTAGATTCCATAACATTCCATTCCATTCCATTCCGTTCTAGTCGGGTAGATTACATTCGATTCCATTCCTTTCCATTCCATTCTATTCCTTTCCATTCCATTGCATTCCGTTCCATTCCATTCCACTCAATTCGATTCTGTTTAACCCGGGTAGATTCCATACCTTTCCATTCCTTTGCATTCCATTCCATTCCATTCCATTCTGTTCAACTCGGGTAGATTCCATACCATTCCATTCCATTCCATTCCAGTCCATTCCATTCCATTCCGTTCTACTCGTGTAGTTTCCATTCCATTGCATTCCATTCCATTCCATTCCATTCTATTCCATACCGTTCCTTTCCATTCCATTCCATTCCATTGCATTCCATTCCTTTCTACTTGTGTAAATTCCATACCATTCCATTCCATTCCATTCCGTTCTACTCGGGTAGGTTCCATTCCATTCCATTCCATTCCATTCTGTTCCATTCCGTTCCATTCCATTCCATTCCATGCCATTCCATTCCATTCCATTCCATTCCGTTCTACTAGGGTAGATTCCATACCATTCCATTCCATTCCATTCCGTTCTAGTCGGGTAGATTCCATTCGATTCCATTCTATTCCATTCCATTCTATTTCTTTCCATTCCATTGCATTCCATTCCATTACATTCCACTCAATTCGATTCTGTTCAAACCGGGTAGATTCCATACCTTTCCATTCCTTTGCATTCCATTCCATTCCATTCCATTCCGTTCTACTGGGGTTGATTCCATTCCATTCCATTCCTTTGTATTCCACTCTGTTCCTTTCCATTCCATTCCATTCCATTCCATTCCAATACATTCCATTCCATTCCATTCCATTCCATTCCATTCCATCCCGTTCTACTCTGGTAGATTCCATACCATTCCAATCCATTCCATTCCGTTCTAGTCTGGTAGATTCCATTCCATTCCATTCCATTCCATTCCATTCTATTCCGTTCTACTCGAGTAGATTCCATTCCATTCCATTTCATTCCATTGCATTCCATTCTAATCCATTCCGTTCCGTTCCATTCCTTTCAATTCCACTCCATTCTACTCGGGGAGATTACATTCAGTTCTCTTCCGTTCCGTTCCGTTCCGTGCCATTCTTTTCGGGTAGATTCTATTCCGTTACATTCCATTCCATTCCATTCCATTCCATTCCATTCCATTCCATTCCATTCCTTTCCATTCCATTCCATTCTATTCTGCTCGGGGAGATTCCATTACATTCCATTTCATTCCATTCCATTCCATTCCATTGCATTCCCATAAATTACATTCTACATGTGCACATTCCATTCCATTCCTTTCCATTCCATTCCATTCCATTCCATTCCATCTCATTCCATTCCGTTCTTCTCATATAGATTCCATTACATTCCGATCCGTTCCATTCCGTTGTACTCGGGTAGATTCCATTCCATTCCATTCCATTGCATTCCATTCCATTCCATTCCATTCCATTCTATTCCATTCCATTCCATTCCATTCCATTCCATTCCATTCCATTCCATTCCAATCCATTCCATTCCATTCTACTCGGGTAGATGCTATACCATTCCATTACATTCCATTCCTTTCTAGTCCGGTAGATTCCATTCAATTCCATTCCATTCCATTCCATTCTATTCCTTTCCGTTCCATTAGATTCCATTCCATCCCATACCACTAAATTCGATTCTGTTCAACCCGGGTAGATTCCATACCTTTCCATTCCTTTGCATTCCATTCCATTCCATTCCATTCTGTTCAACTCGTGGAGATTCCATACCATTCCATTCCATTCCATTCCATTCCATTCCATTCCATTCCATTCCGTTCTACTCGGGTAGTTTCCATTGCATTGCATTCCATTCCATTCCATTCCATTCTATTTGTACCGTTCCTTTCCATTCCATTCCATTCCATTGCATTCCATTCCTTTCTACTCCTGTAAATTCCATACCATTCCATTCCATGCCATTCCGTTCTACTCTGGTAGGTTCCATTTAATTCCATTCCATTCCATTCTGTTCCATTCCGTTCCATTCCATTCCATTCCATTCCATGCCATTCCATTCCATTCCATTCCATTCCATTCCATTCCATTCCATTCCATTCCGTTCTACTAGGGTAGATTCCATAGCATTCCATTCCATTCCATTCCGTTCTAGATGGGTAGATTCCATTCGATTCCATTCCATTCCATTCCATTCTATTCCTTTCCATTCCATTGCATTCCATTCCATTCCATTCCACTCAATTCTATTCTGTTCAACCCGGGTAGATTCCATACCTTTCCAGTCCTTTGCATTCCATTCCATTCCATTCCATTCCATTCCATTCCATTCCATTCCATTAAATTCCATTCCATTCCATTCCGTTCTACTGGGGTAGATTCCGTTCTATTCCATTCCATTCTATTCCACTCTGTTCCATTCCATTCCATTCCATTCCAATCCACTCCATTCCATTCCATTCCATTCCATTCCATTCTACTCGAGTAGATTCCACTCCATTCCAGTCCATTCCATTGCATTCCATTCTATTCCATTCCGTTCCATTCCATTCCTTTCGATTCCATTCCATTCTACTCGGGTAGATTACATTCAGTTCCCTTCCGTTCCGTTCCGTTCCGTGCCATTCTTTTCGCGTAGATTCTATTCCGTTCCATTCCATGCCATTATATTCCATTCCATTCTTTCCATTCCATTCCATTCTATTCTGCTCGGGGAGATTCCATTACATTCCATTCCATTCCATTCCATTCCATTCCATTGCATTCCATTAATTACATTCTACATGTGCACATTCCATTCCATTCCTTTCCATTCCATTCCATTCCATTCCATTTCATTCCATTCCGTTCTTCTCATGTAGATTCCATTACGTTCCGATCCGTTCCATTCCGTTGTACTCGGGTAGATTTCATTCCATTCCATTCCATTCTATTCCATTCCATTCTATTCCATTAAATTCCATTCCATTCCATTCCATTCCATTCCATTCCATTCCATTCCATTCCATTCCATTCCATTCTACTCGGGTAGATGTTATACCATTCCATTACATTCCATTACTTTCTAGTCGGGTAGATTCCATTCAATTCCATTCCATTCCATTCCATTCTATTCCTTTCCGTTCCATTGCATTCCATTCCATTCCATACCACTCAATTCGATTCTGCTCAACCCGGGTAGATTGCATACCTTTCCAGTCCTTTGCATTCCATTCCATTCCATTCCATTCTGTTCAACTCGGGTAGATTCCATACCATTCCATTCCATTCCATTTCGTTCTACTCGGGTAGTTTCCATTGCATTGCATTCCATTCCATTCTATTTGTACCGTTCCTTTCCATTCCATTCCATTCCATTGCATTCCATTCCTTTCTACTCGTTTAAATTCCATACCATTTCATTCCATTCCATTCCGTTCTACTCGGGTAGGTTCCATTCCATTCCATTCCATTCCATTCTGTTCCATTCCGTTCCATTCCATTCCATTCCATGCCATTCCATTCCATTCCATTCCATTCCATTCCATTCCATTCCATTCCATTCCATTCCATTCCATTCCATTCCATTCCGTTCTACTAGGGTAGATTCCATACCATTCCATTCCATTCCATTCCGTTCTAGTCTGGTAGATTCCATTCGATTCCATTCCATTCAATTCCATTCTATTCCTTTCCATTCCATTGCATTCCATTCCATTCCATTCCACTCAATTCGATTCTGTTCAACCCGCGTAGATTCCATACCTTTCCATTCTTTGCATTCCAATCCAATCCATTCCATTCCATTCCATTCCATTCCATTCCATTCCATTCCATTCCATTCCATTCCGTTCTAATGGGGTAGATTCGATTCCATTCCATTCCATTCTATTCCACTCTGTTCCATTCCATTCCATTCCATTCCATTCCATTCCATTCCATTCCATCACGTTCTACTCTGGTAGATTCCATACCATTCCAATCCATTCCATTCCGTTCTAGTCGGGTAGATTCCATTCCAATCCATTCCTTTGCATTCCATTCCATTCCCTTCCATTCCATTCCATTCCATTCCATTCCATTCCGTTCCTCTCATGTAGATTCCATTACGTTCCGATCCGTTCCATTCCGTTGTACTCGGGTAGATTTCATTCCATTCCATTCCATTCTATTCCATTCCATTCCATTCCTTTGCATTCCATTCCATTCCATTCCATTCCATTCCATTCCATTCCATTCCATTCCATTCCATTCTACTCGGGTAGATGCTATACCATTCCATTCCATTCCATTCCGTTCTAGTCGGGTAGATTCCGTTCAATTCCATTCCATTCCATTCCATTCTATTCCTTTCCGTTCCATTGCATTCCATTCCAGTCCATTCCATTCAATTCGATTCTGTTCAACCCGGGTAGATTCCATACCATTCCATTCCTTTGCATTCCATTCCATTCCATTCATTTCCATTCTATTCCATTCCATTCCATTCCATTCCATTCCATTCCATTCCACTCCATTAGGTTCTACTCGGGTAGATTCCATTCCATTCCATTCCATTCGGTTCCATTCCATTCCATTCCAATCCATTCCATTCCATTCCATTCCGTTCTACTCTTGTAGATTCCATACCATTCCAATCCATTCCTTTCCGTTCTACTCGGTTAGATTCCATTACATTCCATTCCATTCCATTCTGTTCAACTCGGGTAGATTCCATACCATTCCATTCCATTCCATTCCATTCCATTCAATTTCGTTCTACTCGGGTAGTTTCCATTCCATTGCATTCCATTCCATTCCGTTCCATTCTATTCCATACCGTTCCTTTCCATTCCATTCCATTCCATTCCATTCCATTCGATTCCATTCCATTCCATTCCGTTCTTCTCATGCAGATTCCATTCCATTCCGATAAGTTCCATTCGGTTGTACTCGGGTAGATTCCATTCCATTCCATTCCAAAGCATTCCATTAAATTCCATTCCATTCCTTTCCATTCTATTCCATTCCATTCCATTCCATTCCATTCCATTGTAATCGTGGATATTCCATTGAATTCCATTGCATTACTTTCCATTCCGTTCCATTCCATTCCATTCCTTTCTAATCGGGTACATTCCACTCCGTTCTGTTCCATTCCGTTCCGTTCCATTCTACTTGGGTAGATTCCATTCCATTCCATTCCATTCCATTCCATTCCATTCCATTCCATTCCATTCCATTCCATTCTATTCCATTCCATTCCATTCCATTCCATTCCCTTCCATTACACTCCATTCTATTCCATTCCATTCCGTTGCGTTCTTCTCGGGTCCTTTAAATTCCATTCCATTCCATTCCATTCCATTCCATTCCATTCCATTCCATTCCATTCCATTCCATTCCATTCCATTCTGTTCTCCTCGGTTAGATTCCATTCCATTCCGTTCCGTTCCGTTCCGTTCCGTTACATTCCATTCCGTTACATTCCATTCCATTCCGTTCCATTCCGTTCCATTCCATTCCATTCCATTCCGTTCTACTCGGGTAGATTCCATTCCATTCCATTCCATTCCATTCCATTCCATTCCACTCGGGTAGATTCCTTTCGATTCCATATTATTCCATTCCATTCTATTCCTTTCCGTTCCATTCCATTCCATTCCATGCCATTCCATTCCATTCCATTCCATTCCGTTCTACTAGGGTAGATTCCAACCATTCCATTCCATTCCATTCCGTTCTAGTCGGGTAGATTCCATTCGATTCCATTCCATTCCATTCCATTCTATTCCTTTCCATTCCATTGCATTCCATTCCATTCCATTCCACTCAATTCGATTCTGTTCATACCGGGTAGATTCCATACCTTTCCATTCCTTTGCATTCCATTCCATTCCATTCCATTCTATTCCATTCCATTCCATTCCATTCCATTCCATTCCATTCCATTCCATTCCGTTCTACTTGGGTAGATTCCATTCCATTCCATTCCATTCTATTCCACTCTGTTCCATTCCTTTCCATTCCATTCCATTCCATTCCATTCCATTCCATTCCATTCCATTCCATCCCGTTCTACTCTGGTAGATTCCTTACCATTCCAATCCATTCCATTCCGCTCTAGTCGGGTAGATTCCATTCCATTCCATTCCATTCCATTCCATTCTATTCCATTCTACTCGAGTAGATTCCATTCCATTCCATTCCATTCCATTCCATTGCATTCCATTCTATTCCATTCCGTTCCGTTCCATTCCGTTCGATTCCATTCAATTCTACTCGGGGAGATTACATTCAGTTCCCTTCCGTTCCGTTCCGTTCCGTGCCATTCTTTTCGGGTAGATTCAATTCCGTTACATTCCAGTCCATTACATTCCATTCCATTCCTTTCCATTCCATTCCATTCTATTCTGCTCGGGGAGATTCCATTACATTCCATTTCATTCCATTCCATTCCATTCCATTGCATTACCATAAATTACATTCTACATGTGCACATTCCATTCCATTCCTTTCCATTCCATTCCATTCCATTCCATTCCATTCCATTCCATTCCATTTCATTCCATTCCGTTCTTCTCATGTAGATTCCATTACGTTCCGATCCGTTCCATTCCGTTGTACTCGGGTAGATTCCATTCCATTCCATTCCATTGCATTCCATTCCATTTCATTCCATTCCATTCTATTCCATTCCATTCCATTCCATTAAATTCCATTCCATTCCATTCCATTCCATTCCATTCCATTCCATTCCATTCCATTCCATTCTACTCGGGTAGATGCTATACCATTCCATTACATTCCATTCCTTTCTAGTCGGGTAGATTCCATTCAATTTCATTCCATTCCATTCCATTCTATTCCTTTCCGTTCCATTGCATTCCATTCCATTCCATACCACTCAATTCGATTCTGTTCAACCCGGGTAGATTCCATACCTTTCCATTCCTTTGCATTCCATTCCATTCCATTCCTTTCTGTTCAACTCGGGTAGATTCCATACCATTCCATTCCATTCCATTCCGTTCTACTCGGATAGTTTCCATTGCATTGCATTCCATTCCATTCCATTCCATTCTATTTGTACCGTTCCTTTCCATTCCATTCCATTCCATTGCATTCCATTCCTTTCTACTCGTGTAAATTCCACACCATTTCATTCCATTCCATTCCGTTCTACTCGGGTAGGTTCCATTCCATTCCATTCCATTCCATTCTGTTCCATTCCGTTCCATTCCATTCCATTTCTTGCCATTCCATTCCATTCCATTCCATTCCATTCCATTCCATTCCGTTCCATTCCATTCCGTTCTACTAGGGTAGATTCCATACCATTCCATTCCATTCCGTTCCGTTCTAGTCGGGTAGATTCCATTCGATTCCATTCCATTCAATTCCATTCTTTTCCTTTCCATTCCATTGCAATAAATTCCATTCCACTCCACTCCATTCGATTCTGTTCAACCCGGGTAGATTCCATACCTTTCCATTCTTTGCATTCCATTCCATTCCATTCCATTCCATTCCATTCCATTCTGTTCTAATGGGGTAGATTCGATTCCATTCCATTCCATTCTATTCCACTCTGTTCCATTCCATTCCATTCCATTCCATTCCATTCCATTCCATTCCATTCCATTCCATTCCATTCCATTCCATTCCATTCAATTCCATTCCATCCCGTTCTACTCTGGTAGATTCCATACCATTCCAATCCATTCCATTCCGTTCTAGTCGGGTAGATTCCATTCCAATCCACTCCATTCCATTCCATTCCATTCCATTCCATTCTAGTCGAGTAGATTCCATTCCATTCCAGTCCATTCCATTGCATTCCATTCTATTCCATTCCGTTCCATTCCATTCCTTTCGATTCCATTCCATTCTACTCGGGTAGATTACATTCAGTTCCCTTCCATTCCGTTCCGTTCCATGCCATTCTTTTCGGGTAGATTCTATTCCGTTCCATTCCATTCCATTACATTCCATTCCATTCTTTCCATTCCATTCCATTCTATTCTGCTCGGGGAGATTCGATTCCATTCCATTTCATTCCATTCCATTCCATTGCATTGCATCCCCATAAATAACATTCTACATGTGCACATTCCATTCCATTCCTTTCCATTCCATTCCATTCCATTCCATTCCATTTCATTCCATTCCATTCCATTCCATTCCTTTCCATTCCATTCCATTCCATTCCGATCTACTCGGGTTTATTCCATTCCATTCCATTCTGTTCTCCTCGGTTAGATTCCATTCCATTCCGTTCCGTTCCGTTCCGTTCCGTTACATTCCATTCCGTTACATTCCATTCCATTCCGTTCCATTCCGTTCCATTCCATTCCATTCCATTCCGTTCTACTCGGGTAGATTCCATTCCATTCCATTCCATTCCATTCCATTCCATTCCACTCGGGTAGATTCCTTTCGATTCCATATTATTCCATTCCATTCTATTCCTTTCCGTTCCATTCCATTCCATTCCATGCCATTCCATTCCATTCCATTCCATTCCGTTCTACTAGGGTAGATTCCAACCATTCCATTCCATTCCATTCCGTTCTAGTCGGGTAGATTCCATTCGATTCCATTCCATTCCATTCCATTCTATTCCTTTCCATTCCATTGCATTCCATTCCATTCCATTCCACTCAATTCGATTCTGTTCATACCGGGTAGATTCCATACCTTTCCATTCCTTTGCATTCCATTCCATTCCATTCCATTCTATTCCATTCCATTCCATTCCATTCCATTCCATTCCATTCCATTCCATTCCATTCCGTTCTACTTGGGTAGATTCCATTCCATTCCATTCCATTCTATTCCACTCTGTTCCATTCCTTTCCATTCCATTCCATTCCATTCCATTCCATTCCATTCCATTCCATTCCATCCCGTTCTACTCTGGTAGATTCCTTACCATTCCAATCCATTCCATTCCGCTCTAGTCGGGTAGATTCCATTCCATTCCATTCCATTCCATTCCATTCTATTCCATTCTACTCGAGTAGATTCCATTCCATTCCATTCCATTCCATTCCATTGCATTCCATTCTATTCCATTCCGTTCCGTTCCATTCCGTTCGATTCCATTCAATTCTACTCGGGGAGATTACATTCAGTTCCCTTCCGTTCCGTTCCGTTCCGTGCCATTCTTTTCGGGTAGATTCAATTCCGTTACATTCCAGTCCATTACATTCCATTCCATTCCTTTCCATTCCATTCCATTCTATTCTGCTCGGGGAGATTCCATTACATTCCATTTCATTCCATTCCATTCCATTCCATTGCATTACCATAAATTACATTCTACATGTGCACATTCCATTCCATTCCTTTCCATTCCATTCCATTCCATTCCATTCCATTCCATTCCATTCCATTTCATTCCATTCCGTTCTTCTCATGTAGATTCCATTACGTTCCGATCCGTTCCATTCCGTTGTACTCGGGTAGATTCCATTCCATTCCATTCCATTGCATTCCATTCCATTTCATTCCATTCCATTCTATTCCATTCCATTCCATTCCATTAAATTCCATTCCATTCCATTCCATTCCATTCCATTCCATTCCATTCCATTCCATTCTACTCGGGTAGATGCTATACCATTCCATTACATTCCATTCCTTTCTAGTCGGGTAGATTCCATTCAATTTCATTCCATTCCATTCCATTCTATTCCTTTCCGTTCCATTGCATTCCATTCCATTCCATACCACTCAATTCGATTCTGTTCAACCCGGGTAGATTCCATACCTTTCCATTCCTTTGCATTCCATTCCATTCCATTCCTTTCTGTTCAACTCGGGTAGATTCCATACCATTCCATTCCATTCCATTCCGTTCTACTCGGATAGTTTCCATTGCATTGCATTCCATTCCATTCCATTCCATTCTATTTGTACCGTTCCTTTCCATTCCATTCCATTCCATTGCATTCCATTCCTTTCTACTCGTGTAAATTCCACACCATTTCATTCCATTCCATTCCGTTCTACTCGGGTAGGTTCCATTCCATTCCATTCCATTCCATTCTGTTCCATTCCGTTCCATTCCATTCCATTTCTTGCCATTCCATTCCATTCCATTCCATTCCATTCCATTCCATTCCGTTCCATTCCATTCCGTTCTACTAGGGTAGATTCCATACCATTCCATTCCATTCCGTTCCGTTCTAGTCGGGTAGATTCCATTCGATTCCATTCCATTCAATTCCATTCTTTTCCTTTCCATTCCATTGCAATAAATTCCATTCCACTCCACTCCATTCGATTCTGTTCAACCCGGGTAGATTCCATACCTTTCCATTCTTTGCATTCCATTCCATTCCATTCCATTCCATTCCATTCCATTCTGTTCTAATGGGGTAGATTCGATTCCATTCCATTCCATTCTATTCCACTCTGTTCCATTCCATTCCATTCCATTCCATTCCATTCCATTCCATTCCATTCCATTCCATTCCATTCAATTCCATTCCATCCCGTTCTACTCTGGTAGATTCCATACCATTCCAATCCATTCCATTCCGTTCTAGTCGGGTAGATTCCATTCCAATCCACTCCATTCCATTCCATTCCATTCCATTCCATTCTAGTCGAGTAGATTCCATTCCATTCCAGTCCATTCCATTGCATTCCATTCTATTCCATTCCGTTCCATTCCATTCCTTTCGATTCCATTCCATTCTACTCGGGTAGATTACATTCAGTTCCCTTCCATTCCGTTCCGTTCCATGCCATTCTTTTCGGGTAGATTCTATTCCGTTCCATTCCATTCCATTACATTCCATTTCATTCTTTCCATTCCATTCCATTCTATTCTGCTCGGGGAGATTCGATTCCATTCCATTTCATTCCATTCCATTCCATTGCATTGCATCCCCATAAATAACATTCTACATGTGCACATTCCATTCCATTCCTTTCCATTCCATTCCATTCCATTCCATTCCATTTCATTCCATTCCATTCCATTCCATTCCTTTCCATTCCATTCCATTCCATTCCGATCTACTCGGGTTTATTCCATTCCATTCCATTCCATTCCATTCCATTCCATTCCATTCCTTTCCATTCCATTCCATTCTATTCTGCTCGGGGAGATTCCATTACATTCCATTTCATTCCATTCCATTCCATTCCATTGCATTCCCATAAATTACATTCTACATGTGCACATTCCACTCCATTCCTTTCCATTCCATTCCATTCCATTCCATTCCATTCCATCTCATTCCATTCCGTTCTTCTCATATAGATTCCATTACATTCCGATCCGTTCCATTCCGTTGTACTCGGGTAGATTCCATTCCATTCCATTCCATTGCTTTCCATTCCATTCCATTCCATTCCATTCTATTCCATTCCATTCCATTCCATTCCATTCCATTCCATTCCATTCCATTCCATTCCATTCCATTCTACTCGGGTAGATGCTATACCATTCCATTACATTCCATTCCTTTCTAGTCCGGTAGATTCCATTCAATTCCATTCCATTCCATTCCATTCTATTCCTTTCCGTTCCATTAGATTCCATTCCATCCCATACCACTAAATTCGATTCTGTTCAACCCGGGTAGATTCCATACCTTTCCATTCCTTTGCATTCCATTCCATTCCATTCCATTCTGTTCAACTCGTGGAGATTCCATGCCATTCCATTCCATTCCATTCCATTCCATTCCATTCCATTCCATTCCATTCCGTTCTACTCGGGTAGTTTCCATTGCATTGCATTCCATTCCATTCCATTCCATTCTATTTGTACCGTTCCTTTCCATTCCATTCCATTCCATTGCATTCCATTCCTTTCTACTCCTGTAAATTCCATACCATTCCATTCCATGCCATTCCGTTCTACTCTGGTAGGTTCCATTTAATTCCATTCCATTCCATTCTGTTCCATTCCGTTCCATTCCATTCCATTCCATTCCATGCCATTCCATTCCATTCCATTCCATTCCATTCCATTCCATTCCATTCCATTCCGTTCTACTAGGGTAGATTCCATAGCATTCCATTCCATTCCATTCCGTTCTAGTCGGGTAGATTCCATTCGATTCCATTCCATTCCATTCCATTCTATTCCTTTCCATTCCATTGCATTCCATTCCCTTCCATTCCACTCAATTCGATTCTGTTCAACCCGGGTAGATTCCATACCTTTCCAGTCCTTTGCATTCCATTCCATTCCATTCCATTCCATTCCATTCCATTCCATTCCATTCCATTAAATTCCATTCCATTCCATTCCGTTCTACTGGGGTAGATTCCATTCTATTCCATTCCATTCTATTCCACTCTGTTCCATTCCATTCCATTCCATTCCATTCCATTCCATTCCATTCCATTCCATCCCGTTCTACTCTGGTAGATTCCATACCATTCCAATCCATTCCATTCCTTTCTAGTCGGGTAGATTCCATTCCAATCCACTCCATTCCATTCCATTCCATTCCATTCCATTCTACTCGAGTAGATTCCACTCCATTCCAGTCCATTCCATTGCATTCCATTCTATTCCATTCCGTTCCATTCCATTCCTTTCGATTCCATTCCATTCTACTCGGGTAGATTACATTCAGTACCCTTCCGTTCCGTTCCGTTCCGTGCCATTCTTTTCGCGTAGATTCTATTCCGTTCCATTCCATGCCATTATATTCCATTCCATTCTTTCCATTCCATTCCATTCTATTCTGCTCGGGGAGATTCCATTACATTCCATTCCATTCCATTCCATTCCATTCCATTGCATTCCATTAATTACATTCTACATGTGCACATTCCATTCCATTCCTTTCCATTCCATTCCATTCCATTCCATTTCATTCCATTCCGTTCTTCTCATGTAGATTCCATTACGTTCCGATCCGTTCCATTCCGTTGTACTCGGGTAGATTTCATTCCATTCCATTCCATTCTATTCCATTCCATTCTATTCCATTAAATTCCATTCCATTCCATTCCATTCCATTCCATTCCATTCCATTCCATTCCATTCTACTCGGGTAGATGTTATACCATTCCATTACATTCCATTACTTTCTAGTCGGGTAGATTCCATTCAATTCCATTCCATTCCATTCCATTCTATTCCTTTCCGTTCCATTGCATTCCATTCCATTCCATACCACTCAATTCGATTCTGCTCAACCCGGGTAGATTGCATACCTTTCCAGTCCTTTGGATTCCATTCCATTCCATTCCATTCTGTTCAACTCGGGTAGATTCCATACCATTCCATTCCATTCCATTCCGTTCTACTCGGGTAGTTTCCATTGCATTGCATTCCATTCCATTCTATTTGTACCGTTCCTTTCCATTCCATTCCATTCCATTGCATTCCATTCCTTTCTACTCGTTTAAATTCCATACCATTTCATTCCATTCCATTCCGTTCTACTCGGGTAGGTTCCATTCCATTCCATTCCATTCCATTCTGTTCCATTCCGTTCCATTCCATTCCATTCCATGCCATTCCATTCCATTCCATTCCATTTCATTCCATTCCATTCCATTCCATTCCGTTCTACTAGGGTAGATTCCATACCATTCCATTCTTTCCATTCCGTTCTAGTCTGGTAGATTCCATTCGATTCCATTCCATTCAATTCCATTCTATTCCTTTCCATTCCATTGCATTCCATTCCATTCCATTCCACTCAATTCGATTCTGTTCAACCCGGGTAGATTCCATACCTTTCCATTCTTTGCATTCCAATCCAATCCATTCCATTCCATTCCATTCCATTCCATTCCATTCCATTCCATTCCATTCCGTTCTAATGGGGTAGATTCGATTCCATTCCATTCCATTCTATTCCACTCTGTTCCATTCCATTCCATTCCATTCCATTCCATTCCATTCCATTCCATTCCATTCCATTCCATTCCATTCCATCACGTTCTACTCTGGTAGATTCCATACCATTCCAATCCATTCCATTCCGTTCTAGTCGGGTAGATTCCATTCCAATCCACTCCATTCCATTCCATTCCATTCCATTCTACTCGAATAGATTCCATTCCATTCCAGTCCATTCCATTGCATTCCATTCTATTCCATTCCGTTCCATTCCATTCCTTTCGATTCCATTCCATTCTACTCGGGTAGATTACATTCAGTTCCCTTCCGTTCCGTTCCATTCCGTGCCATTCTTTTCGGGTAGATTCTATTCCGTTCCATTCCATTCCATTACATTCCATTCCATTCTTTCCATTCCATTCCATTCTATTCTGCTCGGGGAGATTCCATTCCATTCCATTTCATTCCATTCCATTCCATTACATTACATTCCCATAAATAACAGTCTACATGTGCACATTCCATTCCATTCCTTTCCATTCCATTCCATTCCATTCCATTTCATTCCATTCCGTTCTTCTCATGTAGATTCCATTACGTTCCGATCCGTTCCATTCCATTGTACTCGGGTAGATTCCATTCCATTCCATTCCTTTGCATTCCATTCCATTCCATTCCATTCCATTCCATTCCATTCCATTCCATTCCATTCCATTCTACTCGGGTAGATGCTATACCATTCCATTCCATTCCATTCCGTTCTAGTCGGGTAGATTCCGTTCAATTCCATTCCATTCCATTCCATTCTATTCCTTTCCGTTCCATTGCATTCCATTCCAGTCCATTCCATTCAATTCGATTCTGTTCAACCCGGGTAGATTCCATACCATTCCATTCCTTTGCATTCCATTCCATTCCATTCATCTCCATTCCATTCCATTCCATTCCATTCCATTCCATTCCATTCCACTCCATTAGGTTCTACTCGGGTAGATTCCATTCCATTCCATTCCATTCGGTTCCATTCCATTCCATTCCAATCCATTCCATTCCATTCCATTCCGTTCTACTCTTGTAGATTCCATACCATTCCAATCCATTCCTTTCCGTTCTACTCGGTTAGATTCCATTACATTCCATTCCATTCCATTCTGTTCAACTCGGGTAGATTCCATACCATTCCATTCCATTCCATTCCATTCCATTCAATTTCGTTCTACTCGGGTAGTTTCCATTCCATTGCATTCCATTCCATTCCGTTCCATTCTATTCCATACCGTTCCTTTCCATTCCATTGCATTCCATTCCATTCCATTCCATTCCATTCGATTCCATTCCATTCCATTCCGTTCTTCTCATGCAGATTCCATTCGGTTCCGATAAGTTCCATTCGGTTGTACTCGGGTAGATTCCATTCCATTCCATTCCAAAGCATTCCATTAAATTCCATTCCATTCCTTTCCATTCTATTCCATTCCATTCCATTCCATTCCATTCCATTGTAATCGTGGATATTCCATTGAATTCCATTGCATTACTTTCCATTCCGTTCCATTCCATTCCATTCCTTTCTAATCGGGTACATTCCACTCCGTTCTGTTCCATTCCGTTCCGTTCCATTCTACTTGGGTAGATCCCATTCCATTCCATTCCATTCCATTCCATTCCATTCCATTCTATTCCATTCCATTCCATTCCATTCCATTCCCTTCCATTACACTCCATTCTATTCCATTCCATTCCGTTCCGTTCTTCTCGGGTCCTTTAAATTCCATTCCATTCCATTCCATTCCATTCCATTCCATTCCATTCCATTCTGTTCTACTCGGTTAGATTCCATTCCATTCCGTTCCGTTCCGTTCCGTTCCGTTACATTCCATTCCGTTACATTCCATTCCATTCCGTTCCATTCCGTTCCATTCCATTCCATTCCATTCCGTTCTACTCGGGTAGATTCCATTCCATTCCATTCCATTCCATTCCATTCCATTCCACTCGGGTAGATTCCTTTCGATTCCATGCTATTCCATTCCATTCTATTCCTTTCCGTTCCATTCCATTCCATTCCATGCCATTCCATTCCATTCCATTCCATTCCGTTCTACTAGGGTAGATTCCAACCATTCCATTCCATTCCATTCCGTTCTAGTCGGGTAGATTCCATTCGATTCCATTCCATTCCATTCCATTCTATTTCTTTCCATTCCATTGCATTCCATTCCATTCCATTCCACTCAATTCGATTCTGTTCATACCGGGTAGATTCCATACCTTTCCATTCCTTTGCATTACATTCCATTCCATTCCATTCTATTCCATTCCATTCCATTCCATTCCATTCCGTTCTACTTGGGTAGATTCCATTCCATTCCATTCCATTCTATTCCACTCTGTTCCATTCCTTTCCATTCCATTCCATTCCATTCCATTCCATTCCATTCCATTCCATCCCGTTCTACTCTGGTAGATTCCTTACCATTACAATCCATTCCATTCCGTTCTAGTCGGGTAGATTCCATTCCATTCCATTCCATTCCATTCCATTCTATTCCATTCTACTCGAGTAGATTCCATTCCATTCCATTCCATTCCATTCCATTGCATTCCATTCTATTCCATTCCGTTCCGTTCCATTCCGTTCGATTCCATTCAATTCTACTCGGGGAGATTACATTCAGTTCCCTTCCGTTCCGTTCCGTTCCGTGCCATTCTTTTCGGGTAGATTCAATTCCGTTACATTCCAGTCCATTACATTCCATTCCATTCCTTTCCATTCCATTCCATTCTATTCTGCTCGGGGAGATTCCATTACATTCCATTTCATTCCATTCCATTCCATTCCATTGCATTACCATAAATTACATTCTACATGTGCACATTCCATTCCATTCCTTTCCATTCCATTCCATTCCATTCCATTCCATTCCATTCCATTCCATTCCATTTCATTCCATTCCGTTCTTCTCATGTAGATTCCATTACGTTCCGATCCGTTCCATTCCGTTGTACTCGGGTAGATTCCATTCCATTCCATTCCATTGCATTCCATTCCATTTCATTCCATTCCATTCTATTCCATTCCATTCCATTCCATTAAATTCCATTCCATTCCATTCCATTCCATTCCATTCCATTCCATTCCATTCCATTCCATTCTACTCGGGTAGATGCTATACCATTCCATTACATTCCATTCCTTTCTAGTCGGGTAGATTCCATTCAATTTCATTCCATTCCATTCCATTCTATTCCTTTCCGTTCCATTGCATTCCATTCCATTCCATACCACTCAATTCGATTCTGTTCAACCCGGGTAGATTCCATACCTTTCCATTCCTTTGCATTCCAT
This sequence comes from Gorilla gorilla gorilla, assembly GCF_029281585.2. Classification (NCBI taxonomy): domain Eukaryota; kingdom Metazoa; phylum Chordata; class Mammalia; order Primates; family Hominidae; genus Gorilla; species Gorilla gorilla. The sequence goes on from NC_073248.2 coordinate 48,201,414, forward strand.
TCCATTCTATTCCATTCTGTTCAAATCGGGTAGATTCCATACCATTCCATTCCATTCCATTCCGTTCTACTCGGATAGTTTCCATTGCATTGCATTCCATTCCATTCCATTCCATTCTATTTGTACCGTTCCTTTCCATTCCATTCCATTCCATTGCATTCCATTCCTTTCTACTCGTGTAAATTCCACACCATTTCATTCCGTTCCATTCCGTTCTACTCGGGTAGGTTCCATTCCATTCCATTCCATTCCATTCTGTTCCATTCCGTTCCATTCCATTCCATTCCATGCCATTCCATTCCATTCCATTCCATTCCATTCCATTCCATTTCGTTCCATTCCATTCCGTTCTACTAGGGTAGATTCCATACCATTCCATTCCATTCCGTTCCGTTCTAGTCGGGTAGATTCCATTCGATTCCATTCCATTCAATTCCATTCTTTTCCTTTCCATTCCATTGCAATAAATTCCATTCCACTCCACTCCATTCGATTCTGTTCAACCCGGGTAGATTCCATACCTTTCCATTCTTTGCATTCCATTCCATTCCATTCCATTCCATTCCATTCCATTCCATTCCATTCCATTCCATTCCATTCCATTCCGTTCTAATGGGGTAGATTCGATTCCATTCCATTCCATTCTATTCCACTCTGTTCCATTCCATTCCATTCCATTCCATTCCATTCCATTCCATTCCATTCCATTCCATTCCATTCCATTCCATTCCATTCAATTCCATTCCATCCCGTTCTACTCTGGTAGATTCCATACCATTCCAATCCATTCCATTCCGTTCTAGTCGGGTAGATTCCATTCCAATCCACTCCATTCCATTCCATTCCATTCCATTCCATTCTAGTCGAGTAGATTCCATTCCATTCCAGTCCATTCCATTGCATTCCATTCTATTCCATTCCGTTCCATTCCATTCCTTTCGATTCCATTCCATTCTACTCGGGTAGATTACATTCAGTTCCCTTCCATTCCGTTCCGTTCCATGCCATTCTTTTCGGGTAGATTCTATTCCGTTCCATTCCATTCCATTACATTCCATTCCATTCTTTCCATTCCATTCCATTCTATTCTGCTCGGGGAGATTCCATTCCATTCCATTTCATTCCATTCCATTCCATTGCATTGCATCCCCATAAATAACATTCTACATGTGCACATTCCATTCCATTCCTTTCCATTCCATTCCATTCCATTCCATTTCATTCCATTCCGTTCTCCTCATGTAGATTCCTTTACGTTCTGATCCGTTCCATTCCGTTGTACTCGGGTAGATTCCATTCCATTCCATTCCTTTGCATTCCATTCCATTCCATTCCATTCCATTCCATTCCATTCTACTCGGGTAGATGCTATACCATTCCATTCCATTCCATTCCGTTCTAGTCGGGTAGATTCCGTTCAATTCCATTCCATTCCATTCCATTCTATTCCTTTCCGTTCCATTGAATTCCATTCCAGTCCATTCCATTCAATTCGATTCTGTTCAACCCGGGTAGATTCCATACCATTCCATTCCTTTGCATTCCATTCCATTCCATTCCATTCCATTCCATTCCATTCCATTCCATTCCATTCCATTCCATTCCATTCCACTCCATTAGGTTCTACTCGGGTAGATTCCATTCCATTCCATTCCATTCGGTTCCATTCCATTCCATTCCAATCCATTCCATTCCATTCCATTCCGTTCTACTCTTGTAGATTCCATACCATTCCAATCCATTCCTTTCCGTTCTACTCGGTTACATTCCATTACATTCCATTCCATTCCATTCTGTTCAACTCGGGTAGATTCCATACCATTCCATTCCATTCCATTCCATTCCATTCCATTCAATTCCGTTCTACTCGGGTAGTTTCCATTCCATTGCATTCCATTCCATTCTATTCCATACCGTTCCTTTCCATTCCATTCCATTCTATTCCATTCCGTTCTTCTCATGCAGATTCCATTCCGTTCCGATAAGTTCCATTCTGTTGTACTCGGGTAGATTCCATTCCATTCCATTCCAAAACATTCCATTAAATTCCATTCCATTCCTTTCCATTCTATTCCATTCCATTCCATTCCATTCCATTCCATTTTAATCGTGGAGATTCCACTGAATTCCATTGAATTACTTTCCATTCCGTTCCATTCCATTCCATTCCGTTCTAATCGGGTACATTCCACTCTGTTCTGTTCCATTCCGTTCCGTTCCATTCTACTTGGGTAGATCCCATTCCATTCCATTCCATTCCATTCCATTCCATTCCATTCCATTCCATTCCATTCCATTCCATTCCATTCCATTCCATTCTATTCCATTCCATTCCATTCCATTCCATTCCATTCCCTTCCATTACACTCCATTCTATTCCATTCCATTCCGTTCCGGTCTTCTCGGGTCCTTTAAATTCCATTCCATTCCATTCCATTACATTACATTCTGTTCTACTCGGTTAGATTCCATTCCGTTCCGTTCCGTTCCGTTCCGTTCCGTTACATTTCATTCCGTTACATTCCATTCCATTCCGTTCCATTCCGTTCCATTCCATTCCATTCCATTCCGTTCTACTCGGGTAGATTCCATACCATTCCATACCATTCCATTCCATTCCACTCGGGTAAATTCCATTCGATTCCATTCTATTCCATTCCATTCTATTCCTTTCCATTCCATTGCATTCCATTCCATTCCATTCCACTCAATTCGATTCTGTTCAACCCGGGTAGATTCCATACCTTTCCATTCTTTGCATTCCATTCCATTCCATTCCATTCCATTCCATTCCATTCCATTCCATTCCATTCCATTCCGTTCTAATTGGGTAGATTCGATTCCATTCCATTCCATTCTATTCCACTCTGTTCCATTCCATTCCATTCCATTCCATTCCATTCCATTCCATTCCATTCCATTCCATTCCATCCCGTTCTACTCTGGTAGATTCCATGCCATTCCATTCCATTCCATTCCGTTCTAGTCGGGTAGATTCCATTCCAATCCACTCCATTCCATTCCATTCCATTCCATTCTACTCGAGTAGATTCCATTCCATTCCAGTCCATTCCATTGCATTCCATTCTATTCCATTCCGTTCCATTCCATTCCTTTCGATTCCATTCCATTCTACTCGGGTAGATTACATTCAGTTCCCTTCCGTTCCGTTCCGTTCCGTGCCATTCTTTTCGGGTAGATTCTATTCCGTTCCATTCCATTCCATTACATTCCATTCCATTCTTTCCATTTCATTCCATTCTATTCTGCTCGGGGAGATTCCATTCCATTCCATTTCATTCCATTCCATTCCATTCCATTGCATTCCCATAAATAACATTCTACATGTGCACATTCCATTCCATTCCTTTCCATTCCCTTCCATTCCATTCCATTTCATTCCATTCCGTTCTTCTCATGTAGATTCCATTACGTTCCGATCCGTTCCATTCCGTTGTACTCGGGTAGATTCCATTCCATTCCATTCCTTTGCATTCCATTCCATTCCATTCCATTCCATTCCATTCCATTCCATTCCATTCCATTCCATTCTACTCGGGTAGTTTCCATACCATTCCATTCCATTCCATTCCGTTCTAGTCGGGTAGATTCCGTTCAATTCCATTCCATTCCATTCCATTCTATTCCTTTCCGTTCCATTGCATTCCATTCCAGTCCATTCCATTCAATTCGATTCTGTTCAACCCGGGTAGATTCCATACCATTCCATTCCTTTGCATTCCATTCCATTCCATTCCATTCCATTCCATTCCATTCCATTCTATTCCATTCCATTCCATTCCATTCCATTCCATTCCATTCCATTCCATTCCATTCCATTCCATTCCATTCCATTCCATTCCATTCCATTCCATTCCATTCCATTCCCTTCCATTACACTCCATTCTATTCCATTCCATTCCGTTCCGGTCTTCTCGGGTCCTTTAAATTCCATTCCATTCCATTCCATTCCATTACATTCTGTTCTACTCGGTTAGATTCCATTCCGTTCCGTTCCGTTCCGTTCCGTTCCGTTACATTTCATTCCGTTACATTCCATTCCATTCCGTTCCATTCCGTTGATTCCATTCCATTCCATTCCGTTCTACTCGGGTAGATTCCATACCATTCCATACCATTCCATTCCATTCCACTCGGGTAAATTCCATTCGATTCCATTCTATTCCATTCCATTCTATTCCTTTCCATTCCATTGCATTCCATTCCATTCCATTCCACTCAATTCGATTCTGTTCAACCCGGGTAGATTCCATACCTTTCCATTCTTTGCATTCCATTCCATTCCATTCCATTCCATTCCATTCCATTCCATTCCATTCCATTCCATTCCATTCCATTCCATTCCATTCCGTTCTAATTGGGTAGATTCGATTCCATTCCATTCCATTCTATTCCACTCTGTTCCATTCCATTCCATTCCATTCCATTCCATTCCATTCCATTCCATTCCATTCCATTCCATCCCGTTCTACTCTGGTAGATTCCATACCATTCCATTCCATTCCATTCCGTTCTAGTCGGGTAGATTCCATTCCAATCCACTCCATTCCATTCCATTCCATTCCATTCTACTCGAGTAGATTCCATTCCATTCCAGTCCATTCCATTGCATTCCATTCTATTCCATTCCGTTCCATTCCATTCCTTTCGATTCCATTCCATTCTACTCGGGTAGATTACATTCAGTTCCCTTCCGTTCCGTTCCGTTCCGTGCCATTCTTTTCGGGTAGATTCTATTCCGTTCCATTCCATTCCATTACATTCCATTCCATTCTTTCCATTTCATTCCATTCTATTCTGCTCGGGGAGATTCCATTCCATTCCATTTCATTCCATTCCATTCCATTCCATTGCATTCCCATAAATAACATTCTACATGTGCACATTCCATTCCATTCCTTTCCATTCCCTTCCATTCCATTCCATTTCATTCCATTCCGTTCTTCTCATGTAGATTCCATTACGTTCCGATCCGTTCCATTCCGTTGTACTCGGGTAGATTCCATTCCATTCCATTCCTTTGCATTCCATTCCATTCCATTCCATTCCATTCCATTCCATTCCATTCCATTCCATTCCATTCTACTCGGGTAGTTTCCATACCATTCCATTCCATTCCATTCCGTTCTAGTCGGGTAGATTCCGTTCAATTCCATTCCATTCCATTCCATTCTATTCCTTTCCGTTCCATTGCATTCCATTCCAGTCCATTCCATTCAATTCGATTCTGTTCAACCCGGGTAGATTCCATACCATTCCATTCCTTTGCATTCCATTCCATTCCATTCCATTCCATTCCATTCCATTCCATTCCATTCTATTCCATTCCATTCCATTCCATTCCATTCCATTCCATTCCATTCCATTCCATTCCATTCCATTCCATTCTATTCCATTCCATTCCATTCCATTCCATTCCATTCCCTTCCATTACACTCCATTCTATTCCATTCCATTCCGTTCCGGTCTTCTCGGGTCCTTTAAATTCCATTCCATTCCATTCCATTCCATTACATTCTGTTCTACTCGGTTAGATTCCATTCCGTTCCGTTCCGTTCCGTTCCGTTCCGTTACATTTCATTCCGTTACATTCCATTCCATTCCGTTCCATTCCGTTCCATTCCATTCCATTCCATTCCGTTCTACTCGGGTAGATTCCATACCATTCCATACCATTCCATTCCATTCCACTCGGGTAAATTCCATTCGATTCCATTCTATTCCATTCCATTCTATTCCTTTCCATTCCATTGCATTCCATTCCATTCCATTCCACTCAATTCGATTCTGTTCAACCCGGGTAGATTCCATACCTTTCCATTCTTTGCATTCCATTCCATTCCATTCCATTCCATTCCATTCCATTCCATTCCATTCCATTCCATTCCATTCCATTCCATTCCGTTCTAATTGGGTAGATTCGATTCCATTCCATTCCATTCTATTCCACTCTGTTCCATTCCATTCCATTCCATTCCATTCCATTCCATTCCATTCCATTCCATTCCATTCCATCCCGTTCTACTCTGGTAGATTCCATACCATTCCATTCCATTCCATTCCGTTCTAGTCGGGTAGATTCCATTCCAATCCACTCCATTCCATTCCATTCCATTCCATTCTACTCGAGTAGATTCCATTCCATTCCAGTCCATTCCATTGCATTCCATTCTATTCCATTCCGTTCCATTCCATTCCTTTCGATTCCATTCCATTCTACTCGGGTAGATTACATTCAGTTCCCTTCCGTTCCGTTCCGTTCCGTGCCATTCTTTTCGGGTAGATTCTATTCCGTTCCATTCCATTCCATTACATTCCATTCCATTCTTTCCATTTCATTCCATTCTATTCTGCTCGGGGAGATTCCATTCCATTCCATTTCATTCCATTCCATTCCATTCCATTGCATTCCCATAAATAACATTCTACATGTGCACATTCCATTCCATTCCTTTCCATTCCCTTCCATTCCATTCCATTTCATTCCATTCCGTTCTTCTCATGTAGATTCCATTACGTTCCGATCCGTTCCATTCCGTTGTACTCGGGTAGATTCCATTCCATTCCATTCCTTTGCATTCCATTCCATTCCATTCCATTCCATTCCATTCCATTCCATTCCATTCCATTCCATTCCATTCTACTCGGGTAGTTTCCATACCATTCCATTCCATTCCATTCCGTTCTAGTCGGGTAGATTCCGTTCAATTCCATTCCATTCCATTCCATTCTATTCCTTTCCGTTCCATTGCATTCCATTCCAGTCCATTCCATTCAATTCGATTCTGTTCAACCCGGGTAGATTCCATACCATTCCATTCCTTTGCATTCCATTCCATTCCATTCAATTCCATTCCATTCCATTCCATTCCATTCCACTCCATTAGGTTCTACTCGGGTAGATTCCATTCCATTCCATTCCATTCGGTTCCATTCCATTCCATTCCAATCCATTCCATTCCATTCCATTCCGTTCTACTCTTGTAGATTCCATACCATTCCAATCCATTCCTTTCCGTTCTACTCGGTTAGATTCCATTACATTCCATTCCATTCCATTCTGTTCAACTCGGGTAGATTCCATATCATTCCATTCCATTCCATTCCATTCCATTCCACTCCATTAGGTTCTACTCGGGTAGATTCCATTCCATTCCATTCCATTCGGTTCCATTCCATTCCATTCCAATCCATTCCATTCCATTCCATTCCGTTCTACTCTTGTAGATTCCATACCATTCCAATCCATTCCTTTCCGTTCTACTCGGTTAGATTCCATTACATTCCATTCCATTCCATTCTGTTCAACTCTGGTAGATTCCATACCATTCCATTCCATTCCATTCCATTCCATTCAATTCCGTTCTACTCGGGTAGTTTCCATTCCATTGCATTCCATTCCATTCCATTCCATTCCATTCCATTCCATTCCATTCCATTCCATTCCATTCCATTCCATTCCATTCCATTCCGTTCTTCTCATGCAGATTCCATTCCGTTCCGATAAGTTCCATTCGGTTGTACTCGGGTAGATTCCATTCCATTCCATTCCAAAGCATTCCATTAAATTCCATTCCATTCCTTTCCTTTCTATTCCATTCCATTCCATTCCATTCCATTCCATTGTAATCGTGGAGATTCCATTGAATTCCATTCCATTACTTTCCATTCCGTTCCATTCCATTCCATTCCGTTCTAATCGGGTACATTCCACTCCGTTCTGTTCCATTCCGTTCCGTTCCATTCTACTTGGGTAGATCCCATTCCATTCCATTCCATTCCATTCCATTCCATTCCATTCCATTCCATTCTATTCCTTTCCATTCCATTCCATTCCATTCCATTCCATTCCATTCCATTCTATTCCATTCCATTCCATTCCATTCCATTCCCTTCCATTACACTCCATTCTATTCCATTCCATTCCGTTCCGTTCTTCTCGGGTCCTTCAAATTCCATTCCATTCCATTCCATTAAATTCCATTACATTCTGTTCTACTCGGTTAGATTCCATTCCGTTCCGTTCTGTTCCGTTCCGTTCCGTTCCGTTACATTCCATTCCGTTACATTCCATTCCATTCCATTCCATTCCGTTCCATTCCATTCCATTCCATTCCGTTCTACTCGGGTAGATTCCATACCATTCCATACCATTCCATTCCATTCCACTCGGGTAGATTCCATTCGATTCCATTCTATTCCATTCCACTCTATTCCTTTCCGTTCCATTCCATTCCATTTCATTCCATTCCGTTTTACTCGGGTAGATTCAATTCCATTCCGTTCAGTTCCGTTCCGTTCCATTCCAATCCATTCCATTCCGTTCCATTCTATTCCATTCTTCTCTTGTGGATTCCACTCCATTCCATTCCATTCCATTCCGTTCCATTCCATTCCATTCCATTCCGTTGCATATCATTCCATTCCGTTCTACTCGGGTAGATTCCATTCCATTCCATTCCATTCTCTTCCATTCTGTTCCTTTCCATTCCATTCCATTCCATTGCATTCCATTCCAATCCATTCCATACCATTCTAGTCAGGTTGATTCCATTCCTTTCCATTCCATTCTATCCCTTTCCGTTCCATTCCATTCCATTCCATTCCATTCCATTCCATCCTGTTAAACGTGGGTAGATTCCATACCATTCCATACCATTCAATTCCATTCCATTCCATTCCATTCCGTACTACTCGGGTAGATTCCATTCCATTGCATCCCATTCCGTTCCGTTCTGTTCCGTTCCATTCCATTCCATTCCGTTCTTCTCGGGTGGATTCCATTCCATTGCGTTCCGTTCCGTTCCGTTCCGTTCTCTTCCGTACCTTTCCGTTCCATCCCATTCATTCCATTCGATTCCGTTCTACTCGGATAGATTCCATTCCTTTGCCTTCCATTCCATTCCGTTCCATTCTATTCCGTACCGTTCCATTCCATTCCATTCCATTCCATTGCATTCCATTGCGTTCTACTCGGGTAAATTCTATACCATTCCATTCCATTCCATTCCGTTCTACTCGGGTAGATTCTATTCCATTCCATTCCATTCCATTCCATTCCATTCTATTCCGTTACATTCCATTCCATTCGATTTTTTTCAACTCAGACAGTTTCCATACCATTCCATTCCATTCCATTCCATTCTGTTCTACTCGGGTAGATTCCATTCCGTTCCGTTCCGTTCCGTTCGTTCCGTTACATTCCATTCCGTTACATTCCATTCCATTCCGTTCCATTCCATTCCATTCCATTCCATTCTGTTCAACCTGGGGAGATTCCATACCATTCAATTCCTTTGCATTCCATTCCATTCCATTCCGTTCTACTCCGGTAGATTCCATTTAATTCCGTTCCATTCTATTCCATTCTGTTCCATTCCATTCCATTCTATTCCATTCCATTCCATTCCGTTCTACTCGGGTAGATTCCATACCGTGCCATTCCATTCCTTTCCGTTCTAGTCTGGTAGATTCCATTCGATTCCATTCCATTCCATTCCATTCTATTCCTTCCCGTTCCATGCCATTCCATTCCATTCCATTCCATTCAATTCCATTCAATTCGATTCTGTACTACCCGGGTAGATTCCATACCATTCCATTCGTTTGCATTCCATTCCATTCCATTGCATTCCATTTCATACCAATCCATTCCATTCCATTCCGTTCTACTCGGGTAGATTCCATTCCTTTCCATTCCATTCTATTCCATTCTGTTCCATTCCACTCCATTCCATTCCATTCCATTCCATTCCATTCCATTCTACTCGAGTAGATTCCTTTCCACTGTATTCCATTCCATTGCATTCCATTCCGTTCCGTTCCGTTCCGTTCCCTTCCGTTCCATTCCGTTCCGTTCTTCTCGGGTGGATTCCATTCCATTTCGTTCCGTTCCGTTCCGTTCCGTTCTCTTCCATACCTTTCCGTTCCATTCCATTCCATTCCATTCCATTCCGTTCTACTCGGATAGATTCCATTCCATTGCATTCCATTCCATTCCCATCCATTCTATTCCATACGGTTCCATTCCATTCCATTCCATTCCATTCCATTGCATTCCATTCCTTTCTTCTCGGGTACATTCCATACCATTCCATTCCATTCCATTCCGTTCTACTCGGGTAGATTCCATTCCATTCCATTCCATTCCAATCAATTCCATTCCATTGTATTCCATTCCATTCCATTCCATTCGATGTTGTTCAACTCAGATAGATTCCATACAGTTCCATTCCATTCCATTCCATTCCATTGCATTCCATTCCATTCCATTCCATTCTGTTCTACTCGGGTAGATTCCATTCCGTTCCTTTCCGTTCCGTTCCATTCCGTTACATTCCATTCAGTTACATTCCATTCAATTCCGATCCTTTCCAATCCATTCCATTCGATGGTGTTCAACCCGGGTAGATTCCATACCATTCCATTCCTTTGCATTCCATTCCATTGCATTGCATTCCATTTCATACCAATCCATTCCATTCCATTCCGTTCTACTCGGGTGGATTCCATTCCATTGCGTTCCGTTCCGTTCCGTTCCATTCTCTTCCGTACCTTTCCGTTCCATCCCATTCATTCCATTCGATTCCGTTCTACTCGGATAGATTCCATTCCTTTGCCTTCCATTCCATTCCGTTCCATTCTATTCCGTACCGTTCCATTCCATTCCATTCCATTCCATTGCATTCCATTGCGTTCTACTCGGGTAAATTCTATACCATTCCATTCCATTCCATTCCGTTCTACTCGGGTAGATTCTATTCCATTCCATTCCATTCCATTCCATTCTATTCCGTTACATTCCATTCCATTCGATTTTTTTCAACTCAGACAGTTTCCATACCATTCCATTCCATTCCATTCCATTCTGTTCTACTCGGGTAGGTTCAATTCCGTTCCGTTCCGTTCCGTTCGTTCCGTTACATTCCATTCCGTTACATTCCATTCCATTCCGTTCCATTCCATTCCATTCCATTCCATTCTGTTCAACCTGGGGAGATTCCATACCATTCAATTCCTTTGCATTCCATTCCATTCCATTCCGTTCTACTCCGGTAGATTCCATTTAATTCCGTTCCATTCTATTCCATTCTGTTCCATTCCATTCCATTCTATTCCATTCCATTCCATTCCGTTCTACTCGGGTAGATTCCATACCGTGCCATTCCATTCCTTTCCGTTCTAGTCTGGTAGATTCCATTCGATTCCATTCCATTCCATTCCATTCTATTCCTTCCCGTTCCATGCCATTCCATTCCATTCCATTCCATTCAATTCCATTCAATTCGATTCTGTACTACCCGGGTAGATTCCATACCATTCCATTCGTTTGCATTCCATTCCATTCCATTGCATTCCATTTCATACCAATCCATTCCATTCCATTCCGTTCTACTCGGGTAGATTCCATTCCATTCCATTCCATTCTATTCCATTCTGTTCCATTCCACTCCATTCCATTCCATTCCATTCCATTCTACTCGAGTAGACTCCTTTCCACTGCATTCCATTCCATTGCATTCCATTCCGTTCCGTTCCGTTCCGTTCCCTTCCGTTCCATTCCGTTCCGTTCTTCTCGGGTGGATTCCATTCCATTTCGTTCCGTTCCGTTCCGTTCCGTTCTCTTCCATACCTTTCCGTTCCATTCCATTCCATTCCATTCCATTCCATTCCGTTCTACTCGGATAGATTCCATTCCATTGCATTCCATTCCATTCCCATCCATTCTATTCCATACGGTTCCATTCCATTCCATTCCATTCCATTCCATTGCATTCCATTCCTTTCTTCTCGAGTACATTCCATACCATTCCATTCCATTCCATTCCGTTCTACTCGGGTAGATTCCATTCCATTCCATTCCATTCCAATCAATTCCATTCCATTGTATTCTATTCCATTCCATTCCATTCGATGTTGTTCAACTCAGATAGATTCCATACAGTTCCATTCCATTCCATTCCATTCCATTGCATTCCATTCCATTCCATTCCATTCTGTTCTACTCGGGTAGATTCCATTCCGTTCCTTTCCGTTCCGTTCCATTCCGTTACATTCCATTCAGTTACATTCCATTCAATTCCGATCCTTTCCAATCCATTCCATTCGATGGTGTTCAACCCTGGTAGATTCCATACCATTCCATTCCTTTGCATTCCATTCCATACCATTCCATTCCATTCCATTCCATTCTGTTCTACTCGGGTAGATTCCATTCCGTTCCGTTCCGTTCCGTTCGTTCCGTTACATTCCATTCCGTTACATTCCATTCCATTCCGTTCCATTCCATTCCATTCCATTCCATTCTGTTCAACCTGGGGAGATTCCATACCATTCAATTCCTTTGCATTCCATTCCATTCCATTCCGTTCTACTCCGGTAGATTCCATTTAATTCCGTTCCATTCTATTCCATTCTGTTCCATTCCATTCCATTCTATTCCATTCCATTCCATTCCGTTCTACTCGGGTAGATTCCATACCGTGCCATTCCATTCCTTTCCGTTCTAGTCTGGTAGATTCCATTCGATTCCTTTCCATTCCATTCCATTCTATTCCTTCCCGTTCCATGCCATTCCATTCCATTCAATTCCATTCAATTCGATTCTGTACTACCCGGGTAGATTCCATACCATTCCATTCGTTTGCATTCCATTCCATTCCATTGCATTCCATTTCATACCAATCCATTCCATTCCATTCCGTTCTACTCGGGTAGATTCCATTCCATTCCATTCCATTCTATTCCATTCTGTTCCATTCCACTCCATTCCATTCCATTCCATTCCATTCCATTCCATTCTACTCGAGTAGATTCCTTTCCACTGCATTCCATTCCATTGCATTCCATTCCGTTCCGTTCCGTTCCGTTCCCTTCCGTTCCATTCCGTTCCGTTCTTCTCGGGTGGATTCCATTCCATTTCGTTCCGTTCCGTTCCGTTCCGTTCTCTTCCATACCTTTCCGTTCCATTCCATTCCATTCCATTCCATTCCGTTCTACTCGGATAGATTCCATTCCATTGCATTCCATTCCATTCCCATCCATTCTATTCCATACGGTTCCATTCCATTCCATTCCATTCCATTCCATTGCATTCCATTCCTTTCTTCTCGAGTACATTCCATACCATTCCATTCCATTCCATTCCGTTCTACTCGGGTAGATTCCATTCCATTCCATTCCATTCCAATCATTTCCATTCCATTGTATTCCATTCCATTCCATTCCATTCGATGTTGTTCAACTCAGATAGATTCCATACAGTTCCATTCCATTCCATTCCATTCCATTGCATTCCATTCCATTCCATTCCATTCTGTTCTACTCGGGTAGATTCCATTCCGTTCCTTTCCGTTCCGTTCCATTCCGTTACATTCCATTCAGTTACATTCCATTCAATTCCGATCCTTTCCAATCCATTCCATTCGATGGTGTTCAACCCGGGTAGATTCCATACCATTCCATTCCTTTGCATTCCATTCCATTCCATTCCATTCCATTCCATTCCATTCCATTGCATTCCATTCCATACCATTCCATTCCATTCCGTTCCGTTCTACTCACGTAGATTCCATTCCCTTCCATTCCAGTCCATTCCATTCCACTCCATTCCATTCCGTTCTACTCGGGTAGATTCCATGCCACTGCATTCCAGTCCTTTCCGTTCTAGTCGGGTAGATTCCATTCGATTCCATAACATTCCATTCCATTCTATTCCTTTCCGATCCGTTCTATTCCATTCCATTCCATTCCATTCAATTCGATTCTGTTCAACCCGGGTAGATTCCATACTATTCCATTCGTTTGCATAACATTCCATTCCATTCCATTCCATTCCATTCCATTCCATTCCATTCCATTCCATTCCATTCCATTCCATTCCGTTCTACTCGGGTAGATTCCATTCAATTCCATTCCATTCTATTCCATTCTGTTCCATTCCATTCCATTCCATTCCATTCCGTTCTACTCGGTTAGATTCCATTCCATTGCATTCCATTCCACTGCATTCCAATCCCTTCCGTTCTGTTAAATTCTGTTCCGTTCCATTCCATTCCGTTCCGTTCTTCTCGGGTGGCTTCCATTCCATTGCGTTCCGTTCAGTTCCTTTCCGTTCTTCTCGTGTGGATTCCATTCCATTGTGTTCCGTTCCGTTCCGTTCCGTTCTCTTCCGTACATTTCCTTTACATTCCATTCCAATCCATTCCATTCCGTTCCACTCGGATAGATTCCATTCCATTGAATTCCGTTCCATTCCATTCCATTCCATTCCATTCCATTGCATTCCATTCCGTTCTACTCGGGTAAATTCCATACCATTCCATTCCATTCCATTCCATTCTCTTCTACTCGGGTAGATTCCATTCCATTCCATTCAATTCCATTCTATTCCTTTCCATTTCATTCCATTCTATTCCATTCTGTTCCATTCCGTTCCATTCCATTCCATTCCATTCCATTCTACTCGGGTTGATCATTCCATTCCATTCCATTCCACTCTATTCCTTTCCATTCCACATCATTCCATTCCATTCCATTCCATTCAATTCGATTCTGTTCAACCCGGGTAGATTCCATATCATTCCATTCCTTTGCATTCCATTCCATTCCATTCCATTCTATTCCATTCCATTCCTTTCTATTCCGGTAGATTCCATTCCATTCCATTCTTTTCCATTCTGTTCCATTCCATTCCATTCCATTCCATTCCATTCCATTCCATTCCATTCCATTCCATTCCATTCAATTCCGTTCTACTCTTTTAGATTCCATAGCATTCCAATCAATTCCATTCCATTCTAGTCGTGTTGATTCCATTCCATTCCATTCCATTCTATTCCTTTCCGTTCCTTTCCATTCCATTCCATTCCTTTCTGTTCAACTTGAGTAGATTCCATACCATTCCATTCCATTCCATTCCATTCCATTCTATTCCATTCCATTCCATTCCATTCCATTCCGTTCTATTAGGGTAGATTCCATTCCATTGCATTGAATTCCGTTCCGTTCCGTTCCGATCCATTCCGTTCCGTTCCGTTCCATTCCGTTCTGTTCTTCTCGGGTGGATTCCAATCCATTGCGTTCCATTCCAATCCGTTCCGTTCTCTTCCGTAACTTTCCGTTCCATTCCATTCAATTAGATTCCATTCCGTTCTACTCAGAGAGATTCCATTCCATTGCATTCCATTCCATTCCATTCCATTATGTTCCATACCGTTCCATTCCATTCCATTCCATTCAATTGCATTACATTCCGTTCTACTCGGGTAAATTCCATACCATTCTTTCCATTCCATTCCGTTCTACTCGGGTAGATTCTATTCCATTCCATTCCATTCCATTCCATTCCATTCCATTCCATTCCATTCTACTCGGGTAGATACTACACCATTCCATTCCATTCCATTCCGTTCTAGTCGGGTAGATTCCATTCCATTCCATTCCATTCCATTCCATTCCATTCCATTCTATTCCTTTCCGTTCCATTGCATTCTATTCCAGTCCATTCCAATCAATTCGATTCTGTTCAACCCGGGTAGATTCCATACCATTCCATTCCTTTGCATTCCATTCCATTCCATTCCATTCCATTCCATTCCATTCCATTCAATTCCATTCCATTCCATTCCACTCCATTAAGTTCTACTCGGGTAGATTCCATTCCAATCCATTCCATTCGGTTCCATTCCATTCTATTCCAATCCATTCCATTCCATTCCATTCCATTCCTTTCTAATCTGGTAGATTCCATACCATTCCAATCCATTCCTTTCCGTTCTAGTCGGGTAGATTCCATTCGATTCCATTCCATTCCATTCCATTCTATTCCTTTCCATTCCATTGCATTGCATTCCATTCCATTCCACTCAATTCGATTCTGTTCAACCTGGGTAGATTCCATACGTTTCCATTCCATTGCATTGCATTCCATTCCATTCCATTCCATTCCATTCCGTTCTACTTTGGTAGATTCCATTCCATTCCATTCCATTAAATTCTGTGCAACTCGGGTAGATTCCATACGACTCCATTCCATTCCATTCCATTCCATTCCATTCCATTCCATTCCGTTCTACTCGGGTAGTTTCCATTCCATTGCATTCCATTCCATTCCATTCCATTCTATTCCATACCGTTCCTTTCCATTCCATTCCATTCCATTGCATTCCATTCCTTTCTACTCGTGTAAATTCCATACCATTCCATTCCATTCCATTCCGTTCTACTCGGGTAGGTTCCATTCCATTCCATTCCATTCCATTCCATTCGGTTCCATTCCGTTCCATTCCATTCCATTCCATGCCATTCCATTCCATTCCATTCCATTCCATTCCATTCCATTCCATTCCATTCCATTCCGTTCTACTAGGGTAGATTCCATACCATTCCATTCCATTCCATTCCGTTCTAGTCGGGTAGATTACATTCGATTCCATTCCTTTCCATTCCATTCTATTCCTTTCCATTCCATTGCATTCCATTCCATTCCATTCCACTCAATTCGATTCTGTTTAACCCGGGTTGATTCCATACTTTTCCATTCCTTTGCATTCCATTCCATTCCATTCCATTCTGTTCAACTCGGGTAGATTCCATACCATTCCATTCCATTCCATTCCAGTCCTTTCCATTCCATTCCGTTCTACTCGGGTAGTTTCCATTCCTTTGCATTCCATTCCATTCCATTCCATTCTATTCCATACCGTTCCTTTCCATTCCATTCCATTCCATTGCATTCCATTCCTTTCTACTCGTGTAAATTCCATACCATTCCATTCCATTCCATTCCGTTCTACTCGGGTAGGTTCCATTCCATTCCATTCCATTCCATTCTGTTCCATTCCGTTCCATTCCATTCCATTCCATGCCATTCCATTCCATTCCATTCTATTCCGTTCTACTAGGGTAGATTCCATACCATTCCATTCCATTCCATTCCATTCCATTCCATTCCATTCCATTCCATTCCATTCCATTCCGTTCTACTAGGGTAGATTCCATACCATTCCATTCCATTCCATTCCGTTCTAGTCGGGTAGATTCCATTCGATTCCATTCCATTCCATTCGATTCTATTCCTTTCCATTCCATTGCATTCCATTCCATTCCATTCCACTCAATTCGATTCTGTTCAACCCGGGTATATTCCATACCTTTCCATTCCTTTGCATTCCATTCCATTCCATTCCATTCCATTCCATTCCATTCCATTCCATTCCATTCCATTCCATTCCATTCCATTCCATTCCGTTCTAATGGGGTAGATTCGATTCCATTCCATTCCATTCTATTCCACTCTGTTCCATTCCATTCCATTCCATTCCATTCCATTCCATTCCATTCCATTCCATTCCATTCCATCCCGTTCTACTCTGGTAGATTCCATACCATTCCAATCCATTCCATTCCGTTCTAGTCGGGTAGATTCCATTCCAATCCACTCCATTCCATTCCATTCCATTCCATTCTACTCGAGTAGATTCCATTCCATTCCAGTCCATTCCATTGCATTCCATTCTATTCCATTCCGTTCCATTCCATTCCTTTCGATTCCATTCCATTCTAATCGGGTAGATTACATTCAGTTCCCTTCCGTTCCGTTCCGTTCTGTGCCATTCTTTTCGGGTAGATTCTATTCCTTTCCATTCCATTCCATTCTATTCCATTCCATTCTTTCCATTCCATTCCATTCTATTCTACTCGGGGAGATTCCATTCCATTCCATTTCATTCCATTCCATTCCATTCCATTGCATTCCCATAAATTACATTCTACATGTGCACATTCCATTCCATTCCTTTCCATTCGATTCCATTCCATTCCATTTCATTCCATTCCGTTCTTCTCATGTAGATTCCATTACGTTCCGATCCGTTCCATTCCGTTGTACTCGGGTAGATTCCATTCCATTCCATTCCTTTGTATTCCATTCCATTCCATTCCATTCCATTCCATTCCATTCCATTCCATTCCATTCCATTCTACTCGGGTAGATGCTATACCATTCCATTGCATTCCATTCCGTTCTAGTCTGGTAGATTCCATTCAATTCCATTCCATTCTATTCCATTCTATTCCTTTCCGTTCCATTGCATTCCATTCCAGTCCATTCCATTCAATTCGATTCTGTTCAACCCGGGTAGATTCCATACCATTCCATTCCTTTGCCTTCCATTCCATTCCATTCCATTCCATTCCATTCCATTCCATTCCATTCCATTCCACTCCATTAGGTTCTACTGGGGTAGATTCAATTCCATTACATTCCATTCGGTTCCATTCCATTCCATTCCATTCCATTCCATTCCGTTCTACTTTGGTAGATTCCATTCCATTCCATTCCATTAAATTCTGTGCAACTCGGGTAGATTCCATACGACTCCATTCCATTCCATTCCATTCCATTCCATTCCATTCCATTCCATTCCGTTCTACTCGGGTAGTTTCCATTCCATTGCATTCCATTCCATTCCATTCCATTCTATTCCATACCGTTCCTTTCCATTCCATTCCTTTCCATTGCATTCCATTCCTTTCTACTCGTGTAAATTCCATACCATTCCATTCCATTCCATTCCGTTCTACTCGGGTAGGTTCCATTCCATTCCATTCCATTCCATTCGGTTCCATTCCGTTCCATTCCATTCCATTCCATGCCATTCCATTCCATTCCATTCCATTCCATTCCATTCCATTCCATTCCGTTCTACTAGGGTAGATTCCATACCATTCCATTCCATTCCGTTCCGTTCTAGTCGGGTAGATTACATTCGATTCCATTCCTTTCCATTCCATTCTATTCCTTTCCATTCCATTGCATTCCATTCCATTCCATTCCACTCAATTCGATTCTGTTTAACCCGGGTTGATTCCATACCTTTCCATTCCTTTGCATTCCATTCCATTCCATTCCATTCTATTCAACTCGGGTAGATTCCATACCATTCCATTCCATTCCATTCCAGTCCTTTCCATTCCATTCCGTTCTACTCGGGTAGTTTCCATTCCTTTGCATTCCATTCCATTCCATTCCATTCTATTCCATACCGTTCCTTTCCATTCCATTCCATTCCATTGCATTCCATTCCTTTCTACTCGTGTAAATTCCATACCATTCCATTCCATTCCATTCCGTTCTACTCGGGTAGGATCCATTCCATTCCATTCCATTCCATTCTGTTCCACTCCGTTCCATTCCATTCCATTCCATGCCATTCCATTCCATTCCATTCTATTCCGTTCTACTAGGGTAGATTCCATACCATTCCATTCCATTCCATTCCATTCCATTCCATTCCATTCCATTCCATTCCATTCCATTCCGTTCTACTAGGGTAGATTCCATACCATTCCATTCCATTCCATTCCGTTCTAGTCGGGTAGATTCCATTCGATTCCATTCCATTCCATTCGATTCTATTCCTTTCCATTCCATTGCATTCCATTCCATTCCATTCCACTCAATTCGATTCTGTTCAACCCGGGTATATTCCATACCTTTCCATTCCTTTGCATTCCATTCCATTCCATTCCATTCCATTCCATTCCATTCCATTCCATTCCATTCCATTCCATTCCATTCCATTCCATTCCATTCCATTCCATTCCGTTCTAATGGGGTAGATTCGATTCCATTCCATTCCATTCTATTCCACTCTGTTCCATTCCATTCCATTCCATTCCATTCCATTCCATTCCATTCCATTCCATTCCATTCCATCCCGTTCTACTCTGGTAGATTCCATACCATTCCAATCCATTCCATTCCGTTCTAGTCGGGTAGATTCCATTCCAATCCACTCCATTCCATTCCATTCCATTCCATTCTACTCGAGTAGATTCCATTCCATTCCAGTCCATTCCATTGCATTCCATTCTATTCCATTCCGTTCCATTCCATTCCTTTCGATTCCATTCCATTCTAATCGGGTAGATTACATTCAGTTCCCTTCCGTTCCGTTCCGTTCTGTGCCATTCTTTTCGGGTAGATTCTATTCCTTTCCATTCCATTCCATTCTATTCCATTCAATTCTTTCCATTCCATTCCATTCTATTCTACTCGGGGAGATTCCATTCCATTCCATTTCATTCCATTCCATTCCATTCCATTGCATTCCCATAAATTACATTCTACATGTGCACATTCCATTCCATTCCTTTCCATTCGATTCCATTCCATTCCATTTCATTCCATTCCGTTCTTCTCATGTAGATTCCATTACGTTCCGATCCGTTCCATTCCGTTGTACTCGGGTAGATTCCATTCCATTCCATTCCTTTGTATTCCATTCCATTCCATTCCATTCCATTCCATTCCATTCCATTCCATTCCATTCCATTCCATTCCATTCTACTCGGGTAGATGCTATACCATTCCATTCCATTCCATTCCGTTCTAGTCTGGTAGATTCCATTCAATTCCATTCCATTCTATTCCATTCTATTCCTTTCCGTTCCATTGCATTCCATTCCAGTCCATTCCATTCAATTCGATTCTGTTCAACCCGGGTAGATTCCATACCATTCCATTCCTTTGCCTTCCATTCCATTCCATTCCATTCCATTCCATTCCATTCCATTCCATTCCATTCCACTCCATTAGGTTCTACTCGGGTAGATTCAATTCCATTACATTCCATTCGGTTCCATTGCATTCCATTCCATTCCATTCCGTTCTACTTTGGTAGATTCCATTCCATTCCATTCCATTAAATTCTGTGCAACTCGGGTAGATTCCATACGACTCCATTCCATTCCATTCCATTCCATTCCATTCCATTCCATTCCGTTCTACTCGGGTAGTTTCCATTCCATTGCATTCCATTCCATTCCATTCCATTCTATTCCATACCGTTCCTTTCCATTCCATTCCATTCCATTGCATTCCATTCCTTTCTACTCGTGTAAATTCCATACCATTCCATTCCATTCCATTCCGTTCTACTCGGGTAGGTTCCATTCCATTCCATTCCATTCCATTCGGTTCCATTCCGTTCCATTCCATTCCATTCCATGCCATTCCATTCCATTCCATTCCATTCCATTCCATTCCATTCCATTCCATTCCGTTCTACTAGGGTAGATTCCATACCATTCCATTCCATTCCATTCCGTTCTAGTCGGGTAGATTACATTCGATTCCATTCCTTTCCATTCCATTCTATTCCTTTCCATTCCATTGCATTCCATTCCATTCCATTCCACTCAATTCGATTCTGTTTAACCCGGGTTGATTCCATACTTTTCCATTCCTTTGCATTCCATTCCATTCCATTCCATTCTGTTCAACTCGGGTAGATTCCATACCATTCCATTCCATTCCATTCCAGTCCTTTCCATTCCATTCCGTTCTACTCGGGTAGTTTCCATTCCTTTGCATTCCATTCCATTCCATTCCATTCTATTCCATACCGTTCCTTTCCATTCCATTCCATTCCATTGCATTCCATTCCTTTCTACTCGTGTAAATTCCATACCATTCCATTCCATTCCATTCCGTTCTACTCGGGTAGGTTCCATTCCATTCCATTCCATTCCATTCTGTTCCATTCCGTTCCATTCCATTCCATTCCATGCCATTCCATTCCATTCCTTTCTATTCCGTTCTACTAGGGTAGATTCCATTCCATTCCATTCCATTCCATTCCATTCCATTCCATTCCATTCCATTCCATTCCATTCCATTCCGTTCTACTAGGGTAGATTCCATACCATTCCATTCCATTCCATTCCGTTCTAGTCGGGTAGATTCCATTCGATTCCATTCCATTCCATGCGATTCTATTCCTTTCCATTCCATTGCATTCCATTCCATTCCATTCCACTCAATTCGATTCTGTTCAACCTGGGTATATTCCATACCTTTCCATTCCTTTGCATTCCATTCCATTCCATTCCATTCCATTCCATTCCATTCCATTCCATTCCATTCCATTCCATTCCGTTCTAATGGGGTAGATTCGATTCCATTCCATTCCATTCTATTCCACTCTGTTCCATTCCATTCCATTCCATTCCATTCCATTCCATTCCATTCCATTCCATTCCATTCCATTCCATCCCGTTCTACTCTGGTAGATTCCATACCATTCCAATCCATTCCATTCCGTTCTAGTCGGGTAGATTCCATTCCAATCCACTCCATTCCATTCCATTCCATTCCATTCTACTCGAGTAGATTCCATTCCATTCCAGTCCATTCCATTGCATTCCATTCTATTCCATTCCGTTCCATTCCATTCCTTTCGATTCCATTCCATTCTAATCGGGTAGATTACATTCAGTTCCCTTCCGTTCCGTTCCGTTCTGTGCCATTCTTTTCGGGTAGATTCTATTCCTTTCCATTCCATTCCATTCTATTCCATTCCATTCTTTCCATTCCATTCCATTCTATTCTACTCGGGGAGATTCCATTCCATTCCATTTCATTCCATTCCATTCCATTCCATTGCATTCCCATAAATTACATTCTACATGTGCACATTCCATTCCATTCCTTTCCATTCGATTCCATTCCATTCCATTTCATTCCATTCCGTTCTTCTCATGTAGATTCCATTACGTTCCGATCCGTTCCATTCCGTTGTACTTGGGTAGATTCCATTCCATTCCATTCCTTTGTATTCCATTCCATTCCATTCCATTCCATTCCATTCCATTCCATTCCATTCCATTCCATTCCATTCCATTCCATTCCATTCCATTCCATTCTACTCGGGTAGATGCTATACCATTCCATTGCATTCCATTCCGTTCTAGTCTGGTAGATTCCATTCAATTCTATTCCATTCTATTCCATTCTATTCCTTTCCGTTCCATTGCATTCCATTCCAGTCCATTCCATTCAATTCGATTCTGTTCAACCCGGGTAGATTCCATACCATTCCATTCCTTTGCCTTCCATTCCATTCCATTCCATTCCATTCCATTCCATTCCATTCCATTCCATTCCACTCCATTAGGTTCTACAGGGGTAGATTCAATTCCATTACATTCCATTCGGTTCCATTCCATTCCATTCCATTCCATTCCATTCCGTTCTACTTTGGTAGATTCCATTCCATTCCATTCCATTAAATTCTGTGCAACTCGGGTAGATTCCATACGACTCCATTCCATTCCATTCCATTCCATTCCATTCCATTCCATTCCATTCCGTTCTACTCGGGTAGTTTCCATTCCATTGCATTCCATTCCATTCCATTCCATTCTATTCCATACCGTTCCTTTCCATTCCATTCCATTCCATTGCATTCCATTCCTTTCTACTCGTGTAAATTCCATACCATTCCATTCCATTCCATTCCGTTCTACTCGGGTAGGTTCCATTCCATTCCATTCCATTCCATTCGGTTCCATTCCGTTCCATTCCATTCCATTCCATGCCATTCCATTCCATTCCATTCCATTCCATTCCATTCCATTCCATTCCGTTCTACTAGGGTAGATTCCATACCATTCCATTCCATTCCGTTCCGTTCTAGTCGGGTAGATTACATTCGATTCCATTCCTTTCCATTCCATTCTATTCCTTTCCATTCCATTGCATTCCATTCCATTCCATTCCACTCAATTCGATTCTGTTTAACCCGGGTTGATTCCATACCTTTCCATTCCTTTGCATTCCATTCCATTCCATTCCATTCTGTTCAACTCGGGTAGATTCCATACCATTCCATTCCATTCCATTCCAGTCCTTTCCATTCCATTCCGTTCTACTCGGGTAGTTTCCATTCCTTTGCATTCCATTCCATTCCATTCCATTCTATTCCATACCGTTCCTTTCCATTCCATTCCATTCCATTGCATTCCATTCCTTTCTACTCGTGTAAATTCCATACCATTCCATTCCATTCCATTCCGTTCTACTCGGGTAGGATCCATTCCATTCCATTCCATTCCATTCTGTTCCACTCCGTTCCATTCCATTCCATTCCATGCCATTCCATTCCATTCCATTCTATTCCGTTCTACTAGGGTAGATTCCATACCATTCCATTCCATTCCATTCCATTCCATTCCATTCCATTCCATTCCATTCCATTCCGTTCTACTAGGGTAGATTCCATACCATTCCATTCCATTCCATTCCGTTCTAGTCGGGTAGATTCCATTCGATTCCATTCCATTCCATTCGATTCTATTCCTTTCCATTCCATTGCATTCCATTCCATTCCATTCCACTCAATTCGATTCTGTTCAACCCGGGTATATTCCATACCTTTCCATTCCTTTGCATTCCATTCCATTCCATTCCATTCCATTCCATTCCATTCCATTCCATTCCATTCCATTCCATTCCATTCCATTCCGTTCTAATGGGGTAGATTCGATTCCATTCCATTCCATTCTATTCCACTCTGTTCCATTCCATTCCATTCCATTCCATTCCATTCCATTCCATTCCATTCCATTCCATTCCATTCCATTCCATTCCATTCCATCCCGTTCTACTCTGGTAGATTCCATACCATTCCAATCCATTCCATTCCGTTCTAGTCGGGTAGATTCCATTCCAATCCACTCCATTCCATTCCAATCCATTCCATTCTACTCGAGTAGATTCCATTCCATTCCAGTCCATTCCATTGCATTCCATTCTATTCCATTCCGTTCCATTCCATTCCTTTCGATTCCATTCCATTCTAATCGGGTAGATTACATTCAGTTCCCTTCCGTTCCGTTCCGTTCTGTGCCATTCTTTTCGGGTAGATTCTATTCCTTTCCATTCCATTCCATTCTATTCCATTCCATTCTTTCCATTCCATTCCATTCTATTCTACTCGGGGAGATTCCATTCCATTCCATTTCATTCCATTCCATTCCATTCCATTGCATTCCCATAAATTACATTCTACATGTGCACATTCCATTCCATTCCTTTCCATTCGATTCCATTCCATTCCATTTCATTCCATTCCGTTCTTCTCATGTAGATTCCATTACGTTCCGATCCGTTCCATTCCGTTGTACTCGGGTAGATTCCATTCCATTCCATTCCTTTGTATTCCATTCCATTCCATTCCATTCCATTCCATTCCATTCCATTCCATTCCATTCCATTCTACTCGGGTAGATGCTATACCATTCCATTGCATTCCATTCCGTTCTAGTCTGGTAGATTCCATTCAATTCCATTCCATTCTATTCCATTCTATTCCTTTCCGTTCCATTGCATTCCATTCCAGTCCATTCCATTCAATTCGATTCTGTTCAACCCGGGTAGATTCCATACCATTCCATTCCTTTGCCTTCCATTCCATTCCATTCCATTCCATTCCATTCCATTCCATTCCATTCCATTCCACTCCATTAGGTTCTACTGGGGTAGATTCAATTCCATTACATTCCATTCGGTTCCATTCCATTCCATTCCATTCCATTCCATTCCGTTCTACTTTGGTAGATTCCATTCCATTCCATTCCATTAAATTCTGTGCAACTCGGGTAGATTCCATACGACTCCATTCCATTCCATTCCATTCCATTCCATTCCATTCCATTCCATTCCGTTCTACTCGGGTAGTTTCCATTCCATTGCATTCCATTCCATTCCATTCCATTCTATTCCATACCGTTCCTTTCCATTCCATTCCTTTCCATTGCATTCCATTCCTTTCTACTCGTGTAAATTCCATACCATTCCATTCCATTCCATTCCGTTCTACTCGGGTAGGTTCCATTCCATTCCATTCCATTCCATTCGGTTCCATTCCGTTCCATTCCATTCCATTCCATGCCATTCCATTCCATTCCATTCCATTCCATTCCATTCCATTCCATTCCGTTCTACTAGGGTAGATTCCATACCATTCCATTCCATTCCGTTCCGTTCTAGTCGGGTAGATTACATTCGATTCCATTCCTTTCCATTCCATTCTATTCCTTTCCATTCCATTGCATTCCATTCCATTCCATTCCACTCAATTCGATTCTGTTTAACCCGGGTTGATTCCATACCTTTCCATTCCTTTGCATTCCATTCCATTCCATTCCATTCTATTCAACTCGGGTAGATTCCATACCATTCCATTCCATTCCATTCCAGTCCTTTCCATTCCATTCCGTTCTACTCGGGTAGTTTCCATTCCTTTGCATTCCATTCCATTCCATTCCATTCTATTCCATACCGTTCCTTTCCATTCCATTCCATTCCATTGCATTCCATTCCTTTCTACTCGTGTAAATTCCATACCATTCCATTCCATTCCATTCCGTTCTACTCGGGTAGGATCCATTCCATTCCATTCCATTCCATTCTGTTCCACTCCGTTCCATTCCATTCCATTCCATGCCATTCCATTCCATTCCATTCTATTCCGTTCTACTAGGGTAGATTCCATACCATTCCATTCCATTCCATTCCATTCCATTCCATTCCATTCCATTCCATTCCATTCCATTCCGTTCTACTAGGGTAGATTCCATACCATTCCATTCCATTCCATTCCGTTCTAGTCGGGTAGATTCCATTCGATTCCATTCCATTCCATTCGATTCTATTCCTTTCCATTCCATTGCATTCCATTCCATTCCATTCCACTCAATTCGATTCTGTTCAACCCGGGTATATTCCATACCTTTCCATTCCTTTGCATTCCATTCCATTCCATTCCATTCCATTCCATTCCATTCCATTCCATTCCATTCCATTCCATTCCATTCCATTCCATTCCATTCCATTCCATTCCGTTCTAATGGGGTAGATTCGATTCCATTCCATTCCATTCTATTCCACTCTGTTCCATTCCATTCCATTCCATTCCATTCCATTCCATTCCATTCCATTCCATTCCATTCCATCCCGTTCTACTCTGGTAGATTCCATACCATTCCAATCCATTCCATTCCGTTCTAGTCGGGTAGATTCCATTCCAATCCACTCCATTCCATTCCATTCCATTCCATTCTACTCGAGTAGATTCCATTCCATTCCAGTCCATTCCATTGCATTCCATTCTATTCCATTCCGTTCCATTCCATTCCTTTCGATTCCATTCCATTCTAATCGGGTAGATTACATTCAGTTCCCTTCCGTTCCGTTCCGTTCTGTGCCATTCTTTTCGGGTAGATTCTATTCCTTTCCATTCCATTCCATTCTATTCCATTCAATTCTTTCCATTCCATTCCATTCTATTCTACTCGGGGAGATTCCATTCCATTCCATTTCATTCCATTCCATTCCATTCCATTGCATTCCCATAAATTACATTCTACATGTGCACATTCCATTCCATTCCTTTCCATTCGATTCCATTCCATTCCATTTCATTCCATTCCGTTCTTCTCATGTAGATTCCATTACGTTCCGATCCGTTCCATTCCGTTGTACTCGGGTAGATTCCATTCCATTCCATTCCTTTGTATTCCATTCCATTCCATTCCATTCCATTCCATTCCATTCCATTCCATTCCATTCCATTCCATTCCATTCTACTCGGGTAGATGCTATACCATTCCATTCCATTCCATTCCGTTCTAGTCTGGTAGATTCCATTCAATTCCATTCCATTCTATTCCATTCTATTCCTTTCCGTTCCATTGCATTCCATTCCAGTCCATTCCATTCAATTCGATTCTGTTCAACCCGGGTAGATTCCATACCATTCCATTCCTTTGCCTTCCATTCCATTCCATTCCATTCCATTCCATTCCATTCCATTCCATTCCATTCCACTCCATTAGGTTCTACTCGGGTAGATTCAATTCCATTACATTCCATTCGGTTCCATTGCATTCCATTCCATTCCATTCCGTTCTACTTTGGTAGATTCCATTCCATTCCATTCCATTAAATTCTGTGCAACTCGGGTAGATTCCATACGACTCCATTCCATTCCATTCCATTCCATTCCATTCCATTCCATTCCGTTCTACTCGGGTAGTTTCCATTCCATTGCATTCCATTCCATTCCATTCCATTCTATTCCATACCGTTCCTTTCCATTCCATTCCATTCCATTGCATTCCATTCCTTTCTACTCGTGTAAATTCCATACCATTCCATTCCATTCCATTCCGTTCTACTCGGGTAGGTTCCATTCCATTCCATTCCATTCCATTCGGTTCCATTCCGTTCCATTCCATTCCATTCCATGCCATTCCATTCCATTCCATTCCATTCCATTCCATTCCATTCCATTCCATTCCATTCCGTTCTACTAGGGTAGATTCCATACCATTCCATTCCATTCCATTCCGTTCTAGTCGGGTAGATTACATTCGATTCCATTCCTTTCCATTCCATTCTATTCCTTTCCATTCCATTGCATTCCATTCCATTCCATTCCACTCAATTCGATTCTGTTTAACCCGGGTTGATTCCATACTTTTCCATTCTTTTGCATTCCATTCCATTCCATTCCATTCTGTTCAACTCGGGTAGATTCCATACCATTCCATTCCATTCCATTCCAGTCCTTTCCATTCCATTCCGTTCTACTCGGGTAGTTTCCATTCCTTTGCATTCCATTCCATTCCATTCCATTCTATTCCATACCGTTCCTTTCCATTCCATTCCATTCCATTGCATTCCATTCCTTTCTACTCGTGTAAATTCCATACCATTCCATTCCATTCCATTCCGTTCTACTCGGGTAGGTTCCATTCCATTCCATTCCATTCCATTCTGTTCCATTCCGTTCCATTCCATTCCATTCCATGCCATTCCATTCCATTCCTTTCTATTCCGTTCTACTAGGGTAGATTCCATTCCATTCCATTCCATTCCATTCCATTCCATTCCATTCCATTCCATTCCATTCCATTCCATTCCGTTCTACTAGGGTAGATTCCATACCATTCCATTCCATTCCATTCCGTTCTAGTCGGGTAGATTCCATTCGATTCCATTCCATTCCATGCGATTCTATTCCTTTCCATTCCATTGCATTCCATTCCATTCCATTCCACTCAATTCGATTCTGTTCAACCTGGGTATATTCCATACCTTTCCATTCCTTTGCATTCCATTCCATTCCATTCCATTCCATTCCATTCCATTCCATTCCATTCCATTCCATTCCATTCCGTTCTAATGGGGTAGATTCGATTCCATTCCATTCCATTCTATTCCACTCTGTTCCATTCCATTCCATTCCATTCCATTCCATTCCATTCCATTCCATTCCATTCCATTCCATTCCATTCCATCCCGTTCTACTCTGGTAGATTCCATACCATTCCAATCCATTCCATTCCGTTCTAGTCGGGTAGATTCCATTCCAATCCACTCCATTCCATTCCATTCCATTCCATTCTACTCGAGTAGATTCCATTCCATTCCAGTCCATTCCATTGCATTCCATTCTATTCCATTCCGTTCCATTCCATTCCTTTCGATTCCATTCCATTCTAATCGGGTAGATTACATTCAGTTCCCTTCCGTTCCGTTCCGTTCTGTGCCATTCTTTTCGGGTAGATTCTATTCCTTTCCATTCCATTCCATTCTATTCCATTCCATTCTTTCCATTCCATTCCATTCTATTCTACTCGGGGAGATTCCATTCCATTCCATTTCATTCCATTCCATTCCATTCCATTGCATTCCCATAAATTACATTCTACATGTGCACATTCCATTCCATTCCTTTCCATTCGATTCCATTCCATTCCATTTCATTCCATTCCGTTCTTCTCATGTAGATTCCATTACGTTCCGATCCGTTCCATTCCGTTGTACTTGGGTAGATTCCATTCCATTCCATTCCTTTGTATTCCATTCCATTCCATTCCATTCCATTCCATTCCATTCCATTCCATTCCATTCCATTCCATTCCATTCCATTCCATTCCATTCCATTCTACTCGGGTAGATGCTATACCATTCCATTGCATTCCATTCCGTTCTAGTCTGGTAGATTCCATTCAATTCTATTCCATTCTATTCCATTCTATTCCTTTCCGTTCCATTGCATTCCATTCCAGTCCATTCCATT
This sequence comes from Gorilla gorilla gorilla, assembly GCF_029281585.2. NCBI lineage: Eukaryota > Metazoa > Chordata > Mammalia > Primates > Hominidae > Gorilla > Gorilla gorilla. The sequence goes on from NC_073248.2 coordinate 48,231,371, forward strand.
CAATTCGATTCTGTTCAACCCGGGTAGATTCCATACCATTCCATTCCTTTGCCTTCCATTCCATTCCATTCCATTCCATTCCATTCCATTCCATTCCATTCCATTCCACTCCATTAGGTTCTACAGGGGTAGATTCAATTCCATTACATTCCATTCGGTTCCATTCCATTCCATTCCATTCCATTCCATTCCGTTCTACTTTGGTAGATTCCATTCCATTCCATTCCATTAAATTCTGTGCAACTCGGGTAGATTCCATACGACTCCATTCCATTCCATTCCATTCCATTCCATTCCATTCCATTCCATTCCGTTCTACTCGGGTAGTTTCCATTCCATTGCATTCCATTCCATTCCATTCCATTCTATTCCATACCGTTCCTTTCCATTCCATTCCATTCCATTGCATTCCATTCCTTTCTACTCGTGTAAATTCCATACCATTCCATTCCATTCCATTCCGTTCTACTCGGGTAGGTTCCATTCCATTCCATTCCATTCCATTCGGTTCCATTCCGTTCCATTCCATTCCATTCCATGCCATTCCATTCCATTCCATTCCATTCCATTCCATTCCATTCCATTCCGTTCTACTAGGGTAGATTCCATACCATTCCATTCCATTCCGTTCCGTTCTAGTCGGGTAGATTACATTCGATTCCATTCCTTTCCATTCCATTCTATTCCTTTCCATTCCATTGCATTCCATTCCATTCCATTCCACTCAATTCGATTCTGTTTAACCCGGGTTGATTCCATACCTTTCCATTCCTTTGCATTCCATTCCATTCCATTCCATTCTGTTCAACTCGGGTAGATTCCATACCATTCCATTCCATTCCATTCCAGTCCTTTCCATTCCATTCCGTTCTACTCGGGTAGTTTCCATTCCTTTGCATTCCATTCCATTCCATTCCATTCTATTCCATACCGTTCCTTTCCATTCCATTCCATTCCATTGCATTCCATTCCTTTCTACTCGTGTAAATTCCATACCATTCCATTCCATTCCATTCCGTTCTACTCGGGTAGGATCCATTCCATTCCATTCCATTCCATTCTGTTCCACTCCGTTCCATTCCATTCCATTCCATGCCATTCCATTCCATTCCATTCTATTCCGTTCTACTAGGGTAGATTCCATACCATTCCATTCCATTCCATTCCATTCCATTCCATTCCATTCCATTCCATTCCATTCCGTTCTACTAGGGTAGATTCCATACCATTCCATTCCATTCCATTCCGTTCTAGTCGGGTAGATTCCATTCGATTCCATTCCATTCCATTCGATTCTATTCCTTTCCATTCCATTGCATTCCATTCCATTCCATTCCACTCAATTCGATTCTGTTCAACCCGGGTATATTCCATACCTTTCCATTCCTTTGCATTCCATTCCATTCCATTCCATTCCATTCCATTCCATTCCATTCCATTCCATTCCATTCCATTCCATTCCATTCCGTTCTAATGGGGTAGATTCGATTCCATTCCATTCCATTCTATTCCACTCTGTTCCATTCCATTCCATTCCATTCCATTCCATTCCATTCCATTCCATTCCATTCCATTCCATTCCATTCCATTCCATTCCATCCCGTTCTACTCTGGTAGATTCCATACCATTCCAATCCATTCCATTCCGTTCTAGTCGGGTAGATTCCATTCCAATCCACTCCATTCCATTCCAATCCATTCCATTCTACTCGAGTAGATTCCATTCCATTCCAGTCCATTCCATTGCATTCCATTCTATTCCATTCCGTTCCATTCCATTCCTTTCGATTCCATTCCATTCTAATCGGGTAGATTACATTCAGTTCCCTTCCGTTCCGTTCCGTTCTGTGCCATTCTTTTCGGGTAGATTCTATTCCTTTCCATTCCATTCCATTCTATTCCATTCCATTCTTTCCATTCCATTCCATTCTATTCTACTCGGGGAGATTCCATTCCATTCCATTTCATTCCATTCCATTCCATTCCATTGCATTCCCATAAATTACATTCTACATGTGCACATTCCATTCCATTCCTTTCCATTCGATTCCATTCCATTCCATTTCATTCCATTCCGTTCTTCTCATGTAGATTCCATTACGTTCCGATCCGTTCCATTCCGTTGTACTCGGGTAGATTCCATTCCATTCCATTCCTTTGTATTCCATTCCTTTCCATTCCATTCCATTCCATTCCATTCCATTCCATTCCATTCCATTCTACTCGGGTAGATGCTATACCATTCCATTCCATTCCATTCCGTTCTAGTCTGGTAGATTCCATTCAATTCCATTCCATTCTATTCCATTCTATTCCTTTCCGTTCCATTGCATTCCATTCCAGTCCATTCCATTCAATTCGATTCTGTTCAACCCGGGTAGATTCCATACCATTCCATTCCTTTGCCTTCCATTCCATTCCATTCCATTCCATTCCATTCCATTCCATTCCATTCCATTCCATTCCCCTCCATTAGGTTCTACTCGGGTAGATTCAATTCCATTACATTCCATTCGGTTCCATTCCATTCCATTCCAATCCATTGCATTCCATTCCATTCCGTTCTACTCTTGTAGATTCCATACCATTCCAATCCATTCCTTTCCGTTCTACTCGGGCAGATTCCATTACATTCCATTCCATTCCATTCTGCTCTACTCGGGTAGATTCCATACCATTCCATTCCATTCCATTCCATTCCATTCAATTCCGTTCTACTCGGGTAGTTTCCATTCCATTGCATTCCATTCCATTCCATTCCATTCTATTCCATACCGTTCCTTTCCATTCCATTCCATTCCAATGCATCCAATTCCTTTCTACTCGTGTAAATTCCATACCATTCCATTCCATTCCATTCCGTTCTACTCGGGTTGGTTCCATTCCATTCCATTCCATTCCATTATGTTCCATTCCGTTCCATTCCATTCCATTCCATTCCATTACATTCCATTCCATTCCATTGCATTCCATTCCATTCCGTTCTACTAGGGGAGATTCCATACCATTCCATTCCTTTTCTGTTCCGTTCTAGTCGTGTTGATTCCATTCGATTCCATTCCATTCCATTCCATTCTATTCCTTCCCATTCCATTGCATTCCATTCCATTCCATTCCACTCAATTCGATTCTGTTCAACCCGGGTAGATTCCATACCTTTCCATTCCTTTGCATTCCATTCCATTCCATTCCATTCTATTCCATTCCATTCCATTCCATTCCATTCCATTCCATTCCGTTCTACTGGGGTAGATTCCATTCCATTCCATTCCATTCCATTCTATTCCACTCTGTTCCATTCCATTCCCATCCATTCCATTCCATTGCATTCCATTCCATTCCATTCCATTCCATTCCATCCCATCCCGTGCTACTCTGGTAGATTCCATACCATTCCAATCCATTCCATTCCGTTCTAGTCGGGTATATTCCATTCCATTCCACTCCATTCCATTCCATTCCATTCCATTCCATTCCATTCCATTCCATTCCCTTCCACTCTACGCGCGTAGACTCCATTCCATTCCATTCCATTCCATTGCATTCCATTCTATTCCATTCCGTTCCGTTCCATTCCTTTCGAATCCATTCCATTCTACTTGGGTAGATTACATTCAGTTCCCTTCCATTCCGTTCCGTTCCGTGCCATTCTTTTCGGGTAGATTCTATTCCGTTCCATTCCATTCCATTACATTCCATTCCATTCCTTTCCATTCCATTCCATTCTATTCTGCTCGGGGAGATTCCTTTGCATTCCATTTCATTCCATTCCATTCCATTCCATTGCATTCCCATAAATTACATTCTACATGTGCACATTCCATTCCATTCCTTTCCATTCCTTTCCATTCCATTCCATTTCTTTCCATTCCGTTCTTCTCATGTAGATTAAATTACGTTCCGATCTGTTCCATTCCGTTGTACTAGGGTAGATTCCATTCCATTCCATTCCATTCCATTCCATTCCATTCCATTCCATTCCATTCCATTCCATTCCATTCCTTTCCATTCCATTCCATTCCATTCCATTCCATTCTACTCGGGTAGATGCTATACCATTTCATTCCATTCCATTCCGTTCTAGTCGGGTAGATTCCATTCAATTCCATTCCATTCCATTCCATTCTATTCCTTTCCGTTCCATTGCATTCCATTCCAGTCCATTCCATTCAATTCGATTCTGTTCAACCCGGGTAGTTTCCATACCATTCCATTCCTTTGCATTCCATTCCATTCCATTCAATTCCATGCCATTCCATTCCATTCCATTCCATTCCATTCCATACCATTCCATTCCGTTCTACTAGGGTAGATTCCATACCATTCCATTCCTTTCCATTCCGTTCTAGTCGGGTAGATTCCATTCGATTCCATTCCATTCCATTCCATTCTATTCCTTTCCATTCCATTGCATTCCATTCCATTCCATTCCACTCAATTCGATTCTGTACAACCCGGGTAGATTCCATACCTTTCCATTCCATTGCATTCCATTGCATTCCATTCCATTCCATTCCATTCCATTCCATTCCATTCCATTCCATTCCATTCCATTCCATTCCGTTCTACTGGGTTAGATTCCATTCCATTCCATTCCATTCTATTCCACTCTGTTCCATTCCATTCCATTCCATTGCATTCCATTCCATTCCATTCCATTCCATTCCATTCCATTCCATTCCATTCCATTCCATTCCATCCCGTTCTACTCTGGTAGATTCCATACCATTCCAATCCATTCCATTCCGTTCTAGTCGGGTAGATTCCATTCCATTCCATTCCATTCCATTCCATTCCATTCAATTCCATTCTACTAGAGTAGATTCCATTCCATTCCATTCCATTACATTGCATTCCATTCTATTGCATTCCGTTCCGTTCCATTCCTTTCGATTCCATTCCATTCTACTCGGGTAGATTAAATTCAATTCCCTTCCGTTCCGTTCCGTTCCGTGCCATTCTTTTCGGGTAGATTCTATTCCGTTCCATTCCATTCCATTACATTCCATTCCATTCCTTTCCATTCCATTCCATTCTATTCTGCTCAGGGAGATTCTATTACATTCCATTTCCTTCCATTCCATTCCATTCCATTGCAATTCCATAAATTACATTCTACATGTGCACATTCCACTCCATTCCTTTCCATTCCATTCCATTCCATTCCATTTCATTCCATTCCGTTCTTCTCATGTAGATTCCATGACGTTCCGATCAGTTCCATTCCGTTGTACTCGGGAAGATTCCATTCCATTCCATTCCATTGCACTCCATTCCATTAAATTCCATTCCATTCTATTCCATTCCATTCCGTTCCGTTCTTCTCGGTTCCTTTAAATTCCATTCCATTCCATTCCATTCCATTCCATTCCATTCCATTACATTCTGTTCTACTCGGTTAGATTCCATTCCGTTCCGTTCCGTTCCGTTCCGTTCCGTTACATTCCATTCCGTTACATTCCATTCCATTCCGTTCCATTCCGTTCCATTCCATTCCATTCCATTCCGTTCTACTCGGGTAGATTCTTTACCATTCCATACCATTCCATTCCATTCCACTCGGGTAGATTCCATTCGATTCCATTCTATTCCATTCCATTCTATTCCTTTCCGTTCCATTCCATTCCATTCCATGCCATTCCATTCCATTCCATTCCATTCCGTTCTACTAGGGTAGATTCCAACCATTCCATTCCATTCCATTCCGTTCTAGTCGGGTAGATTCCATTCGATTCCATTCCATTCCATTCCATTCTATTTCTTTCCATTCCATTGCATTCCATTCCATTCCATTCCACTCAATTCGATTCTGTTAATACCGGGTAGATTCCATACCTTTCCATTCCTTTGCATTCCATTCCATTCCATTCCATTCCATGCCATTCCATTCCGTTCCGTTCTACTTGGGTAGATTCCATTCCATTCCATTCCATTCTATTCCACTCTGTTCCATTCCTATCCATTCCATTCCATTCCATTCCATTCCATTCCATTCCATCCCGTTCTACTCTGGTAGATACCATACCATTCCAATCCATTCCATTCCGTTCTAGTCGGGTAGATTCCATTCCATTCCATTCCATTCCGTTCCATTCTATTCCATTCTACTCGAGTAGATTCAATTCCTTTCCATTCCATTCCATTGCATTCCATTCTATTCCCTTCCGTTCCGTTCCATTCCTTTCGATTCCATTCTATTCTTCTCGGGGAGATTACATTCAGTTCCCTTCCATTCCGTTCCGTTCCGTGCCTTTCTTTTCGGGTAGATTCAATTCCGTTACATTCCATTCCATTACATTCCATTCCATTCCTTTCCATTCCATTCCATTCTATTCTGCTCGGGGAGATTCCATTACATTACATTTCATTCCATTCCATTCCATTCCATTGCATTCCCATAAATTACATTCTACATGTGCACATTCCATTCCATTCCTTTCCATTCCATTCCATTCCATTCCATTCCATTTCATTCCATTCCGTTCTTCTCATGTAGATTCCATTACGTTCCGATCCGTTCCATTCCGTTGTACTCGGGTAGATTCCATTCCATTCCATTCCATTGCATTCCATTCCATTTCATTCCATTCCATTCCATTCCATTCCATTCCATTCCATTCCATTCTACTCGGGTAGATGCTATACCATTCCATTACATTCCATTCCTTTCTAGTCGGGTAGATTCCATTCAATTTCATTCCATTCCATTCCATTCTATTCCTCTCCGTTCCATTGCATTCCATTCCATTCCATACCACTCAATTCGATTCTGTTCAACCCGGATAGATTCCATACATTTCCATTCCTTTGCATTCCATTCCATTCCATTCCATTCTTTTCAACTCGGGTAGATTCCATACCATTCCATTCCATTCCATTCCGTTCTACTCGGGTAGTTTCCATTGCATTGCATTCCATTCCATTCCATTCCATTCTATTTGTACCGTTCCTTTCCATTCCATTCCATTCCTTTGCATTCCATTCCTTTCTACTCGTGTAAATTCCATACCATTTCATTCCATTCCATTCCGTTCTACTCGGGTAGGTTCCATTCCATTCCATTCCATTCCATTCCATTCCATTCCATTCCATTCTGTTCCATTCTGTTCCATTCCATTCCATTCCATGCCATTCCATTCTATTACTTTCCATTCCACTCCATTCCGTTCTACTATTCTAGATTCCATACCATTCCACTCCATTCCATTCCATTCCATTCTATTCCTTCCCATTCCATTGCATTCCATTCCATTCCATTCCACTCAATTCGATTCTGTTCAACCTGGGTAGATTCCATACGTTTCCATTCCATTGCATTCCATTCCATTCCATTCCATACCATTCCATTCCATTCCATTCCATTCCATTCCATTCCGTTCTACTTGGGTAGATTCCATTCCATTCCATTCCATTCTATTCCACTCTGTTCCATTCCATTCCATTCCATTCCATTCCATTCCATTCCATCCCGTTCTATTCTGGTAGATTCCATACCATTCCAATCCATTCCATTCCGTTCTAGTCGAGTAGATTCCATTCCATTCCATTCCATTCCATTCCATTCCATACCATTCCATTCCATACCATTCCATTCCATTCCATTCTACTCGTGTAGATTCCATTCCATTCCATTCCATTCCATTCCGTTCTAATAGGTTAGATTCCATACCATTCCTTTCCATTCCATTCAGTTCTAGTCGGGTAGATTCCATTCGATTCCATTCCATTCAATTCCATTCTATTCCTTTCCATTCCATTGCATTCCATTCCATTTCATTCCATTCCATTCCATTCCATTGCATTCCCAGAAATAACATTCTACATGTGCACATTCCATTCCATTCCTTTCCATTCCATTCCATTCCATTCCATTTCATTCCATTCCGTTCTTCTCATGTAGATTCCATTACGTTCCGATCCGTTCCATTCCGTTGTACTCGGGTAGATTCCCTTCCATTCCATTCCTTTGCATTCCATTCCATTCCATTCCATTCCATTCCATTCCATTCTACTCGGGTAGATGCTATACCATTCCATTCCATTCCATTCCGTTCTAGTCGGGTAGATTCCGTTCAATTCCATTCCATTCCATTCCATTCTATTCCTTTCCGTTCCATTGCATTCCATTCCAATCCATTCCATTCAATTCGATTCTGTTCAACCCGGGTAGATTCCATACCATTCCATTCCTTTGCATTCCATTCCATTCCATTCAATTCCATTCCATTCCATTCCATTCCATTCCACTCCATTAGGTTCTACTCGGGTAGATTCCATTCCATTCCATTCCATTCGGTTCCATTCCATTCCATTCCAATCCATTCCATTCCATTCCATTCCGTTCTACTCTTCTAGATTCCATACCATTCCAATCCATTCCTTTCCGTTCTACTCGGTTAGATTCCATTACATTCCATTCCATTCAATTCTGTTCAACTCGGGTAGATTCCATACCATTCCATTCCATTCCATTCCATTCCATTCCATTCAATTCCGTTCTACTCGGGTAGTTTCCATTCCATTGCATTCCATTCCATTCCATTCCATTCCATTCCATTCCATTCCATTCCGTTCTTCTCATCCAGATTCCATTCCGTTCCGATAAGTTCCATTCGGTTGTACTCGGGTAGATTCCATTCCATTCCATTCCAAAGCATTCCATTAAATTCCATTCCATTCCTTTCCATTCTATTCCATTCCATTCCATTCCATTCCATTCCATTGTAATCGTGGAGATTCCATTGAATTCCATTCCATTACTTTCCATTCCGTTCCATTCCATTCCATTCCGTTCTAATCGGGTACATTCCACTCCGTTCTGTTCCATTCCGTTCAGTTCCATTCTACTTGGGTAGATCCCATTCCATTCCATTCCATTCCATTCCATTCCATTCCATTCCATTCCATTCTATTCCATTCCATTCCATTCCATTCCATTCCCTTCCATTACACTCCATTCTATTCCATTCCATTCCGTTCCGTTCTTCACGGGTCCTTTAAATTCCATTCCATTCCATTCCATTCCATTCCATTCCATTCCATTCCATTCCATTACATTACATTCTGTTCTACTCGGTTAGATTCCATTCCGTTCCATTCCTTTCCGTTCCGTTCCGTTACATTCCATTCCGATACATTCCATTCCATTCCGTTCCATTCCATTCCATTCCATTCCATTCCATTCCGTTCTACTCGGGTAGATTCCATACCATTCCATACCATTCCATTCCATTCCACTCGGGTAGATTCCATTCGATTCCATTCTATTCCATTCCATTCTATTCCTTTCCGTTCCATTCCATTCCATTTCATTCCATTCCGTTTTACTCGGGTAGATTCAATTCCATTCCGTTCGGTTCCATTCCGTTCCATTCCAATCCATTCCATTCCGTTCCATTCTATTCCATTCTTCTCTTGTGGATTCCACTCCATTCCATTCCATTCCATTCCGTTCCATTCCATTCCATTCCATTCCGTTGCATATCATTCCATTCCGTTCTACTCGGGTAGATTCCATTCCATTCCATTTCATTCTCTTCCATTCTGTTCCATTCCATTCCATTCCATTCCATTGCATTCCATTCCAATCCATTCCATATCATTCTAGTCAGGTTGATTCCATTCCTTTCCATTCCATTCTATCCCTTTCCGTTCCATTCCATTCCATTCCATTCCATTCCATTCCATTGCATTCCATTCCAATCCATTCCATATCATTCTAGTCAGGTTGATTCCATTCCTTTCCATTCCATTCTATCCCTTTCCGTTCCATTCCATTCCATTCCATTCCATTCCATCCTGTTAAACGTGGGTAGATTCCATACCATTCCATACCATTCCATTCCATTCCATTCCATTCCATTCCGTACCACTCGGGTAGATTCCATTCCATTGCATCCCGTTCCGTTCCGTTCTGTTCCGTTCCATTCCATTCCGTTCCGTTCTTCTCGGGTGGATTCCATTCCATTGCGTTCCGTTCCGTTCCGTTCCGTTCTCTTCCGTACCTTTCCGTTCCATCCCATTCATTCCATTCCATTCCGTTCTACTCGGATAGATTCCATTCCTTTGCCTTCCATTCCATTCCGTTCCATTCTATTCCGTTCCGTTCCATTCCATTCCATTCCATTCTATTGCATTCCATTGCGTTCTACTCGGGTAAATTCTATACCATTCCATTCCATTCCATTCCGTTCTACTCGGGTAGATTCTATTCCATTCCATTCCATTCCATTCCATTCTATTCCGTTACATTCCATTCCATTCGATTTTTTTCAACTCAGACAGATTCCGTTCCATTCCATTCCATTCCATTCCATTCTGTTCTACTCGGGTAGATTCCATTCCGTTCCGTTCCGTTCCGTTCGTTCCGTTACATTCCATTCCGTTACATTCCATTCCATTCCGTTCCATTCCATACCATTCCATTCCATTCTGTTCAACCTAGGGAGATTCCATACAATTCAATTCCTTTGCATTCCATTCCATTCCATTCCGTTCTACTCCGGTATATTCCATTTAATTCCGTTCCATTCTATTCCATTCTGTTCCATTCCATTCCATTCTATTCCATTCCATTCCATTCCGTTCTACTCGGGTAGATTCCATACCGTGCCATTCCATTCCATTCCGTTCTAGTCTGGTAGATTCCATTCGATTCCATTCCATTCCATTCCATTCTATTCCTTCCCGTTCCATGCCATTCCATTCCATTCCATTCCATTCAATTCCATTCAATTCGATTCTGTACTACCCGGGTAGATTCCATACCATTCCATTCGTTTGCATTCCATTCCATTCCATTGCATTCCATTTCATACCAATCCATTCCATTCCATTCCGTTCTACTCGGGTAGATTCCATTCCATTCCATTCCATTCTATTCCATTCTGTTCCATTCCACTCCATTCCATTCCATTCCATTCCATTCCATTCCGTTCTACTCGAGTAGATTCCATTCCACTGCATTCCATTCCATTGCATTCCATTCCGTTCCGTTCCGTTCCGTTCTCTTCCATACCTTTCCGTTCCATTCCATTCCATTCCATTCCATTCCATTCCGTTCTACTCGGATAGATTCCATTCCATTGCATTCCATTCCATTCCCATCCATTCTATTCCATACGGTTCCATTCCATTCCATTCCATTCCATTCCATTGCATTCCATTCCTTTCTTCTCGGGTACATTCCATACCGTTCCATTCCATTCCATTGCATTCCGTTCCATTCCATTCCATTCTGTTCTACTCGGGTAGATTCCATTCCGTTCCTTTCCGTTCCGTTCCATTCCGTTACATTCCATTCAGTTACATTCCATTCCATTCCGATCCTTTCCAATCCATTCCATTCGATGCTGTTTAACCCGGGTAGATTCCATACCATTCCATTCCTTTGCATTCCATTCCATTCCATTCCATTCCATTCCATTCCATTCCATTCCATTCCATTCCATTCCATTCCACTCCATTCCATTCCGTTCTACTCGGGTAGATTCCATGCCACTGCATTCCAGTCCTTTCCGTTCTAGTCGGGTAGATTCCATTCGATTCCATTCCATTCCATTCCATTCTATTCCTTTCCGATCCGTTCCATTCCATTCCATTCCATTCCATTCAATTCGATTCTGTTCAACCCGGGTAGATTCCATACTATTCCATTCGTTTGCATAACATTCCATTCCATTCCATTCCATTCCATTCCTTTCCATTCCGTTCTACTCGGGTAGATTCCATTCTATTCCATTCCTTTCCATTCCATTCTGTTCCATTCCATTCCATTCCATTCCATTCCATTCCATTCCATTCCATTCCATTCCATTCCGTTCTACTCGGTTAGATTCCATTCCATTGCATTCCATTCCACTGCATTCCAATCCGTTCCATTCTGTTCCATTCTGTTCCGTTCCATTCCATTCCGTTCCGTTCTTCTCGGGTGGCTTCCATTCCATTGCGTTCCGTTCAGTTCCTTTCCGTTCTTCTCGGGTGTATTCCATTCCATTGTGTTCCGTTCCGTTCCCTTCCGTTCTCTTCCGTACATTTCCTTTACATTCCATTCCAATCCATTCCATTCTGTTCCACTCGGATAGATTCCATTCCATTGAATTCCGTTCCATTCCATTCCATTCCATTCCATTGCATTCCATTCCGTTCTACTCGGGTAAATTCCATACCATTCCATTCCATTCCATTCCATTCTCTGCTGCTCTGGTAGATTCCATTCCATTCAATTCCTTACCATTCCATTCCGTTCCATTCCATTGTGTTCAACCCGGGGAGATTCCATACCATTCCATTCCTTTTCATTCCATTCAATTCCATTCCATTCCGTTCTACTCGGGTAGATTCCATTCCATTCCATTCCATTCTATTCCATTCTGTTGCATTCCATTCCATTCCATTACATTACATTCCGTTCTACTCGCGTAGATTCCATACCATGTCATTCCATTCCATTCCGTTCTAGTCTGGTAGATTCCATTCGATTCCATTCCACTCAATTCCATTCCACTCTATTCCTTCCCGTTCCATTCCATTCCATTCCATTCCTTTCAATTCGATTCTGTACAACACGGGTAGATTCCATACCATTCCATTCGTTTGCATTCCATTCCATTCCATTGCATTCCATTCCAAACCATTCCATTCCATTCCATTCCGTTCTACTCGGGTAGATTCCATTCCATTCCATTTCGTTCTATTCCATTCTGTTCCATTCCACTCCATTCCTTTCCATTCCATTCCATTCCATTCCATTCTACTCGAATAGATTCCATTCCACTGCATTCCATTCCACTGCGTTCCATTCCGTTCCGCTGCGTTCCGTTCCATTCCGTTCCATTCTTCTCGGGTGGATTCCATTCCATTGCGTTCCGTTCCGTTCCATTCCGTTCTCTTCCATACCTTTCGGTTCCATTCCATTCCATTGCATTCCATTCCATTCCATTGCATTCCATTCTATTCCATACGCTTCCATTCCATTCCATTCCATTCCATTCCATTCCATTCCATTCCATTCCGTTCTACTCGGGTAGATTTCATTCCATTCCATTCTATTCCGTTCCATTCCATTCCATTCGATTTTGTTCAACTCAGGTAGATTCTATTCCATTCCATCCATTCCATTCCATTCCATTCCATTCCATTCCATTCCATTCCATTCCATTCCATTCTGTTCTACTCGGGTAGACCCCATTCCGTTATACTCCATTCCGTTACATTCCATTACATTCCGACGCATTCCATTCCAATTCATTTGATTCTGTTCAACCCGGTTAGATTCCATACCATTCCATTCCTTTTCATTCCATTCCATTCCATTCCATTCCATTCCTTTCTACTCAGGTAGATTCCATTCCCTTCCATTCCATTCCATTCCGTTCCACTCGGGTAGATTCCATGCCACCCCATTCCATTCCTTTCCGTTCTAGTCGGGTAGATTCCATTCGATTCCATTCCATTCCATTCCATTCTATTCCTTTCCATTCCATTCCATTCCATTCCATTCCATTCCATTCCATTCCATTCGATTGTGTTCAACCCGGGTAGATTCCATACTATTCCATTCGTTTGCATTCCATTCCATTCCATTCCATTCCATTCCATTCCTTTCCATTCCATTCCGTTCTACTCGGGTAGATTCCATACAATTCCATTCCGTTCTAGTCGGGGAGATTCCGTTCGATTCCATTCCATTCCATTCCATTCTATTCCTTTCCGTTCCATTCCATTCCATTCCATTCCATTCTGTTCAACTCGGGTAGATTCCATACCATTCCATTCCATTCCATTCCACTCCGTTCTACTCGGGTAGATTCCATTCCATTGCATTCTATTCCTTTCCGTTCCATTCCATTCCAATCCATTCCATTCAATTCCATTCGATTCTGTTCAACTCGGGTAGAATCCATACCATTCCATTCAACTCCATTCAATTCCCTTCCATTCCATTCCGTTCTACTCGTGTATATTCCATTTCATTGCCTTGCATTCCATTCCATTCCATTCCACTCCATTCCGTTCCATTCTTCTCGAGTGGATTCCATTCCATTGTGTTCCATTCCGTTCCATTCCGTTCTGTTCCGTACCATTCTGTTCCATTCCATTCCATTCAACTCTTTTAGATTCCATACCATTCCCTTCCATTCTATTCCGTTCCGTTCCGTTCCGTTCCGTTCCGTTCCGTTCCATTCCGTTCCATTCCATTCCATTCCATTCCGTTCTACTCGGTAGATTCCATACCATTCCATTCCATTCCATTGCATTCAATTCGGGTAGATTCCATTCCATTCCATTCCATTCCATTCCATTCCATTCCATTCCATTCCATTCCATTCCATTCCATTCGGTTCCATTCCATTCCATTCGATTCTGTTCAACTCCGATAGATTCCACACCATTCCATTCCACTCCATTCGTTTCCATTCCATTCCATTCCATTCCATTCTGTTCTACTCGGTTAGATTCCATTCCGTTCCGTTCCTTTCCGTTCCGTTCGGTTACATTCAATTCCGTTCCATTCCATTCCATTCCATTCCGTTCTACTCGGGTAGTTTCCATACCATTCCATACCATTCCATTCCGTTGTACTCGGGTAGATTCCATTCGATTCCATTCTATTCCATTCCATTCTATTCCTTTCCGTTCCATTCCATTCCATTCCATTCAATTCCATTCGATTCTGTTCAACTCGGGTAGATTCCATACCATTCAATTCAATTCCTTTCCATTCCCTTACATTTCATCCTGTTCTACTCGTGTAGATTCTATTCCATTGCATTCTATTCCATTCCATTCCATTCCATTCCATTCCATTCCATTCCATTCCATTCCATTCCATTCCATTCCGTTCCATTCTTCTCGAGTGGATTCCATTCCATTCTGTTCCGTACCGTTCCGTTCCGTTCCATTTCACTCCATTCTACTCGGGTAGGTTCCATTCCATTCCATTCCATTCCATTCTATTCCGTTCCATTCCGTTCCATTCCATTCCATTCCATTCCATTCCATTCCATTCTGTTCTACTCGGGTAGATTCCATTCCGTTCCTTTCCGTTCCGTTCCGTTCCGTTAATTTCCATTCCGTTACATTGCATTCCATTTGGATCCTTTCCAATCCATTCCTTTCGATGCTGATCAACCCGGGTAAGTTCCATACCATTCCATTCCTTTGAATTCCATTCCATTCCATTCCATTCCATTCCATTCCATTCCATTCCATTCCATTCCATTCCATTCCATTCCATTCCATTCCATTCCATTCCGTTCCGTTCAACTCAGGTGGATTCCATTCCATTCCATTCCATTCCATTCCATTCCATTCCATTCCATTCCATTCCATTCCGTTCTACTCGGGTAGATTTCATGCCACTCCATTCCATTCCATTCCGTTCTAATCGGGTAGATTCCATTCGATTCCATTCCATTCCATTCCATTCCATTCTATTTCTTTCCGTTCCATTCCATTCCATTCCATTCCATTCCATTCCATTCAATTCCATTCCATTCCATTCCGTTCTCCTCGGGTAGATTCCATTCAATTCCATTCCATTCTATTCCATTATGTTCCATTCCGTTCCATTCCATTCCATTCCATTCCATTCCATTCCATTCCATTCCATTCCATTCAGTTCTACTCGGGTAGATTCCATACCATTCCATTCCGTTCTAGTCGGGTAGAGTCCATTCTTTTCCATTCCATTCCATTCGTGTCCATTTCGTTCCCTTCCATTTCATTTGTGTCCATTCAGTTCCATTCCATTCCATTCGGATCCATTCCCTTCCATTCCATTCCATTCCATTCTGTTCAACTCGTGTAGATTCCATACCATTCCGTACCATTCCATTCCGTTCCATTCCATTCCGTTCTACTCGGTTAGATTCCATTCCATTGCATTCCATTCCACTGCATTCCAATCGTTCCTTTCCGTTCCATTCTGTTCCGTTCCGTTCAATTCCGTTCCGTTCCGTTCCATTCCGTTCCGTTCTTCTCGGGTGGATTCCATTCCATTGCGTTCCGTTCAGTTCCGTTCCGTTCTTCTCGGGTGGATTCCATTCCATTGTGTTCCGTTCCGTTCCGTTCCATTCTCTTCCGTACGTTTCCTTTACATTCCATTCCAATCTATTCCATTCCGTTCCACTCGGATAGATTCCATTCCATTGCATTCAGTTCGACTCCATTCCATTCTATTCCATACCGTTAAATTCCATTCCATTCCATTGCATTCCATTCCGTTCTACTCGAGTAAATTCCACACCATTCCATTCCATTCCATTCCATTCCGTTCTACTCGGGTAGATTCCATTCCATTCCATTCCATTCCATTCCATTCCATTCCATTCCATTCCATTCCATTCCATTCCATTCCATTCTACTCGGGTAGATTCCATTCCATTCCATTCCATTCCATTCCATTCCGTTCCATTCCGTTCCATTCCGTTCCGTTCCGTTCCGTTCCGTTCCATTCCATTCCATTCCATTCCATTCCATTCCGTTCTACTCGGGTAGATTCCATACCATTCCATTCCATTCCTTTGCGTTCTACTCGGGTAGATTCCATTCCATTCCATTCCATTCCATTCCATTCCATTCCATTCTATTCGGTTCAACTCAGGTAGATTCCATTTTATTGCATTCCATTTCATTGCATTCCAATCCGTTACATTTCTTTCCATTCCATTCCGTTCCGTTCCATTCCGTTCCGATCTTCTCGGTTGGATTCCATTCAATTGCGTTCCGTTCCGTTCCGTTCTGTTCTTCTCGGGTGGATTCTATTCCATTGCGTTCCATTTCGTTCTCTTCCGTACCTTTCCGTTCCATTCCATTCCATTCCATTCCATTCCATTCCATCCCGTTCTACTCTGGTAGATTACATACCATTCCAATCCATTCCATTCCTTTCTAGTCGGGTAGATTCCATTCCATTCCACTCCATTCCATTCCATTCCATTCCATTCTACTCGAGTAGATTCCATTCCATTCCATTCCATTCCATTGCATTCCATTATATTCCATTCCGTTCCGTTGCATTCCTTTCGATTCCATTCCATTCTACTCGGGTAGATTACATTCAGTTCCCTTCCGTTCCGTTCCGTTCCGTGCCATTCTTTTCGGGTAGATTCTATTCCGTTCCATTCCATTCCATTACATTCCATTCCATTCCTTTGCATTCCATTCCATTCTATTCTGCTCGGGGAGATTCCATTACATTCCATTTCATTCCATTCCATTCCATTCCATTGCATTCCCATAAATTCCATTCTACATGTGCACATTCCATTCCATTCCTTTCCATTCCATTCCATTCCATTCCATTCCATTCCATTCCATTCCGTTCTTCTCATGTAGATTCCATTACGTTCCGATCCGTTCCATTCCGTTGTACTCGGGTAGATTCCATTCCATTCCATTCCTCTGCATTCCATTCCATTCCATTGCATTCCATTCTATTCCATTCCATTCCATTCCATTCCATTCCATTCCATTCCATTCCATTCCATTCCATTCCATTCCATTCCATTCTACTCGGGTAGATGCTATACCATTCCATTCCATTCCATTCCGTTCTAGTCGGGTAGATTCCTTTCAATTCCATTCCATTCCATTCCATTCTATTCCTTTCCGTTCCATTGCATTCCATTCCAGTACATTCCATTCAATTCGATTCTGTTCAACCCGGGTAGATTCCATACCATTCCATTTCATTCTACTCGGGTGGATGCTATACCATTCCATTCCATTCCATTCCGTTCTAGTCGGGTAGATTCCATTCAATTCCATTCCATTCCATTCCATTCTATTCCTTTCCGTTCCATTGCATTCCATTCCAGTCCATTCCATTCAATTTGATTCTGTTCACCCCGGGTAGATTCCAAACCATTCCATTCCTTTGCATTCCATTCCATTCCATTCCATTCCATTCCATTCCATTCCATTCCATTCCATTCCACTCCATTAGGTTCTACTCGGGTAGATTCCATTCCATTCCATTCCATTCGGTTCCATTCCATTACATTCCAGTCCATTCCATTCCATTCCACTCCGGTCTACTCTGGTAGATTCCATACCATTCCAATCCATTCCTTTCCGTTCTAGTCGGGTAGATTCCATTCCATTCCATTCCATTCGGTTCCATTCCATTCCATTCCATTCCATTCCATTCCATTCCATTCCATTCCATTCCATTCCGTTCTACTCGGGTAGTTTCCATTCCATTGCATTCCATTCCATTCCATTCCATTCTATTCCATACAATTCCTTTCCATTCCATTCCATTCCATTGCATTCCATTCCTTTCTACTCGTGTAAATTCCATACCATTACATTCCATTCCATTCCGTTCTACTCGGGTAGGTTCCATTCCATTCCATTCCATTCCATTCCATTCTGTTCCATTCTGTTCCATTCCATTCCATTCCGTGCCATTCCATTCCATTCCATTCCATTCCATTCCATTCCATTTCGTTCTACTAGGGTAGATTCAATACCATTCCATTCCATTCCATTCCGTTCTAGTCGGGTAGATTCCATTCGATTCCATTCCTTTCCATTCCATTCTATTCCTTTCCATTCCATTGCATTCAATTCCATTCCATTCCACTCAATTCGATTCTGTTCAACCCGGTTGGATTCCATACCTTTCCATTCCTTTGCATTCCATTCCATTCCATTCCATTCCATTCCATTCCATTCCATTCCATTCCATTCCATTCCATTCCGTTCTACTGGGGTAGATTCCATTCCATTCCATTCTATTCTATTCCACTCTGTTCCATTCAATTCCATTCCATTCCATTCCATTCCATTCCATTCTACTCGGGTAGATGCTATACCATTCCATTCCATTCCATTCCGTTCTAGTCGGGTAGATTCCATTCCATTCCATTCCATTCCATTCCATTCCATTCCATTCCATTCCTTTCCGTTCCATTGCATTCCATTCCAGTCCATTCCATTCAATTCGATTCTGTTCAACCCGGGTAGATTCCATACCATTCCATTCCTATGCATTCCATTCCATTCCATTCCATTCCATTCCATTCCATTCCATTCCATTCCATTCCATTCCATTCCATTCCATTAGGTTCTACTCGGGTAGATTCCATTCCATTCCATTCCATTCGGTTCCATTCCATTCCAATCCAATCCATTGCATTCCATTCCATTCCGTTCTACTCTTGTAGATTCCATACCATTCTAATCCATTCCTTTCCGTTCTACTCGGGTAGATTCCATTACATTAAATTCCATTCCATTCTGCTCAACTCGGGTAGATTCCATACCATTCCATTCCATTCCATTCCATTCCATTCCATTCCATTCCATTCAATTCCGTTCTACTCGGGTAGTTTCCATTCCATTGCATTCCATTCCATTCCATTCCATTCTATTCCATACCGTTCCTTTCCATTCCATTCCATTCCAATGCATCCAATTCCTTTCTACTCGAGTAAATTCCATACCATTCCATTCCATTCCATTCCGTTCTACTCGGGTTGGTTCCATTCCATTCCATTCCATTCCATTCTGTTCCATTCCGTTCCATTCTATTCCATTCCATGCCATTCCATTCCATTCCATTCTATTCCATTCCGTTCTACTAGGGGAGATTCCATACCATTCCATTCCTTTCCGTTCCGTTCTAGTCGTGTAGATTCCATTCAATTCCATTCCATTCCATTCCATTCTATTCCTTTCCATTCCATTGCATTCCATTCCTTTCCATTCCACTCAATTCGATTCTGTTCATCCCGGGTAGATTCCATACTTTTCCATTCCTTTGCATTCCATTCCATTCCATTCCATTCCATTCCATTCCATTCCATTCCATTCCATTCCATTCCATTCCATTCCGTTCTACTGGGGTAGATTCCATTCCATTCCATTCCATTCCATTCCATTCCATTCCGTTCTACTGGGGTAGATTCCATTCCATTCCATTCCATTCCATTGCATTCCATTCCATTCCATTCCATTCCATTCCATTCCATTCCATTCCATTCCATTCCATTCCATTCCATCCCGTTCTACTCTGGTAGATTCCACACCATTCCAATCCATTCCATTCCGTTCTAGTCGGGTAGATTCCATTCCATTCTATTCCATTCCATTCCATTGCATTCCATTCTACTCGAGTAGATTCCATTCCATTCCATTCCATTCCATTCCATTGCATTCCATTCTATTCCATTCCGTTCCATTCCATTCCTTTCGATTCCGTTCCACTCTACTCGGGTATATTACATTCAGTTCCCTTCCGTTCCGTTCCGTTCCGTGCCATTCTTTTCGTGTAGATTCTATTCCGTTCCATTCCATTCCATTACATTCCATTCCATTCCTTTCTATTCCATTCCATTCTATTCTGCTCGGGGAGATTCCATTACATTCCATTTCATTCCTTTCCATTCCTTTCCATTCCATTCCCATAAATTACATTATACATGTGCACATTCCATTCCATTCCTTTCCATTCCATTCCATTCCATTCCATTTCACTCCATTCTGTTCTGCTCATGTAGATTCCATTACGTTCCGATCCGTTCCATTCCGTTGTACTCGGGTAGATTCCATTCCATTCCATTCCATTCCATTGCATTCCATTCCATTCCATTCTATTCCATTCCATTCCATTCCATTCTATTCCATTCCATTCCATTCCATTCCATTCCATTCCATTCCATTTCATTCTACTCGGGAAGATGCTATACCAATCCGTTCCATTCCATTCCGTTCTAGTCGGGTAGATTCCATTCAATTCAATTCCATTCCATTCCATTCTATTCCTTTCCATTCCATTGCATTCCATTCCAGTCCATTCCATTCAATTCGATTCTGTTCAACACGGGTAGATTCCATACCATTCGATTCCTTTGCATTCCATTCCATTCCGTTCCATTCCATTCCATTCCATTCCATTCCATTCCATTCCATTCCATCCCGTTCTACTCTGGTGGATTCCATACCATTCCAATCCATTCCATTCATTTCTAGTCGGGTAGATTCCATTCCATTCCACTCCATTCCATTCCATTCCATTCCATTCTACTCGAGTAGATTCCATTCCATTCCATTCCATTCCATTGCATTCCATTTTATTCCATTCCGTTCCGTTGCATTCCTTTCGATTCCATTCCATTCTACTCGGGTAGATTACATTCAGTTCCCTTCCGTTCCGTTCCGTTCCGTGCCATTCTTTTCGGGTAGATTCTATTCCGTTCCATTCCATTCCATTACATTCCATTCCATTCCTTTGCATTCCATTCCATTCTATTCTGCTCGGGGAGATTCCATTACATTCCATTTCATTCCATTCCATTCCATTCCATTGCATTCCCATAAATTACATTCTACATGTGCACATTCCATTCCATTCCTTTCCATTCCATTCCATTCCATTCCATTCCATTCCATTCCGTTCTTCTCATGTAGATTCCATTACGTTCCGATCCGTTCCATTCCGTTGTACTCGGGTAGATTCCATTCCATTCCATTCCTCTGCATTCCATTCCATTCCATTGCATTCCATTCTATTCCATTCCATTCCATTCCATTCCATTCCATTCCATTCCATTCCATTCCATTCTACTCGGGTAGATGCTATACCATTCCATTCCATTCCATTCCGTTCTAGTCGGGTAGATTCCATTCAATTCCATTCCATTCCATTCCATTCTATTCCTTTCCGTTCCATTGCATTCCATTCCAGTACATTCCATTCAATTCGATTCTGTTCAACCCGGGTAGATTCCATACCATTCCATTCCATTCTACTCGGGTGGATGCTATACCATTCCATTCCATTCCATTCCGTTATAGTCGGGTAGATTCCATTCAATTCCATTCCATTCCATTCCATTCTATTCCTTTCCGTTCCATTGCATTCCATTCCAGTCCATTCCATTCAATTCGATTCTGTTCAACTCGGGTAGATTCCATACCATTCCATTCCTTTGCATTCCATTCCATTCCATTCCATTCCATTTCATTCCATTCCATTCCATTCCATTCCATTCCACTCCATTAGGTTCTACTCGGGTAGATTCGATTCCATTCCATTCCATTCGGTTCCATTCCATTACATTCCAGTCCATTCCATTCCATTCCACTCCGGTCTACTCTGGTAGATTCCATACCATTCCAATCCATTCCTTTCCGTTCTAGTCGGGTAGATTCCATTCCATTCCATTCCATTCGGTTCCATTCCATTCCATTCCATTCCATTCCATTCCATTCCATTCCATTCCATTCCATTCCATTCCATTCCATTCCGTTCTACTCGGGTAGTTTCCATTCCATTGCATTCCATTCCATTCCATTCCATTCTATTCCATACCATTCCTTTCCATTCCATTCCATTCCATTGCATTCCATTCCTTTCTACTCGTGTAAATTCCATACCATTACATTCCATTCCATTCCGTTCTACTCGGGTAGGTTCCATTCCATTCCATTCCATTCCATTCCATTCTGTTCCATTCCGTTCCATTCCATTCCATTCCGTGCCATTCCATTCCATTCCATTCCATTCCATTCCATTCCATTCCATTTCGTTCTACTAGGGTAGATTCAATACCATTCCATTCCATTCCATTCCGTTCTAGTTGGGTAGATTCCATTCGATTCCATTCCTTTCCATTCCATTCTATTCCTTTCCATTCCATTGCATTCAATTCCATTCCATTCCACTCAATTCGATTCTGTTCAACCCGGTTGGATTCCATACCTTTCCATTCCTTTGCATTCCATTCCATTCCATTCCATTCCATTCCATTCCATTCCATTCCATTCCATTCCGTTCTACTGGGGTGGATTCCATTCCAATCCATTCCATTCTATTCCACTCTGTTCCATTCAATTCCATTCCATTCCATTCCATTCCATTCCATTCCATTCCATTCTACTCGGGTAGATGCTATACCATTCCATTCCATTCCATTCCGTTCTACTCGGGTAGATTCCATTCAATTCCATTCCATTCCATTCCATTCTATTCCTTTCCGTTCCATTGCTTTCCATTCCAGTCCATTCCATTCAATTCGATTCTGTTCAACCCGGGTAGATTCCATACCATTACATTCCCATGCATTCCATTCCATTCCATTCCATTCCATTCCATTCCATTCCATTCCATTCCATTCCATTCCATTCCACTCCATTAGGTTCTACTCGGGTAGATTCCATTCCATTCCATTCCATTCGGTTCCATTCCATTCCAATCCAATCCATTGCATTCCATTCCATTCCGTTCTACTCTTGTAGATTCCATACCATTCTAATCCATTCCTTTCCGTTCTACTCGGGTAGATTCCATTACATTAAATTCCATTCCATTCTGCTCAACTCGGGTAGATTCCATACCATTCCATTCCATTCCATACCATTCCATTCCATTCCATTCCATTCCGTTCTACTGGGGTAGATTCCATTCCATTCCATTCCATTCTATTCCACTCTGTTCCATTCCATTCCATTCCATTCCATTCCATTCCATTCCATTCCATTCCGTTCTACTGGGGTAGATTCCATTCCATTCCATTCCATTCTATTCCACTCTGTTCCATTCCATTCCATTCCACTGCATTCCATTCCATTCCATTCCATTCCATTCCATTCCATTCCATTCCATTCCATCCCGTTCTACTCTGGTAGATTCCATACCATTCCAATCCATTCCATTCCATTCTACTAGAGTAGATTCCATTCCATTTCATTCCATTCCATTGCATTCCATTCTATTGCATTCCGTTCCGTTCCATTCCTTTCGATTCAATTCCATTCTACTCCAGTAGATTAAATTCAGTTCCCTTCCATTCCGTTCCGTTCCGTGCCATTCCATTCCATTCCATTCCATTCCATTCTATTCCGCTCGGGGAGATTACATTCCATTCCATTCCATTCCATTCCATTCCATTCCATTCCATTGCATTCCCATAAATTACATTCTACATGTGCACATTCCATTCCATTCCTTTCCATTCCATTCCATTCCATTTCATTCCATTCCGTTCTTCTCATGTAGATTCCATTACGTTCCAATCAGTTCCATTCCGTTGTACTAGGGTGGATTCCATTCCATTCCATTCCATTGCATTCCATTCCATTCCATTCCATTCCATTTTATTCCATTCCATTCCATTCCATTCCATTCCATTCCATTCCATTCCATTCCATTCCATTCCATTCTACTCGGGTAGATACTATACCGTTCCATTCCAATCCATTCCGTTCTAGTCGGGTAGATTCCATTCCATTCCATTCCATTCCATTCCATTCCATTCCATTCTATTCCTTTCCGTTCCATTGCATTCCATTCCAGTCCATTCCAATCAATTCGATTCTGTTCAACCCGGGTAGATTCCATACCATTCCATTCCTTTGCATTCCATTCCATTCCATTCCATTCCATTCCATTCCATTCCATTCCATTCCACTCCATTAGGTTCTACTCGGGTAGATTCCATTCCAATCCATTCCATTCGGTTCCATTCCATTCTATTCCAATCTATTCCATTCCATTCCATTCCATTCCTTTCTACTCTTGTAGATTCCATACCATTCCAATCCATTCCTTTCCGTTCTAGTCGGGTAGATTCCATTCCATTCCATTCCATTAAATTCTGTTCAAATCGGGTAGATTCCATACCACTCCATTCCATTCCATTCCATTCCATTCCATTCCATTCCGTTCTACTCGGGTAGTTTCCATTCCATTGCATTCCATTCCATTCCATTCCATTCTATTCCATAGCGTTCCTTTCCATTCCATTCCATTCCATTGCATTCCATTCCTTTCTACTCGTGTAAATTCCATACCATTCCATTCCATTCCATTCCGTTCTACTCGGGTAGGTTCCATTCCATTCCATCCCATTCCATTCTGTTCCATTCCGTTCCATTCCATTCCATTCCATGCCATTCCATTCCATTCCATTCCATTCCACTCCGTTCTACTAGGGTAGATTCCATACCATTCCATTCCATTCTATTCCGTTCTAGTCGGGTAGATTACATTTGATTCCATTCCTTTCCATTCCATTCTATTCCTTTCCATTCCATTGCATTCCATTCCATTCCGTTCCTCTCAATTCGATTCTGTTTAACCCGGGTTGATTCCATACCTTTCCATTCCTTTGCATTCCATTCCATTCCATTCCATTCTGTTCAACTCGGGTAGATTCCATACCATTCCATTACATTCCATTCCAGTCCATTCCATTCCATTCCGTTCTACTCGGGTAGTTTCCATTCCATTGCATTCCATTCCATTCCATTCCATTCTATTCCATACCGTTCCTTTCCATTCCATTCCATTCCATTGCATTCCATTCCTTTCTACTCGTGTAAATTCCATACCATTCCATTCCATTCCATTCCGTTCTACTCGGGTAGGTTCCATTCCATTCCATTCCATTCCATTCTGTTCCATTCCGTTCCATTCCATTCCATTCCATGCCATTCCATTCGATTCCATTCCATTCCGTTCTACTATGGTAGATTCCATACCATTCCAATCCATTCCATTCCGTTCTAGTCGGGTAGATTCCATTCGATTCCATTCCATTCCATTCCATTCTATTTCTTTCCATTCCATTGCATTCCATTCCATTCCATTCCTCTCAATTCGATTCTGTTCAAACCGGGTAGATTCCATACATTTCCATTCCTTTGCATTCCATTCCATTCCATTCCATTCCATTCCATTCCATTCCATTCCATTCCGTTCTACTGGGGTACATTCCATTCCATTCCATTCCGTTCTATTCCACTATGGTCCATTCCATTCCATTCCATTCCATTCCATTCCATTCCATTCCATCCCGTTCTACTCTGGTAGATTTCATACCATTCCAATCCGTTCCATTCCGTTGTACTCGGGTAGATTCCATTCCATTCCATTCCATTGCATTCCATTCCATTCCATTCCATTCCATTCTACTCCATTCCATTCCATTCCATTCCATTCCATTCCATTCCATTCCATTCCATTCCATTCCATTCCATTCTACTCGGGTAGTTGCTATACCATTCCATTACATTCCATTCCTTTCTAGTCGGGTAGATTCCTTTCAATTCCATTCCATTCCATTCCATTCTATTCCTTTCCGTTCCATTAGATTCCATTCCATCCCATACCACTAAATTCGATTCTGTTCAACCCGGGTAGATTCCATACCTTTCCATTCCTTTGCATTCCATTCCATTCCATTCCATTCTATTTGTACCGTTCCTTTCCATTCCATTCCATTCCATTACATTCCATTCCTTTCTACTCGTGTAAATTCCATACCATTCCATTCCATTCCATTCCGTTCTACTCTGGTAGGTTCCATTCCATTCCATTACATTCCATTCTGTTCCATTCCGTTCCATTCCATTCCATTCCATTCCATGCCATTCCATTCCATTCCATTCCATTCCATTCCATTCCTTTCCATTCCATTCCATTCCATTCCATTCCGTTCTACTAGGGTAGATTCCATAGCATTCCATTCCATTCCATTCCGTTCTAGTCGGGTAGATTCCATTCGATTCCATTCCATTCCATTCCATTCTATTCCTTTCCATTCCATTGCATTCCATTCCATTCCATTCCACTCAATTCGATTCTGTTCAACCCGGGTAGATTCCATACCTTTCCAGTCCTTTGCATTCCATTCCATTCCATTCCATTCCGTTCCATTCCATTCCATTCCATTCCATTCCATTCCATGCCATTCCATTCCATTCCGTTCTACTAGGGTAGATTCCATTCTATTCCATTCCATTCTATTCCACTCTGTTCCATTCCATTCCATTCCATTCCATTCCATTCCATTCCATTCCATTCCATTCCATTCCATTCCATTCCATCCCGTTCTACTCTGGTAGATTCCATACCATTCCAATCCATTCCATTCCGTTCTAGTCGCGTAGATTCCATTCCAATCCACTCCATTCCATTCCATTCCATTCCATTCCATTCCATTCCATTCTACTCGAGTAGATTCCATTCCATTCCAGTCCATTCCATTGCATTCCAATCTATTCCATTCCGTTGCATTCCATTCCTTTCGATTCCATTCCATTCTACTCGGGTAGATTACATTCAGTTCCCTTCCATTCCGTTCCGTTCCGTGCCATTATTTTCGGGTAGATTCTATTCCGTTCCATTCCATTCCATTATATTCCATTCCATTACTTTCCATTCCATTCCATTCTATTCTGCTCGGGGAGATTCCATTACATTCCATTTCATTCCATTCCATTCCATTCCATTGCATTCCCATAAATTACATTCTACATGTGCACATTCCATTCCATTCCTTTCCATTCCATTCCATTCCATTCCATTTCATTCCATTCCGTTCTTCTCATGTAGATTCCATTACGTTCCGATCCGTTCCATTCCGTTGTACTCGGGAAGATTCCATTCCATTCCTTTCCTTTGCATTCCATTCCATTCCATTCCATTCCATTCCATTCCATTCCATTCCATTCCATTCCATTCCATTCCATTCCATTCTACTCGGGTAGATGCTCTACCATTCCATGCCATTCCATTCCGTTCTAGTCGGGTAGATTCCATTCATTTCCATTCCATTCCATTCCATTCTATTCCTTTCCGTTCCATTGCATTCCATTCCAGTCCATTCCATTCAATTTGATTCTGTTCAACCCGGGTAGATTCCGTACCATTCCATTCCTTTGCATTCCATTCCATTCCATTCCATTCCATTCCATTCCATTCCATTCCATTCCATTCCACTCCATTAGGTTCTACTCCGGTAGATTCCATTCCATTCCATTCCATTCGGTTCCATTCCATTCCATTCCAATCCATTCCATTCCATTCCATTCCGTTCTACTCTGGTAGATTCCATACCATTCCAATCCATTCCTTTCCGTTCTAGTCGGGTGGATTCCATTCCATTCCATTCCATTCGGTTCCATTCCATTCCATTCCATTCCATTCCATTCCATTCCATTCCTTTCAATTCTACTCGAGTAGATTCCATTCAATTCCATTCCATTCGATTCCATTCCATTCCATTGCATTCCATTCCATTCCATTCCGTTCCGTTCCATTCCTTTCGATTCCATTCCATTCTACTCGGGTAGATTAAATTCAGTTCCCTTCCGTTCCGTTCCATTCCGTGCCATTCTTTTCGGGTAGATTCTATTCCGTTTCATTCCATTCCATTACATTCCATTCCATTCCTTTCCATTCCATTCCATTCTATTCTGCTCGGGGAGATTCCATTACATTCCATTTCATTCCATTCCATTCCATTCCATTGCATTCCCATAAATTACATTCTACCTGTGCACATTCCATTCCATTCCTTTCCATTCCATTCCATTCCATTCCATTTCATTCCATTCCGTTCTTCTCATGTAGATTCTATTACGTTCCGATCAGTTCCATTCCGTTGTACTAGGGTAGATTCCATTCCATTCCATTCCATTGCATTCCATTCCATTCCATTCCATTCCATTTTATTCTATTCCATTCCATTCCATTCCATTCCATTCCATTCCATTCTACTCGGGTAGATACTATACCATTCCATTCCATTCCATTCCGTTCTAGTCGGGTAGATTCCATTCCATTCCATTCCATTCCATTCCATTCTATTCCTTTCCGTTCCATTGCATTCCATTCCAGTCCATTCCAATCAATTCGATTCTGTTCAACCCGGGTAGATTCCATTCCATTCCATTCCTTTGCATTCCATTCCATTCCATTCCATTCCATTCAATTCCATTCCATTCCATTCCACTCCATTAGGTTCTACTCGGGTAGATTCCATTCCAATCCATTCCATTCGGTTCCATTCCATTCTATTCCAATCCATTCCATTCCATTCCGTTCCATTCCTTTCTACTCTGGTAGATTCCATACCATTCCAATCCAATCCTTTCCGTTCTAGTCGGGTAGATTCCATACCATTCCATTCCATTAAATTCTGTGCAACTCGGGTAGATTCCATACCACTCCATTCCATTCCATTCCATTCCATTCCATTCCATTCCATTCCGTTCTACTCGGGTAGTTTCCATTTCATTGCATTCCATTCCATTCCATTCCATTCCATTCTATTCCATACCGTTCCTTTCCATTCCATTCCATTCCATTGCATTTCATTCCTTTCTACTCGTGTAAATTCCATACCATTCCATTCCATTCCATTCCGTTCTACTCGGGTAGGTTCCATTCCATTCCATTCCATTCCATTCCATTGTGTTCCATTCCGTTCCATTCCATTCTATTCCATGCCATTCCATTCCATTCCATTCCGTTCTACTAGGGTAGATTCCATAACATTCCATTCCATTCCATTCCGTTCTAGTCGGGTAGATTACATTCGATTCCATTCCTTTCCATTCCATTCTATTCCTTTCCATTCCATTGCATTCCGTTCCATTCCATTCCACTCAATTCGATTCTGTTTAACCCGGGTAGATTCCATACCTTTCCATTCCTTTGCATTCCATTCCATTCCATTCCATTCTGTTCAACTCGGGTAGATTCCATACCATTCCATTCCATTCCATTCCAGTCCATTCCATTCCATTCCGTTCTACTCGTGTAGTTTCCATTCCATTGCATTCCATTCCATTCCATTCCATTCTATTCCATACCGTTCCTTTCCATTCCATTCCATTCCATTGCATTCCATTCCTTTCTACTCGTGTAAATTCCATACCATTCCATTCCATTCCATTCCGTTCTACTCGGGTAGGTTCCATTCCATTCCATTCCATTCCATTCTGTTCCATTCCGTTCCATTCCATTCCATTCCATGCCATTCCATTCCATTCGATTCCATTCCGTTCTACTAGGGTAGATTCCATACCATTCCATTCCATTCCATTCCGTTCTAGTCGGGTAGATTCCATTCGATTCCATTCTATTCCATTCCATTCTATTTCTTTCCATTCCATTGCATTCCATTCCATTACATTCCACTCAATTCGATTCTGTTCAAACCGGGTAGATTCCATACCTTTCCATTCCTTTGCATTCCATTCCATTCCATTCCATTCCGTTCTACTGGGGTTGATTCCATTCCATTCCATTCCTTTGTATTCCACTCTGTTCCTTTCCATTCCATTCCATTCCATTCCATTCCAATACATTCCATTCCATTCCATTCCATTCCATTCCATTCCATCCCGTTCTACTCTGGTAGATTCCATACCATTCCAATCCATTCCATTCCGTTCTAGTCTGGTAGATTCCATTCCATTCCATTCCATTCCATTCCATTCTATTCCGTTCTACTCGAGTAGATTCCATTCCATTCCATTTCATTCCATTGCATTCCATTCTAATCCATTCCGTTCCGTTCCATTCCTTTCAATTCCACTCCATTCTACTCGGGGAGATTACATTCAGTTCCCTTCCGTTCCGTTCCGTTCCGTGCCATTCTTTTCGGGTAGATTCTATTCCGTTCCATTCCATTCCATTCCATTCCATTCCATTCCATTCCATTCCATTCCATTCCATTCCTTTCCATTCCATTCCATTCTATTCTGCTCGGGGAGATTCCATTACATTCCATTTCATTCCATTCCATTCCATTCCATTGCATTCCCATAAATTACATTCTACATGTGCACATTCCATTCCATTCCTTTCCATTCCATTCCATTCCATTCCATTCCATCTCATTCCATTCCGTTCTTCTCATATAGATTCCATTACATTCCGATCCGTTCCATTCCGTTGTACTCGGGTAGATTCCATTCCATTCCATTCCATTGCATTCCATTCCATTCCATTCCATTCCATTCTATTCCATTCCATTCCATTCCATTCCATTCCATTCCATTCCATTCCATTCCATTCTACTCGGGTAGATGCTATACCATTCCATTACATTCCATTCCTTTCTAGTCCGGTAGATTCCATTCAATTCCATTCCATTCCATTCCATTCTATTCCTTTCCGTTCCATTAGATTCCATTCCATCCCATACCACTAAATTCGATTCTGTTCAACCCGGGTAGATTCCATACCTTTCCATTCCTTTGCATTCCATTCCATTCCATTCCATTCTGTTCAACTCGTGGAGATTCCATACCATTCCATTCCATTCCATTCCATTCCATTCCATTCCATTCCATTCCGTTCTACTCGGGTAGTTTCCATTGCATTGCATTCCATTCCATTCCATTCCATTCTATTTGTACCGTTCCTTTCCATTCCATTCCATTCCATTGCATTCCATTCCTTTCTACTCCTGTAAATTCCATACCATTCCATTCCATGCCATTCCGTTCTACTCTGGTAGGTTCCATTTAATTCCATTCCATTCCATTCTGTTCCATTCCGTTCCATTCCATTCCATTCCATTCCATGTCATTCCATTCCATTCCAATCCATTCCATTCCATTCCATTCCATTCCATTCCATTCCATTCCGTTCTACTAGGGTAGATTCCATAGCATTCCATTCCATTCCATTCCGTTCTAGATGGGTAGATTCCATTCGATTCCATTCCATTCCATTCCATTCTATTCCTTTCCATTCCATTGCATTCCATTCCATTCCATTCCACTCAATTCGATTCTGTTCAACCCGGGTAGATTCCATACCTTTCCAGTCCTTTGCATTCCATTCCATTCCATTCCATTCCATTCCATTCCATTCCATTAAATTCCATTCCATTCCATTCCGTTCTACTGGGGTAGATTCCATTCTATTCCATTCCATTCTATTCCACTCTGTTCCATTCCATTCCATTCCATTCCAATCCACTCCATTCCATTCCATTCCATTCCATTCCATTCTACTCGAGTAGATTCCACTCCATTCCAGTCCATTCCATTGCATTCCATTCTATTCCATTCCGTTCCATTCCATTCCTTTCGATTCCATTCCATTCTACTCGGGTAGATTACATTCAGTTCCCTTCCGTTCCGTTCCGTTCCGTGCCATTCTTTTCGCGTAGATTCTATTCCGTTCCATTCCATGCCATTATATTCCATTCCATTCTTTCCATTCCATTCCATTCTATTCTGCTCGGGGAGATTCCATTACATTCCATTCCATTCCATTCCATTCCATTCCATTGCATTCCATTAATTACATTCTACATGTGCACATTCCATTCCATTCCTTTCCATTCCATTCCATTCCATTCCATTTCATTCCATTCCGTTCTTCTCATGTAGATTCCATTACGTTCCGATCCGTTCCATTCCGTTGTACTCGGGTAGATTTCATTCCATTCCATTCCATTCTATTCCATTCCATTCTATTCCATTAAATTCCATTCCATTCCATTCCATTCCATTCCATTCCATTCCATTCCATTCCATTCCATTCCATTCTACTCGGGTAGATGTTATACCATTCCATTACATTCCATTACTTTCTAGTCGGGTAGATTCCATTCAATTCCATTCCATTCCATTCCATTCTATTCCTTTCCGTTCCATTGCATTCCATTCCATTCCATACCACTCAATTCGATTCTGCTCAACCCGGGTAGATTGCATACCTTTCCAGTCCTTTGCATTCCATTCCATTCCATTCCATTCTGTTCAACTCGGGTAGATTCCATACCATTCCATTCCATTCCATTCCGTTCTACTCGGGTAGTTTCCATTGCATTGCATTCCATTCCATTCTATTTGTACCGTTCCTTTCCATTCCATTCCATTCCATTGCATTCCATTCCTTTCTACTCGTTTAAATTCCATACCATTTCATTCCATTCCATTCCGTTCTACTCGGGTAGGTTCCATTCCATTCCATTCCATTCCATTCTGTTCCATTCCGTTCCATTCCATTCCATTCCATGCCATTCCATTCCATTCCATTCCATTCCATTCCATTCCATTCCATTCCATTCCATTCCATTCCATTCCATTCCGTTCTACTAGGGTAGATTCCATACCATTCCATTCCATTCCATTCCGTTCTAGTCTGGTAGATTCCATTCGATTCCATTCCATTCAATTCCATTCTATTCCTTTCCATTCCATTGCATTCCATTCCATTCCATTCCACTCAATTCGATTCTGTTCAACCCGGGTAGATTCCATACCTTTCCATTCTTTGCATTCCAATCCAATCCATTCCATTCCATTCCATTCCATTCCATTCCATTCCATTCCATTCCATTCCGTTCTAATGGGGTAGATTCGATTCCATTCCATTCCATTCTATTCCACTCTGTTCCATTCCATTCCATTCCATTCCATTCCATTCCATTCCATCACGTTCTACTCTGGTAGATTCCATACCATTCCAATCCATTCCATTCCGTTCTAGTCGGGTAGATTCCATTCCAATCCATTCCTTTGCATTCCATTCCATTCCATTCCATTCCATTCCATTCCATTCCATTCCATTCCGTTCTTCTCATGTAGATTCCATTACGTTCCGATCCGTTCCATTCCGTTGTACTCGGGTAGATTTCATTCCATTCCATTCCATTCTATTCCATTCCATTCCATTCCTTTGCATTCCATTCCATTCCATTCCATTCCATTCCATTCCATTCCATTCCATTCCATTCCATTCCATTCTACTCGGGTAGATGCTATACCATTCCATTCCATTCCATTCCGTTCTAGTCGGGTAGATTCCGTTCAATTCCATTCCATTCCATTCCATTCTATTCCTTTCCGTTCCATTGCATTCCATTCCAGTCCATTCCATTCAATTCGATTCTGTTCAACCCGGGTAGATTCCATACCATTCCATTCCTTTGCATTCCATTCCATTCCATTCATTTCCATTCCATTCCATTCCATTCCATTCCATTCCATTCCATTCCACTCCATTAGGTTCTACTCGGGTAGATTCCATTCCATTCCATTCCATTCGGTTCCATTCCATTCCATTCCAATCCATTCCATTCCATTCCATTCCGTTCTACTCTTGTAGATTCCATACCATTCCAATCCATTCCTTTCCGTTCTACTCGGTTAGATTCCATTACATTCCATTCCATTCCATTCTGTTCAACTCGGGTAGATTCCATACCATTCCATTCCATTCCATTCCATTCCATTCAATTTCGTTCTACTCGGGTAGTTTCCATTCCATTGCATTCCATTCCATTCCGTTCCATTCTATTCCATACCGTTCCTTTCCATTCCATTCCATTCCATTCCATTCCATTCGATTCCATTCCATTCCATTCCGTTCTTCTCATGCAGATTCCATTCCATTCCGATAAGTTCCATTCGGTTGTACTCGGGTAGATTCCATTCCATTCCATTCCAAAGCATTCCATTAAATTCCATTCCATTCCTTTCCATTCTATTCCATTCCATTCCATTCCATTCCATTCCATTGTAATCGTGGATATTCCATTGAATTCCATTGCATTACTTTCCATTCCGTTCCATTCCATTCCATTCCTTTCTAATCGGGTACATTCCACTCCGTTCTGTTCCATTCCGTTCCGTTCCATTCTACTTGGGTAGATTCCATTCCATTCCATTCCATTCCATTCCATTCCATTCCATTCCATTCCATTCCATTCCATTCTATTCCATTCCATTCCATTCCATTCCATTCCCTTCCATTACACTCCATTCTATTCCATTCCATTCCGTTGCGTTCTTCTCGGGTCCTTTAAATTCCATTCCATTCCATTCCATTCCATTCCATTCCATTCCATTCCATTCCATTCTGTTCTCCTCGGTTAGATTCCATTCCATTCCGTTCCGTTCCGTTCCGTTCCGTTACATTCCATTCCGTTACATTCCATTCCATTCCGTTCCATTCCGTTCCATTCCATTCCATTCCATTCCGTTCTACTCGGGTAGATTCCATTCCATTCCATTCCATTCCATTCCATTCCATTCCACTCGGGTAGATTCCTTTCGATTCCATACTATTCCATTCCATTCTATTCCTTTCCGTTCCATTCCATTCCATTCCATGCCATTCCATTCCATTCCATTCCATTCCGTTCTACTAGGGTAGATTCCAACCATTCCATTCCATTCCATTCCGTTCTAGTCGGGTAGATTCCATTCGATTCCATTCCATTCCATTCCATTCTATTCCTTTCCATTCCATTGCATTCCATTCCATTCCATTCCACTCAATTCGATTCTGTTCTTACCGGGTAGATTCCATACCTTTCCATTCCTTTGCATTCCATTCCATTCCATTCCATTCTATTCCATTCCATTCCATTCCATTCCATTCCATTCCATTCCATTCCATTCCATTCCATTCCGTTCTACTTGGGTAGATTCCATTCCATTCCATTCCATTCTATTCCACTCTGTTCCATTCCTTTCCATTCCATTCCATTCCATTCCATTCCATTCCATTCCATTCCATTCCATCCCGTTCTACTCTGGTAGATTCCTTACCATTCCAATCCATTCCATTCCGCTCTAGTCGGGTAGATTCCATTCCATTCCATTCCATTCCATTCCATTCTATTCCATTCTACTCGAGTAGATTCCATTCCATTCCATTCCATTCCATTCCATTGCATTCCATTCTATTCCATTCCGTTCCGTTCCATTCCGTTCGATTCCATTCAATTCTACTCGGGGAGATTACATTCAGTTCCCTTCCGTTCCGTTCCGTTCCGTGCCATTCTTTTCGGGTAGATTCAATTCCGTTACATTCCAGTCCATTACATTCCATTCCATTCCTTTCCATTCCATTCCATTCTATTCTGCTCGGGGAGATTCCATTACATTCCATTTCATTCCATTCCATTCCATTCCATTGCATTACCATAAATTACATTCTACATGTGCACATTCCATTCCATTCCTTTCCATTCCATTCCATTCCATTCCATTCCATTCCATTCCATTCCATTCCATTTCATTCCATTCCGTTCTTCTCATGTAGATTCCATTACGTTCCGATCCGTTCCATTCCGTTGTACTCGGGTAGATTCCATTCCATTCCATTCCATTGCATTCCATTCCATTTCATTCCATTCCATTCTATTCCATTCCATTCCATTCCATTAAATTCCATTCCATTCCATTCCATTCCATTCCATTCCATTCCATTCCATTCCATTCCATTCCATTCTACTCGGGTAGATGCTATACCATTCCATTACATTCCATTCCTTTCTAGTCGGGTAGATTCCATTCAATTTCATTCCATTCCATTCCATTCTATTCCTTTCCGTTCCATTGCATTCCATTCCATTCCATACCACTCAATTCGATTCTGTTCAACCCGGGTAGATTCCATACCTTTTCATTCCTTTGCATTCCATTCCATTCCATTCCTTTCTGTTCAACTCGGGTAGATTCCATACCATTCCATTCCATTCCATTCCGTTCTACTCGGATAGTTTCCATTGCATTGCATTCCATTCCATTCCATTCCATTCTATTTGTACCGTTCCTTTCCATTCCATTCCATTCCATTGCATTCCATTCCTTTCTACTCGTGTAAATTCCACACCATTTCATTCCATTCCATTCCGTTCTACTCGGGTAGGTTCCATTCCATTCCATTCCATTCCATTCTGTTCCATTCCGTTCCATTCCATTCCATTTCTTGCCATTCCATTCCATTCCATTCCATTCCATTCCATTCCATTCCATTCCGTTCCATTCCATTCCGTTCTACTAGGGTAGATTCCATACCATTCCATTCCATTCCGTTCCGTTCTAGTCGGGTAGATTCCATTCGATTCCATTCCATTCAATTCCATTCTTTTCCTTTCCATTCCATTGCAATAAATTCCATTCCACTCCACTCCATTCGATTCTGTTCAACCCGGGTAGATTCCATACCTTTCCATTCTTTGCATTCCATTCCATTCCATTCCATTCCATTCCATTCCATTCCATTCCATTCCATTCCATTCCATTCCATTCTGTTCTAATGGGGTAGATTCGATTCCATTCCATTCCATTCTATTCCACTCTGTTCCATTCCATTCTATTCCACTCTGTTCCATTCCATTCCATTCCATTCCATTCCATTCCATTCCATTCCATTCCATCCCGTTCTACTCTGGTAGATTCCATACCATTCCAATCCATTCCATTCCGTTCTAGTCGGGTAGATTCCATTCCAATCCACTCCATTCCATTCCATTCCATTCCATTCCATTCTAGTCGAGTAGATTCCATTCCATTCCAGTCCATTCCATTGCATTCCATTCTATTCCATTCCGTTCCATTCCATTCCTTTCGATTCCATTCCATTCTACTCGGGTAGATTACATTCAGTTCCCTTCCATTCCGTTCCGTTCCATGCCATTCTTTTCGGGTAGATTCTATTCCGTTCCATTCCATTCCATTACATTCCATTCCATTCTTTCCATTCCATTCCATTCTATTCTGCTCGGGGAGATTCCATTCCATTCCATTTCATTCCATTCCATTCCATTGCATTGCATCCCCATAAATAACATTCTACATGTGCACATTCCATTCCATTCCTTTCCATTCCATTCCATTCCATTCCATTCCATTTCATTCCATTCCATTCCATTCCATTCCTTTCCATTCCATTCCATTCCATTCCGATCTACTCGGGTTTATTCCATTCCATTCCATTCCATTCCATTCCATTCCATTCCATTCCATTCCTTTCCATTCCATTCCATTCTATTCTGCTCGGGGAGATTCCATTACATTCCATTTCATTCCATTCCATTCCATTCCATTGCATTCCCATAAATTACATTCTACATGTGCACATTCCACTCCATTCCTTTCCATTCCATTCCATTCCATTCCATTCCATTCCATCTCATTCCATTCCGTTCTTCTCATATAGATTCCATTACATTCTGATCCGTTCCATTCCGTTGTACTCGGGTAGATTCCATTCCATTCCATTCCATTGCTTTCCATTCCATTCCATTCCATTCCATTCCATTCTATTCCATTCCATTCCATTCCATTCCATTCCATTCCATTCCATTCCATTCCATTCCATTCCATTCCATTCTACTCGGGTAGATGCTATACCATTCCATTACATTCCATTCCTTTCTAGTCCGGTAGATTCCATTCAATTCCATTCCATTCCATTCCATTCTATTCCTTTCCGTTCCATTAGATTCCATTTCATCCGATACCACTAAATTCGATTCTGTTCAACCCGGGTAGATTCCATACCTTTCCATTCCTTTGCATTCCATTCCATTCCATTCCATTCTGTTCAACTCGTGGAGATTCCATACCATTCCATTCCATTCCATTCCATTCCATTCCATTCCATTCCATTCCGTTCTACTCGGGTAGTTTCCATTGCATTGCATTCCATTCCATTCCATTCCATTCTATTTGTACCGTTCCTTTCCATTCCATTCCATTCCATTGCATTCCATTCCTTTCTACTCCTGTAAATTCCATACCATTCCATTCCATGCCATTCCGTTCTACTCTGGTAGGTTCCATTTAATTCCATTCCATTCCATTCTGTTCCATTCCGTTCCATTCCATTCCATTCCATTCCATGCCATTCCATTCCATTCCATTCCATTCCATTCCATTCCATTCCATTCCATTCCGTTCTACTAGGGTAGATTCCATAGCATTCCATTCCATTCCATTCCGTTCTAGTCGGGTAGATTCCATTCGATTCCATTCCATTCCATTCCATTCTATTCCTTTCCATTCCATTGTATTCCATTCCCTTCCATTCCACTCAATTCGATTCTGTTCAACCCGGGTAGATTCCATACCTTTCCAGTCCTTTGCATTCCATTCCATTCCATTCCATTCCATTCCATTCCATTCCATTCCATTCCATTCCATTAAATTCCATTCCATTCCATTCCGTTCTACTGGGGTAGATTCCATTCTATTCCATTCCATTCTATTCCACTCTGTTCCATTCCATTCCATTCCATTCCATTCCATTCCATTCCATTCCATTCCATCCCGTTCTACTCTGGTAGATTCCATACCATTCCAATCCATTCCATTCCTTTCTAGTCGGGTAGATTCCATTCCAATCCACTCCATTCCATTCCATTCCATTCCATTCCATTCTACTCGAGTAGATTCCACTCCATTCCAGTCCATTCCATTGCATTCCATTCTATTCCATTCCGTTCCATTCCATTCCTTTCGATTCCATTCCATTCTACTCGGGTAGATTACATTCAGTACCCTTCCGTTCCGTTCCGTTCCGTGCCATTCTTTTCGCGTAGATTCTATTCCGTTCCATTCCATGCCATTATATTCCATTCCATTCTTTCCATTCCATTCCATTCTATTCTGCTCGGGGAGATTCCATTACATTCCATTCCATTCCATTCCATTCCATTCCATTGCATTCCATTAATTACATTCTACATGTGCACATTCCATTCCATTCCTTTCCATTCCATTCCATTCCATTCCATTTCATTCCATTCCGTTCTTCTCATGTAGATTCCATTACGTTCCGATCTGTTCCATTCCGTTGTACTCGGGTAGATTTCATTCCATTCCATTCCATTCTATTCCATTCCATTCTATTCCATTAAATTCCATTCCATTCCATTCCATTCCATTCCATTCCATTCCATTCCATTCTACTCGGGTAGATGTTATACCATTCCATTACATTCCATTACTTTCTAGTCGGGTAGATTCCATTCAATTCCATTCCATTCCATTCCATTCTATTCCTTTCCGTTCCATTGCATTCCATTCCATTCCATACCACTCAATTCGATTCTGCTCAACCCGGGTAGATTGCATACCTTTCCAGTCCTTTGCATTCCATTCCATTCCATTCCATTCTGTTCAACTCGGGTAGATTCCATACCATTCCATTCCATTCCATTCCGTTCTACTCGGGTAGTTTCCATTGCATTGCATTCCATTCCATTCTATTTGTACCGTTCCTTTCCATTCCCTTCCATTCCATTGCATTCCATTCCTTTCTACTCGTTTAAATTCCATACCATTTCATTCCATTCCATTCCGTTCTACTCGGGTAGGTTCCATTCCATTCCATTCCATTCCATTCTGTTCCATTCCGTTCCATTCCATTCCATTCCATGCCATTCCATTCCATTCCATTCCATTCCATTCCATTCCATTCCATTCCATTCCATTCCGTTCTACTAG
Organism: Gorilla gorilla gorilla; assembly: GCF_029281585.2. Lineage (NCBI taxonomy): Eukaryota > Metazoa > Chordata > Mammalia > Primates > Hominidae > Gorilla > Gorilla gorilla. The sequence goes on from NC_073248.2 coordinate 48,271,382, forward strand.
GGTAGATTCCATACCATTCCATTCCATTCCATTCCGTTCTAGTCTGGTAGATTCCATTCGATTCCATTCCATTCAATTCCATTCTATTCCTTTCCATTCCATTGCATTCCATTCCATTCCATTCCACTCAATTCGATTCTGTTCAACCCGGGTAGATTCCATACCTTTCCATTCTTTGCATTCCAATCCAATCCATTCCATTCCATTCCATTCCATTCCATTCCATTCCATTCCATTCCATTCCGTTCTAATGGGGTAGATTCGATTCCATTCCATTCCATTCTATTCCACTCTGTTCCATTCCATTCCATTCCATTCCATTCCATTCTATTCCATTCCATTCCATTCCATTCCATTCCATCACGTTCTACTCTGGTAGATTCCATACCATTCCAATCCATTCCATTCCGTTCTAGTCGGGTAGATTCCATTCCAATCCACTCCATTCCATTCCATTCCATTCCATTCTACTCGAATAGATTCCATTCCATTCCAGTCCATTCCATTGCATTCCATTCTATTCCATTCCGTTCCATTCCATTCCTTTCGATTCCATTCCATTCTACTCGGGTAGATTACATTCAGTTCCCTTCCGTTCCGTTCCATTCCGTGCCATTCTTTTCGGGTAGATTCTATTCCGTTCCATTCCATTCCATTACATTCCATTCCATTCTTTCCATTCCATTCCATTCTATTCTGCTCGGGGAGATTCCATTCCATTCCATTTCATTCCATTCCATTCCATTACATTACATTCCCATAAATAACAGTCTACATGTGCACATTCCATTCCATTCCTTTCCATTCCATTCCATTCCATTCCATTTCATTCCATTCCGTTCTTCTCATGTAGATTCCATTACGTTCCGATCCGTTCCATTCCATTGTACTCGGGTAGATTCCATTCCATTCCATTCCTTTGCATTCCATTCCATTCCATTCCATTCCATTCCATTCCATTCCATTCCATTCCATTCCATTCCATTCCATTCTACTCGGGTAGATGCTATACCATTCCATTCCATTCCATTCCGTTCTAGTCGGGTAGATTCCGTTCAATTCCATTCCATTCCATTCCATTCTATTCCTTTCCGTTCCATTGCATTCCATTCCAGTCCATTCCATTCAATTCGATTCTGTTCAACCCGGGTAGATTCCATACCATTCCATTCCTTTGCATTCCATTCCATTCCATTCATCTCCATTCCATTCCATTCCATTCCATTCCATTCCATTCCATTCCATTCCACTCCATTAGGTTCTACTCGGGTAGATTCCATTCCATTCCATTCCATTCGGTTCCATTCCATTCCATTCCAATCCATTCCATTCCATTCCATTCCGTTCTACTCTTGTAGATTCCATACCATTCCAATCCATTCCTTTCCGTTCTACTCGGTTAGATTCCATTACATTCCATTCCATTCCATTCTGTTCAACTCGGGTAGATTCCATACCATTCCATTCCATTCCATTCCATTCCATTCAATTTCGTTCTACTCGGGTAGTTTCCATTCCATTGCATTCCATTCCATTCCGTTCCATTCTATTCCATACCGTTCCTTTCCATTCCATTCCATTCCATTCCATTCCATTCCATTCCATTCCATTCGATTCCATTCCATTCCATTCCGTTCTTCTCATGCAGATTCCATTCGGTTCCGATAAGTTCCATTCGGTTGTACTCGGGTAGATTCCATTCCATTCCATTCCAAAGCATTCCATTAAATTCCATTCCATTCCTTTCCATTCTATTCCATTCCATTCCATTCCATTCCATTCCATTGTAATCGTGGATATTCCATTGAATTCCATTGCATTACTTTCCATTCCGTTCCATTCCATTCCATTCCTTTCTAATCGGGTACATTCCACTCCGTTCTGTTCCATTCCGTTCCGTTCCATTCTACTTGGGTAGATCCCATTCCATTCCATTCCATTCCATTCCATTCCATTCCATTCTATTCCATTCCATTCCATTCCATTCCATTCCCTTCCATTACACTCCATTCTATTCCATTCCATTCCGTTCCGTTCTTCTCGGGTCCTTTAAATTCCATTCCATTCCATTCCATTCCATTCCATTCCATTCCATTCCATTCCATTCCATTCCATTCTGTTCAACTCGGTTAGATTCCATTCCATTCCGTTCCGTTCCGTTCCGTTCCGTTACATTCCATTCCGTTACATTCCATTCCATTCCGTTCCATTCCGTTCCATTCCATTCCATTCCATTCCGTTCTACTCGGGTAGATTCCATTCCATTCCATTCCATTCCATTCCATTCCATTCCATTCCACTCGGATAGATTCCTTTCGATTCCATGCCATTCCATTCCATTCCATTCCATTCCGTTCTACTAGGGTAGATTCCAACCATTCCATTCCATTCCATTCCGTTCTAGTCGGGTAGATTCCATTCGATTCCATTCCATTCCATTCCATTCTATTTCTTTCCATTCCATTGAATTCCATTCCATTCCATTCCACTCAATTCGATTCTGTTCATACCGGGTAGATTCCATACCTTTCCATTCCTTTGCATTCCATTCCATTCCATTCCATTCTATTCCATTCCATTCCATTCCATTCCATTCCGTTCTACTTGGGTAGATTCCATTCCATTCCATTCCATTCTATTCCTCTCTGTTCCATTCCTTTCCATTCCATTACATTCCATTCCATTCCATTCCATTCCATTCCATCCCGTTCTACTCTGGTAGATTCCTTACCATTACAATCCATTCCATTCCGTTCTAGTCGGGTAGATTCCATTCCATTCCATTCCATTCCATTCCATTCTATTCCATTCTACTCGAGTAGATTCCATTCCATTCCATTCCATTCCATTCCATTGCATTCCATTCTATTCCATTCCGTTCCGTTCCATTCCGTTCGATTCCATTCAATTCTACTCGGGGAGATTACATTCAGTTCCCTTCCGTTCCGTTCCGTTCCGTGCCATTCTTTTCGGGTAGATTCAATTCCGTTACATTCCAGTCCATTACATTCCATTCCATTCCTTTCCATTCCATTCCATTCTATTCTGCTCGGGGAGATTCCATTACATTCCATTTCATTCCATTCCATTCCATTCCATTGCATTACCATAAATTACATTCTACATGTGCACATTCCATTCCATTCCTTTCCATTCCATTCCATTCCATTCCATTCCATTCCATTCCATTCCATTCCATTTCATTCCATTCCGTTCTTCTCATGTAGATTCCATTACGTTCCGATCCGTTCCATTCCGTTGTACTCGGGTAGATTCCATTCCATTCCATTCCATTGCATTCCATTCCATTTCATTCCATTCCATTCTATTCCATTCCATTCCATTCCATTAAATTCCATTCCATTCCATTCCATTCCATTCCATTCCATTCCATTCCATTCCATTCTACTCGGGTAGATGCTATACCATTCCATTACATTCCATTCCTTTCTAGTCGGGTAGATTCCATTCAATTTCATTCCATTCCATTCCATTCTATTCCTTTCCGTTCCATTGCATTCCATTCCATTCCATACCACTCAATTCGATTCTGTTCAACCCGGGTAGATTCCATACCTTTCCATTCCTTTGCATTCCATTCCATTCTATTCCATTCTGTTCAAATCGGGTAGATTCCATACGATTCCATTCCATTCCATTCCGTTCTACTCGGATAGTTTCCATTGCATTGCATTCCATTCCATTCCATTCCATTCTATTTGTACCGTTCCTTTCCATTCCATTCCATTCCATTGCATTCCATTCCTTTCTACTCGTGTAAATTCCACACCATTTCATTCCATTCCATTCCGTTCTACTCGGGTAGGTTCCATTCCATTCCATTCCATTCCATTCTGTTCCATTCCGTTCCATTCCATTCCATTCCATGCCATTCCATTCCATTCCATTCCATTCCATTCCATTTCGTTCCATTCCATTCCGTTCTACTAGGGTAGATTCCATACCATTCCATTCCATTCCGTTCCGTTCTAGTCGGGTAGATTCCATTCGATTCCATTCCATTCAATTCCATTCTTTTCCTTTCCATTCCATTGCAATAAATTCCATTCCACTCCACTCCATTCGATTCTGTTCAACCCGGGTAGATTCCATACCTTTCCATTCTTTGCATTCCATTCCATTCCATTCCATTCCATTCCATTCCATTCCATTCCATTCCATTCCATTCCGTTCTAATGGGGTAGATTCGATTCCATTCCATTCCATTCTATTCCACTCTGTTCCATTCCATTCCATTCCATTCCATTCCATTCCATTCCATTCCATTCCATTCCATTCCATTCCATTCCATTCCATTCCATTCCATTCCATTCAATTCCATTCCATCCCGTTCTACTCTGGTAGATTCCATACCATTCCAATCCATTCCATTCCGTTCTAGTCGGGTAGATTCCATTCCAATCCACTCCATTCCATTCCATTCCATTCCATTCCATTCCATTCTAGTCGAGTAGATTCCATTCCATTCCAGTCCATTCCATTGCATTCCATTCTATTCCATTCCGTTCCATTCCATTCCTTTCGATTCCATTCCATTCTACTCGGGTAGATTACATTCAGTTCCCTTCCATTCCGTTCCGTTCCATGCCATTCTTTTCGGGTAGATTCTATTCCGTTCCATTCCATTCCATTACATTCCATTCCATTCTTTCCATTCCATTCCATTCTATTCTGCTCGGGGAGATTCCACTCCATTCCATTTCATTCCATTCCATTCCATTGCATTGCATCCCCATAAATAACATTCTACATGTGCACATTCCATTCCATTCCTTTCCATTCCATTCCATTCCATTCCATTTCATTCCATTCCGTTCTCCTCATGTAGATTCCTTTACGTTCTGATCCGTTCCATTCCGTTGTACTCGGGTAGATTCCATTCCATTCCATTCCTTTGCATTCCATTCCATTCCATTCCATTCCATTCCATTCCATTCTACTCGGGTAGATGCTATACCATTCCATTCCATTCCATTCCGTTCTAGTCGGGTAGATTCCGTTCAATTCCATTCCATTCCATTCCATTCTATTCCTTTCCGTTCCATTGAATTCCATTCCAGTCCATTCCATTCAATTCGATTCTGTTCAACCCGGGTAGATTCCATACCATTCCATTCCTTTGCATTCCATTCCATTCCATTCCATTCCATTCCATTCCATTCCATTCCATTCCATTCCACTCCATTAGGTTCTACTCGGGTAGATTCCATTCCATTCCATTCCATTCGGTTCCATTCCATTCCATTCCAATCCATTCCATTCCATTCCATTCCGTTCTACTCTTGTAGATTCCATACCATTCCAATCCATTCCTTTCCGTTCTACTCGGTTACATTCCATTACATTCCATTCCATTCCATTCTGTTCAACTCGGGTAGATTCCATACCATTCCATTCCATTCCATTCCATTCAATTCCATTCCATTCAATTCCGTTCTACTCGGGTAGTTTCCATTCCATTGCATTCCATTCCATTCTATTCCATACCGTTCCTTTCCATTCCATTCCATTCTATTCCATTCCGTTCTTCTCATGCAGATTCCATTCCGTTCCGATAAGTTCCATTCTGTTGTACTCGGGTAGATTCCATTCCATTCCATTCCAAAACATTCCATTAAATTCCATTCCATTCCTTTCCATTCTATTCCATTCCATTCCATTCCATTCCATTCCATTGTAATCGTGGAGATTCCACTGAATTCCATTGAATTACTTTCCATTCCGTTCCATTCCATTCCATTCCGTTCTAATCGGGTACATTCCACTCTGTTCTGTTCCATTCCGTTCCGTTCCATTCTACTTGGGTAGATCCCATTCCATTCCATTCCATTCCATTCCATTCCATTCCATTCCATTCCATTCCATTCCATTCCATTCTATTCCATTCCATTCCATTCCATTCCATTCCATTCCATTCCATTCCATTCCATTCCATTCCATTCTATTCCATTCCATTCCATTCCATTCCATTCCATTCCCTTCCATTACACTCCATTCTATTCCATTCCATTCCGTTCCGGTCTTCTCGGGTCCTTTAAATTCCATTCCATTCCATTCCATTCCATTACATTCTGTTCTACTCGGTTAGATTCCATTCCGTTCCGTTCCGTTCCATTCCGTTCCGTTACATTCCATTCCGTTACATTCCATTCCATTCCGTTCCATTCCGTTCCATTCCATTCCATTCCATTCCGTTCTACTCGGGTAGATTCCATACCATTCCATACCATTCCATTCCATTCCACTCGGGTAAATTCCATTCGATTCCATTCTATTCCATTCCATTCTATTCCTTTCCGTTCCATTCCATTCCATTCCATTCCATTCCATTCCATTCCATTCCATTCCATTCCGTTCTACTAGGGTAGATTCCATACCATTCCATTCCATTCCATTCCGTTCTAGTCGGGTAGATTCCATTCGATTCCATTCCATTCAATTCCATTCTATTCCTTTCCATTCCATTGCATTCCATTCCATTCCATTCCACTCAATTCGATTCTGTTCAACCCGGGTAGATTCCATACCTTTCCATTCTTTGCATTCCATTCCATTCCATTCCATTCCATTCCATTCCATTCCATTCCATTCCGTTCTAATTGGGTAGATTCGATTCCATTCCATTCCATTCTATTCCACTCTGTTCCATTCCATTCCATTCCATTCCATTCCATTCCATTCCATTCCATTCCATCCCGTTCTACTCTGGTAGATTCCATACCATTCCATTCCATTCCATTCCGTTCTAGTCGGGTAGATTCCATTCCAATCCACTCCATTCCATTCCATTCCATTCCATTCTACTCGAGTAGATTCCATTCCATTCCAGTCCATTCCATTGCATTCCATTCTATTCCATTCCGTTCCATTCCATTCCTTTCGATTCCATTCCATTCTACTCGGGTAGATTACATTCAGTTCCCTTCCGTTCCGTTCCGTTCCGTGCCATTCTTTTCGGGTAGATTCTATTCCGTTCCATTCCATTCCATTACATTCCATTCCATTCTTTCCATTTCATTCCATTCTATTCTGCTCGGGGAGATTCCATTCCATTCCATTTCATTCCATTCCATTCCATTCCATTGCATTCCCATAAATAACATTCTACATGTGCACATTCCATTCCATTCCTTTCCATTCCCTTCCATTCCATTCCATTTCATTCCATTCCGTTCTTCTCATGTAGATTCCATTACGTTCCGATCCGTTCCATTCCGTTGTACTCGGGTAGATTCCATTCCATTCCATTCCTTTGCTTTCCATTCCATTCCATTCCATTCCATTCCATTCCATTCCATTCCATTCCATTCCATTCCATTCCATTCTACTCGGGTAGTTTCCATACCATTCCATTCCATTCCATTCCGTTCTAGTCGGGTAGATTCCGTTCAATTCCATTCCATTCCATTCCATTCTATTCCTTTCCATTCCATTGCATTCCATTCCAGTCCATTCCATTCAATTCGATTCTGTTCAACCCGGGTAGATTCCATACCATTCCATTCCTTTGCATTCCATTCCATTCCATTCAATTCCATTCCATTCCATTCCATTCCATTCCACTCCATTAGGTTCTACTCGGGTAGATTCCATTCCATTCCATTCCATTCGGTTCCATTCCATTCCATTCCAATCCATTCCATTCCATTCCATTCCGTTCTACTCTTGTAGATTCCATACCATTCCAATCCATTCCTTTCCGTTCTACTCGGTTAGATTCCATTACATTCCATTCCATTCCATTCTGTTCAACTCGGGTAGATTCCATATCATTCCATTCCATTCCATTCCATTCCATTCCACTCCATTAGGTTCTACTCGGGTAGATTCCATTCCATTCCATTCCATTCGGTTCCATTCCATTCCATTCCAATCCATTCCATTCCATTCCATTCCGTTCTACTCTTGTAGATTCCATACCATTCCAATCCATTCCTTTCCGTTCTACTCGGTTAGATTCCATTACATTCCATTCCATTCCATTCTGTTCAACTCTGGTAGATTCCATACCATTCCATTCCATTCCATTCCATTCCATTCAATTCCGTTCTACTCGGGTAGTTTCCATTCCATTCCATTCCATTCCATTCCATTCCATTCCATTCCATTCCATTCCATTCCGTTCTTCTCATGCAGATTCCATTCCGTTCCGATAAGTTCCATTCGGTTGTACTCGGGTAGATTCCATTCCATTCCATTCCAAAGCATTCCATTAAATTCCATTCCATTCCTTTCCTTTCTATTCCATTCCATTCCATTCCATTCCATTCCATTGTAATCGTGGAGATTCCATTGAATTCCATTCCATTACTTTCCATTCCGTTCCATTCCATTCCATTCCGTTCTAATCGGGTACATTCCACTCCGTTCTGTTCCATTCCGTTCCGTTCCATTCTACTTGGGTAGATCCCATTCCATTCCATTCCATTCCATTCCATTCCATTCCATTCCATTCTATTCCTTTCCATTCCATTCCATTCCATTCCATTCCATTCCATTCCATTCCATTCTATTCCATTCCATTCCATTCCATTCCATTCCCTTCCATTACACTCCATTCTATTCCATTCCATTCCGTTCCGTTCTTCTCGGGTCCTTCAAATTCCATTCCATTCCATTCCATTAAATTCCATTACATTCTGTTCTACTCGGTTAGATTCCATTCCGTTCCGTTCTGTTCCGTTCCGTTCCGTTCCGTTACATTCCATTCCGTTACATTCCATTCCATTCCATTCCATTCCGTTCCATTCCATTCCATTCCATTCCGTTCTACTCGGGTAGATTCCATACCATTCCATACCATTCCATTCCATTCCACTCGGGTAGATTCCATTCGATTCCATTCTATTCCATTCCACTCTATTCCTTTCCGTTCCATTCCATTACATTTCATTCCATTCCGTTTTACTCGGGTAGATTCAATTCCATTCCTTTCAGTTCCGTTCCGTTCCATTCCAATCCATTCCATTCCGTTCCATTCTATTCCATTCTTCTCTTGTGGATTCCACTCCATTCCATTCCATTCCATTCCGTTCCATTCCATTCCATTCCATTCCGTTGCATATCATTCCATTCCGTTCTACTCGGGTAGATTCCATTCCATTCCATTCCATTCTCTTCCTTTCTGTTCCTTTCCATTCCATTCCATTCCATTGCATTCCATTCCAATCCATTCCATACCATTCTAGTCAGGTTGATTCCATTCCTTTCCATTCCATTCTATCCCTTTCCGTTCCATTCCATTCCATTCCATTCCATTCCATTCCATTCCATTCCATCCTGTTAAACGTGGGTAGATTCCATACCATTCCATACCATTCAATTCCATTCCATTCCATTCCATTCCGTACTACTCGGGTAGATTCCATTCCATTGCATCCCATTCCGTTCCGTTCTGTTCCGTTCCATTCCATTCCATTCCGTTCTTCTCGGGTGGATTCCATTCCATTGCGTTCCGTTCCGTTCCGTTCCGTTCTCTTCCGTACCTTTCCGTTCCATCCCATTCATTCCATTCGATTCCGTTCTACTCGGATAGATTCCATTCCTTTGCCTTCCATTCCATTCCGTTCCATTCTATTCCGTACCGTTCCATTCCATTCCATTCCATTCCATTGCATTCCATTGCGTTCTACTCGGGTAAATTCTATACCATTCCATTCCATTCCATTCCGTTCTACTCGGGTAGATTCTATTCCATTCCATTCCATTCCATTCCATTCCATTCTATTCCGTTACATTCCATTCCATTCGATTTTTTTCAACTCAGACAGTTTCCATACCATTCCATTCCATTCCATTCCATTCTGTTCTACTCGGGTAGATTCCATTCCGTTCCGTTCCGTTCCGTTCGTTCCGTTACATTCCATTCCGTTACATTCCATTCCATTCCGTTCCATTCCATTCCATTCCATTCCATTCTGTTCAACCTGGGGAGATTCCATACCATTCAATTCCTTTGCATTCCATTCCATTCCATTCCGTTCTACTCCGGTAGATTCCATTTAATTCCGTTCCATTCTATTCCATTCTGTTCCATTCCATTCCATTCTATTCCATTCCATTCCATTCCGTTCTACTCGGGTAGATTCCATACCGTGCCATTCCATTCCTTTCCGTTCTAGTCTGGTAGATTCCATTCGATTCCATTCCATTCCATTCCATTCTATTCCTTCCCGTTCCATGCCATTCCATTCCATTCCATTCCATTCAATTCCATTCAATTCGATTCTGTACTACCCGGGTAGATTCCATACCATTCCATTCGTTTGCATTCCATTCCATTCCATTGCATTCCATTTCATACCAATCCATTCCATTCCATTCCGTTCTACTCGGGTAGATTCCATTCCATTCCATTCCATTCTATTCCATTCTGTTCCATTCCACTCCATTCCATTCCATTCCATTCCATTCCATTCCATTCTACTCGAGTAGATTCCTTTCCACTGTATTCCATTCCATTGCATTCCATTCCGTTCCGTTCCGTTCCGTTCCCTTCCGTTCCATTCCGTTCCGTTCTTCTCGGGTGGATTCCATTCCATTTCGTTCCGTTCCGTTCCGTTCCGTTCTCTTCCATACCTTTCCGTTCCATTCCATTCCATTCCATTCCATTCCGTTCTACTCGGATAGATTCCATTCCATTGCATTCCATTCCATTCCCATCCATTCTATTCCATACGGTTCCATTCCATTCCATTCCATTCCATTCCATTGCATTCCATTCCTTTCTTCTCGGGTACATTCCATACCATTCCATTCCATTCCATTCCGTTCTACTCGGGTAGATTCCATTCCATTCCATTCCATTCCAATCAATTCCATTCCATTGTATTCCATTCCATTCCATTCCATTCGATGTTGTTCAACTCAGATAGATTCCATACAGTTCCATTCCATTCCATTCCATTCCATTGCATTCCATTCCATTCCATTCCATTCTGTTCTACTCGGGTAGATTCCATTCCGTTCCTTTCCGTTCCGTTCCATTCCGTTACATTCCATTCAGTTACATTCCATTCAATTCCGATCCTTTCCAATCCATTCCATTCGATGGTGTTCAACCCGGGTAGATTCCATACCATTCCATTCCTTTGCATTCCATTCCATTGCATTGCATTCCATTTCATACCAATCCATTCCATTCCATTCCGTTCTACTCGGGTGGATTCCATTCCATTGCGTTCCGTTCCGTTCCGTTCCATTCTCTTCCGTACCTTTCCGTTCCATCCCATTCATTCCATTCGATTCCGTTCTACTCGGATAGATTCCATTCCTTTGCCTTCCATTCCATTCCGTTCCATTCTATTCCGTACCGTTCCATTCCATTCCATTCCATTCCATTGCATTCCATTGCGTTCTACTCGGGTAAATTCTATACCATTCCATTCCATTCCATTCCGTTCTACTCGGGTAGATTCTATTCCATTCCATTCCATTCCATTCCATTCTATTCCGTTACATTCCATTCCATTCGATTTTTTTCAACTCAGACAGTTTCCATACCATTCCATTCCATTCCATTCCATTCTGTTCTACTCGGGTAGGTTCAATTCCGTTCCGTTCCGTTCCGTTCGTTCCGTTACATTCCATTCCGTTACATTCCATTCCATTCCGTTCCATTCCATTCCATTCCATTCCATTCTGTTCAACCTGGGGAGATTCCATACCATTCAATTCCTTTGCATTCCATTCCATTCCATTCCGTTCTACTCCGGTAGATTCCATTTAATTCCGTTCCATTCTATTCCATTCTGTTCCATTCCATTCCATTCTATTCCATTCCATTCCATTCCGTTCTACTCGGGTAGATTCCATACCGTGCCATTCCATCCCTTTCCGTTCTAGTCTGGTAGATTCCATTCGATTCCATTCCATTCCATTCCATTCTATTCCTTCCCGTTCCATGCCATTCCATTCCATTCCATTCCATTCAATTCCATTCAATTCGATTCTGTACTACCCGGGTAGATTCCATACCATTCCATTCGTTTGCATTCCATTCCATTCCATTGCATTCCATTTCATACCAATCCATTCCATTCCATTCCGTTCTACTCGGGTAGATTCCATTCCATTCCATTCCATTCTATTTCATTCTGTTCCATTCCACTCCATTCCATTCCATTCCATTCCATTCCATTCCATTCCATTCTACTCGAGTAGACTCCTTTCCACTGCATTCCATTCCATTGCATTCCATTCCGTTCCGTTCCGTTCCGTTCCCTTCCGTTCCATTCCGTTCCGTTCTTCTCGGGTGGATTCCATTCCATTTCGTTCCGTTCCGTTCCGTTCCGTTCTCTTCCATACCTTTCCGTTCCATTCCATTCCATTCCATTCCATTCCATTCCGTTCTACTCGGATAGATTCCATTCCATTGCATTCCATTCCATTCCCATCCATTCTATTCCATACGGTTCCATTCCATTCCATTCCATTCCATTCCATTGCATTCCATTCCTTTCTTCTCGAGTACATTCCATACCATTCCATTCCATTCCATTCCGTTCTACTCGGGTAGATTCCATTCCATTCCATTCCATTCCAATCAATTCCATTCCATTGTATTCTATTCCATTCCATTCCATTCGATGTTGTTCAACTCAGATAGATTCCATACAGTTCCATTCCATTCCATTCCATTCCATTGCATTCCATTCCATTCCATTCCATTCTGTTCTACTCGGGTAGATTCCATTCCGTTCCTTTCCGTTCCGTTCCATTCCGTTACATTCCATTCAGTTACATTCCATTCAATTCCGATCCTTTCCAATCCATTCCATTCGATGGTGTTCAACCCTGGTAGATTCCATACCATTCCATTCCTTTGCATTCCATTCCATACCATTCCATTCCATTCCATTCCATTCTGTTCTACTCGGGTAGATTCCATTCCGTTCCGTTCCGTTCCGTTCGTTCCGTTACATTCCATTCCGTTACATTCCATTCCATTCCGTTCCATTCCATTCCATTCCATTCCATTCTGTTCAACCTGGGGAGATTCCATACCATTCAATTCCTTTGCATTCCATTCCATTCCATTCCGTTCTACTCCGGTAGATTCCATTTAATTCCGTTCCATTCTATTCCATTCTGTTCCATTCCATTCCATTCTATTCCATTCCATTCCATTCCGTTCTACTCGGGTAGATTCCATACCGTGCCATTCCATTCCTTTCCGTTCTAGTCTGGTAGATTCCATTCGATTCCATTCCATTCCATTCCATTCTATTCCTTCCCGTTCCATGCCATTCCATTCCATTCCATTCCATTCAATTCCATTCAATTCGATTCTGTACTACCCGGGTAGATTCCATACCATTCCATTCGTTTGCATTCCATTCCATTCCATTGCATTCCATTTCATACCAATCCATTCCATTCCATTCCGTTCTACTCGGGTAGATTCCATTCCATTCCATTCCATTCTATTCCATTCTGTTCCATTCCACTCCATTCCATTCCATTCCATTCCATTCCATTCCATTCCATTCTACTCGAGTAGATTCCTTTCCACTGCATTCCATTCCATTGCATTCCATTCCGTTCCGTTCCGTTCCGTTCCCTTCCGTTCCATTCCGTTCCGTTCTTCTCGGGTGGATTCCATTCCATTTCGTTCCGTTCCGTTCCGTTCCGTTCTCTTCCATACCTTTCCGTTCCATTCCATTCCATTCCATTCCATTCCGTTCTACTCGGATAGATTCCATTCCATTGCATTCCATTCCATTCCCATCCATTCTATTCCATACGGTTCCATTCCATTCCATTCCATTGCATTCCATTCCTTTCTTCTCGAGTACATTCCATACCATTCCATTCCATTCCATTCCGTTCTACTCGGGTAGATTCCATTCCATTCCATTCCATTCCAATCATTTCCATTCCATTGTATTCCATTCCATTCCATTCCATTCGATGTTGTTCAACTCAGATAGATTCCATACAGTTCCATTCCATTCCATTCCATTCCATTGCATTCCATTCCATTCCATTCCATTCTGTTCTACTCGGGTAGATTCCATTCCGTTCCTTTCCGTTCCGTTCCATTCCGTTACATTCCATTCAGTTACATTCCATTCAATTCCGATCCTTTCCAATCCATTCCATTCGATGGTGTTCAACCCGGGTAGATTCCATACCATTCCATTCCTTTGCATTCCATTCCATTCCATTCCATTCCATTCCATTCCATTCCATTCCATTCCATTGCATTCCATTCCATACCATTCCATTCCATTCCGTTCCGTTCTACTCACGTAGATTCCATTCCCTTCCATTCCAGTCCATTCCATTCCACTCCATTCCATTCCGTTCTACTCGGGTAGATTCCATGCCACTGCATTCCAGTCCTTTCCGTTCTAGTCGGGTAGATTCCATTCGATTCCATTCCATTCCATTCCATTCTATTCCTTTCCGATCCGTTCTATTCCATTCCATTCCATTCCATTCAATTCGATTCTGTTCAACCCGGGTAGATTCCATACTATTCCATTCGTTTGCATAACATTCCATTCCATTCCATTCCATTCCATTCCATTCCATTCCATTCCATTCCATTCCATTCCATTCCGTTCTACTCGGGTAGATTCCATTCAATTCCATTCCATTCTATTCCATTCTGTTCCATTCCATTCCATTCCATTCCATTCCGTTCTACTCGGTTAGATTCCATTCCATTGCATTCCATTCCACTGCATTCCAATCCCTTCCGTTCTGTTAAATTCTGTTCCGTTCCATTCCATTCCGTTCCGTTCTTCTCGGGTGGCTTCCATTCCATTGCGTTCCGTTCAGTTCCTTTCCGTTCTTCTCGTGTGGATTCCATTCCATTGTGTTCCGTTCCGTTCCGTTCCGTTCTCTTCCGTACATTTCCTTTACATTCCATTCCAATCCATTCCATTCCGTTCCACTCGGATAGATTCCATTCCATTGAATTCCGTTCCATTCCATTCCATTCCATTCCATTGCATTCCATTCCGTTCTACTCGGGTAAATTCCATACCATTCCATTCCATTCCATTCCATTCTCTTCTACTCGGGTAGATTCCATTCCATTCCATTCAATTCCATTCTATTCCTTTCCATTTCATTCCATTCTATTCCATTCTGTTCCATTCCGTTCCATTCCATTCCATTCCATTCCATTCTACTCGGGTTGATCATTCCATTCCATTCCATTCCACTCTATTCCTTTCCATTCCACATCATTCCATTCCATTCCATTCCATTCAATTCGATTCTGTTCAACCCGGGTAGATTCCATATCATTCCATTCCTTTGCATTCCATTCCATTCCATTCCATTCTATTCCATTCCATTCCTTTCTACTCCGGTAGATTCCATTCCATTCCATTCTTTTCCATTCTGTTCCATTCCATTCCATTCCATTCCATTCCATTCCATTCCATTCCATTCCATTCCATTCAATTCCGTTCTACTCTTTTAGATTCCATAGCATTCCAATCAATTCCATTCCATTCTAGTCGTGTTGATTCCATTCCATTCCATTCCATTCTATTCCTTTCCGTTCCTTTCCATTCCATTCCATTCCATTCTGTTCAACTTGAGTAGATTCCATACCATTCCATTCCACTCCATTCCATTCCATTCTATTCCATTCCATTCCATTCCATTCCATTCCGTTCTATTAGGGTAGATTCCATTCCATTGCATTGAATTCCGTTCCGTTCCGTTCCGATCCATTCCGTTCCGTTCCGTTCCATTCCGTTCTGTTCTTCTCGGGTGGATTCCAATCCATTGCGTTCCATTCCAATCCGTTCCGTTCTCTTCCGTAACTTTCCGTTCCATTCCATTCAATTAGATTCCATTCCGTTCTACTCAGAGAGATTCCATTCCATTGCATTCCATTCCATTCCATTCCATTATGTTCCATACCGTTCCATTCCATTCCATTCCATTCAATTGCATTACATTCCGTTCTACTCGGGTAAATTCCATACCATTCTTTCCATTCCATTCCGTTCTACTCGGGTAGATTCTATTCCATTCCATTCCATTCCATTCCATTCCATTCCATTCCATTCCATTCTACACGGGTAGATACTATACCATTCCATTCCATTCCATTCCGTTCTAGTCGGGTAGATTCCATTCCATTCCATTCCATTCCATTCCATTCCATTCCATTCTATTCCTTTCCGTTCCATTGCATTCTATTCCAGTCCATTCCAATCAATTCGATTCTGTTCAACCCGGGTAGATTCCATACCATTCCATTCCTTTGCATTCCATTCCATTCCATTCCATTCCATTCCATTCCATTCCATTCAATTCCATTCCATTCCATTCCACTCCATTAAGTTCTACTCGGGTAGATTCCATTCCAATCCATTCCATTCGGTTCCATTCCATTCTATTCCAATCCATTCCATTCCATTCCATTCCATTCCTTTCTAATCTGGTAGATTCCATACCATTCCAATCCATTCCTTTCCGTTCTAGTCGGGTAGATTCCATTCGATTCCATTCCATTCCATTCCATTCTATTCCTTTCCATTCCATTGCATTGCATTCCATTCCATTCCACTCAATTCGATTCTGTTCAACCTGGGTAGATTCCATACGTTTCCATTCCATTGCATTGCATTCCATTCCATTCCATTCCATTCCATTCCGTTCTACTTTGGTAGATTCCATTCCATTCCATTCCATTAAATTCTGTGCAACTCGGGTAGATTCCATACGACTCCATTCCATTCCATTCCATTCCATTCCATTCCATTCCATTCCGTTCTACTCGGGTAGTTTCCATTCCATTGCATTCCATTCCATTCCATTCCATTCTATTCCATACCGTTCCTTTCCATTCCATTCCATTCCATTGCATTCCATTCCTTTCTACTCGTGTAAATTCCATACCATTCCATTCCATTCCATTCCGTTCTACTCGGGTAGGTTCCATTCCATTCCATTCCATTCCATTCGGTTCCATTCCGTTCCATTCCATTCCATTCCATGCCATTCCATTCCATTCCATTCCATTCCATTCCATTCCATTCCATTCCATTCCGTTCTACTAGGGTAGATTCCATACCATTCCATTCCATTCCATTCCGTTCTAGTCGGGTAGATTACATTCGATTCCATTCCTTTCCATTCCATTCTATTCCTTTCCATTCCATTGCATTCCATTCCATTCCATTCCACTCAATTCGATTCTGTTTAACCCGGGTTGATTCCATACTTTTCCATTCCTTTGCATTCCATTCCATTCCATTCCATTCTGTTCAACTCGGGTAGATTCCATACCATTCCATTCCATTCCATTCCAGTCCTTTCCATTCCATTCCGTTCTACTCGGGTAGTTTCCATTCCTTTGCATTCCATTCCATTCCATTCCATTCTATTCCATACCGTTCCTTTCCATTCCATTCCATTCCATTGCATTCCATTCCTTTCTACTCGTGTAAATTCCATACCATTCCATTCCATTCCATTCCGTTCTACTCGGGTAGGTTCCATTCCATTCCATTCCATTCCATTCTGTTCCATTCCGTTCCATTCCATTCCATTCCATGCCATTCCATTCCATTCCATTCTATTCCGTTCTACTAGGGTAGATTCCATACCATTCCATTCCATTCCATTCCATTCCATTCCATTCCATTCCATTCCATTCCATTCCATTCCGTTCTACTAGGGTAGATTCCATACCATTCCATTCCATTCCATTCCGTTCTAGTCGGGTAGATTCCATTCGATTCCATTCCATTCCATTCGATTCTATTCCTTTCCATTCCATTGCATTCCATTCCATTCCATTCCACTCAATTCGATTCTGTTCAACCCGGGTATATTCCATACCTTTCCATTCCTTTGCATTCCATTCCATTCCATTCCATTCCATTCCATTCCATTCCATTCCATTCCATTCCATTCCATTCCATTCCATTCCGTTCTAATGGGGTAGATTCGATTCCATTCCATTCCATTCTATTCCACTCTGTTCCATTCCATTCCATTCCATTCCATTCCATTCCATTCCATTCCATTCCATTCCATTCCATTCCATCCCATTCTACTCTGGTAGATTCCATACCATTCCAATCCATTCCATTCCGTTCTAGTCGGGTAGATTCCATTCCAATCCACTCCATTCCATTCCATTCCATTCCATTCTACTCGAGTAGATTCCATTCCATTCCAGTCCATTCCATTGCATTCCATTCTATTCCATTCCGTTCCATTCCATTCCTTTCGATTCCATTCCATTCTAATCGGGTAGATTACATTCAGTTCCCTTCCGTTCCGTTCCGTTCTGTGCCATTCTTTTCGGGTAGATTCTATTCCTTTCCATTCCATTCCATTCTATTCCATTCCATTCTTTCCATTCCATTCCATTCTATTCTACTCGGGGAGATTCCATTCCATTCCATTTCATTCCATTCCATTCCATTCCATTGCATTCCCATAAATTACATTCTACATGTGCACATTCCATTCCATTCCTTTCCATTCGATTCCATTCCATTCCATTTCATTCCATTCCGTTCTTCTCATGTAGATTCCATTACGTTCCGATCCGTTCCATTCCGTTGTACTCGGGTAGATTCCATTCCATTCCATTCCTTTGTATTCCATTCCATTCCATTCCATTCCATTCCATTCCATTCCATTCCATTCCATTCCATTCCATTCCATTCCATTCCATTCTACTCGGGTAGATGCTATACCATTCCATTGCATTCCATTCCGTTCTAGTCTGGTAGATTCCATTCAATTCCATTCCATTCTATTCCATTCTATTCCTTTCCGTTCCATTGCATTCCATTCCAGTCCATTCCATTCAATTCGATTCTGTTCAACCCGGGTAGATTCCATACCATTCCATTCCTTTGCCTTCCATTCCATTCCATTCCATTCCATTCCATTCCATTCCATTCCATTCCATTCCATTCCACTCCATTAGGTTCTACTGGGGTAGATTCAATTCCATTACATTCCATTCGGTTCCATTCCATTCCATTCCATTCCATTCCATTCCGTTCTACTTTGGTAGATTCCATTCCATTCCATTCCATTAAATTCTGTGCAACTCGGGTAGATTCCATACGACTCCATTCCATTCCATTCCATTCCATTCCATTCCATTCCATTCCGTTCTACTCGGGTAGTTTCCATTCCATTGCATTCCATTCCATTCCATTCCATTCTATTCCATACCGTTCCTTTCCATTCCATTCCATTCCATTGCATTCCATTCCTTTCTACTCGTGTAAATTCCATACCATTCCATTCCATTCCATTCCGTTCTACTCGGGTAGGTTCCATTCCATTCCATTCCATTCCATTCGGTTCCATTCCGTTCCATTCCATTCCATTCCATGCCATTCCATTCCATTCCATTCCATTCCATTCCATTCCATTCCATTCCATTCCATTCCGTTCTACTAGGGTAGATTCCATACCATTCCATTCCATTCCGTTCCGTTCTAGTCGGGTAGATTACATTCGATTCCATTCCTTTCCATTCCATTCTATTCCTTTCCATTCCATTGCATTCCATTCCATTCCATTCCACTCAATTCGATTCTGTTTAACCCGGGTTGATTCCATACCTTTCCATTCCTTTGCATTCCATTCCATTCCATTCCATTCTGTTCAACTCGGGTAGATTCCATACCATTCCATTCCATTCCATTCCAGTCCTTTCCATTCCATTCCGTTCTACTCGGGTAGTTTCCATTCCTTTGCATTCCATTCCATTCCATTCCATTCTATTCCATACCGTTCCTTTGCATTCCATTCCATTCCATTGCATTCCATTCCTTTCTACTCGTGTAAATTCCATACCATTCCATTCCATTCCATTCCGTTCTACTCGGGTAGGATCCATTCCATTCCATTCCATTCCATTCTGTTCCACTCCGTTCCATTCCATTCCATTCCATGCCATTCCATTCCATTCCATTCTATTCCGTTCTACGAGGGTAGATTCCATACCATTCCATTCCATTCCATTCCATTCCATTCCATTCCATTCCATTCCATTCCATTCCATTCCATTCCATTCCGTTCTACTAGGGTAGATTCCATACCATTCCATTCCATTCCATTCCGTTCTAGTCGGGTAGATTCCATTCGATTCCATTCCATTCCATTCGATTCTATTCCTTTCCATTCCATTGCATTCCATTCCATTCCATTCCACTCAATTCGATTCTGTTCAACCCGGGTATATTCCATACCTTTCCATTCCTTTGCATTCCATTCCATTCCATTCCATTCCATTCCATTCCATTCCATTCCATTCCATTCCATTCCATTCCATTCCATTCCATTCCGTTCTAATGGGGTAGATTCGATTCCATTCCATTCCATTCTATTCCACTCTGTTCCATTCCATTCCATTCCATTCCATTCCATTCCATTCCATTCCATTCCATTCCATTCCATTCCATTCCATCCCGTTCTACTCTGGTAGATTCCATACCATTCCAATCCATTCCATTCCGTTCTAGTCGGGTAGATTCCATTCCAATCCACTCCATTCCATTCCATTCCATTCCATTCTACTCGAGTAGATTCCATTCCATTCCAGTCCATTCCATTGCATTCCATTCTATTCCATTCCGTTCCATTCCATTCCTTTCGATTCCATTCCATTCTAATCGGGTAGATTACATTCAGTTCCCTTCCGTTCCGTTCCGTTCTGTGCCATTCTTTTCGGGTAGATTCTATTCCTTTCCATTCCATTCCATTCTATTCCATTCAATTCTTTCCATTCCATTCCATTCTATTCTACTCGGGGAGATTCCATTCCATTCCATTTCATTCCATTCCATTCCATTCCATTCCATTGCATTCCCATAAATTACATTCTACATGTGCACATTCCATTCCATTCCTTTCCATTCGATTCCATTCCATTCCATTTCATTCCATTCCGTTCTTCTCATGTAGATTCCATTACGTTCCGATCCGTTCCATTCCGTTGTACTCGGGTAGATTCCATTCCATTCCATTCCTTTGTATTCCATTCCATTCCATTCCATTCCATTCCATTCCATTCCATTCCATTCCATTCCATTCCATTCCATTCCATTCTACTCGGGTAGATGCTATACCATTCCATTCCATTCCATTCCGTTCTAGTCTGGTAGATTCCATTCAATTCCATTCCATTCTATTCCATTCTATTCCTTTCCGTTCCATTGCATTCCATTCCAGTCCATTCCATTCAATTCGATTCTGTTCAACCCGGGTAGATTCCATACCATTCCATTCCTTTGCCTTCCATTCCATTCCATTCCATTCCATTCCATTCCATTCCATTCCATTCCATTCCATTCCACTCCATTAGGTTCTACTCGGGTAGATTCAATTCCATTACATTCCATTCGGTTCCATTGCATTCCATTCCATTCCATTCCGTTCTACTTTGGTAGATTCCATTCCATTCCATTCCATTAAATTCTGTGCAACTCGGGTAGATTCCATACGACTCCATTCCATTCCATTCCATTCCATTCCATTCCATTCCATTCCGTTCTACTCGGGTAGTTTCCATTCCATTGCATTCCATTCCATTCCATTCCATTCTATTCCATACCGTTCCTTTCCATTCCATACCATTCCATTCCATTCCATTCCGTTCTACTAGGGTAGATTCCATACCATTCCATTCCATTCCATTCCGTTCTAGTCGGGTAGATTACATTCGATTCCATTCCTCTCCATTCCATTCTATTCCTTTCCATTCCATTGCATTCCATTCCATTCCATTCCACTCAATTCGATTCTGTTTAACCCGGGTTGATTCCATACTTTTCCATTCCTTTGCATTCCATTCCATTCCATTCCATTCTGTTCAACTCGGGTAGATTCCATACCATTCCATCCCATTCCATTCCAGTCCTTTCCATTCCATTCCGTTCTACTCGGGTAGTTTCCATTCCTTTGCATTCCATTCCATTCCATTCCATTCTATTCCATACCGTTCCTTTCCATTAAATTCCATTCCATTGCATTCCATTCCTTTCTACTCGTGTAAATTCCATACCATTCCATTCCATTCCATTCCGTTCTACTCGGGTAGGTTCCATTCCATTCCATTCCATTCCATTCTGTTCCATTCCGTTCCATTCCATTCCATTCCATGCCATTCCATTCCATTCCATTCTATTCCGTTCTACTAGGGTAGATTCCATACCATTCCATTCCATTCCATTCCATTCCATTCCATTCCATTCCATTCCATTCCATTCCATTCCGTTCTACTAGGGTAGATTCCATACCATTACATTCCATTCCATTCCGTTCTAGTCGGGTAGATTCCATTCGATTCCATTCCATTCCATTCGATTCTATTCCTTTCCATTCCATTGCATTCCATTCCATTCCATTCCACTCAATTCGATTCTGTTCAACCCGGGTATATTCCATACCTTTCCATTCCTTTGCATTCCATTCCATTCCATTCCATTCCATTCCATTCCATTCCATTCCATTCCATTCCATTCCATTCCATTCCGTTCTAATGGGGTAGATTCGATTCCATTCCATTCCATTCTATTCCACTCTGTTCCATTCCATTCCATTCCATTCCATTCCATTCCATTCCATTCCATTCCATTCCATTCCATTCCATCCCGTTCTACTCTGGTAGATTCCATACCATTCCAATCCATTCCATTCCGTTCTAGTCGGGTAGATTCCATTCCAATCCACTCCATTCCATTCCATTCCATTCCATTCTACTCGAGTAGATTCCATTCCATTCCAGTCCATTCCATTGCATTCCATTCTATTCCATTCCGTTCCATTCCATTCTTTTCGATTCCATTCCATTCTAATCGGGTAGATTACATTCAGTTCCCTTCCGTTCCGTTCCGTTCTGTGCCATTCTTTTCGGGTAGATTCTATTCCTTTCCATTCCATTCCATTCTATTCCATTCCATTCTTTCCATTCCATTCCATTCTATTCTACTCGGGGAGATTCCATTCCATTCCATTTCATTCCATTCCATTCCATTCCATTGCATTCCCATAAATTACATTCTACATGTGCACATTCCATTCCATTCCTTTCCATTCGATTCCATTCCATTCCATTTCATTCCATTCCGTTCTTCTCATGTAGATTCCATTACGTTCCGATCCGTTCCATTCCGTTGTACTCGGGTAGATTCCATTCCATTCCATTCCTTTGCATTCCATTCCATTCCATTCCATTCCATTCCATTCCATTCCATTCCATTCCATTCCATTCTACTCGGGTAGATGCTATACCATTCCATTGCATTCCATTCCGTTCTAGTCTGGTAGATTCCATTCAATTCCATTCCATTCTATTCCATTCTATTCCTTTCCGTTCCATTGCATTCCATTCCAGTCCATTCCATTCAATTCGATTCTGTTCAACCCGGGTAGATTCCATACCATTCCATTCCTTTGCCTTCCATTCCATTCCATTCCATTCCATTCCATTCCATTCCATTCCATTCCATTCCACTCCATTAGGTTCTACTGGGGTAGATTCAATTCCATTACATTCCATTCGGTTCCATTCCATTCCATTCCATTCCATTCCATTCCGTTCTACTTTGGTAGATTCCATTCCATTCCATTCCATTAAATTCTGTGCAACTCGGGTAGATTCCATACGACTCCATTCCATTCCATTCCATTCCATTCCATTCCATTCCATTCCATTCCGTTCTACTCGGGTAGTTTCCATTCCATTGCATTCCATTCCATTCCATTCCATTCTATTCCATACCGTTCCTTTCCATTCCATTCCATTCCATTGCATTCCATTCCTTTCTACTCGTGTAAATTCCATACCATTCCATTCCATTCCATTCCGTTCTACTCGGGTAGGTTCCATTCCATTCCATTCCATTCCATTCGGTTCCATTCCGTTCCATTCCATTCCATTCCATGCCATTCCATTCCATTCCATTCCATTCCATTCCATTCCATTCCATTCCGTTCTACTAGGGTAGATTCCATACCATTCCATTCCATTCCGTTCCGTTCTAGTCGGGTAGATTACATTCGATTCCATTCCTTTCCATTCCATTCTTTTCCTTTCCATTCCATTGCATTCCATTCCATTCCATTCCACTCAATTCGATTCTGTTTAACCCGGGTTGATTCCATACCTTTCCATTCCTTTGCATTCCATTCCATTCCATTCCATTCTGTTCAACTCGGGTAGATTCCATACCATTCCATTCCATTCCATTCCAGTCCTTTCCATTCCATTCCGTTCTACTCGGGTAGTTTCCATTCCTTTGCATTCCATTCCATTCCATTCCATTCTATTCCATACCGTTCCTTTCCATTCCATTCCATTCCATTGCATTCCATTCCTTTCTACTCGTGTAAATTCCATACCATTCCATTCCATTCCATTCCGTTCTACTCGGGTAGGATCCATTCCATTCCATTCCATTCCATTCTGTTCCACTCCGTTCCATTCCATTCCATTCCATGCCATTCCATTCCATTCCATTCTATTCCGTTCTACTAGGGTAGATTCCATACCATTCCATTCCATTCCATTCCATTCCATTCCATTCCATTCCATTCCATTCCATTCCATTCCGTTCTACTAGGGTAGATTCCATACCATTCCATTCCATTCCATTCCGTTCTAGTCGGGTAGATTCCATTCGATTCCATTCCATTCCATTCGATTCTATTCCTTTCCATTCCATTGCATTCCATTCCATTCCATTCCACTCAATTCGATTCTGTTCAACCCGGGTATATTCCATACCTTTCCATTCCATTCCATTCCA
Organism: Gorilla gorilla gorilla; assembly: GCF_029281585.2. NCBI lineage: Eukaryota > Metazoa > Chordata > Mammalia > Primates > Hominidae > Gorilla > Gorilla gorilla. Next base: position 48,296,164 of record NC_073248.2, read on the forward strand.
TTCCATTCCATTCCATTCCATTCCATTCCATTCCATTCCATTCCATTCCATTCCATTCCATTCCGTTCTAATGGGGTAGATTCGATTCCATTCCATTCCATTCTATTCCACTCTGTTCCATTCCATTCCATTCCATTCCATTCCATTCCATTCCATTCCATTCCATTCCATTCCATTCCATCCCGTTCTACTCTGGTAGATTCCATACCATTCCAATCCATTCCATTCCGTTCTAGTCGGGTAGATTCCATTCCAATCCACTCCATTCCATTCCATTCCATTCCATTCTACTCGAGTAGATTCCATTCCATTCCAGTCCATTCCATTGCATTCCATTCTATTCCATTCCGTTCCATTCCATTCCTTTCGATTCCATTCCATTCTAATCGGGTAGATTACATTCAGTTCCCTTCCGTTCCGTTCCGTTCTGTGCCATTCTTTTCGGGTAGATTCTATTCCTTTCCATTCCATTCCATTCTATTCCATTCCATTCTTTCCATTCCATTCCATTCTATTCTACTCGGGGAGATTCCATTCCATTCCATTTCATTCCATTCCATTCCATTCCATTGCATTCCCATAAATTACATTCTACATGTGCACATTCCATTCCATTCCTTTCCATTCGATTCCATTCCATTCCATTTCATTCCATTCCGTTCTTCTCATGTAGATTCCATTACGTTCCGATCCGTTCCATTCCGTTGTACTCGGGTAGATTCCATTCCATTCCATTCCTTTGTATTCCATTCCTTTCCATTCCATTCCATTCCATTCCATTCCATTCCATTCCATTCCATTCTACTCGGGTAGATGCTATACCATTCCATTCCATTCCATTCCGTTCTAGTCTGGTAGATTCCATTCAATTCCATTCCATTCTATTCCATTCTATTCCTTTCCGTTCCATTGCATTCCATTCCAGTCCATTCCATTCAATTCGATTCTGTTCAACCCGGGTAGATTCCATACCATTCCATTCCTTTGCCTTCCATTCCATTCCATTCCATTCCATTCCATTCCATTCCATTCCATTCCATTCCATTCCACTCCATTAGGTTCTACTCGGGTAGATTCAATTCCATTACATTCCATTCTGTTCCATTCCATTCCATTCCAATCCATTGCATTCCATTCCATTCCGTTCTACTCTTGTAGATTCCATACCATTCCAATCCATTCCTTTCCGTTCTACTCGGGCAGATTCCATTACATTCCATTCCATTCCATTCTGCTCTACTCGGGTAGATTCCATACCATTCCATTCCATTCCATTCCATTCCATTCAATTCCGTTCTACTCGGGCAGTTTCCATTCCATTGCATTCCATTCCATTCCATTCCATTCTATTCCATACCGTTCCTTTCCATTCCATTCCATTCCAATGCATCCAATTCCTTTCTACTCGTGTAAATTCCATACCATTCCATTCCATTCCATTCCGTTCTACTCGGGTTGGTTCCATTCCATTCCATTCCATTCCATTATGTTCCATTCCGTTCCATTCCATTCCATTCCATTCCGTTACATTCCATTCCATTCCATTGCATTCCATTCCATTCCGTTCTACTAGGGGAGATTCCATACCATTCCATTCCTTTTCTGTTCCGTTCTAGTCGTGTTGATTCCATTCGATTCCATTCCATTCCATTCCATTCTATTCCTTTCCATTCCATTGCATTCCATTCCATTCCATTCCACTCAATTCGATTCTGTTCAACCCGGGTAGATTCCATACCTTTCCATTCCTTTGCATTCCATTACATTCCATTCCATTCTATTCCATTCCATTCCATTCCATTCCATTCCATTCCATTCCATTCCGTTCTACTGGGGTAGATTCCATTCCATTCCATTCCATTCTATTCCACTCTGTTCCATTCCATTCCCATCCATTCCATTCCATTGCATTCCATTCCATTCCATTCCATTCCATTCCATCCCATCCCGTTCTACTCTGGTAGATTCCATACCATTCCAATCCATTCCATTCCGTTCTAGTCGGGTATATTCCATTCCATTCCACTCCATTCCATTCCATTCCATTCCATTCCATTCCATTCCATTCCATTCCCTTCCACTCTACTCGAGTAGACTCCATTCCATTCCATTCCATTCCATTGCATTCCATTCTATTCCATTCCGTTCCGTTCCATTCCTTTCGAATCCATTCCATTCTACTTGGGTAGATTACATTCAGTTCCCTTCCATTCCGTTCCGTTCCGTGCCATTCTTTTCGGGTAGATTCTATTCCGTTCCATTCCATTCCATTACATTCCATTCCATTCCTTTCCATTCCATTCCATTCTATTCTGCTCGGGGAGATTCCTTTGCATTCCATTTCATTCCATTCCATTCCATTCCATTGCATTCCCATAAATTACATTCTACATGTGCACATTCCATTCCATTCCTTTCCATTCCATTCCATTCCATTCCATTTCTTTCCATTCCGTTCTTCTCATGTAGATTAAATTACGTTCCGATCTGTTCCATTCCGTTTTACTAGGGTAGATTCCATTCCATTCCATTCCATTCCATTCCATTCCATTCCATTCCATTCCATTCCATTCCATTCCATTCCTTTCCATTCCATTCCATTCCATTCCATTCCATTCTACTCGGGTAGATGCTATACCATTTCATTCCATTCCATTCCGTTCTAGTCGGGTAGATTCCATTCAATTCCATTCCATTCCATTCCATTCTATTCCTTTCCGTTCCATTGCATTCCATTCCAGTCCATTCCATTCAATTCGATTCTGTTCAACCCGGGTAGATTCCATACCATTCCATTCCTTTGCATTCCATTCCATTCCATTCAATTCCATGCCATTCCATTCCATTCCATTCCATTCCATTCCATTCCATACCATTCCATTCCGTTCTACTAGGGTAGATTCCATACCATTCCATTCCTTTCCATTCCGTTCTAGTCGGGTAGATTCCATTCGATTCCATTCCATTCCATTCCATTCTATTCCTTTCCATTCCATTGCATTCCATTCCATTCCATTCCATTCCATTCCATTCCATTCCATTCCATTCCATTCCATTCCATTCCATTCCGTTCTACTGGGTTAGATTCCATTCCATTCCATTCCATTCTATTCCACTCTGTTCCATTCCATTCCATTCCATTGCATTCCATTCCATTCCATTCCATTCCATTCCATTCCATTCCATTCCATTCCATTCCATTCCATCCCGTTCTACTCTGGTAGATTCCATACCATTCCAATCCATTCCATTCCGTTCTAGTCGGGTAGATTCCATTCCATTCCATTCCATTCCATTCCATTCCATTCAATTCCATTCTACTAGAGTAGATTCCATTCCATTCCATTCCATTACATTGCATTCCATTCTATTGCATTCCGTTCCGTTCCATTCCTTTCGATTCCATTCCATTCTACTCGGGTAGATTAAATTCAATTCCCTTCCGTTCCGTTCCGTTCCGTGCCATTCTTTTCGGGTAGATTCTATTCCGTTCCATTCCATTCCATTACATTCCATTCCATTCCTTTCCATTCCATTCCATTCTATTCTGCTCAGGGAGATTCTATTACATTCCATTTCCTTCCATTCCATTCCATTCCATTGCAATTCCATAAATTACATTCTACATGTGCACATTCCACTCCATTCCTTTCCATTCCATTCCATTCCATTCCATTTCATTCCATTCCGTTCTTCTCATGTAGATTCCATGACGTTCCGATCAGTTCCATTCCGTTGTACTCGGGAAGATTCCATTCCATTCCATTCCATTGCACTCCATTCCATTAAATTCCATTCCATTCTATTCCATTCCATTCCGTTCCGTTCTTCTCGGTTCCTTTAAATTCCATTCCATTCCATTCCATTCCATTCCATTCCATTACATTCTGTTCTACTCGGTTAGATTCCATTCCGTTCCGTTCCGTTCCGTTCCGTTCCGTTACATTCCATTCCGTTACATTCCATTCCATTCCGTTCCATTCCGTTCCATTCCATTCCATTCCATTCCGTTCTACTCGGGTAGATTCTTTACCATTCCATACCATTCCATTCCATTCCACTCGGGTAGATTCCATTCGATTCCATTCTATTCCATTCCATTCTATTCCTTTCCGTTCCATTCCATTCCATTCCATGCCATTCCATTCCATTCCATTCCATTCCGTTCTACTAGGGTAGATTCCAACCATTCCATTCCATTCCATTCCGTTCTAGTCGGGTAGATTCCATTCGATTCCATTCCATTCCATTCCATTCTATTTCTTTCCATTCCATTGCATTCCATTCCATTCCATTCCACTCAATTCGATTCTGTTAATACCGGGTAGATTCCATACCTTTCCATTCCTTTGCATTCCATTCCATTCCATTCCATTCCATGCCATTCCATTCCGTTCCGTTCTACTTGGGTAGATTCCATTCCATTCCATTCCATTCTATTCCACTCTGTTCCATTCCTATCCATTCCATTCCATTCCATTCCATTCCATTCCATTCCTTCCCGTTCTACTCTGGTAGATACCATACCATTCCAATCCATTCCATTCCGTTCTAGTCGGGTAGATTCCATTCCATTCCATTCCATTCCGTTCCATTCTATTCCATTCTACTCGAGTAGATTCAATTCCTTTCCATTCCATTCCATTGCATTCCATTCTATTCCCTTCCGTTCCGTTCCATTCCTTTCGATTCCATTCTATTCTTCTCGGGGAGATTACATTCAGTTCCCTTCCATTCCGTTCCGTTCCGTGCCTTTCTTTTCGGGTAGATTCAATTCCGTTACATTCCATTCCATTACATTCCATTCCATTCCTTTCCATTCCATTCCATTCTATTCTGCTCGGGGAGATTCCATTACATTACATTTCATTCCATTCCATTCCATTCCATTGCATTCCCATAAATTACATTGTACATGTGCACATTCCATTCCATTCCTTTCCATTCCATTCCATTCCATTCCATTCCATTCCATTTCATTCCATTCCGTTCTTCTCATGTAGATTCCATTACGTTCCGATCCGTTCCATTCCGTTGTACTCGGGTAGATTCCATTCCATTCCATTCCATTGCATTCCATTCCATTTCATTCCATTCCATTCCATTCCATTCCATTCCATTCCATTCCATTCCATTCTACTCGGGTAGATGCTATACCATTCCATTACATTCCATTCCTTTCTAGTCGGGTAGATTCCATTCAATTTCATTCCATTCCATTCCATTCTATTCCTCTCCGTTCCATTGCATTCCATTCCATTCCATACCACTCAATTCGATTCTGTTCAACCCGGATAGATTCCATACATTTCCATTCCTTTGCATTCCATTCCATTCCATTCCATTCTTTTCAACTCGGGTAGATTCCATACCATTCCATTCCATTCCATTCCGTTCTACTCGGGTAGTTTCCATTGCATTGCATTCCATTCCATTCCATTCCATTCTATTTGTACCGTTCCTTTCCATTCCATTCCATTCCTTTGCATTCCATTCCTTTCTACTCGTGTAAATTCCATACCATTTCATTCCATTCCATTCCGTTCTACTCGGGTAGGTTCCATTCCATTCCATTCCATTCCATTCCATTCCATTCCATTCTGTTCCATTCTGTTCCATTCCATTCCATTCCATGCCATTCCATTCTATTACTTTCCATTCCACTCCATTCCGTTCTACTATTCTAGATTCCATACCATTCCACTCCATTCGATTCCATTCCATTCTATTCCTTCCCATTCCATTGCATTCCATTCCATTCCATTCCACTCAATTCGATTCTGTTCAACCTGGGTAGATTCCATACGTTTCCATTCCATTGCATTCCATTCCATTCCATTCCATTCCATTCCATTCCATTCCATTCCATTCCATTCCATTCCGTTCTACTTGGGTAGATTCCATTCCATTCCATTCCATTCTATTCCACTCTGTTCCATTCCATTCCATTCCATTCCATTCCATCCCGTTCTATTCTGGTAGATTCCATACCATTCCAATCCATTCCATTCCGTTCTAGTCGAGTAGATTCCATTCCATTCCATTCCATTCCATTCCATTCCATACCATTCCATTCCATACCATTCCATTCCATTCCATTCTACTCGTGTAGATTCCATTCCATTCCATTCCATTCCATTCCGTTCTAATAGGTTAGATTCCATACCATTCCTTTCCATTCCATTCAGTTCTAGTCGGGTAGATTCCATTCGATTCCATTCCATTCAATTCCATTCTATTCCTTTCCATTCCATTGCATTCCATTCCATTTCATTCCATTCCATTCCATTCCATTGCATTCCCATAAATAACATTCTACATGTGCACATTCCATTCCATTCCTTTCCATTCCATTCCATTCCATTCCATTTCATTCCATTCCGTTCTTCTCATGTAGATTCCATTACGTTCCGATCCGTTCCATTCCGTTGTACTCGGGTAGATTCCCTTCCATTCCATTCCTTTGCATTCCATTCCATTCCATTCCATTCCATTCCATTCCATTCTACTCGGGTAGATGCTATACCATTCCATTCCATTCCATTCCGTTCTAGTCGGGTAGATTCCGTTCAATTCCATTCCATTCCATTCCATTCTATTCCTTTCCGTTCCATTGCATTCCATTCCAATCCATTCCATTCAATTCGATTCTGTTCAACCCGGGTAGATTCCATACCATTCCATTCCTTTGCATTCCATTCCATTCCATTCAATTCCATTCCATTCCATTCCATTCCATTCCACTCCATTAGGTTCTACTCGGGTAGATTCCATTCCATTCCATTCCATTCGGTTCCATTCCATTCCATTCCAATCCATTCCATTCCATTCCATTCCGTTCTACTCTTCTAGATTCCATACCATTCCAATCCATTCCTTTCCGTTCTACTCGGTTAGATTCCATTACATTCCATTCCATTCAATTCTGTTCAACTCGGGTAGATTCCATACCATTCCATTCCATTCCATTCCATTCCATTCCATTCAATTCCGTTCTACTCGGGTAGTTTCCATTCCATTGCATTCCATTCCATTCCATTCCATTCCATTCCATTCCATTCCATTCCATTCCGTTCTTCTCATCCAGATTCCATTCCGTTCCGATAAGTTCCATTCGGTTGTACTCGGGTAGATTCCATTCCATTCCATTCCAAAGCATTCCATTAAATTCCATTCCATTCCTTTCCATTCTATTCCATTCCATTCCATTCCATTCCATTCCATTGTAATCGTGGAGATTCCATTGAATTCCATTCCATTACTTTCCATTCCGTTCCATTCCATTCCATTCCGTTCTAATCGGGTACATTCCACTCCGTTCTGTTCCATTCCGTTCAGTTCCATTCTACTTGGGTAGATCCCATTCCATTCCATTCCATTCCATTCCATTCCATTCCATTCCATTCCATTCCATTCTATTCCATTCCATTCCATTCCATTCCATTCCCTTCCATTACACTCCATTCTATTCCATTCCATTCCGTTCCGTTCTTCACGGGTCCTTTAAATTCCATTCCATTCCATTCCATTCCATTCCATTCCATTCCATTCCATTCCATTCCATTACATTCTGTTCTACTCGGTTAGATTCCATTCCGTTCCGTTCCTTTCCGTTCCGTTCCGTTACATTCCATTCCGATACATTCCATTCCATTCCGTTCCATTCCATTCCATTCCATTCCATTCCATTCCGTTCTACTCGGGTAGATTCCATACCATTCCATACCATTCCATTCCATTCCACTCGGGTAGATTCCATTCGATTCCATTCTATTCCATTCCATTCTATTCCTTTCCGTTCCATTCCATTCCATTTCATTCCATTCCGTTTTACTCGGGTAGATTCAATTCCATTCCGTTCGGTTCCATTCCGTTCCATTCCAATCCATTCCATTCCGTTCCATTCTATTCCATTCTTCTCTTGTGGATTCCACTCCATTCCATTCCATTCCATTCCGTTCCATTTCATTCCATTCCATTCCGTTGCATATCATTCCATTCCGTTCTACTCGGGTAGATTCCATTCCATTCCATTTCATTCTCTTCCATTCTGTTCCATTCCATTCCATTCCATTCCATTGCATTCCATTCCAATCCATTCCATATCATTCTAGTCAGGTTGATTCCATTCCTTTCCATTCCATTCTATCCCTTTCCGTTCCATTCCATTCCATTCCATTCCATTCCATCCTGTTAAACGTGGGTAGATTCCATACCATTCCATACCATTCCATTCCATTCCATTCCATTCCATCCTGTTAAACGTGGGTAGATTCCATACCATTCCATACCATTCCATTCCATTCCATTCCATTCCATTCCGTACTACTCGGGTAGATTCCATTCCATTGCATCCCGTTCCGTTCCGTTCTGTTCCGTTCCATTCCATTCCGTTCCGTTCTTCTCGGGTGGATTCCATTCCATTGCGTTCCGTTCCGTTCCGTTCCGTTCTCTTCCGTACCTTTCCGTTCCATCCCATTCATTCCATTCCATTCCGTTCTACTCGGATAGATTCCATTCCTTTGCCTTCCATTCCATTCCGTTCCATTCTATTCCGTTCCGTTCCATTCCATTCCATTCCATTCTATTGCATTCCATTGCGTTCTACTCGGGTAAATTCTATACCATTCCATTCCATTCCATTCCGTTCTACTCGGGTAGATTCTATTCCATTCCATTCCATTCCATTCCATTCTATTCCGTTACATTCCATTCCATTCGATTTTTTTCAACTCAGACAGATTCCGTACCATTCCATTCCATTCCATTCCATTCTGTTCTACTCGGGTAGATTCCATTCCGTTCCGTTCCGTTCCGTTCGTTCCGTTACATTCCATTCCGTTACATTCCATTCCATTCCGTTCCATTCCATACCATTCCATTCCATTCTGTTCAACCTAGGGAGATTCCATACAATTCAATTCCTTTGCATTCCATTCCATTCCATTCCGTTCTACTCCGGTATATTCCATTTAATTCCGTTCCATTCTATTCCATTCTGTTCCATTCCATTCCATTCTATTCCATTCCATTCCATTCCGTTCTACTCGGGTAGATTCCATACCGTGCCATTCCATTCCATTCCGTTCTAGTCTGGTAGATTCCATTCGATTCCATTCCATTCCATTCCATTCTATTCCTTCCCGTTCCATGCCATTCCATTCCATTCCATTCCATTCAATTCCATTCAATTCGATTCTGTACTACCCGGGTAGATTCCATACCATTCCATTCGTTTGCATTCCATTCCATTCCATTGCATTCCATTTCATACCAATCCATTCCATTCCATTCCGTTCTACTCGGGTAGATTCCATTCCATTCCATTCCATTCTATTCCATTCTGTTCCATTCCACTCCATTCCATTCCATTCCATTCCATTCCATTCCGTTCTACTCGAGTAGATTCCATTCCACTGCATTCCATTCCATTGCATTCCATTCCGTTCCGTTCCGTTCCGTTCTCTTCCATACCTTTCCGTTCCATTCCATTCCATTCCATTCCATTCCATTCCATTCCGTTCTACTCGGATAGATTCCATTCCATTGCATTCCATTCCATTCCCATCCATTCTATTCCATACGGTTCCATTCCATTCCATTCCATTCCATTCCATTGCATTCCATTCCTTTCTTCTCGGGTACATTCCATACCGTTCCATTCCATTCCATTGCATTCCATTCCATTCCATTCCATTCTGTTCTACTCGGGTAGATTCCATTCCGTTCCTTTCCGTTCCGTTCCATTCCGTTACATTCCATTCAGTTACATTCCATTCCATTCCGATCCTTTCCAATCCATTCCATTCGATGCTGTTTAACCCGGGTAGATTCCATACCATTCCATTCTTTGCATTCCATTCCATTCCATTCCATTCCATTCCATTCCATTCCATTCCATTCCATTCCATTCCACTCCATTCCATTCCGTTCTACTCGGGTAGATTCCATGCCACTGCATTCCAGTCCTTTCCGTTCTAGTCGGGTAGATTCCATTCGATTCCATTCCATTCCATTCCATTCTATTCCTTTCCGATCCGTTCCATTCCATTCCATTCCATTCCATTCAATTCGATTCTGTTCAACCCGGGTAGATTCCATACTATTCCATTCGTTTGCATAACATTCCATTCCATTCCATTCCATTCCATTCCTTTCCATTCCGTTCTACTCGGGTAGATTCCATTCTATTCCATTCCATTCCATTCCATTCTGTTCCATTCCATTCCATTCCATTCCATTCCATTCCATTCCATTCCATTCCATTCCATTCCGTTCTACTCGGTTAGATTCCATTCCATTGCATTCCATTCCACTGCATTCCAATCCGTTCCATTCTGTTCCATTCTGTTCCGTTCCATTCCATTCCGTTCCGTTCTTCTCGGGTGGCTTCCATTCCATTGCGTTCCGTTCAGTTCCTTTCCGTTCTTCTCGGGTGTATTCCATTCCATTGTGTTCCGTTCCGTTCCCTTCCGTTCTCTTCCGTACATTTCCTTTACATTCCATTCCAATCCATTCCATTCTGTTCCACTCGGATAGATTCCATTCCATTGAATTCCGTTCCATTCCATTCCATTCCATTCCATTGCATTCCATTCCGTTCTACTCGGGTAAATTCCATACCATTCCATTCCATTCCATTCCATTCTCTGCTGCTCTGGTAGATTCCAATCCATTCAGTTCCATTCCGTTCGTTCCGTTACATTCCATTCCGTTCCATTCCATTCAATTCCTTACCATTCCATTCCGTTCCATTCCATTGTGTTCAACCCGGGGAGATTCCATACCATTCCATTCCTTTTCATTCCATTCAATTCCATTCCATTCCGTTCTACTCGGGTAGATTCCATTCCATTCCATTCCATTCTATTCCATTCTGTTGCATTCCATTCCATTCCATTACATTACATTCCGTTCTACTCGCGTAGATTCCATACCATGTCATTCCATTCCATTCCGTTCTAGTCTGGTAGATTCCATTCGATTCCATTCCACTCAATTCCATTCCACTCTATTCCTTCCCGTTCCATTCCATTCCATTCCATTCCTTTCAATTCGATTCTGTACAACACGGGTAGATTCCATACCATTCCATTCGTTTGCATTCCATTCCATTCCATTGCATTCCATTCCAAACCATTCCATTCCATTCCATTCCGTTCTACTCGGGTAGATTCCATTCCATTCCATTTCGTTCTATTCCATTCTGTTCCATTCCACTCCATTCCTTTCCATTCCATTCCATTCCATTCCATTCTACTCGAATAGATTCCATTCCACTGCATTCCATTCCACTGCGTTCCATTCCGTTCCGCTGCGTTCCGTTCCATTCCGTTCCATTCTTCTCGGGTGGATTCCATTCCATTGCGTTCCGTTCCGTTCCATTCCGTTCTCTTCCATACCTTTCGGTTCCATTCCATTCCATTGCATTCCATTCTATTCCATACGCTTCCATTCCATTCCATTCCATTCCATTCCATTCCATTCCATTCCATTCCGTTCTACTCGGGTAGATTTCATTCCATTCCATTCTATTCCGTTCCATTCCATTCCATTCGATTTTGTTCAACTCAGGTAGATTCTATTCCATTCCATCCATTCCATTCCATTCCATTCCATTCCATTCCATTCCATTCCATTCCATTCCATTCTGTTCTACTCGGGTAGACCCCATTCCGTTATACTCCATTCCGTTACATTCCATTACATTCCGACGCATTCCATTCCAATTCATTTGATTCTGTTCAACCCGGTTAGATTCCATACCATTCCATTCCTTTTCATTCCATTCCATTCCATTCCATTCCATTCCTTTCTACTCAGGTAGATTCCATTCCCTTCCATTCCATTCCATTCCGTTCCACTCGGGTAGATTCCATGCCACCCCATTCCATTCCTTTCCGTTCTAGTCGGGTAGATTCCATTCGATTCCATTCCATTCCATTCCATTCTATTCCTTTCCATTCCATTCCATTCCATTCCATTCCATTCCATTCCATTCCATTCCATTCGATTGTGTTCAACCCGGGTAGATTCCATACTATTCCATTCGTTTGCATTCCATTCCATTCCATTCCATTCCATTCCATTCCTTTCCATTCCATTCCGTTCTACTCGGGTAGATTCCATACAATTCCATTCCGTTCTAGTCGGGGAGATTCCGTTCGATTCCATTCCATTCCATTCCATTCTATTCCTTTCCGTTCCATTCCATTCCATTCCATTCCATTCTGTTCAACTCGGGTAGATTCCATACCATTCCATTCCATTCCATTCCATTCCGTTCTACTCGGGTAGATTCCATTCCATTGCATTCTATTCCTTTCCGTTCCATTCCATTCCAATCCATTCCATTCAATTCCATTCGATTCTGTTCAACTCGGGTAGAATCCATACCATTCCATTCAACTCCATTCAATTCCCTTCCATTCCATTCCGTTCTACTCGTGTATATTCCATTTCATTGCCTTGCATTCCATTCCATTCCATTCCACTCCATTCCGTTCCATTCTTCTCGAGTGGATTCCATTCCATTGTGTTCCATTCCGTTCCATTCCGTTCTGTTCCGTACCATTCTGTTCCATTCCATTCCATTCAACTCTTTTAGATTCCATACCATTCCCTTCCATTCTATTCCGTTCCGTTCCGTTCCGTTCCGTTCCGTTCCGTTCCGTTCCATTCCGTTCCATTCCATTCCATTCCATTCCGTTCTACTCGGTAGATTCCATACCATTCCATTCCATTCCATTGCATTCAATTCGGGTAGATTCCATTCCATTCCATTCCATTCCATTCCATTCCATTCCATTCCATTCCATTCCATTCCATTCGGTTCCATTCCATTCCATTCGATTCTGTTCAACTCCGATAGATTCCTCACCATTCCATTCCACTCCATTCGTTTCCATTCCATTCCATTCCATTCCATTCTGTTCTACTCGGTTAGATTCCATTCCGTTCCGTTCCTTTCCGTTCCGTTCGGTTACATTCAATTCCGTTCCATTCCATTCCATTCCATTCCGTTCTACTCGGGTAGTTTCCATACCATTCCATACCATTCCATTCCGTTGTACTCGGGTAGATTCCATTCGATTCCATTCTATTCCATTCCATTCTATTCCTTTCCGTTCCATTCCATTCCATTCCATTCAATTCCATTCGATTCTGTTCAACTCGGGTAGATTCCATACCATTTAATTCAATTCCTTTCCATTCCCTTACATTTCATCCTGTTCTACTCGTGTAGATTCTATTCCATTGCATTCTATTCCATTCCATTCCATTCCATTCCATTCCATTCCATTCCATTCCATTCCATTCCATTCCATTCCGTTCCATTCTTCTCGAGTGGATTCCATTCCATTCTGTTCCGTACCGTTCCGTTCCGTTCCATTTCACTCCATTCTACTCGGGTAGGTTCCATTCCATTCCATTCCATTCCATTCTATTCCGTTCCATTCCGTTCCATTCCATTCCATTCCATTCCATTCCATTCCATTCTGTTCTACTCGGGTAGATTCCATTCCGTTCCTTTCCGTTCCGTTCCGTTCCGTTAATTTCCATTCCGTTACATTGCATTCCATTTGGATCCTTTCCAATCCATTCCTTTCGATGCTGATCAACCCGGGTAAGTTCCATACCATTCCATTCCTTTGAATTCCATTCCATTCCATTCCATTCCATTCCATTCCATTCCATTCCATTCCATTCCATTCCATTCCATTCCATTCCATTCCGTTCCGTTCAACTCAGGTGGATTCCATTCCATTCCATTCCATTCCATTCCATTCCATTCCATTCCATTCCATTCCATTCCATTCCATTCCATTCCGTTCTACTCGGGTAGATTTCATGCCACTCCATTCCATTCCATTCCGTTCTAATCGGGTAGATTCCATTCGATTCCATTCCATTCCATTCCATTCCATTCTATTTCTTTCCGTTCCATTCCATTCCATTCCATTCCATTCCATTCCATTCAATTCCATTCCATTCCATTCCGTTCTCCTCGGGTAGATTCCATTCAATTCCATTCCATTCTATTCCATTATGTTCCATTCCGTTCCATTCCATTCCATTCCATTCCATTCCATTCCATTCCATTCCATTCCATTCCATTCAGTTCTACTCGGGTAGATTCCATACCATTCCATTCCGTTCTAGTCGGGTAGAGTCCATTCTTTTCCATTCCATTCCATTCGTGTCCATTTCGTTCCCTTCCATTTCATTTGTGTCCATTCAGTTCCATTCCATTCCATTCGGATCCATTCCCTTCCATTCCATTCCATTCCATTCTGTTCAACTCGTGTAGATTCCATACCATTCCGTACCATTCCATTCCGTTCCATTCCATTCCGTTCTACTCGGTTAGATTCCATTCCATTGCATTCCATTCCACTGCATTCCAATCGTTCCTTTCCGTTCCATTCTGTTCCGTTCCGTTCAATTCCGTTCCGTTCCGTTCCATTCCGTTCCGTTCTTCTCGGGTGGATTCCATTCCATTGCGTTCCGTTCAGTTCCGTTCCGTTCTTCTCGGGTGGATTCCATTCCATTGTGTTCCATTCCGTTCCGTTCCATTCTCTTCCGTACGTTTCCTTTACATTCCATTCCAATCTATTCCATTCCGTTCCACTCGGATAGATTCCATTCCATTGCATTCAGTTCGACTCCATTCCATTCTATTCCATACCGTTAAATTCCATTCCATTCCATTGCATTCCATTCCGTTCTACTCGAGTAAATTCCACACCATTCCATTCCATTCCATTCCATTCCGTTCTACTCGGGTAGATTCCATTCCATTCCATTCCATTCCATTCCATTCCATTCCATTCTACTCGGGTAGATTCCATTCCATTCCATTCCATTCCATTCCATTCCATTCCGTTCCATTCCGTTCCATTCCGTTCCGTTCCGTTCCGTTCCGTTCCATTCCATTCCATTCCATTCCATTCCATTCCGTTCTACTCGGGTAGATTAAATACCATTCCATTCCATTCCTTTGCGTTCTACTCGGGTAGATTCCATTCCATTCCATTCCATTCCATTCCATTCCATTCTATTCGGTTCAACTCAGGTAGATTCCATTTTATTGCATTCCATTTCATTGCATTCCAATCCGTTACATTTCTTTCCATTCCATTCCGTTCCGTTCCATTCCGTTCCGATCTTCTCGGTTGGATTCCATTCAATTGCGTTCCGTTCCGTTCCGTTCTGTTCTTCTCGGGTGGATTCTATTCCATTGCGTTCCATTTCGTTCTCTTCCGTACCTTTCCGTTCCATTCCATTCCATTCCATTCCATTCCATTCTACTCGGATAGATTTCCATTCCATTGCATTCCGTTCCATTCCATTCCATTCTATTCCATACCATTCCTTTCCTTTCCATTCCATTCCATTGCATTCCACTCCGTTCTACTCGTGTAAATTCCATACCATTCCATTCCATTCCATTCCGTTCTACACGGGTAGGTTCCATTCCATTCCATTCCATTCCATTCCATTCCATTCCATTCCATTCCATTCCGTTCTGTTCCATTCCATTCCATTCGATTCCATTCCATTCCATTCCATTCCGTTCTACTCGGGTAGATTCCAAACAATTCCATTCCGTTCTAGTCGGGTAGATTCCATTTGATTCCGTTCCACTCCATTCCATTCTATTCCTTTCCGTTCCATTACATTCCATTCCATTCCATTCCACTCAATTCGATTCTGTTCAACACGGGTAGATTCAATACCATTCCATTCCTTTGCATTCCATTAAATTCCATTGCATTCCGTTCTACTCGGGTAGATTCCATTCCATTTCATTCCATTCTATTCCATTCTTTTCCATTCCATTCCATTCCATTCCATTCCATTCCATTCCATTCCATTCCATTCCTTTGTAATCGTGGAGATTCCATTGAATTCCATTCCATTCTATTCCATTCCGTTCCATTCCATTCCATTCCGTTCTAATCGGGTACATTCCACTCCGTTCTGTTCCATTCCGTTCCGTTCCATTCTACTTGGTTAGATCATATTCCATTCCATTCCATTCCATTCCTTTCCATTCCATTCCATTCCATTCCATTCTATTCCATTCCATTCCATTCCATTCCATTCCATTCTATTCCATTCCAATCCATTCCATTCCATTCCCTTCCATTACACTCCATTCTATTGCATTCCATTCCGTTCCGTTCTTCTCGGGTCCATTAAATTCCATTCCATTCCATTCCATTCCATTCCATTACATTACATTCTCTTCTACTCGGTTAGATTTCATTCCGTTCCGTTCCGTTCTGTTCCGTTCCGTTACATTCCATTCCGTTACATTCCATTCCATTCCGTTCCATTCTGTTCCATTCCATTCCATTCCATTCCGTTCTACTCTTGTAGATTCCATACCATTCCATACCATTCCTTTCCATTCCACTCGGGTAGATTCCATTCGATTCCATTCTATTCCATTCCATTCTATTCCTTTCTGTTCCATTCCATTCCATTCCTTTCCATTTCATTCCATTCCGTTCTACTCGGGTAGATTCAATACCATTCCGTTCAGTTCCGTTCCGTTCCATTCCAATCCATTCCATTCCGTTCCATTCCATTCCATTCTTCTCTTGTGGATTCCACTCCATTCCATTCCATTCCATTCCGTTCCGTTCCATTCCATTCCATTCCATTTCATTCCATTCCGTTCCATTCCATTCCGTTCTTCTCAGGTGGATTCCATTCCATTCCATTCCATTCCATTCTGTTCTACTTGGGTAGATTCCATTCTATTCCATTCCATTCTATTCCATTCCATTCCATTCCATTCTGTTCTGTTCCGTTCCATTCCGTTCCATTGCATTCCGTTCTTCTCGAGTGGATTCCATTCCATTCCATTCCGTTGCATATCATTCCATTCCGTTCTACTCGGGTAGATTCCATTCCATTCCTTTGCATTCCGTTCCGTTCCTTTCCGTTCCGTTCCGTTCCGTTCCATTCCGTTCCATTCTTCTCGGGTGCATTCCATTCCATTGGGTTCCGTTCCGTTCTGTTCCATTCTGTTCCGTACCGTTCCGTTCCGTTCCATTTCACTCCATTCTACTCGGGTAGGTTCCATTCCATTCCATTCCATTCCATTCTATTCCGTTCCACTCCGTTCCATTCCATTCCATTCCATTCCATTCCATTCCATTCTGTTCTATTCGGGTAGATTCCATTCCGTTCCTTTCCGTTCCGTTCCGTTCCGTTAATTTCCATTCCGTTACATTGCATTCCATTTGGATCCTTTCCAATCCATTCCTTTCGATGCTGATCAACCCGGGTAAGTTCCATACCATTCCATTCCTTTGAATTCCATTCCAATCCATTCCATTCCATTCCATACCATTCCATTCCATTCCATTCCATTCCATTCCGTTCCGTTCAACTCAGGTGGATTCCATTCCATTCCATTCCATTCCATTCCATTCCATTCCATTCCATTCCATTCCATTCCATTCCGTTCTACTCGGGTGGATTTCATGCCACTCCATTCCATTCCATTCCGTTCTAATCGGGTAGATTCCATTCGATTCCATTCCATTCCATTCCATTCCATTCTATTTCTTTCCGTTCCATTCCATTCCATTCCATTCCATTCCATTCCATTCACTTCCATTCCATTCCATTCCGTTCTACTCGGGTAGATTCCATTCAATTCCATTCCATTCTATTCCATTATGTTCCATTCCGTTCCATTCCATTCCATTCCATTCCATTCCATTCCATTCCATTCCATTCCATTCAGTTCTACTCGGGTAGATTCCATACCATTCCATTCCGTTCTAGTCGGGTAGAGTCCATTCTTTTCCATTCCATTCCATTCGTGTCCATTTCGTTCCCTTCCATTTCATTTGTGTCCATTCAGTTCCATTCCATTCCATTCGGATCCATTCCCTTCCATTCCATTCCATTCCATTCTGTTCAACTCGTGTAGATTCCATACCATTCCGTACCATTCCATTCCATTCCATTCCATTCCGTTCTACTCGGTTAGATTCCATTCCATTGCATTCCATTCCACTGCATTCCAATCGTTCCCTTCCGTTCCATTCTGTTCCGTTCCGTTCAATTCCGTTCCGTTCCGTTCCATTCCGTTCCGTTCTTCTCGGGTGGATTCCATTCCATTGCGTTCCGTTCAGTTCCGTTCCGTTCTTCTCGGGTGGATTCCATTCCATTGTGTTCCGTTCCGTTCCGTTCCATTCTCTTCCGTACGTTTCCTTTACATTCCATTCCAATCTATTCCATTCCGTTCCACTCGGATAGATTCCATTCCATTGCATTCAGTTCGACTCCATTCCATTCTATTCCATACCGTTAAATTCCATTCCATTCCATTCCATTCCATTCCATTCCATTCCATTCCATTCCATTCCATTCTATTCCATTCTGTTCCATTCCGTTCCATTCCATTCCATTGCATTCCATTCCATTCTACTTGGGTTGATCATTCCATTCCATTCCATTCCATTCTATTCCTTTCCATTCCATTGCATTCCATTCCATTCCATTCCATTCAATTCGATTCTGTTCAACCCGGGTTGATTCCATATCATTCTATTCCTTTGCATTCCATTCCATTCCATTCCATTCCATTCCGTTCTGTTCTACTCGGGTAGATTCCATTCCGTTCCGTTCCGTTCCGTTCGTTCCGTTACATTCCATTCCGTTACATTCCATTCCATTCCGTTCCATTCCATTCCTTTCCATTCCATTCTGTTCAACCCGGGGAGATTCCATACCATTCCATTCCTTTGCATTCCATTCCATTCTACTCGTTTAGATTCCATTCCATTGCATTCCATTCTATTCCATTCTGATCCATTCCATTCCATTACATTCCGTTCTACTCGGGTAGATTCCACACCATGCCACTCCATTCCATTCCGTTCTAGTCTGGTAGATTCCATTCGATTACATTCCATTCCATTCCACTCTTTTGCTTCCCGTTCCATTCCATTCCATTCCATTCAATTAGATTCAGTACAACACGGGAAGATTCCATACCATTCCATTCGTTTGCATTCCATTTCATTCCATTGCATTCCATTCCAAACCATTCCATTCCATTCCATTCCGTTCTACACGGGTAGATTCCATTCCATTCCATTCCATTCTATTCCATTCTGTTCCATTCCACACCATTCCATTCCATTCCATTCCATTCCATTCTATTCCATTCCATTCCGTTCTACTCGAGTAGATTCCATTCCACTGCTTTCCATTCCACTGCATTCCGTTCCATTCCATTCCATTCCATTCCATTCTATTCCATACGGTTCCATTCCATTCCATTCCATTCCACTCCATTCCATTCCATTCCATTCCGTTGTACTCGGGTAGATTCCATTCCATTCAACTCCATTCCACTCTATTCCACTCTGTACCATTCCATTCCATTCCATTCCATTCCATTCCATTCCATTCCATTCCATTCCATTCCATTCCTTTCCATCCCGTTCTACTCTGGTAGATTCCATACCATTGCAATCCATTCCATTCCGTTCTAGTCGGGTAGATTCCATTCCATTCCATACTATTCCATTCCATTCCATTCCATTCCATTCCATTCCATTCCATTCCATTCCATTATAGTCGAGTATATTCCATTCCATTCCATTCCATTCCATTCCATTCCATTCTATTCCATTCCGTTCCGTTCCATTCCTTTCGATTCCATTCCATTCTACTCGGGTAGATTACATTCAGTTCCCTTCCGTTCCGTTCCGTTCCGTGCCATTCTTTTCGGGTAGATTCTATTCCGTTCCATTCCATTACATTACATTCCATTCCATTCCATTCCATTCCAATCCATTCCATTCCATTCCATTCCGTTCTACTCTGGTAGATTCCATACCATTCCAAACCATTCCTTTCCGTTCTAGTAGGGTAGATTCCATTCTATTCCATTCTGTTCAACTCGGGTAGATACCATACCACTCCATTCCATTCCATTCCATTCCAATCCATTCCGTTCTACTCGGGTAGTTTCCATTCCATTGCATTCCATTCCATTCCATTCCTTTCTGTTCCATACCGTTCCTTTCCATTCCATTCCATTCCATTGCATTCCATTCCTTTCTACTCGTGTAAATTCCATACCATTCCATTCAATTCCATTCCGTTCAACTCGGGTAGGTTCCATTCCATTCCATTCCATTCCATTCTGTTCCATTCCGTTCCATTCCATTCCATTCCATGCCATTCCATTAAATTCCATTCCATTCCATTCCATTCCGTTCTACTAGGGTAGATTCCATACCATTCCATTCCATTCCATTCCGTTCTAGTCGGGTAGATTACATTCGATTCCATTCCTTTCCATTCCATTCTATTCCTTTCCATTCCATTGCATTCCATTCCATTCCATTCCACTCAATTCGATTCTGTTCAACCCGGGTAGATTCCATACCTTTCCATTCCTTTGCATTCCATTCCATTCCATTCCATTCCATTCCATTCCACTCCATTCCGTTCTACTGGGGTAGATTCCCTTCCATTCCATTCCATTCTATTCCACTCTGTTCCATTCCATTCCATTCCATTCCATTCCATTCCATTCCATTCCATTCCATTCCAATCCATTCCATTCCATTCCATTCCATTCCATTCCGTTCTACTCTGGTAGATTCCATACCATTCCAATCCATTCCATTCCGTTCTAGTCGGGTAGATTCCATTCCATTCCATTCCATTCCATTCCATTCCATTCCATTCCATTTTACTCGAGTAGATTCCATTCCATTCCTTTCCATTCCATTGCATTCCATTCTATTCCATTCAGTTCCGTTCCATTCCTTTCGATTCCATTCCATTCTACTCGGGTAGATTATATTAAGTTCCCTTCCGTTCCATTCCGTTCCATGCCATTCTTTTCGGGTAGATTCTATTCCGTTCCATTCCATTCCATTTTACTCGAGTAGATTCCATTCCATTCCTTTCCATTCCATTCCATTCTATTCTGCTCGGGGAGATTCCATTACATTCCATTTCATTCCATTCCATTCCATTCCATCGCATTCCCATAAATTACATTCTACATGTGCACATTCCATTCCATTCCTTTCCATTCCATTCCATTCCATTCCATTTCATTCCATTCCGTTCTTCTCATGGAGATTCCATTACGTTCCGATCCGTTCCATTCCGTTGTACTAGGGTAGATTCCATTCCATTCCATTCCATTGCATTCCATTCCATTCCATTCCATTCCATCTTATTGCATTCCATTCCATTCCATTCCATTCCATTCCATTCCATTCCATTCCATTCCATTCCATTCCATTCCATTCCATTCCAATCTACTCTGGTACATGCTATACCTTTCCATTCCATTCCATTCCTTTCTAGTCGGGTAGATTCCATTCCATTCCATTCCATTCCATTCCATTCTATTCCTTTCCGTTCCCTTGCGTTCCATTCCAGTCCATTCCATTCAATACGATTCTGTTCAACCCGGGTAGATTCCATACCATTCCATTCCTTTGCATTCCATTCCATTCCATTCCA
This sequence comes from Gorilla gorilla gorilla, assembly GCF_029281585.2. Taxonomy (NCBI): domain Eukaryota; kingdom Metazoa; phylum Chordata; class Mammalia; order Primates; family Hominidae; genus Gorilla; species Gorilla gorilla. Next base: position 48,317,692 of record NC_073248.2, read on the forward strand.
TTCCATTCCATTCCATTCCATTCCATTCCATTCCACTCCATTAGGTTCTACTCGGGTAGATTCCATTCCAATCCATTCCATTCGGTTCCATTCCATTCCATTCCAATCCATTCCATTCCATTCCTTTCCGTTCTACTCTGGTAGATTCCATACCATTCCAATCCATTCCTTTCAGTTCTAGTCGGGTAGATTCCATTCCATTCCATTCCATTCCATTCCATTCCATTCTGTTCAACTCGGGTAGATTCCATGCCACTCCATTCCATTCCATTCCATTCCATTCCATTCCATTCCATTCCATTCCATTCCATTCCGTTCTACACGGATAGTTTCCATTCCATTGCATTCCATTCCATTTCATTCTATTCCATACCATTCCTTTCCATTCCATTCCATTCCATTGCATTCCATTCCTTTCTACTCGTGTAAATTCCATACTATTCCATTCCATTCCATTCCGTTCTACTCGTTTAGGTTCCATTCCGTTCCATTCCATTCCATTCTGTTCCATTCCATTCCATTCCATTCCATTCCATGCCATTCCATTCCATTCCATTCCATTCCATTCCATTCCGTACTACTCAGGTAGATTCCATACCATTCCATTCCATTCCATTCTGTTCTACTCGGATAGATTACATTCGATTCCATTCCTTTCCATTCCATTCTATTCCTTTCCATTCCATTGCATTCCATTCCATTCCATTCCACTCAATTCGATTCTGTTCAACCCGGGTAGATTCCATACCTTTCCATTCCTTTGCATTCCATTCCATTCCATTCCATTCCATTCCATTCCACTCCATTCCGTTCTACTGGGGTAGATTCCATTCCATTCCATTCCATTCTATTCCACTCTGTTCCTTTCCATTCCATTACATTCCAATCAATTCCATTCCATTCCAATCCATTCCATTCCATTCCATTCCATCCCGTTCAACTCTGGTAGATTCTATACCATTCCTATCCATTCCATTCCATTCTAGTCGGGTAGATTCCATTCCATTCCATTCCATTCCATTCCATTCCATTCCATTTTACTCGAGTAGATTCCATTCCATTCCTTTCCATTCCATTGCATTCCATTCTATTCCATTCCGTTCCGTTCCATTCCTTTCGATTCCATTCCATTGTACTCGGGTAGATTACATTCAGTTCCCTTCCTTTCCATTCCGTTCCGTGCCATTCTTTTCGGGTAGATTCTATTCCGTTCCATTCCATTCCATTACATTCCATTCCATTCCTTTCCATTCTATTCCATTCTATTCTGCTCGGGGAGATTCCATTACATTCCATTTCATTCCATTCCATTCCATTCCATTGCATTCCCATAAATTACATTCTACATGTGCACATTCCATTCCATTCCTTTCCATTCCATTCCATTCCATTCCATTTCATTCCATTCCGTTCTTCTCATGTAGATTCCTTTACGTTCCGATCCGTTCCATTCTGTTGCACTAGGGTAGATTCCATTCCATTCCATTTTATTGCATTCCATTCCATTCCATTCCATTCCATTCCATTCCATTCCATTCCATTCCATTCCATTCCATTCCACTCTACTCTGGTACATGCTATACCTTTCCATTCCATTCCATTCCTTTCTAGTCGGGTAGATTCCATTCCATTCCATTCCATTCCATTCCATTCCATTCCATTCTATTCCTTTCCGTTCCATTGCTTTCCATTCCAGTCCATTCCATTCAATACGATTCTGTTCAACCCGGGTAGATTCCATACCATTCCATTCCTTTGCATTCCATTCCATTCCATTCCATACCATTCAATTCCATTCCATTCCATTCCATTCCATTCCATTCCACTCCATTAGGTTCTACTCGGTTAGATTCCATTCCAATCCATTCCATTCGGTTCCATTCCATTCCATTCCAATCCATTCCATTCCATTCCTTTCCGTTCTACTCTGGTAGAATTCATACCATTCCAATCCATTCCTTTCAGTTCTAGTCGGGTAGATTCCATTCCATTCCATTCCATTACATTCCATTCCATTTCATTCCATTCCATTCTATTCCATTCCATTCCATTTCATTAAATTCCATTCCATTCCATTCCATTCCATTCCATTCCATTCCATTCCATTCTACTCGGGTAGATGCTATACCATTCCATTACATTCCGTTCCTTTCTAGTCGGGTAGATTCCATTCAATTTCATTCCATTCCATTCCATTCTATTCCTTTCCGTTCCATTGCATTCCATTCCATTCCATACCACTCAATTCGATTCTGTTCAACCCGGGTAGATTCCATACCTTTCCATTCCTTTGCATTCCATTCCATTCCATTCCATTCTGTTCAACTCGGGTAGATTCCATACCATTCCATTCCATTCCATTCCGTTCTACTCGGGTAGTTTCCAGTGCATTGCATTCCATTCCATTCCATTCCATTCTATTTGTACCGTTCCTTTCCATTCCATTCCATTCCATTGCATTCCATTCCATTCTACTCGTGTAAATTCCATACCATTCCATTCCATTCCATTCCGTTCTACTCGGGTAGGTTCCATTCCATTCCATTCCATTCCATTCTGTTCCATTCCGTTCCATTCCATTCCATTCCATGCCATTCAATTCCATTCCATTCCATTCCATTCCATTCCATTCCGTTCGACTAGGGTAGATTCCATACCATTCCATTCCATTCCATTCAGTTCTAGTCGGGTAGATTCCATTCGATTCCATTCCATTCAATTCCATTCTATTCCTTTCCATTCCATTGCATTCCATTCCATTCCATTCCACTCCATTCGATTCTGTTCAACCCGGGTAGATTCCATACCTTTCCATTCTTTGCATTCCATTCCATTCCATTCCATTCTATTCCATTCCATTCCATTCCATTCCATTCCATTCCATTCCGTTCTAATGGGGTAGATTCGATTCCATTCCATTCCATTCTATTCCACTCTGTTCCATTCCATTCCATTCCATTCCATTCCATTCCATTCCATTCCATTCCATCCCGTTCTACTCTGGTAGATTCCATACCATTCCAATCCATTCCATTCCGTTCTAGTCGGGTAGATTCCATTCCAATCCACTCCATTCCATTCCATTCCATTCCATTCTACTCGAGTAGATTCCATTCCATTCCAGTCCATTCCATTGCATTCCATTCTATTCCATTCCGTTCCATTCCATTCCTTTCGATTCCATTCCATTCTACTCGGGTAGATTACATTCAGTTCCCTTCCGTTCCGTTCCGTTCCGTGCCTTTCTTTTCGGGTAGATTCTATTCCGTCCCATTCCATTCCATTACATTCCATTCCATTCTTTCCATTCCATTCCATTCTATTCTGCTCGGGGAGATTCCATTACATTCCATTTCATTCCATTCCATTCCATTCCATTGCATTCCCATAAATAACATTCTACATGTGCACATTCCATTCCATTCCTTTCCATTCCATTCCATTCCATTCCATTTCATTCCATTCCGTTCTTCTCATGTAGATTCCATTACGTTCCGATCCGTTCCATTCCGTTGTACTCGGGTAGATTCCATTCCATTCCATTCCTTTGCATTCCATTCCATTCCATTCCATTCCATTCCATTCCATTCCATTCCATTCCATTCCATTCCATTCCATTCTACTCGGGTAGATGCTATACCATTCCATTCCATTCCATTCCGTTCTAGTCGGGTAGATTCCGTTCAATTCCATTCCATTCCATTCCATTCTATTCCTTTCCATTCCATTGCATTCCATTCCAGTCCATTCCATTCAATTCGATTCTGTTCAACCCGCGTAGATTCCATACCATTCCATTCCTTTGCATTCCATTCTATTCCATTCAATTCCATTCCATTCCATTCCACTCCGTTAGGTTCTACTCGGATAGATTCCATTCCATTCCATTCCATTCGGTTCCATTCCATTCCATTCCAATCCATTCCATTCCATTCCATTCCGTTCTACTCTTGTAGATTCCATACCATTCCAATCCATTCCTTTCCGTTCTACTCGGTTAGATTCCATTACATTCCATTCCATTTCATTCTGTTCAACTCGGGTAGATTCCATACCATTCCATTCCATTCCATTCCATTCCATTCAATTCCGTTCTACTCGGGTAGTTTCCATTCCATTGCATTGCATTCCATTCCATTCCATTCCATTCCATTCCGTTCTTCTCATGCAGATTCCATTCCGTTCCGATAAGTTCCATTCGGTTGTACTCGGGTAGATTCCATTCCATTCCATTCCAAAGCATTCCATTAAATTCCATTCCATTCCTTTCCATTCTATTCCATTCCATTCCATTCCATTCCATTCCATTGTAATCGTGGAGATTCCATTGAATTCCATTCCATTACTTTCCATTCCATTCCATTCCATTCCTTTCCGTTCTAATCGGGTACATTCCACTCCGTTCTGTTCCATTCCGTTCCGTTCCATTCTACTTGGGTAGATCCCATTCCATTCCATTCCATTCCATTCCATTCCATTCTATTCCATTCCATTCCATTCCATTCTTTCCATTCCATTCCATTCCATTCCATTCCATTCCATTCTATTCCATTCCATTCCATTCCATTCCATTCCCTTCCATTACACTCCATTCTATTCCATTCCATTCCGTTCCGTTCTTCTCGGGTCCTTTAAATTCCATTCCATTCCATTCCATTCCATTCCATTCCATTCCATTCCATTACATTCTGTTCTACTCGGTTAGATTCCATTCCGTTCCGTTCCGTTACGATCCGTTACATTCCATTCCGTTACATTCAATTCCATTCCGTTCCATTCCGTTGCATTCCATTCCATTCCATTCCGTTCTACTCGGGTAGATTCCTTACCATTCCATACCATTCCATTCCATTCCACTCGGGTAGATTCCATTCGATTCCATTCTATTCCATTCCATTCTATTCCTTTCCGTTCCATTCCATTCCATTTCATTCCATTCCGTTTTACTCGGGTAGATTCAATTCCATTCCGTTCGGTTCCGTTCCGTTCCATTCCAATCCATTCCATTCCGTTCCATTCTTTTCCATTCTTCTCTTGTCTATTCCACTCCATTCCATTCCATTCCATTCCGTTCCATTCCATTCCATTCCATTCCGTTGCATATCATTCCATTCCGTTCTACTCGGGTAGATTCCATTCCATTCCATTCCATTCTCTTCCATTCTGTTCCATTCCATTCCATTCCATTCCATTGCATTCCATTCCAATCCATTCCATACCATTCTAGTCAGGTTGATTCCATTCCTTTCCATTCCATTCTATCCCTTTCCGTTCCATTCCATTCCATTCCATTCCATTCCATCCTGTTAAACGTGGGTAGATTCCATACCATTCCATACCATTCAATTACATTCCATTCCATTCCATTCCGTACTACTCGGGTAGATTCCATTCCATTGCATCCCATTCCATTCCGTTCTGTTCCGTTCCATTCCATTCCATTCCGTTCTACTCGGATAGATTCCATTCCTTCGCCTTCCATTCCATTCCGTTCCATTCTATTCCGTACCGTTCCATTCCATTCCATTCCATTCCATTGCATTCCATTGCGTTCTACTCGGGTAAATTCTATACCATTCCATTCCATTCCATTCCGTTCTACTCGGGTAGATTCTATACCATTCCATTCCATTCCATTCCATTCTATTCCGTTACATTCCATTCCATTCGATTTTTTTCAACTCAGACAGATTCCATACCATTCCATTCCATTCCATTCCATTCTATTCTACTCGGGTAGATTCCATTCCGTTCCGTTCCGTTCCGTTCGTTCCTTTACATTCCATTCCGTTACATTCCATTCCATTCCGTTCCATTCCATTCCATTCCATTCCATTCTGTTCAACCTAGGGAGATTCCATACCATTCAATTCCTTTGCATTCCATTCCATTCCATTCCGTTCTACTCCGGTAGATTCCATTTAATTCCGTTCCATTCTATTCCATTCTGTTCCATTCCATTCCATTCTATTCCATTCCATTCCATTCCGTTCTACTCGGGTAGATTCCATACCGTGCCATTCCATTCCATTCCGTTCTAGTCTGGTAGATTCCATTCGATTCCATTCCATTCCATTCCATTCTATTCCTTCCCGTTCCATGCCATTCCATTCCATTCCATTCCATTCAATTCCATTCAATTCGATTCTGTACTACCCGGGTAGATTCCATACCATTCCATTCGTTTGCATTCCATTCCATTCCATTGCATTCCATTTCATACCAATCCATTCCATTCCATTCCGTTCTACTCGGGTAGATTCCATTCCATTCCATTCCATTCCATTCCGTTCTACTCGAGTAGATTCCATTCCACTGCATTTCATTCCATTGCATTCCATTCCGTTCCGTTCCGTTCCGTTCCCTTCCGTTGCATTCCGTTCCGTTCTTCTCGGTTGGATTCCATTCCATTTCGTTCCGTTCCGTTCCGTTCCGTTCTCTTCCATACCTTTCCGTTCCATTCCATTCCATTCCATTCCATTCCGTTCTACTCGGATAGATTCCATTCCTTTGCATTCCATTCCATTCCCATCTATTCTATTCCATACGGTACCATTCCATTCCATTCCATTCCATTCCATTGCATTCCATTCCTTTCTTCTCGGGTACATTCCATACCATTCCATTCCATTCCATTCCGTTCTACTCGGGTAGATTCCATTCCATTCCATTCCATCCCAATCAATTCCATTCCATTGTATTCCATTCCATTCCATTCCATTCGATGTTGTTCAACTCAGATAGATTCCATACCGTTCCATTCCATTCCATTCCATTCCATTGCATTCCATTCCATTCCATCCCATTCTGTTCTACTCGGGTAGATTCCATTCCGTTCCTTTCCGTTCCGTTCCATTCCGTTACATTCCATTCAGTTACATTCTATTCCATTCCGATCCTTTCCAATCCATTCCATTCGATGCTGTTCAACCCGGGTAGATTCCATACCATTCCATTCCTTTGCATTCCATTCCATTCCATTCCATTCCATTCCATTCCATTCCATTCCATTCCGTTCCGTTCTACTCACGTAGATTCCATTCCCTTCCATTCCATTCCATTCCATTCCATTCCATTCCACTCCATTCCATTCCGTTCTCGGGTAGATTCCATGCCACTGCATTCCAGTCCTTTCCGTTCTAGTCGGGTAGATTCCATTCGATTCCATTCCATTCCATTCCATTCTATTCCTTTCCGATCCGTTCCATTCCATTCCATTCCATTCCATTCCATTCAATTCGATTCTGTTCAACCCGGGTAGATTCCATACTATTCCATTCGTTTGCATAACATTCCATTCCATTCCATTCCATTCCATTCCATTCCATTCCATTCCATTCCATTCCATTCCATTCCATTCCGTTCTACTCGGGTAGATTCCATTCCATTCCATTCCATTCCATTCCATTCTGTTCCATTCCATTCCATTCCATTCCATTCCATTCCATTCCATTCCATTCCATTCCATTCCGTTCTACTCGGTTAGATTCCATTCCATTGCATTCCATTCCACTGCATTCCAATCCGTTCCGTTCTGTTCCATTCTGTTCCGTTCCGTTCCATTCCGTTCCGTTCTTCTCGGGTGGCTTCCATTCCATTGCGTTCCGTTCAGTTCCTTTCCGTTCTTCTCGGGTGGATTCCATTCCATTGTGTTCCGTTCCGTTCCGTTCCGTTCTCTTCCGTACATTTCCTTTACATTCCATTCCAATCCATTCCATTCCGTTCCACTCGGATAGATTCCATTCCATTGAATTCCGTTCCATTCCATTCCATTCCATTCCATTGCATTCCATTCCGTTCTACTCGGGTAAATTCCATACCATTCCATTCCATTCCATTCCATTCTCTGCTACTCGGGTAGATTCCATTCCATTCAGTTCCATTCCGTTCGTTCCGTTACATTCCATTCCGTTCCATTCCATTCAATTCCGTACCATTCCATTCCGTTCCATTCCATTCTGTTCAACCCGGGGAGATTCCATACCATTCCATTCCTTTGCATTCCATTCCATTCCATTCCATTCCGTTCTACTTGGGTAGATTCCATTCCATTCCATTCCATTCTATTCCATTCTGTTGCATTCCATTCCATTCCATTACATTACATTCCGTTCTACTCGGGTAGATTCCATAACATGCCATTCCATTCCATTCCGTTCTAGTCTGGTAGATTCCATTCGATTCCATTCCATTCCATTCCATTCCACTCTATTCCTTCCCGTTCCATTCCATTCCATTCCATTCCTTTCAATTCGATTCTGTACAACACGGGTAGATTCCATACCATTCCATTCGTTTGCATTCCATTCCATTCCATTGCATTCCATTCCAAACCATTCCATTCCATTCCATTCCGTTCTACTCGGGTAGATTCCATTCCATTCCATTCCGTTCTATTCCATTCAGTTCCATTCCACTCCATTCCTTTCCATTCCATTCCATTCCATTCCGTTCTACTCGAATAGATTCCATTCCACTGCATTCCATTCCACTGCGTTCCATTCCATTCCGCTGCGTTCCGTTCCATTCCGTTCCATTCTTCTCAGGTGGATTCCATTCCATTGCGTTCCGTTCCGTTCCATTCCGTTCTCTTCCATACCTTTCGGTTCCATTCCATTCCATTCCATTCCATTCTATGCCATACGGTTCCATTCCATTCCATTCCATTCCATTCCATTCCATTCCATTCCGTTCTACTCGGGTAGATTCCATTCCATTCCATTCTATTCCGTTCCATTCCATTCCATTCGATTTTGTTCAACTCAGGTAGATTCTATTCCATTCCATTCCATTCCATTCCATTCCATTCTGTTCTACTCGGGTAGACCCCATTCCGTTCCGTTCCGTCCCGTTCCGTTCCGTTATACTCCATTCCGTTACATTCCATTACATTCCGACGCATTCCATTCCATTTCATTTGATTCTGTTCAACCCGGGTAGATTCCATACCATTCCATTTCTTTGCATTCCATTCCATTCCATTCCAATCCTTTCTACTCAGGTAGATTCCATTCCCTTCCATTCCATTCCATTCCGTTCCACTCGGGTAGATTCCATGCCACTCCATTCCATTCCTTTCCGTTCTAGTCGGGTAGATTCCATTCGATTCCATTCCATTCCATTCCATTCTATTCCTTTCCGTTCCATTCCATTCCATTCCATTCCATTCCATTCCATTCGATTGTGTTCAACCCGGGTAGATTCCATACTATTCCATTCGTTTGCATTCCATTCCATTCCATTCCATTCCATTCCATTCCATTCCATTCCATTCCATTCCATTCCATTCCGTTCCGTTCTACTCGGGTAGATTCCATACAATTCCATTCCGTTCTAGTCGGGGAGATTCCGTTCGATTCCATTCCATTCCATTCCATTCTATTCCTTTCCGTTCCATTCCATTCCATTCCATTCCATTCCATTCTGTTCAACTCGGGTAGATTCCATACCATTCCATTCCATTCCATTCCATTCCGTTCTACTCGGGTAGATTCCATTCCATTGCATTCTCTTCCTTTCCGTTCCATTCCATTCCATTCAATTCCATTCGATTCTGTTCAACTCGGGTAGAATCCATACCATTCCATTCAACTCCATTCAATTCCCTTCCATTCCATTCCATTCCGTTCTACTCGTGTATATTCCATTTCATTGCATTCCATTCCATTCCATTCCATTCCACTCCATTCCTTTCCATTCTTCTCGAGTGGATTCCATTCCATTGTGTTCCATTCCGTTCCATTCCGTTCTGTTCCGTACCATTCTGTTCCATTCCATTCCATTCAACTCTTTTAGATTCCATACCATTCCCTTCCATTCTATTCCGTTCCGTTCCGTTCCGTTCCGTTCCGTTCCATTCCGTTCCATTCTTCTCGGGTGGATTCCATTCCATTGCGTTCCGTTCCGTTCCATTCCGTTCTCTTCCATACCTTTCGGTTCCATTCCATTCCATTCCATTCCGTTCTATTCCATACGGTTCCATTCCATTCCATTCCATTCCATTCCATTCCATTCCATTCCATTCCGTTCTACTCGGGTAGATTCCATTCCATTCCATTCTATTCCGTTCCATTCCATTCCATTCGATTTTGTTCAACTCAGGTAGATTCTATTCCATTCCATCCATTCCATTCCATTCCATTCCATTCCATTCCATTCCATTCCATTCTGTTCTACTCGGGTAGACCCCATTCCGTTCCGTTCCGTCCCGTTCCGTTCCGTTATACTACATTCCGTTACATTCCATTACATTCCGACGCATTCCATTCCATTTCATTTGATTCTGTTCAACCCGGGTAGATTCCATACCATTCCATTCCTTTGCATTCCATTCCATTCCATTCCATTCCTTTCTACTCAGGTAGATTCCATTCCCTTCCATTCCATTCCATTCCGTTCCACTCGGGTAGATTCCATGCCACTCCATTCCATTCCTTTCCGTTCTAGTCGGGTAGATTCCATTCGATTCCATTCCATTCCATTCCATTATATTCCTTTCCGTTCCATTCCATTCCATTCCATTCCATTCCATTTGATTGTGTTCAACCCGGGTAGATTCCATACCATTCCATTCCTTTGCATTCCATTCCATTCCATTCCATTCCATTCCATTCCATTCCATTCCATTCCATTCCGTTCTACTCGGGTAGATTCCATACAATTCCATTCCGTTCTAGTCGGGGAGATTCCGTTCGATTCCATTCCATTCCATTCCATTCTATTCCTTTCCGTTCCATTCCATTCCATTCCATTCCATTCTGTTCAACTCGGGTAGATTCCATACCATTCCATTCCATTCCATTCCATTCCGTTCTACTCGGGTAGATTCAATTCCATTGCATTCTATTCCTTTCCGTTCCATTCCATTCCATTCCATTCCATTCCATTCCATTCGATTCTGTTCAACTCGGGTAGAATTCATACCATTCCATTCAACTCCATTCAATTCCCTTCCATTCCATTCCGTTCTACTCGTGTATATTCCATTTCATTGCATTCCATTCCATTCCATTCCATTCCACTCCATTCCGTTCCATTCTTCTCGAGTGGATTCCATTCCATTGTGTTCCATTCCGTTCATTCCGTTCTGTTCCGTACCATTCTGTTCCATTCCATTCCATTCAACTCTTTTAGATTCCATACCATTCCCTTCCATTCTACTCCGTTCCGTTCCGTTCCGTTCCGTTCCGTTCCGTTCCATTCCATTCCATTTCATTCCATTCCGTTCCATTCCATTCCGTTCTTCTCAGGTGGATTCCTTTCCATTCCATTCCATTCCATTCTGTTCTACTTGGGTAGATTCCATTCTATTCCATTCCATTCAATTCCATTCCATTCCATTCCATTCTATTCCATTCCATTCCATTCCATTCTGTTCTGTTCCGTTCCATTCCGTTCCATTGCATTCCGTTCTTCTCGAGTGGATTCCATTCCATTCCATTCCGTTGCATATCATTCCATTCCGTTCTACTCGGGTAGATTCCATTCCATTCCTTTGCATTCCATTCCGTTCCTTTCCGTTCCGTTCCGTTCCGTTCCATTCCGTTCCATTCTTCTCGGGTGGATTCCATTCCATTGGGTTCCGTTCCGTTCTGTTCCATTCTGTTCCGTACCGTTCCGTTCCGTTTCATTTCATTCCATTCTACTCGGGGAGGCTCCATTCCATTCCATTCCATTCCATTCCATTCCATTCCATTCTATTCCGTTCCGTTCCGTTCCATTCCATTCCATTCCATTCCATTCCATTCTGTTCTACTCGGGTAGATTCCATTCCGTTCCTTTCCGTTCCATTCCGTTCCGTTAATTTCCATTCCGTTACATTGCATTCCATTCGGATCCTTTCCAATCCATTGCATTAGATCCTGATCAACCCGAGTAGATTCCATACCATTCCATTCCTTTGAATTCCATTCCATTCCATTCCATTCCGTTCCATTCCATTCCATTCCATTCCATTCCATTCCGTTCAACTCAGGAGGATTCCATTCCATTCCATTCCATTCCATTCCATTCCATTCCATTCCATTCCATTCCATTCCGTTCTACTCGGGAAGATTCCATGCCACTCCATTCCATTCCATTCCGTTCTAATCTGGTAGATTCCATTCGATTCCATTCCATTCCATTCCATTCCATTCTATTTCTTTCCGTTCCATTCCATTCCATTCCATTCCATTCCATTCCATTCCATTCCATTCCATTCCATTCCGTTCTACTCGGGTAGATTCCATTCAATTCCATTCCATTCTATTCCATTCTGTTCCATTCCGTTCCATTCCATTCCATTCCATTCCATTCCATTCCATTCCATTCCATTCCGTTCTACTCGGGTAGATTCCATACCATTCCATTCCGTTCTAGTCGGGTAGAGTCCATTCTTTTCCATTCCATTCCATTCGTGTATATTTCGTTCCCTTCCATTTCATTTGTGTCCATTCAGTTCCACTCCATTCCATTCGGATCCATTCCCTTCCATTCCATTCCATTCCATTCCTTTCCATTCCATTCCATTCCATTCCATTCCATTCCATTCCATTCTGTTCAACTCGTGTAGATTCCATACCATTCCGTACCATTCCATTCCGTTCCATTCCATTCCGTTCTACTCGGTTAGATTCCATTCCATTGCATTCCATTCCACTGCATTCCAATCGTTCCGTTCCGTTCCATTCTGTTCCGTTCCGTTCCATTCCGTTCCGTTCTTCTCGGGTGGATTCCATTCCATTGCGTTCCGTTCAGTTCCGTTCCGTTCTTCTCCGGTGGATTCCATTCCATTGTGTTCCGTTCCGTTCCGTTCCATTCTCTTCCATACGTTTCCTTTACATTCCATTCCAATCTATTCCATTCCGTTCCACTCGGATTTATTCCATTCGATTGCATTCAGTTCGATTCCATTCCATTCTATTCCATACCGTTAAATTCCATTCCATTCCATTGCATTCCATTCCGTACTACTCGTGTAAATTCCATACCATTCCATTCCATTCAATTCCATTCCGTTCTACTCGGGTAGATTCCATTCCATTCCATTCCATTCCATTCCATTCCATTCCATTCCATTCCATTCCATTCCATTCCATTCCATTCCATTCCATTCTATTCCATTCTGTTCCATTCCGTTCCATTCCATTCCATTGCATTCCATTCCATTCTACTTGGGTTGATCATTCCATTCCATTCCATTCCATTCTATTCCTTTCCATTCCATTGCATTCCATTCCATTCCATTCCATTCAATTCGATTCTGTTCAACCCGGGTTGATTCCATATCATTCCATTCCTTTGCATTCCATTCCATTCCATTCCATTCCATTCCGTTCATTCTACTCGGGTAGATTCCATTCCGTTGCTTTCCGTTCCGTTCGTTCCGTTACATTCCATTCCGTTACATTCCATTCCATTCCGTTCCATTCCATTCCATTCCATTCCATTCCATTCCATTCCATTCCATTCCATTCCATTCTACTCGTTTAGATTCCATTCCATTGCATTCCTTTCTATTCCATTCTGATCCATTCCATTCCATTACATTCCGTTCTACTCGGGTAGATTCCATACCATGCCACTCCATTCCATTCCATTCTTGTCTGGTAGATTCCATTCGATTACATTCCATTCCATTCCACTCTATTCCTTCCCGTTCCATTCCATTCCATTCCATTCAATTAGATTCAGTACAACACGGGTAGATTCCATACCATTCCATTCGTTTGCATTCCATTTCATTCCATTGCATTCCATTCCAAACCATTCCATTCCATTCCATTCCGTTCTACACGGGTAGATTCCATTCCATTCCATTCCATTCTATTCCATTCTGTTCCATTCCACACCATTCCATTCCATTCCATTCCATTCCATTCCATTCCATTCCATTCCATTCCGTTCTACTCGAGTAGATTCCATTCCACTGCTTTCCATTCCACTGCATTCCGTTCCGTTCCCTTCCGTTCCGTTCCGTTCCATTCCGTTCCGTTCTTCTCGGGTCGATTCCATTCAATTGCGTTCCGTTCCATTCCATTCCGTTCTCTTCCATACCATTCGGTTCCATTCCATTCCATTCCATTCCATTCTATTCCATACTGTTCCATTCCATTCCATTCCATTCCATTCCGTTGTACTCGGGTAGATTCCATTCCATTCAATTCCATTCCACTCTATTCCACTCTGTTCCATTCCATTCCATTCCATTCCATTCCATTCCATTCCATTCCATTCCATCCCGTTCTACTCTGGTAGATTCCATACCATTGCAATCCATTCCATTCCATTCTAGTCGGGTAGATTCCATTCCATTCCATACCATTCCATTCCATTCCATTCCATTCCATTCCATTCCATTCTACTAGAGTAGATTCCATTCCATTAAATTCCATTCCATTCCATTCCATTCTATTCCATTCCGTTCCGTTCCATTCCTTTCGATTCCATTCCATTCTACTCGGGTAGATTACATTCAGTTCCCTTACGTTCCGTTCTGTTCCGTGCCATTCTTTTCGGAAAGATTCTATTCCATTCCATTCCATTCCATTACATTCCATTCCATTCCATTCCATTCCAATCCATTCCATTCCATTCCATTCCGTTCTACTCTGGTAGATTCCATACCATTCCAAACCATTCCTTTCCGTTCTAGTAGGGTAGATTCCATTCCATTCCATTCTATTCTGCTCGGGGAGATTCCATTACATTCCATTTCATTCCATTCCATTCCATTCCATTGCATTCCCATAAATTACATTCTACATGTACAGATTCCATTCCATTCCTTTCCATTCCATTCCATTCCATTCCATTCCATTTCATTCCATTCCGTTCTTCTCATGTAGATTCCATTACGTTCCGATCCGTTCCATTCCGTTGTACTCGGGTAGATTCCATTCCATTCCATTCCATTGCATTCCATTCCATTCCATTCCATTCCATTCCATTCCATTCCATTCCATTCCATTCCATTCTACTCGGGTAGATGCTATACCATTCCATTACATTCCATTCCTTTCTAGTCGGGTAGATTCCATTCAATTCCATTCCATTCCATTCCATTCTATTCCTTTCCGTTCCATTGCATTCCATTCCATTCCATACCACTCAATTCGAATCTGTTCAACCCGGGTAGATTCCATACCTTTCCATTCCTTTGCATTCCATTCCATTCCATTCCATTCTGTTCAACTCGGGTAGATTCCATACCATTCCATTCCATTCCATTCCATTCCATTCCATTCCATTCCATTCCATTCCATTCCATTCCATTCCATTCCGTTCTACTCGGGTAGTTTCCATTGCATTGCATTCCATTCCATTCCATTCCATTCTATTTGTACCGTTCCTTTCCATTCCATTCCATTCCTTTGCATTCCATTCCTTTCTACTCGTGTAAATTCCATACCATTCCATTCTATTCCATTCCGTTCTACTCGGGTAGGTTCCATTCCATTCCATTCCATTCCATTCTGTTCCATTCCGTTCCATTCCATTCCATTGCATGCCATTCCATTCCATTCCATTCCATTCCATTCCATTCCATTCCATTCCATTCCATTCCATTCCATTCCATTCCGTTCTACTAGGGTAGATTCCATACCATTCCATTCCATTCCATTCCGTTCTAGTCGGGTAGATTCCATTCGATTCCATTCCATTCCATTCCATTCTATTCCTTTCCATTCCATTGCATTCCATTCCATTCCATTCCACTCAATTCGATTCTGTTCAACCCGGGTAGATTCCATACCTTTCCATTCCTTTGCATTCCATTCCATTCCATTCCATTCCATTCCATTCCATTCCATTCCATTCCACTCCATTAGGTTCTACTCGGGTAGATTCCATTCCATTCGGTTCCATTCCATTCCATTCCAATCCATTCCATTCCATTCCATTCCGTTCTACTCTGGTGGATTCCATACCATTCCAATCCATTCCTTTCCGTTCTAGTCGGGTAGATTCCATTCCATTCCATTCCATTCCATTCTGTTCAACTCGGGTAGATTCCATACCATTCCATTCCATTCCATTCCATTCCATTCCATTCCATTCCATTCCATTCCATTCCATTCCATTCCATTCCATTCCATTCCATTCCATTCTACTCGGGTAGTTTCCATTCCATTCCATTCCATTCCATTCCATTCTATTCCATACCGTTCCTTTCCATTCCATTCCATTCCAAGGCATTCCATTCATTTCTACTCGTGTAAATTCCATACCATTCCATTCCATTCCATTCCATTCTGTTCCATTCCGTTCCATTCCATTCCATTCCATGCCATTCCATTCCATTCCATTCCATTCCATTCCATTCCATTCCATTCCGTTCTACTAGGGTAGATTCCATACCATTCCATTCCATTCCATTCCGTTCTAGTCGGGTAGATTCCATTCGATTCCATTCCATTCCATTCCATTCTATTCCTTTCCATTCCATTTCATTCCATTCCATTCCATTCCACTCAATTCGATTCTGTTCAACCCGGGTAGATTCCATACCTTTCCATTCATTTGCTTTCCATTCCATTCCATTCCATTCCATTCCATTCCATTCCGTTCTACTGGGGTAGATTCCATTCCATTCCATTCCATTCTGTTCCACTCTGTTCCATTCCATTCCATTCCATTCCATTCCATTCCATTCCATTCCACTCCATTCCATTCCATTCCATCCCGTTCTACTCTGGTAGATTCCATACCATTCCTATCCATTCCATTCCGTTCTAGTCGGGTAGATTCCATTCCATTCCATTCCATTCCATTCCATTCCATTCCATTCCATTCCAGTCTACTCGAGTAGATTCCATTCCATTCCATTCCATTCCATTGCATTCCATTCTATTCCATTCCGTTCCGTTCCATTCCTTTCGATTCCATTCCATTCTACTCGGGTAGATTACATTCAGTTCCCTTCCGTTCCGTACCGTTCCGTGCCACTCTATTCGGGTAGATTCTATTCCGTTCCATTCCATTCCATTACATTCCATTCCATTCCTTTCCATTCCATTCCATTCTATTCTGCTCGGGGAGATTCCATTACATTCCATTTCATTCCAATCCATTCCATTCCATTGCATTCCCATAAATTACATTCTACATGTGCACATTCCATTCCATTCTTTCCATTCCATTCCATTGCATTCCATTTCATTCCATTCCGTTCTTCTCATGTAGATTCCATTACGTTCCGATCCGTTCCATTCTGTTGTACTCGGGTACATTCCATTCCATTCCATTCCATTGCATTCCATGACATTCCATTCCTTTCCATTCTATTCCATTCCATTCCATTCCATTCCGTTCCATTCCATTCCATTCCATTCCATTCCTTTCTACTCTGGTAGATTTCTTACCATTCCAATCCATTCCTTTCCGTTCTAGTCGGGTAGATTCCATTCCATTCCATTCCATTCCATTCTCTTCAACTCGGGTAGATTCCATAACATTCCATTCCATTCCATTCCATTCCATTCCACTCAATTCGATTCTGTTCAACCCGGGTAGATTCCATACCTTCCATTCCTTTGCATTCCATTCCATTCCATTCCATTCCATTCCATTCCATTCCATTCCATCCCGTTCTACTCTGGTAGATTCCATACCATTCCAATCCATTCCATTCCGTTCTACTCGGGTAGATTCAATTCCATTCCATTCCATTCCATTCCATTCCATTCCATTCCATCCCATTCTACTCGAGTAGATTCCATTCTATTCCATTCCATTCCATTGCATTCCATTCTATTCCATTCCGTTCCGTTCCATTCCTTTCGATTCCATTCCATTCTACTCGGTTAGATTACATTCAGTTCCTTTCCGTTCCGTTCGGTTCCGTGCCATTCTTTTCGGGTAGATTCTATTCCGTTCCATTCCATTCCATTACAATTCATTCCATTCCTTTCCTTTCCATTCCATTCTATTCTGCTCTGGGAGATTCCAATACATTCCATTTCATTCCATTCCATTGCATTCCCATAAATTACATTCTACATGTGCACATTCCATTCCATTCCTTTCCATTCCATTCCATTTCATTCCATTCCGTTCTTCTCATGTAGATTCCATTACGTTCCGATTCGTTCCATTCCGTTGTACTCTGGTAGATTCCATTCCATTCCATTCCTTTGCATTCCATTCCATTCCATTCCATTCCATTCTATTCCATTCCATTCCATTCCATTCCATTCCATTCCATTCCATTCCATTCCATTCCATTCCATTCCATTCCATTCCATTCCATTCCATTGCATTCCATTCCATTCTACTCGGGTAGATGCTATACCATTCCATTCCATTCCATTCCGTTCTAGTCGGGTAGATTCCATTCCATTCCATTCCATTCCATTCCATTCCATTCCATTCCATTCCATTCCATTCCATTCTATTCCTTTCCGTTCCATTGCATTACATTCCAGTCCATTCCATTCAATTCGATTCTGTTCAACCCGGGTAGATTCCATACCATACCATTCCTTAGCATTCCATTCCATTCCATTCCATTCCATTCCATTCCATTCCATTCCACTCCATTAGGTTCTACTCGGGTTGATTCCATTCCATTCCATTCCATTCGGTTCCATTCCATTACATTCCAATCCATTCCATTCCATTCCATTCCGTTCTACTCTGGTAGATTCCATACCATTCCAATCCAATCCTTTCCATTCTAGTCGGGTAGATTCCATTCCATTCCATTCCATTCCATTCTCTTCAACTCGGGTAGATTCCTTACCATTCCATTCCATTCCATTCCATTCCATTCCATTCCATTCCATTCCATTCCATTCCATTCCATTCCATTCCATTCCATTCCATTCCGTTCTACTTGGGTAGTTTCCATTCCATTGCATTCCATTCCATTCCATTCCATTCTATTCCATACCGTTCCTTTCCATTCCATTCCATTCCATTGCATTCCATTCCTTTGTACTCGTGTAAATTCCATACCATTCCATTCCATTCCATTCCGTTCTACTCGGGTAGGTTCCATTCCATTCCATTCCATTCCATTCTGTTCCATTCCGTTCCATTCCATTCCATTCCATGCCATTCCATTCTATTCCTTTCCTTTCCACTCCATTCCGTTCTACTAGGCTAGATTCCATACCATTCCATTCCATTCCATTCCGTTCTAGTCGGGTAGATTCCATTCGATTCCATTCCATTCCATTCCATTCTATTCCTTTCCATTCCATTGCATTCCATTCCATTCCATTCCACTCAATTCGATTCTGTTCAACCTGGGTAGATTCCATACGTTTCCATTCCATTGCATTGCATTGCATTCCATTCCATTCCATTCCATTCCATTCCATTCCATTCCATTCCATTCCGTTCTACTTGGGTAGATTCCATTCCATTCCATTCCATTCTATTCCACTATGTTCCATTCCATTCCATTCCATTCCATTCCATTCCATTCCATTCCATTCCATTCCATCCCGTTCTACTCTGGTAGATTCCATACCATTCCAATCCATTCCATTCCGTTCTAGTCGGGTAGATTCCATTCCATTCCATTCCATTCCATTCCATTCCATTCCATTCTACTCGAGTAGATTCCATTCCATTCCATTCCATTCCATTGGATTTCATTCTATTCCATTCCGTTCCCTTCTATTCCTTTCGATTCCATTCCATTCTAATCGGGTAGATTACATTCATTTCCCTTCCGTTCCGTTCAGTTCCGTTCCGTGCCATTCTTTTCGGGTAGACTCTATTCCGTTCCATTCCATTCCATTCCATTCCGTTCCTTTCCATTCCATTCCATTCTATTCTGCACGGGGAGATTCCATTACATTCCATTTCATTCCATTCCATTCCATTCCGTTGCATTCCCATAAATTACATTCTACATGTGCACATTCCATTCCATTCCTTTCCATTCCATTCCATTCCATTCCATTCCATTCCATTTCATTCCATTCTGTTCTTCTCATGTAAATTCCATTACGTTCCGATCCGTTCCATTCCGTTGTACTCGGGTAGATTCCATTCCATTCCATTCCATTGCATTCCATTCCATTTCATTCCATTCCATTGCATTCCATTCCATTTCATTCCATTCCATTCTATTCCATTCAATTCCATTCCATTCCATTCCATTCCATTCCATTCCATTCCATTCCATTCCATTCCATGGCATTCCATTCCATTCTACTCGGGTAGATGCTATACCATTCCATTCCATTCCATTCCGTTCTAGTCGGGTAGATTCCATTCCATTCCATTCCATTCTATTCCTTTCCGTTCCATTGCATTACATTCCAGTCCATTCCATTCAATTCGATTCTGTTCAACCCGGGTAGATTCCATACCATACCATTCCTTAGCATTCCATTCCATTCCATTCCATTCCATTCCATTCCATTCCATTCCTTTCCACTCCATTATGTTCTACTCGGGTTGATTCCATTCCATTCCATTCCATTCGGTTCCATTCCATTCCATTCCAATCCATTCCATTCCATTCCATTCCGTTCTACTCTGGTAGATTCCATACCATTCCAATACATTCCTTTCCATTCTAGTCGGGTAGATTCCATTCAATTCCATTCCATTCCATTCTGTTCAACTCGGGTAGATTCCATACCATTCCATTCCATTCCATTCCATTCCATTCCATTCCATTCCATTCCATTCCATTCCATTCCATTCCATTCCGTTTTACTTGGGTAGTTTCCATTCCATTGCATTCTATTCCATTCCATTCCATTCTATTCCATACCGTTCCTTTCCATTCCATTCCATTCCATTGCATTCCATTCCTTTCTACTCGTGTAAATTCCATACCATTCCATTCCATTCCATTCCATTCTACTCGGGTAGTTTCCATTCCATTCCATTCCATTCCATTCTGTTCCATTCCGTTCCATTCCATTCCATTCCATGCCATTCCATTCTATTCCTTTCCATTCCACTCCATTCCGTTCTACTAGGCTAGATTCCATACCATTCCATTCCATTCCATTCCGTTATAGTCGGGTAGATTCCATTCGATTCCATTCCATTCCATTCCATTCTATTCCTTTCCATTCCATTGCATTGCATTCCATTCCATTCCACTCAATTCGATTCTGTTCAACCTGGGTAGATTCCATACTTTTAAATTCCATTGCATTGCATTCCATTCCATTCCATTCCATTCCATTCCATTCCGTTCTACTTTGGTAGATTCCATTCCATTCCATTCCATTAAATTCTGTGCAACTCGGGTAGATTCCATACGACTCCATTCCATTCCATTTCATTCCATTCCATTCCATTCCATTCCGTTCTACTCGGGTAGTTTCCATTCCATTGCATTCCATTCCATTCCATTCCATTCTATTCCATACCGTTCCTTTCCATTCCATTCCATTCCATTGCATTCCATTCCTTTCTACTCGTGTAAATTCCATACCATTCCGTTCCATTCCATTCCGTTCTACTCGTTTAGGTTCCATTCCGTTCCATTCCATTCCATTCTGTTCCATTCCATTCCATTCCATTCCATTCCATGCCATTCCATTCCATTCCATTCCATTCCATTCCATTCCGTTCTACTCAGGTAGATTCCATACCATTCCATTCCATTCCATTCCGTTCTACTCGGGTAGATTACATTCGATTCCATTCCTTTCCATTCCATTCTATTCCTTTCCATTCCATTGCATTCCATTCCATTCCATTCCACTCAATTCGATTCTGTTCAACCCGGGTAGATTCCATACCTTTCCATTCCTTTGCATTCCATTCCATTCCATTCCATTCCATTCCATTCCATTCCATTCCATTCCATTCCATTCCATTCTATTCCATTCCATTCCGTTCTACTGGGGTAGATTCCATTCCATTCCATTCCATTCTATTCCACTCTGTTCCATTCCATTCCATTCCATTCCATTCCATTCCATTCCATTCCATTCCATTCCATTCCATTCCATTCCATTCCATCCCGTTCTACTCTGGTAGATTCCATACCATTCCAATCCATTCCATTCCGTTCTAGTCGGGTAGATTCCATTCCATTCCATTCCATTCCATTCCATTCCATTCCATTCCATTCCATTCCATTCCATTCCATTCTACTAGAGTAGATTCCATTCCATTCCATTCCATTCCATTGCATTCCATTCTATTGCATTCTGATCCGTTCCATTCCTTTCGATTCCATTCCATTCTACTCGGGTAGATTACATTCAGTTCCCTTCCGTTCCGTTCCGTTCCGTGCCATTCTTTTCGGGTAGATTCTATTCCGTTCCATTCCATTCCATTACATTCCATTCCATTCCTTTCCATTCCATTCCATTCTATTCTGCTCGGGGAGATTCCATTACATTCCATTTCATTCCATTCCATTCCATTCCATTGCATTCCCATAAATTACATTCTACATGAGCACATTCCATTCCATTCCTTTCCATTCCATTCCATTCCATTCCATTTCATTCCTTTCCGTTCTTCTCTTGTAGATTCCATTACGTTCCGATCAGTTCCATTCCGTTGTACTAGGGTAGATTCCATTCCATTCCATTCCATTGCATTCCATTCCATTCCATTCCATTCCATTCCATTTTATTCCATTCCATTCCATTCCATTCCATTCCATTCCATTCCATTCCATTCCATTCCATTCCATTCTACTCGGGTAGATGCTATACCATTCCATTCCATTCCATTCCGTTCTAGTCGGGTAATTTCCATTCCATTCCATTCCTTTCCATTCCCTTCTATTCCTTTCCGTTCCATTGCATTCCATTCCAGTCCATTCCATTCAATTCGATTCTGTTCAACCCGGGTAGATTCCATACCATTCCATTCCTTTGCATTCCATTCCATTCCATTCCATTCCACTCCATTAGGTTCTACTCGGGTAGATTCCATTCCAATCCATTCCATTCGGTTCCATTCCATTCCATTCCAATCCATTCCATTCCATTCCATTCCATTCCTTTCTACTCTGGTAGATTCCATACCATTCCAATCCATTCCTTTCCGTTCTACTCGGGTAGATTCCATTCCATTCCATTCCATTCCATTCTGTTCAACTCGGGTAGATTCCATACCACTCCATTCCATTCCATTCCATTCCATTCCATTCCATTCCATTCCATTCCGTTCTACTCGGGTAGTTTCCATTCCATTGCATTCCATTCCATTCCATTTCATTCTATTCCATACCGTTCCTTTCCATTCCATTCCATTCCATTGCATTCCATTCTTTCTACTCGTGTAAATTCCATACCATTCCATTCCATTCCATTCCGTTCTACTCGGGTAGGTTCCATTCCATTCCATTCCATTCCATTCTGTTCCATTCCGTTCCATTCCATCCCATTCCATGCCATTCCATTCCATTCCATTCCATTCCATTCCATTCCATTCCGTTCTACTATGGTAGATTCCATACCATTCCATTCCATTCCATTCCGTTCTAGTCGGGTAGATTACATTCGATTCCATTCCTTTCCATTCCATTCTATTCCTTTCCATTCCATTGCATTCCATTCCATTCCATTCCACTCAATTCGATTATGTTTAACCCGGGTAGATTCCATACCTTTCCATTCCTTTGCATTCCATTCCATTCCACTCCATTCTGTTCAACTCGGGTAAATTCCATACCATTCCATTCCATTCCATTCCAGTCCTTTCCATTCCATTCCATTCTACTCGGGTAGTTTCCATTCCATTGCATTCCATTCCATTCCATTCCATTCTATTCCATACCGTTCCTTTCCATTCCATTCCATTCCATTGCTTTCCATTCCTTTCTACTCGTGTAAATTCCATACCATTCCTTTCCATTCCATTCCGTTCTACTCGGGTAGGTTCCATTCCATTCCATTCCATTCCATTCTGTTCCATTCCGTTCCATTCCATTCCATTCCATGCCATTCCATTCCATTCCATTCCATTCCGTTCTACTAGGGTAGATTCCATACCATTCCATTCCATTCCATTCCGTTCTAGTCGGGTAGATTCCATTCGATTCCATTCCATTCCATTCCATTCTATTTCTTTCCATTCCATTGCATTCCATTCCATTCCATTCCACTCAATTCGATTCTGTTCATACCGGGTAGATTCCATACCTTTCCATTCCTTTGCATTCCATTCCATTCCATTCCATTCCATTCCATTCCATTCTACTGGGGTAGATTCCATTCCATTCCATTCCATTCTATTCCACTCTGTTCCATTCCTTTCCATTCCATTCCATTCCATTCCATTCCATTCCATTCCATTCCATTCCATTCCATTCCATTCTATCCCGATCTACTGTAGTAGATTCCATACCATTCCAATCCATTCCATTCCGTTCTAGTCGGGTAGATTCCATTCCATTCCATTCCATTCCATTCTATTCCACTCTACTCGAGTAGATTCCATTCCATTCCATTCCATTCCATTGCATTCCAGTCTATTCCATTCCGTTCCGTTCCATTCCTTTCGATTCCATTCCATTCTACACGGGGAGATTACATTCAGTTCCCTTCCGTTCCGTTCCGTTCCGTGCCATTCTTTTCGGGTAGATTCTATTCCGTTACGTTCCATTCCATTACATTCCATTCCATTCCTTTCCATTCCATTCCATTCTATTCTGCTCGGGGAGATTCCATTATATTCCATTTCATTGCATTCCATTCCACTCCATTGCATTCCCATAAATTACATTCTACATGTGCACATTCCATTCCATTCCTTTCCATTCCATTCCATTCCATTCCATTCCATTTCATTCCATTCCGTTCTTCTCATGTAGATTCCATTACGTTCCGATCCGTTCCATTCCGTTGTTCTCGGGTAGATTCCATTCCATTCCATTCCATTACATTGCATTCCATTCCATTCCATTCCATTCCATTCCATTCCATTCCATTCTACTCGGGTAGATGCTATACCATTCCATTCCATTCCATTCCTTTCTAGTCGGGTAGATTCCATTCAATTCCATTCCATTCCATTCCATTCTATTCCTTTCCGTTCCACTGCATTCCATTCCATTCCATACCACTCAATTCGATTTTGTTCAACCCGGGTATATTCCATACCTTTCCATTCCTTTGCATTCCATTCCATTCCATTCCATTCTGTTCAACTCGGGTAGGTTCCATACCATTCCATTCCATTCCATTCCATTCCATTCCATTCCATTCCGTTCTACTCGGGTAGTTTCCATTGCATTGCATTCCATTCCATTCCATTCCATTCTATTTGTACCGTTCCTTTCCATTCCATTCCATTCCTTTGCATTCCATTCCTTTCTACTCGTGTAAATTCCATACCATTCCATTCTATTCCATTCCGTTCTACTCGGGTAGGTTCCATTCCATTCCATTCCATTCCATTCTGTTCCATTCCGTTCCATTCCATTCCATTGCATGCCATTCCATTCCATTCCATTCCATTCCATTCCATTCCATTCCATTCCATTCCATTCCATTCCATTCCGTTCTACTAGGGTAGATTCCATACCATTCCATTCCGTTCTAGTCGGGTAGATTCCATTCGATTCCATTCCATTCCATTCCATTCTATTCCTTTCCATTCCATTGCATTCCATTCCATTCCATTCCACTCAATTCGATTATGTTCAACCCGGGTAGATTCCATACCTTTCCATTCCTTTGCATTCCATTCCATTCCATTCCATTCCATTCCATTCCATTCCATTCCACTCCATTAGGTTCTACTCGGGTAGATTCCATTCCATTCGGTTCCATTCCATTCCATTCCAATCCATTCCATTCCATTCCATTCCGTTCTACTCTGGTAGATTCCATACCATTCCAATCCATTCCTTTCCGTTCTAGTCGGGTAGATTCCATTCCATTCCATTCCATTCCATTCTGTTCAACTCGGGTAGATTCCATACCATTCCATTCCATTCCATTCCATTCCATTCCATTCCATTCCATTCCATTCCATTCCATTCCGTTCTACTCGGGTAGTTTCCATTGCATTGCATTCCATTCCATTCCATTCCATTCTATTTGTACCGTTCCTTTCCATTCCATTCCATTCCTTTGCATTCCATTCCTTTCTACTCGTGTAAATTCCATACCATTCCATTCCATTCCATTCCGTTCTACTCGGGTAGGTTCCATTCCATTCCATTCCATTCCATTCTGTTCCATTCCGTTCCATTCCATTCCATTGCATGCCATTCCATTCCATTCCATTCCATTCCATTCCATTCCATTCCATTCCATTCCATTCCGTTCTACTAGGGTAGATTCCATACCATTCCATTCCATTCCATTCCGTTCTAGTCGGGTAGATTCCATTCGATTCCATTCCATTCCATTCCATTCTATTCCTTTCCATTCCATTGCATTCCATTCCATTCCATTCCACTCAATTCGATTCTGTTCAACCCGGGTAGATTCCATACCTTTCCATTCCTTTGCATTCCATTCCATTCCATTCCATTCCATTCCATTCCATTCCATTCCATTCCATTCCATTCCATTCCACTCCATTAGGTTCTACTCGGGTAGATTCCATTCCATTCGGTTCCATTCCATTCCATTCCAATCCATTCCATTCCATTCCATTCCGTTCTACTCTGGTAGATTCCATACCATTCCAATCCATTCCTTTCCGTTCTATTCGGGTAGATTCCATTCCATTCCATTCCATTCCATTCTGTTCAACTCGGGTAGATTCCATACCATTCCATTCCATTCCATTCCATTCCATTCCATTCCATTCCATTCCATTCCATTCCATTCCATTCCATTCTACTCGGGTAGTTTCCATTCCATTGCATTCCATTCCATTCCATTCCATTCTATTCCATACCGTTCCTTTCCATTCCTTTCCATTCCAAGGCATTCCTTTCCTTTCTACTCGTTTAAATTCCATACCATTCCATTCCATTCCATTCCATTCTGTTCCATTCCGTTCCATTCCATTCCATTCCATGCCATTCCATTCCATTCCATTCCATTCCATTCCATTCCATTCCATTCCATTCCATTCCGTTCAACTAGGGTAGATTCCCTACCATTCCATTCCATTCCATTCCGTTCTAGTCGGGTAGATTCCATTTGATTCCATTCCAATCCATTCCATTCTATTCCTTTCCATTCCATTTCATTCCATTACATTCCATTCCACGCAATTCGATTCTGTTCAACCCAGGTAGATTCCATAACTTTCCATTCATTTGCTTTCCATTCCATTCCATTCCATTCCATTCCATTCCATTCCATTCCGTTCTACTGGGGTAGATTCCATTCCATTCCATTCCATTCTGTTCCACTCTGTTCCATTCCATTCCATTCCATTCCATTCCATTCCATTCCATTCCATTCCATTCCATTCCATTCCATTCCATCCCGTTCTACTCTGGTAGATTCCATACCATTCCAATCCATTCCATTCCGTTCTAGTCGGGTAGATTCCATTCCATTCCATTCCATTCCATTCCATTCCATTCCATTCCATTCCATTCCATTCCATTCCATTCCATTCCATTCCATTCCATTCCATTCCATTCCATTCCGTTCTACTCGAGTAGATTCCATTCCATTCCATTCCATTCCATTGCATTCCATTCTATTCCATTCCGTTCCGTTCCATTCCTTTCGATTCCATTCCATTCTACTCGGGTAGATTACATTCAGTTCCCTTCCTTCCGTACCGTTCCGTGCCACAATATTCGGGTAGATTCTATTCCGTTCCATTCCATTCCATTACATTCCATTCCATTCCTTTCCATTCCATTCCATTCTATTCTGCTCGGGGAGATTCCATTACATTCCATTTCATTCCATTCCATTCCATTCCATTGCATTCCCATAAATTACATTCTACATGTGCACATTCCATTCCATTCCTTCCATTCCATTCCATTGCATTCCATTTCATTCCATTCCGTTCTTCTCATGTAGATTCCATTACGTTCCGATCCGTTCCATTCTGTTGTACTCGGGTAGATTCCATTCCATTCCATTCCATTGCATTCCATGCCATTCCATTCCTTTCCATTCTATTCCATTCCATTCCATTCCATTCCGTTAAATTCCATTCCATTCCATTCCTTTCTACTCCGGTAGATTTCCTACCGTTCCAATCCATTCCTTTCCGTTCTAGTCGGGTAGATTCCATTCCATTCCATTCCATTCCATTCTGTTCAACTCGGGTAGATTCCATACCATTCCATTCCATTCCATTCCATTCCATTCCATTCCATTCCATTCCATTCCATTCCATTCCATTCCATTCCATTCCATTCCATTCCGTTCTACTCGGGTAGTTTCCTTTCCATTGCATTCCATTCCATTCCATTCCATTCTATTCCATACCGTTCCTTTCCATTCCATTCCATTTTATTGCATTCCATTCCTTTCTACTCGTGTAAATTCCATACCATTCCATTCCATTCCATTCCGTTCTACTCGGGTAGGTTCCATTCCATTCCATTCCATTCCATTCTGTTCCATTCCGTTCCATTCCATTCCATTCCATGCCATTCCATTCCATTCCATTCCATTCCATTCCATTCCATTCCATTCCATTCCTTTCTACTAGGGTAGATTCCATACCATTCCTTTCCATTCCATTCCGTTCTAGTCGGGTAGATTCCATTCGATTCCATTCCATTCCATTCTATTCTATTCATTTCCATTCCATTGCATTCCATTCCATTCCATTCCACTCAATTCGATTCTGTTCAACCCGGGTAGATTCCATACCTTCCATTCCTTTGCATTCCATTCCATTCCATTCCATTCCATTCCATTCCATTCCATTCCATTCCATTCCATCCCGTTCTACTCTGGTAGATTCCATACCATTCCAATCCATTCCAATCCGTTCTAGTCGGGTAGATTCAGTTCCATTCCATTCCATTCCATTCCATTCCATTCCATCCCATTCTACTCGAGTAGATTCCATTCTATTCCATTCCATTCCATTGCATTCCATTCTATTCCATTCCGTTCCGTTCCATTCCTTTCGATTCCATTCCATTCTACTCGGTTAGATTACATTCAGTTCCTTTCCGTTCCGTTCCGTTCCGTGCCATTCTTTTCGGGTAGATTCTATTCCGTTCCATTCCATTCCATTACATTTCATTCCATTCCTTTCCTTTCCATTGCATTCTATTCTGCTCTGGGAGTTTCCAATACATTCCATTTCATTCCATTCCATTCCATTCCATTGCATTCCCATAAATTACATTCTACATGTGCACATTCCATTCCATTCCTTTCCATTCCATTCCATTTCATTCCATTCCGTTCTTCTCATGTAGATTCCATTACGTTCCGATCCGTTCCATTCCGTTGTACTCTGGTAGATTCCATTCCATTCCATTCCTTTGCATTCCATTCCATTCCATTCCATTCCATTCTATTCCATTCCATTCCATTCCATTCTATTCCATTCCATTCCATTCCATTCCATTCCATTCCATTCCATTCCATTCCATTGTATTCCATTCCATTCTACACGGGTAGATGCTATACCATTCCATTCCATTCCATTCCGTTCTAGTCGGGTAGATTCCATTCCACTCCATTCCATTCCATTCCATTCCATTCCATTCCATTCCATTCCATTCCATTCCATTCTATTCCTTTCCGTTCCATTGCATTACATTCCAGTCCATTCCATTCAATTCGATTCTGTTCAACCCGGGTAGATTCCATACCATACCATTCCTTAGCATTCCATTCCATTCCATTCCATTCCATTCCATTCCATTCCATTCCATTCCATTCCATTCCACTCCATTAGGTTCTACTCGGGTTGATTCCATTCCATTCCATTCCATTCGGTTCCATTCCATTCCATTCCAATCCATTCCATTCCATTCCATTCCGTTCTACTCTGGTAGATTCCATACCATTCCAATCCATTCCTTTCCATTCTAGTCGGGTAGATTCCATTCCATTCCATTCCATTCCATTCCATTCTCTTCAACTCGGGTAGATTCCATAACATTCCATACCATTCCATTCCATTCCATTCCATTCCATTCCATTCCATTCCATTCCATTCCATTCCATTCTACTTGGGTAGTTTCCATTCCATTGCATTCTTTTCCATTACATTTCATTCTATTCCATACCGTTCCTTTCCATTCCATTCCATTCCATTGCATTCCATTCCTTTCTACTCGTGTAAATTCCATACCATTCCATTCCATTCCATTCCGTTCTACTCGGGTAGGTTCCATTCCATTCCATTCCATTCCATTCTGTTCAATTCCCTTCCATTCCATTCCATTCCATGCCATTCCATTCTATTCCTTTCCATTCCACTCCATTCCGTTCTACTAGGCTAGATTCCATACCATTCCATTCCATTCCATTCCGTTCTAGTCGGGTAGATTCCATTCGATTCCATTCCATTCCATTCCATTCTATTCCTTTCCATTCCATTGCATTCCATTCCATTCCATTCCACTCAATTCGATTCTGTTCAACCTGGGTAGATTCCATACGTTTCCATTCCATTGCATTGCATTCCATTCCATTCCATTCCATTCCATTCCATTCCATTCCATTCCATTCCATTCCATTCCATTCCATTCCGTTCTACTTGGGTAGATTCCATTCCATTCCATTCCATTCTATTCCACTATGTTCCATTCCATTCCATTCCATTCCATTCCATTCCATTCCATTCCATTCCATTCCATTCCATTCCTTCCCGTTCTACTCTGGTAGATTCCATACCATTCCAATCCATTCCATTCCGTTCTAGTCGGGTAGATTCCATTCCATTCCATTCCATTCCATTCCATTCCATTCCATTCCATTCTACTCGAGTAGATTCCATTCCATTCCATTCCATTCCATTGCATTTCATTCTATTCCATTCCGTTCCCTTCTATTCCTTTCGATTCCATTCCATTCTAATCGGGTAGATTACATTCATTTCCCTTCCGTTCCGTTCAGTTCCGTTCCGTGCCATTCTTTTCGGGTAGACTCTATTCCGTTCCATTCCATTCCATTCCATTCCGTTCCTTTCCATTCCATTCCATTCTATTCTGCACGGGGAGATTCCATTACATTCCATTTCATTCCATTCCATTCCATTCCGTTGCATTCCCATAAATTACATTCTACATGTGCACATTCCATTCCATTCCTTTCCATTCCATTCCATTCCATTCCATTTCATTCCATTCTGTTCTTCTCATGTAAATTCCATTACGTTCCGATCCGTTCCATTCCGTTGTACTCGGGTAGATTCCATTCCATTCCATTCCATTGCATTCCATTCCATTTCATTCCATTCCATTATATTCCATTCCATTCCATTCCATTCCATTCCATTCCATTCCATTCCATTCCATTCCATGGCATTCCATTCCATTCTACTCGGGTAGATGCTATACCATTCCATTCCATTCCATTCCGTTCTAGTCGGGTAGATTCCATTCCATTCCATTCCATTCTATTCCTTTCCGTTCCATTGCATTACATTCCAGTCCATTCCATTCAATTCGATTCTGTTCAACCCGGCTAGATTCCATACCATACCATTCCTTAGCATTCCATTCCATTCCATTCCATTCCATTCCATTCCATTCCATTCCATTCCTTTCCACTCCATTATGTTCTACTCGGGTTGATTCCATTCCATTCCATTCCATTCGGTTCCATTCCATTCCATTCCAATCCATTCCATTCCATTCCATTCCGTTCTACTCTGGTAGATTCCATACCATTCCAATACATTCCTTTCCATTCTAGTCGGGTAGATTCCATTCCATTCCATTAAATTCCATTCTGTTCAACTCGGGTAGATTCCATACCATTCCATTCCATTCCATTCCATTCCATTCCATTCCATTCCATTCCATTCCATTCCATTCCATTCCGTTTTACTTGGGTAGTTTCCATTCCATTGCATTCTATTCCATTCCATTCCATTCTATTCCATACCGTTCCTTTCCATTCCATTCCATTCCATTGCATTCCATTCCTTTCTACTCGTGTAAATTCCATACCATTCCATTCCATTCCATTCCATTCTACTCGGGTAGTTTCCATTCCATTCCATTCCATTCCATTCTGTTCCATTCCGTTCCATTCCATTCCATTCCATGCCATTCCATTCTATTCCTTTCCATTCCACTCCATTCCGTTCTACTAGGCTAGATTCCATACCATTCCATTCCATTCCATTCCGTTATAGTCGGGTAGATTCCATTCGATTCCATTCCATTCCATTCCATTCTATTCCTTTCCATTCCATTGCATTGCATTCCATTCCATTCCACTCAATTCGATTCTGTTCAACCTGGGTAGATTCCATACTTTTAAATTCCATTGCATTGCATTCCATTCCATTCCTTTCCATTCCATTCCATTCCGTTCTACTTTGGTAGATTCCATTCCATTCCATTCCATTAAATTCTGTGCAACTCGGGTAGATTCCATACGACTCCATTCCATTCCATTTCATTCCACTCCATTCCATTCCATTCCGTTCTACTCGGGTAGTTTCCATTCCATTGCATTCCATTCCATTCCATTCCATTCTATTCCATACCGTTCCTTTCCATTCCATTCCATTCCATTGCATTCCATTCCTTTCTACTCGTGTAAATTCCAAACCATTCCGTTCCATTCCATTCCGTTCTACTCGTTTAGGTTCCATTCCGTTCCATTCCATTCCATTCTGTTCCATTCCATTGCATTGCATTCCATTCCATTCCATTCCATTCCATTCCATTCCATTCCATTCCATTCCGTTCTACTCAGGTAGATTCCATACCATTCCATTCCATTCCATTCTGTTCTACTCGGGTAGATTACATTCGATTCCATTCCTTTCCATTCCATTCTATTCCTTTCCATTCCATTGCATTCCATTCCATTCCATTCAACTCAATTCGATTCTGTTCAACCCGGGTAGATTATATACCTTTCCATTCCTTCGCATTCCATTCCATTCCATTCCTTTCCATTCCATTCCATTCCATTCCATTCCATTCTATTCCATTCCATTCCGTTCTACTGGGGTAGATTCCATTCCATTCCATTCCATTCTATTCCACTCTGTTCCATTCCATTCCATTCCATTCCATTCCATTCCATTCCATTCCATTCCATTCCATTCCATTCCATCCCGTTCTACTCTGGTAGATTCCATACCATTCCAATACATTCCTTTCCATTCTAGTCGGGTAGATTCCATTCCATTCCATTAAATTCCATTCTGTTCAACTCGGGTAGATTCCATGCCATTCCATTCCATTCCATTCCATTCCATTCCATTCCATTCCATTCCATTCCATTCCATTCCATTCCATTCCATTCCGTTTTACTTGGGTAGTTTCCATTCCATTGCATTCTATTCCATTCCATTCCATTCTATTCCATACCGTTCCTTTCCATTCCATTCCATTCCATTGCATTCCATTCCTTTCTACTCGTGTAAATTCCATACCATTCCATTCCATTCCATTCCATTCTACTCGGGTAGTTTCCATTCCATTCCATTCCATTCCATTCTGTTCCATTCCGTTCCATTCCATTCCATTCCATGCCATTCCATTCTATTCCTTTCCATTCCACTCCATTCCGTTCTACTAGGCTAGATTCCATACCATTCCATTCCATTCCATTCCGTTATAGTCGGGTAGATTCCATTCGATTCCATTCCATTCCATTCCATTCTATTCCTTTCCATTCCATTGCATTGCATTCCATTCCATTCCACTCAATTCGATTCTGTTCAACCTGGGTAGATTCCATACTTTTAAATTCCATTGCATTGCATTCCATTCCATTCCTTTCCATTCCATTCCATTCCGTTCTACTTTGGTAGATTCCATTCCATTCCATTCCATTAAATTCTGTGCAACTCGGGTAGATTCCATACGACTCCATTCCATTCCATTTCATTCCATTCCATTCCATTCCATTCCGTTCTACTCGGGTAGTTTCCATTCCATTGCATTCCATTCCATTCCATTCCATTCTATTCCATACCGTTCCTTTCCATTCCATTCCATTCCATTGCATTCCATTCCTTTCTACTCGTGTAAATTCCAAACCATTCCGTTCCATTCCATTCCGTTCTACTTGTTTAGGTTCCATTCCGTTCCATTCCATTCCATTCTGTTCCATTCCATTGCATTGCATTCCATTCCATTCCATTCCATTCCATTCCATTCCATTCCATTCCATTCCGTTCTACTCAGGTAGATTCCATACCATTCCATTCCATTCCATTCTGTTCTACTCGGGTAGATTACATTCGATTCCATTCCTTTCCATTCCATTCTATTCCTTTCCATTCCATTGCATTCCATTCCATTCCATTCAACTCAATTCGATTCTGTTCAACCCGGGTAGATTATATACCTTTCCATTCCTTCGCATTCCATTCCATTCCATTCCATTCCATTCCATTCCATTCCATTCCATTCTATTCCATTCCATTCCGTTCTACTGGGGTAGATTCCATTCCATTCCATTCCATTCTATTCCACTCTGTTCCATTCCATTCCATTCCATTCCATTCCATTCCATTCCATTCCATTCCATTCCATTCCATCCCGTTCTACTCTGGTAGATTCCATACCATTCCAATCCATTCCATTCCGTTCTAGTCGGGTAGATTCCATTCCATTCCATTCCATTCCATTCCATTCCATTCCATTCCATTCCATTCCATTCCATTCTACTAGAGTAGATTCCATTCCATTCCATTCCATTCCATTGCATTCCATTCTATTGCATTCTGATCCGTTCCATTCCTTTCGATTCCATTCCATTCTACTCGGGTAGATTACATTCAGTTCCCTTCCGTTCCGTTCCGTTCCGTGCCATTCTTTTCGGGTAGATTCTATTCCGTTCCATTCCATTCCATTACATTCCATTCCATTCCTTTCCATTCCATTCCATTCTATTCTGCTCGGGGAGATTCCATTACATTCCATTTCATTCCATTCCATTCCATTCCATTGCATTCCCATAAATTACATTCTACATGAGCACATTCCATTCCATTCCTTTCCATTCCATTCCATTCCATTCCATTTCATTCCTTTCCGTTCTTCTCTTGTAGATTCCATTACGTTCCGATCAGTTCCATTCCGTTGTACTAGGGTAGATTCCATTCCATTCCATTCCATTGCATTCCATTCCATTCCATTCCATTCCATTTTATTCCATTCCATTCCATTCCATTCCATTCCATTCCATTCCATTCCATTCCATTCCATTCTACTCGGGTAGATGCTATACCATTCCATTCCATTCCATTCCGTTCTAGTCGGGTAATTTCCATTCCATTCCATTCCTTTCCATTCCCTTCTATTCCTTTCCGTTCCATTGCATTCCATTCCAGTCCATTCCATTCAATTCGATTCTGTTCAACCCGGGTAGATTCCATACCATTCCATTCCTTTGCATTCCATTCCATTCCATTCCATTCCACTCCATTAGGTTCTACTCGGGTAGATTCCATTCCAATCCATTCCATTCGGTTCCATTCCATTCCATTCCAATCCATTCCATTCCATTCCATTCCATTCCATTCCATCCCATTCTACTCGAGTAGATTCCATTCTATTCCATTCCATTCCATTGCATTCCATTCTATTCCATTCCGTTCCGTTCCATTCCTTTCGATTCCATTCCATTCTACTCGGTTAGATTACATTCAGTTCCTTTCCGTTCCGTTCCGTTCCGTGCCATTCTTTTCGGGTAGATTCTATTCCGTTCCATTCCATTCCATTACATTTCATTCCATTCCTTTCCTTTCCATTGCATTCTATTCTGCTCTGGGAGTTTCCAATACATTCCATTTCATTCCATTCCATTCCATTCCATTGCATTCCCATAAATTACATTCTACATGTGCACATTCCATTCCATTCCTTTCCATTCCATTCCATTTCATTCCATTCCGTTCTTCTCATGTAGATTCCATTACGTTCCGATCCGTTCCATTCCGTTGTACTCTGGTAGATTCCATTCCATTCCATTCCTTTGCATTCCATTCCATTCCATTCCATTCCATTCTATTCCATTCCATTCCATTCCATTCTATTCCATTCCATTCCATTCCATTCCATTCCATTCCATTCCATTCCATTCCATTGTATTCCATTCCATTCTACACGGGTAGATGCTATACCATTCCATTCCATTCCATTCCGTTCTAGTCGGGTAGATTCCATTCCACTCCATTCCATTCCATTCCATTCCATTCCATTCCATTCCATTCCATTCCATTCTATTCCTTTCCGTTCCATTGCATTACATTCCAGTCCATTCCATTCAATTCGATTCTGTTCAACCCGGGTAGATTCCATACCATACCATTCCTTAGCATTCCATTCCATTCCATTCCATTCCATTCCATTCCATTCCATTCCATTCCATTCCATTCCATTCCACTCCATTAGGTTCTACTCGGGTTGATTCCATTCCATTCCATTCCATTCGGTTCCATTCCATTCCATTCCAATCCATTCCATTCCATTCCATTCCGTTCTACTCTGGTAGATTCCATACCATTGCAATCCATTCCTTTCCATTCTAGTCGGGTAGATTCCATTCCATTCCATTCCATTCCATTCCATTCTCTTCAACTCGGGTAGATTCCATAACATTCCATACCATTCCATTCCATTCCATTCCATTCCATTCCATTCCATTCCATTCCATTCCATTCCATTCTACTTGGGTAGTTTCCATTCCATTGCATTCTTTTCCATTACATTTCATTCTATTCCATACCGTTCCTTTCCATTCCATTCCATTCCATTGCATTCCATTCCTTTCTACTCGTGTAAATTCCATACCATTCCATTCCATTCCATTCCGTTCTACTCGGGTAGGTTCCATTCCATTCCATTCCATTCCATTCTGTTCAATTCCCTTCCATTCCATTCCATTCCATGCCATTCCATTCTATTCCTTTCCATTCCACTCCATTCCGTTCTACTAGGCTAGATTCCATACCATTCCATTCCATTCCATTCCGTTCTAGTCGGGTAGATTCCATTCGATTCCATTCCATTCCATTCCATTCTATTCCTTTCCATTCCATTGCATTCCATTCCATTCCATTCCACTCAATTCGATTCTGTTCAACCTGGGTAGATTCCATACGTTTCCATTCCATTGCATTGCATTCCATTCCATTCCATTCCATTCCATTCCATTCCATTCCATTCCATTCCATTCCATTCCATTCCATTCCATTCCGTTCTACTTGGGTAGATTCCATTCCATTCCATTCCATTCTATTCCACTATGTTCCATTCCATTCCATTCCATTCCATTCCATTCCATTCCATTCCATTCCATTCCATTCCATTCCATTCCTTCCCGTTCTACTCTGGTAGATTCCATACCATTCCAATCCATTCCATTCCGTTCTAGTCGGGTAGATTCCATTCCATTCCATTCCATTCCATTCCATTCCATTCTACTCGAGTAGATTCCATTCCATTCCATTCCATTCCATTGCATTTCATTCTATTCCATTCCGTTCCCTTCTATTCCTTTCGATTCCATTCCATTCTAATCGGGTAGATTACATTCATTTCCCTTCCGTTCCGTTCAGTTCCGTTCCGTGCCATTCTTTTCGGGTAGACTCTATTCCGTTCCATTCCATTCCATTCCATTCCGTTCCTTTCCATTCCATTCCATTCTATTCTGCACGGGGAGATTCCATTACATTCCATTTCATTCCATTCCATTCCATTCCGTTGCATTCCCATAAATTACATTCTACATGTGCACATTCCATTCCATTCCTTTCCATTCCATTCCATTCCATTCCATTTCATTCCATTCTGTTCTTCTCATGTAAATTCCATTACGTTCCGATCCGTTCCATTCCGTTGTACTCGGGTAGATTCCATTCCATTCCATTCCATTGCATTCCATTCCATTTCATTCCATTCCATTCTATTCCATTCCATTCCATTCCATTCCATTCCATTCCATTCCATTCCATTCCATTCCATGGCATTCCATTCCATTCTACTCGGGTAGATGCTATACCATTCCATTCCATTCCATTCCGTTCTAGTCGGGTAGATTCCATTCCATTCCATTCCATTCTATTCCTTTCCGTTCCATTGCATTACATTCCAGTCCATTCCATTCAATTCGATTCTGTTCAACCCGGCTAGATTCCATACCATACCATTCCTTAGCATTCCATTCCATTCCATTCCATTCCATTCCATTCCATTCCATTCCATTCCTTTCCACTCCATTATGTTCTACTCGGGTTGATTCCATTCCATTCCATTCCATTCGGTTCCATTCCATTCCATTCCAATCCATTCCATTCCATTCCATTCCGTTCTACTCTGGTAGATTCCATACCATTCCAATACATTCCTTTCCATTCTAGTCGGGTAGATTCCATTCCATTCCATTAAATTCCATTCTGTTCAACTCGGGTAGATTCCATACCATTCCATTCCATTCCATTCCATTCCATTCCATTCCATTCCATTCCATTCCATTCCATTCCATTCCGTTTTACTTGGGTAGTTTCCATTCCATTGCATTCTATTCCATTCCATTCCATTCTATTCCATACCGTTCCTTTCCATTCCATTCCATTCCATTGCATTCCATTCCTTTCTACTCGTGTAAATTCCATACCATTCCATTCCATTCCATTCCATTCTACTCGGGTAGTTTCCATTCCATTCCATTCCATTCCATTCTGTTCCATTCCGTTCCATTCCATTCCATTCCATGCCATTCCATTCTATTCCTTTCCATTCCACTCCATTCCGTTCTACTAGGCTAGATTCCATACCATTCCATTCCATTCCATTCCGTTATAGTCGGGTAGATTCCATTCGATTCCATTCCATTCCATTCCATTCTATTCCTTTCCATTCCATTGCATTGCATTCCATTCCATTCCACTCAATTCGATTCTGTTCAACCTGGGTAGATTCCATACTTTTAAATTCCATTGCATTGCATTCCATTCCATTCCTTTCCATTCCATTCCATTCCGTTCTACTTTGGTAGATTCCATTCCATTCCATTCCATTAAATTCTGTGCAACTCGGGTAGATTCCATACGACTCCATTCCATTCCATTTCATTCCATTCCATTCCATTCCATTCCGTTCTACTCGGGTAGTTTCCATTCCATTGCATTCCATTCCATTCCATTCCATTCTATTCCATACCGTTCCTTTCCATTCCATTCCATTCCATTGCATTCCATTCCTTTCTACTCGTGTAAATTCCAAACCATTCCGTTCCATTCCATTCCGTTCTACTCGTTTAGGTTCCATTCCGTTCCATTCCATTCCATTCTGTTCCATTCCATTGCATTGCATTCCATTCCATTCCATTCCATTCCATTCCATTCCATTCCATTCCATTCCGTTCTACTCAGGTAGATTCCATACCATTCCATTCCATTCCATTCTGTTCTACTCGGGTAGATTACATTCGATTCCATTCCTTTCCATTCCATTCTATTCCTTTCCATTCCATTGCATTCCATTCCATTCCATTCAACTCAATTCGATTCTGTTCAACCCGGGTAGATTATATACCTTTCCATTCCTTCGCATTCCATTCCATTCCATTCCATTCCATTCCATTCCATTCCATTCCATTCTATTCCATTCCATTCCGTTCTACTGGGGTAGATTCCATTCCATTCCATTCCATTCTATTCCACTCTGTTCCATTCCATTCCATTCCATTCCATTCCATTCCATTCCATTCCATTCCATTCCATTCCATTCCATTCCATCCCGTTCTACTCTGGTAGATTCCATACCATTCCAATCCATTCCATTCCGTTCTAGTCGGGTAGATTCCATTCCATTCCATTCCATTCCATTCCATTCCATTCCATTCCATTCCATTCCATTCTACTAGAGTAGATTCCATTCCATTCCATTCCATTCCATTGCATTCCATTCTATTGCATTCTGATCCGTTCCATTCCTTTCGATTCCATTCCATTCTACTCGGGTAGATTACATTCAGTTCCCTTCCGTTCCGTTCCGTTCCGTGCCATTCTTTTCGGGTAGATTCTATTCCGTTCCATTCCATTCCATTACATTCCATTCCATTCCTTTCCATTCCATTCCATTCTATTCTGCTCGGGGAGATTCCATTACATTCCATTTCATTCCATTCCATTCCATTCCATTGCATTCCCATAAATTACATTCTACATGAGCACATTCCATTCCATTCCTTTCCATTCCATTCCATTCCATTCCATTTCATTCCTTTCCGTTCTTCTCTTGTAGATTCCATTACGTTCCGATCAGTTCCATTCCGTTGTACTAGGGTAGATTCCATTCCATTCCATTCCATTGCATTCCATTCCATTCCATTCCATTCCATTTTATTCCATTCCATTCCATTCCATTCCATTCCATTCCATTCCATTCCATTCCATTCCATTCTACTCGGGTAGATGCTATACCATTCCATTCCATTCCATTCCGTTCTAGTCGGGTAATTTCCATTCCATTCCATTCCTTTCCATTCCCTTCTATTCCTTTCCGTTCCATTGCATTCCATTCCAGTCCATTCCATTCAATTCGATTCTGTTCAACCCGGGTAGATTCCATACCATTCCATTCCTTTGCATTCCATTCCATTCCATTCCATTCCACTCCATTAGGTTCTACTCGGGTAGATTCCATTCCAATCCATTCCATTCGGTTCCATTCCATTCCATTCCAATCCATTCCATTCCATTCCATTCCATTCCTTTCTACTCTGGTAGTTTCCATACCATTCCAATCCATTCCTTTCCGTTCTAGTCGGGTAGATTCCATTCCATTCCATTCCATTCCATTCTGTTCAACTCGGGTAGATTCCATACCACTCCATTCCATTCCATTCCATTCCATTCCATTCCATTCCATTCCGTTCTACTCGGGTAGTTTCCATTCCATTGCATTCCATTCCATTCCATTTCATTCTATTCCATACCGTTCCTTTCCATTCCATTCCATTCCATTGCATTCCATTCTTTCTACTCGTGTAAATTCCATACCATTCCATTCCATTCCATTCCGTTCTACTCGGGTAGGTTCCATTCCATTCCATTCCATTCCATTCTGTTCCATTCCGTTCCATTCCATTCCATTCCATGCCATTCCATTCCATTCCATTCCATTCCATTCCATTCCATTCCGTTCTACTATGGTAGATTCCATACCATTCCATTCCATTCCATTCCGTTCTAGTCGGGTAGATTACATTCGATTCCATTCCTTTCCATTCCATTCTATTCCTTTCCATTCCATTGCATTCCATTCCATTCCATTCCACTCAATTCGATTCTGTTTAACCCGGGCAGATTCCATTCCTTTCCATTCCTTTGCATTCCATTCCATTCCATTCCATTCTGTTCAACTCGGGTAAATTCCATACCATTCCATTCCATTCCATTCCAGTCCTTTCCATTCCATTCCATTCTACTCGGGTAGTTTCCATTCCATTGCATTCCATTCCATTCCATTCCATTCTATTCCATACCGTTCCTTTCCATTCCATTCCATTCCATTGCATTCCATTCCTTTCTACTCGTGTAAATTCCATACCATTCCTTTCCATTCCATTCCGTTCTACTCGGGTAGGTTCCATTCCATTCCATTCCATTCTGTTCCATTCCGTTCCATTCCATTCCATTCCATGCCATTCCATTCCATTCCATTCCATTCCGTTCTACTAGGGTAGATTCCATACCATTCCATTCCATTCCATTCCGTTCTAGTCGGGTAGATTCCATTCGATTCCATTCCATTCCATTC
The DNA here is from genome assembly GCF_029281585.2 of Gorilla gorilla gorilla. NCBI lineage: Eukaryota > Metazoa > Chordata > Mammalia > Primates > Hominidae > Gorilla > Gorilla gorilla. The sequence goes on from NC_073248.2 coordinate 48,359,429, forward strand.
CATTATATTTCTTTCCATTCCATTGCATTCCATTCCATTCCATTCCACTCAATTCGATTCTGTTCATACCGGGTAGATTCCATACCTTTCCATTCCTTTGCATTCCATTCCATTCCATTCCATTCCATTCCATTCCATTCCGTTCTACTGGGGTAGATTCCATTCCATTCCATTCCATTCTATTCCACTCTGTTCCATTCCTTTCCATTCCATTCCATTCCATTCCATTCCATTCCATTCCATTCCATTCCATTCCATTCTATCCCGATCTACTCTAGTAGATTCCATACCATTCCAATCCATTCCATTCCGTTCTAGTCGGGTAGATTCCATTCCATTCCATTCCATTCCATTCTATTCCACTCTACTCGAGTAGATTCCATTCCATTCCATTCCATTCCATTGCATTCCAGTCTATTCCATTCCGTTCCGTTCCATTCCTTTCGATTCCATTCCATTCTACACGGGGAGATTACATTCAGTTCCCTTCCGTTCCGTTCCGTTCCGTGCCATTCTTTTCGGGTAGATTCTATTCCGTTACGTTCCATTCCATTACATTCCATTCCATTCCTTTCCATTCCATTCCATTCTATTCTGCTCGGGGAGATTCCATTATATTCCATTTCATTGCATTCCATTCCATTCCATTGCATTCCCATAAATTACATTCTACATGTGCACATTCCATTCCATTCCTTTCCATTCCATTCCATTCCATTCCATTCCATTTCATTCCATTCCGTTCTTCTCATGTAGATTCCATTACGTTCCGTTCCGTTCCATTCCGTTGTACTCGGGTAGATTCCATTCCATTCCATTCCATTCCATTGCATTCCATTCCATTCCATTCCATTCCATTCCATTCCATTCCATTCCATTCCATTCCATTCCATTCTACTCGGGTAGATGCTATACCATTCCATTCCATTCCATTCCTTTCTAGTCGGGTAGATTCCATTCAATTCCATTCCATTCCATTCCATTCTATTCCTTTCCGTTCCACTGCATTCCATTCCATTCCATACCACTCAATTCGATTTTGTTCAACCCGGGTATATTCCATACCTTTCCATTCCTTTGCATTCCATTCCATTCCATTCCATTCTGTTCAACTCGGGTAGGTTCCATACCATTCCATTCCATTCCATTCCATTCCATTCCATTCCATTCCGTTCTACTTGGGTAGTTTCCATTGCATTGCATTCCATTCCATTCCATTCCATTCTATTTGTACCGTTCCTTTCCATTCCATTCCATTCCTTTGCATTCCATTCCTTTCTACTCGTGTAAATTCCATACCATTCCATTCTATTCCATTCCGTTCTACTCGGGTAGGTTCCATTCCATTCCATTCCATTCCATTCTGTTCCATTCCGTTCCATTCCATTCCATTGCATGCCATTCCATTCCATTCCATTCCATTCCATTCCATTCCATTCCATTCCATTCCATTCCGTTCTACTAGGGTAGATTCCATACCATTCCATTCCATTCCATTCCGTTCTAGTCGGGTAGATTCCATTCGATTCCATTCCATTCCATTCCATTCTATTCCTTTCCATTCCATTGCATTCCATTCCATTCCATTCCACTCAATTCGATTCTGTTCAACCCGGGTAGATTCCATACCTTTCCATTCCTTTGCATTCCATTCCATTCCATTCCATTCCATTCCATTCCATTCCATTCCATTCCATTCCACTCCATTAGGTTCTACTCGGGTAGATTCCATTCCATTCGGTTCCATTCCATTCCATTCCAATCCATTCCATTCCATTCCATTCCGTTCTACTCTGGTAGATTCCATACCATTCCAATCCATTCCTTTCCGTTCTAGTCGGGTAGATTCCATTACATTCCATTCCATTCCATTCTGTTCAACTCGGGTAGATTCCATACCATTCCATTCCATTCCATTCCATTCCATTCCATTCCATTCCATTCCATTCCATTCCGTTCTACTCGGGTAGATTCCATTGCATTGCATTCCATTCCATTCCATTCCATTCTATTTGTACCGTTCCTTTCCATTCCATTCCATTCCTTTGCATTCCATTCCTTTCTACTCGTGTAAATTCCATACCATTCCATTCCATTCCATTCCGTTCTACTCGGGTAGGTTCCATTCCATTCCATTCCATTCCATTCTGTTCCATTCCGTTCCATTCCATTCCATTGCATGCCATTCCATTCCATTCCATTCCATTCCATTCCATTCCATTCCATTCCATTCCATTCCATTCCATTCCATTCCATTCCGTTCTACTAGGGTAGATTCCATACCATTCCATTCCATTCCATTCCGTTCTAGTCGGGTAGATTCCATTCGATTCCATTCCATTCCATTCCATTCTATTCCTTTCCATTCCATTGCATTCCATTCCATTCCATTCCACTCAATTCGATTCTGTTCAACCCGGGTAGATTCCATACCTTTCCATTCCTTTGCATTCCATTCCATTCCATTCCATTCCATTCCATTCCATTCCATTCCATTCCACTCCACTCCATTAGGTTCTACTCGGGTAGATTCCATTCCATTCGGTTCCATTCCATTCCATTCCAATCCATTCCATTCCATTCCATTCCGTTCTACTCTGGTAGATTCCATACCATTCCAATCCATTCCTTTCCGTTCTATTCGGGTAGATTCCATTCCATTCCATTCCATTCCATTCTGTTCAACTCGGGTAGATTCCATACCATTCCATTCCATTCCATTCCATTCGATTCCATTCCATTCCATTCCATTCCATTCCATTCCATTCCATTCTACTCGGGTAGTTTCCATTCCATTGCATTCCATTCCATTCCATTCCATTCTATTCCATACCGTTCCTTTCCATTCCATTCCATTCCAAGGCATTCCTTTCCTTTCTACTCGTTTAAATTCCATACCATTCCATTCCATTCCATTCCATTCTGTTCCATTCCGTTCCATTCCATTCCATTCCATGCCATTCCATTCCATTCCATTCCATTCCATTCCATTCCATTCCGTTCAACTAGGGTAGATTCCATACCATTCCATTCCATTCCATTCCGCTCTAGTCGGGTAGATTCCATTTGATTCCATTCCATTCCATTCCATTCTATTCCTTTCCATTCCATTTCATTCCATTCCATTCCATTCCACGCAATTCGATTCTGTTCAACCCAGGTAGATTCCATACTTTCCATTCATTTGCTTTCCATTCCATTCCATTCCATTCCATTCCATTCCGTTCTACTGGGGTAGATTCCATTCCATTCCATTCCATTCTGTTCCACTCTGTTCCATTCCATTCCATTCCATTCCATTCCATTCCATTCCATTCCATTCCATTCCATTCCATTCCATTCCATCCCGTTCTACTCTGGTAGATTCCATACCATTCCAATCCATTCCATTCCGTTCTAGTCGGGTAGATTCCATTCCATTCCATTCCATTCCATTCCATTCCATTCCATTCCATTCCATTCCATTCCATTCCATTCCATTCCATTCCATTCCATTCCATTCCGTTCTACTAGAGTAGATTCCATTCCATTCCATTCCATTCCATTGCATTCCATTCTATTCCATTCCGTTCCGTTCCATTCCTTTCGATTCCATTCCATTCTACTCGGGTAGATTACATTCAGTTCCCTTCCGTTCCGTACCGTTCCGTGCCACAATATTCGTGTAGATTCTATTCCGTTCCATTCCATTCCATTACATTCCATTCCATTCCTTTCCATTCCATTCCATTCTATTCTGCTCGGGGAGATTCCATTACATTCCATTTCATTCCATTCCATTCCATTCCATTGCATTCCCATAAATTACATTCTACATGTGCACATTCCATTCCATTCCTTCCATTCCATTCCATTGCATTCCATTTCATTCCATTCCATTCTTCTCATGTAGATTCCATTACGTTCCGATCCGTTCCATTCTGTTGTACTCGGGTAGATTCCATTCCATTCCATTCCATTGCATTCCATGCCATTCCATTCCTTTCCATTCTATTCCATTCCATTCCATTCCATTCCGTTAAATTCCATTCCATTCCATTCCTTTCTACTCCGGTAGATTTCTTACCGTTCCAATCCATTCCTTTCCGTTCTAGTCGGGTAGATTCCATTCCATTCCATTCCATTCCATTCTGTTCAACTCGGGTAGATTCCATACCATTCCATTCCATTCCATTCCATTCCATTCCATTCCATTCCATTCCATTCCATTCCATTCCGTTCTACTCGGGTAGTTTCCTTTCCATTCCATTCCATTCCATTCCATTCCATTCTATTCCATACCGTTCCTTTCCATTCCATTCCATTTTATTGCATTCCATTCCTTTCTACTCGTGTAAATTCCATACGATTCCATTCCATTCCATTCCGTTCTACTCGGGTAGGTTCCATTCCATTCCATTCCATTCCATTCTGTTCCATTCCGTTCCATTCCATTCCATTCCATGCCATTCCATTCCATTCCATTCCATTCCATTCCATTCCATTCCATTCCATTACTGTCTACTAGGGTAGATTCCATACCATTCCTTTCCATTCCATTCCGTTCTAGTCGGGTAGATTCCATTCGATTCCATTCCATTCCATTCTATTCTATTCATTTCCATTCCATTGCATTCCATTCCATTCCATTCCACTCAATTCGATTCTGTTCAACCCGGGTAGATTCCATACCTTCCATTCCTTTGCATTCCATTCCATTCCATTCCATTCCATTCCATTCCATTCCATTCCATTCCATTCCATTCCATTCCATTCCATCCCGTTCTACTCTGGTAGATTCCATACCATTCCAATCCATTCCATTCCGTTCTAGTCGGGTAGATTCAGTTCCATTCCATTCCATTCCATTCCATTCCATTCCATCCCATTCTACTCGAGTAGATTCCATTCTATTCCATTCCATTCCATTGCATTCCATTCTATTCCATTCCGTTCCGTTCCATTCCTTTCGATTCCATTCCATTCTACTCGGTTAGATTACATTCAGTTCCTTTCCGTTCCGTTCGTTCCGTGCCATTCTTTTCGGGTAGATTCTATTCCGTTCCATTCCATTCCATTACATTTCATTCCATTCCTTTCCTTTCCATTGCATTCTATTCTGCTCTGGGAGTTTCCAATACATTCCATTTCATTCCATTCCATTCCATTCCATTGCATTCCCATAAATTACATTCTACATGTGCACATTCCATTCCATTCCTTTCCATTCCATTCCATTTCATTCCATTCCGTTCTTCTCATGTAGATTCCATTACGTTCCGATCCGTTCCATTCCGTTGTACTCTGGTAGATTCCATTCCACTCCATTCCTTTGCATTCCATTCCATTCCATTCCATTCCATTCTATTCCATTCCATTCCATTCCATTCTATTCCATTCCATTCCATTCCATTCCATTCCATTCCATTCCATTCCATTCCATTGCATTCCATTCCATTCTACTCGGGTAGATGCTATACCATTCCATTCCATTCCATTCCGTTCTAGTCGGGTAGATTCCATTCCATTCCATTCCATTCCATTCCATTCCATTCCATTCCATTCCATTCCATTCTATTCCTTTCCGTTCCATTGCATTACATTCCAGTCCATTCCATTTAATTCGATTCTGTTCAACCCGGGTAGATTCCATACCATACCATTCCTTAGCATTCCATTCCATTCCATTCCATTCCATTCCATTCCATTCCATTCCATTCCATTCCATTCCATTCCATTCCACTCCATTAGGTTCTACTCGGGTTGATTCCATTCTATTCCATTCCATTCGGTTCCATTCCATTCCATTCCAATCCATTCCATTCCATTCCATTCCGTTCTACTCTGGTAGATTCCATACCATTCCAATCCATTCCTTTCCGTTCTAGTCGGGTAGATTCCATTCCTTTCCATTCCATTCCATTCTCTTCAACTCGGGTAGATTCCATAACATTCCATTCCATTCCATTCCATTCCATTCCATTCCATTCCATTACATTCCATTCCATTCCATTCCATTCCATTCCATTCCATTCTACTTGGGTAGTTTCCTTTCCATTGCATTCCATTCCATTCCATTACATTCTATTCCATACCGTTCCTTTCCATTCCATTCCATTCCATTGCATTCCATTCCTTTCTACTCGTGTAAATTCCATACCATTCCATTCCATTCCATTCCGTTCTACTCGGGTAGGTTCCATTCCATTCCATTCCATTCCATTCTGTTCAATTCCCTTCCATTCCATTCCATTCCATGCCATTCCATTCTATTCCTTTCCATTCCACTCCATTCCGTTCTACTAGGCTAGATTCCATACCATTCCATTCCATTCCATTCCATTCCGTTCTAGTCGGGTAAATTCCATTCGATTCCATTCCATTCCTTTCCATTCTATTCCTTTCCATTCCATTGCATTCCATTCCATTCCATTCCACTCAATTCGATTCTGTTCAACCTGGGTAGATTCCATACGTTTCCATTCCATTGCATTGCATTCCATTCCATTCCATTCCATTCCATTCCATTCCATTCCATTCCATTCCATTCCGTTCTACTTGGGTAGATTCCATTCAATTCCATTCCATTCTATTCCACTATGTTCCATTCCATTCCATTCCATTCCATTCCATTCCATTCCATTCCATTCCATTCCGTTCCATTCCATCCCGTTCTACTCTCGTAGATTCCATACCATTCCAATCCATTGCATTTCATTCTAGTCGGGTAGATTCCATTCAATTCCATTCCATTCCATTCCATTCCATTCCATTCCATTCCATTCTACTCGAGTAGATTCCATTCCATTCCATTCCATTCCATTGCATTTCATTCTATTCCATTCCGTTCCCTTCTATTCCTTTCGATTCCATTTCATTCTAATCGGGTAGATTACATTCATTTCCCTTCCGTTCCGTTCAGTTCCGTTCCGTGCCATTCTTTTTGGGTAGACTCTATTCCGTTCCATTCCATTCCATTCCATTCCATTCCTTTCCATTCCATTCCATTCTATTCTGCTCGGGGAGATTCCATTACATTCCATTTCATTCCATTCCATTCCATTCCGTTGCATTCCCATAAATTACATTCTACATGTGCACATTCCATTCCATTCCTTTCCATTCCATTCCATTCCATTCCATTCCATTTCATTCCATTCTGTTCTTCTCATGTAAATTCCATTACGTTCCGATCCGTTCCATTCCGTTGTACTCGGGTAGATTCCATTCCATTCCATTCCATTGCATTCCATTCCATTTCATTCCATTCCATTCTATTCCATTCCATTCCATTCCATTCCATTCCATTCCATTCCATTCCATTCCATGGCATTCCATTCCATTCTACTCGGGTAGATGCTATACCATTCCATTCCATTCCATTCCGTTCTAGTCGGGTAGATTCCATTCCATTCCATTCCATTCCATTCTATTCCTTTCCGTTCCATTGCATTACATTCCAGTCCATTCCATTCAATTCGATTCTGTTCAACCCGGGTAGATTCCATACCATACCATTCCTTAGCATTCCATTCCATTCCATTCCATTCCATTCCATTCCATTCCATTCCATTCCATTCCATTCCACTCCATTAGGTTCTACTCGGGTTGATTCCATTCCATTCCATTCCATTCTGTTCCATTCCATTCCATTCCAATCCATTCCATTCCATTCCATTCCGTTCTACTCTGGTAGATTCCATACCATTCCAATCCATTCCTTTCCATTCTAGTCCGGTAGATTCCATTCCATTCCATTCCATTCCATTCCGTTCTACTCGGGTAGGTTCCATTCCATTCCATTCCATTCCATTCTGTTCCATTCCGTTCCATTCCATTCCATTCCGTGCCATTCCATTCTATTCCTTTCCATTCCACTCCATTCCGTTGTACTAGGCTAGATTCCATACCATTCCATTCCATTCCATTCCGTTCTAGTCGGGTAGATTCCATTCGATTCCATTCCATTCCATTCCATTCTATTCCTTTCCATTCCATTGCATTGCATTCCATTCCATTCCACTCAATTCGATACTGTTCAACCTGGGTAGATTCCATACGTTTCCATTCCATTGCATTGCATTCCATTCCATTCCATTCCATTCCATTCCATTCCATTCCGTTCTACTTTGGTAGATTCCATTCCATTCCATTCCATTAAATTCTGTGCAACTCGGGTAGATTCCATACGACTCCATTCCATTCCATTCCATTCCATTCCATTCCACTCCGTTCTACTCGGGTAGTTTCCATTCCATTGCATTCCATTCCATTCCATTCCATTCTATTCCATACCGTTCCATTCCATTCCATTCCATTCCATTGCATTCCATTCCTTTCTACTCCTGTAAATTCCATACCATTCCATTCCATTCCATTCCGTTCTACTCGTTTAGGTTCCATTCCGTTCCATTCCATTCCATTCTGTTCCATTCCATTCCATTCCATTCCATTCCATTCCATTCCATTCCATGCCATTCCATTCCATTCCATTCCATTCCATTCCATTCCATTCCATTCCATTCCATTCCGTTCTACTCAGGTAGATTCCATACCATTCCATTCCATTCCATTCCGTTCTACTCGGGTAGATTACATTCGATTCCATTCCTTTCCATTCCATTCTATTCCTTTCCATTCCATTGCATTCCATTCCATTCCATTCCACTCAATTCGATTCTGTTCAACCCGGGTAGATTCCATACCTTTCCATTCCTTTGCATTCCATTCCATTCCATTCCATTCCATTCCATTCCATTCCATTCCATTCCATTCCATTCCATTCTATTCCATTCCATTCCGTTCTACTGGGGTAGATTCCATTCCATTCCATTCCATTCTATTCCACTCTGTTCCATTCCATTCCATTCCATTCCATTCCATTCCATTCCATTCCATTCCATTCCATTCCATCCCGTTCTACTCTGGTAGATTCCATACCATTCCAATCCATTCCATTCCGTTCTAGTCGGGTAGATTCCATTCCATTCCATTCCATTCCATTCCATTCCATTCAATTCCATTCCATTCCATTCCATTCCATTCTACTAGAGTAGATTCCATTCCATTCCATTCCATTCCATTGCATTCCATTCTATTGCATTCCGATCCGTTCCATTCCTTTCGATTCCATTCCATTCTAATCGGGTAGATTACATTCAGTTCCCTTCCGTTCCGTTCCGTTCCGTGCCATTCTTTTCGGGTAGATTCTATTCCGTTCCATTCCATTCCATTCCATTCCATTCCATTCCATTCCATTCCATTCCATTCCATTCCATTCCATTGCATTCCCATAAATTACATTCTACATGAGCACATTCCATTCCATTCCTTTCCATTCCATTCCATTCCATTCCATTTCATTCCTTTCCGTTCTTCTCTTGTAGATTCCATTACGTTCCGATCAGTTCCATTCCGTTGTACTAGGGTAGATTCCATTCCATTCCATTCCATTCCATTCCATTCCATTCCATTCCATTCCATTCCATTCCATTCCATTCCATTTTATTCCATTCCATTCCATTCCATTCCATTCCATTCCATTCCATTCCATTCCATTCCATTCCATTCCATTCCATTCCATTCTACTCGGGTAGATGCTATACCATTCCATTCCATTCCATTCCGTTCTAGTCGGGTAGATTCCATTCCATTCCATTCCTTTCCATTCCCTTCTATTCCTTTCCGTTCCATTGCATTCCATTCCAGTCCATTCCATTCAATTCGATTCTGTTCAACCCGGGTAGATTCCATACCATTCCATTCCTTTGCTTTCCATTCCATTCCATTCCATTCCATTCCATTCCATTCCATTCCATTCCATTCCATTCCATTCCACTCCATTAGGTTCTACTCGGGTAGATTCCATTCCAATCCATTCCATTCGGTTCCATTCCATTCCATTCCAATCCATTCCATTCCATTCCATTCCATTCCTTTCTACTCTGGTATATTCCATACCATTCCAATCCATTCCTTTCCGTTCTAGTCGGGTAGATTCCATTCCATTCCATTCCATTCCATTCTGTTCAACTCGGGTAGATTCCATACCACTCCATTCCATTCCATTCCATTCCATTCCATTCCGTTCTACTCGGGTAGTTTCCATTCCATTGCATTCCATTCCATTCCATTCCATTCTATTCCATACCGTTCCTTTCCATTCCATTCCATTCCATTGCATTCCATTCCTTTCTACTCGTGTAAATTCCAAACCATTCCGTTCCATTCCATTCCGTTCTACTCGTTTAGGTTCCATTCCGTTCCATTCCATTCCATTCTGTTCCATTCCATTGCATTGCATTCCATTCCATTCCATTCCATTCCATTCCATTAAATTCCATTCCATTCCGTTCTACTCAGGTAGATTCCATACCATTCCATTCCATTCCATTCTGTTCTACTCGGGTAGATTACATTCGATTCCATTCCTTTCCATTCCATTCTATTCCTTTCCATTCCATTGCATTCCATTCCATTCCATTCAACTCAATTCGATTCTGTTCAACCCGGGTAGATTATATACCTTTCCATTCCTTCGCATTCCATTCCATTCCATTCCATTCCATTCCATTCCATTCCATTCCATTCCATTCTATTCCATTCCATTCCGTTCTACTGGGGTAGATTCCATTCCATTCCATTCCATTCTATTCCACTCTGTTCCATTCCATTCCATTCCATTCCATTCCATTCCATTCCATTCCATTCCATTCCATTCCATTCCATCCCGTTCTACTCTGGTAGATTCCATACCATTCCAATCCATTCCATTCCGTTCTAGTCGGGTAGATTCCATTCCATTCCATTCCATTCCATTCCATTCCATTCCATTCCATTCCATTCCATTCTACTAGAGTAGATTCCATTCCATTCCATTCCATTCCATTGCATTCCATTCTATTGCATTCTGATCCGTTCCATTCCTTTCGATTCCATTCCATTCTACTCGGGTAGATTACATTCAGTTCCCTTCCATTCCGTTCCGTTCCGTGCCATTCTTTTCGGGTAGATTCTATTCCGTTCCATTCCATTCCATTCCATTCCATTCCATTCCTTTCCATTCCATTCCATTCTATTCTGCTCGGGGAGATTCCATTACATTCCATTTCATTCCATTCCATTCCATTCCATTGCATTCCCATAAATTACATTCTACATGAGCACATTCCATTCCATTCCTTTCCATTCCATTCCATTCCATTCCATTTCATTCCTTTCCGTTCTTCTCTTGTAGATTCCATTACGTTCCGATCAGTTCCATTCCGTTGTACTAGGGTAGATTCCATTCCATTCCATTCCATTGCATTCCATTCCATTCCATTCCATTCCATTTTATTCCATTCCATTCCATTCCATTCCATTTTATTCCATTCCATTCCATTCCATTCCATTCCATTCCATTCCATTCCATTCCATTCCATTCCATTCTACTCGGGTAGATGCTATACCATTCCATTCCATTCCATTCCGTTCTAGTCGGGTAATTTCCATTCCATTCCATTCCTTTCCATTCCCTTCTATTCCTTTCCGTTCCATTGCATTCCATTCCAGTCCATTCCATTCAATTCGATTCTGTTCAACCCGGGTAGATTCCATACCATTCCATTCCTTTGCATTCCATTCCATTCCATTCCATTCCACTCCATTAGGTTCTACTCGGGTAGATTCCATTCCAATCCATTCCATTCGGTTCCATTCCATTCCATTCCAATCCATTCCATTCCATTCCATTCCATTCCTTTCTACTCTGGTAGTTTCCATACCATTCCAATCCATTCCTTTCCGTTCTAGTCGGGTAGATTCCATTCCATTCCATTCCATTCCATTCTGTTCAACTCGGGTAGATTCCATACCACTCCATTCCATTCCATTCCATTCCATTCCATTCCATTCCATTCCATTCCGTTCTACTCGGGTAGTTTCCATTCCATTGCATTCCATTCCATTCCATTTCATTCTATTCCATACCGTTCCTTTCCATTCAATTCCATTCCATTGCATTCCATTCTTTCTACTCGTGTAAATTCCATACCATTCCATTCCATTCCATTCCGTTCTACTCGGGTAGGTTCCATTCCATTCCATTCCATTCCATTCTGTTCCATTCCGTTCCATTCCATTCCATTCCATGCCATTCCATTCCATTCCATTCCATTCCATTCCATTCCATTCCGTTCTACTATGGTAGATTCCATACCATTCCATTCCATTCCATTCCGTTCTAGTCGGGTAGATTACATTCGATTCCATTCCTTTCCATTCCATTCTATTCCTTTCCATTCCATTGCATTCCATTCCATTCCATTCCACTCAATTCGATTCTGTTTAACCCGGGTAGATTCCATACCTTTCCATTCCTTTGCATTCCATTCCATTCCATTCCATTCTGTTCAACTCGGGTAAATTCCATACCATTCCATTCCATTCCATTCCAGTCCTTTCCATTCCATTCCATTCTACTCGGGTAGTTTCCGTTCCATTGCATTCCATTCCATTCCATTCCATTCTATTCCATACCGTTCCTTTCCATTCCATTCCATTCCATTGCATTCCATTCCTTTCTACTCGTGTAAATTCCATACCATTCCTTTCCATTCCATTCCGTTCTACTCGGGTAGGTTCCATTCCATTCCATTCCATTCCATTCTGTTCCATTCCGTTCCATTCCATTCCATTCCATGCCATTCCATTCCATTCCATTCCATTCCGTTCTACTAGGGTAGATTCCATACCATTCCATTCCATTCCATTCCGTTCTAGTCGGGTAGATTCCATTCGATTCCATTCCATTCCATTCCATTATATTTCTTTCCATTCCATTGCATTCCATTCCATTCCATTCCACTCAATTCGATTCTGTTCATACCGGGTAGATTCCATACCTTTCCATTCCTTTGCATTCCATTCCATTCCATTCCATTCCATTCCATTCCGTTCTACTGGGGTAGATTCCATTCCATTCCATTCCATTCTATTCCACTCTGTTCCATTCCTTTCCATTCCATTCCATTCCATTCCATTCCATTCCATTCCATTCCATTCCATTCCATTCTATCCCGATCTACTCTAGTAGATTCCATACCATTCCAATCCATTCCATTCCGTTCTAGTCGGGTAGATTCCATTCCATTCCATTCCATTCCATTCTATTCCACTCTACTCGAGTAGATTCCATTCCATTCCATTCCATTCCATTGCATTCCAGTCTATTCCATTCCGTTCCGTTCCATTCCTTTCGATTCCATTCCATTCTACACGGGGAGATTACATTCAGTTCCCTTCCGTTCCGTTCCGTTCCGTGCCATTCTTTTCGGGTAGATTCTATTCCGTTACGTTCCATTCCATTACATTCCATTCCATTCCTTTCCATTCCATTCCATTCTATTCTGCTCGGGGAGATTCCATTATATTCCATTTCATTGCATTCCATTCCATTCCATTGCATTCCCATAAATTACATTCTACATGTGCACATTCCATTCCATTCCTTTCCATTCCATTCCATTCCATTCCATTCCATTCCATTTCATTCCATTCCGTTCTTCTCATGTAGATTCCATTACGTTCCGATCCGTTCCATTCCGTTGTACTCGGGTAGATTCCATTCCATTCCATTCCATTCCATTGCATTCCATTCCATTCCATTCCATTCCATTCCATTCCATTCCATTCCATTCCATTCCATTCCATTCCATTCTACTCGGGTAGATGCTATACCATTCCATTCCATTCCATTCCTTTCTAGTCGGGTAGATTCCATTCAATTCCATTCCATTCCATTCCATTCTATTCCTTTCCGTTCCACTGCATTCCATTCCATTCCATACCACTCAATTCGATTTTGTTCAACCCGGGTATATTCCATACCTTTCCATTCCTTTGCATTCCATTCCATTCCATTCCATTCTGTTCAACTCGGGTAGGTTCCATACCATTCCATTCCATTCCATTCCATTCCATTCCATTCCATTCCGTTCTACTCGGGTAGTTTCCATTGCATTGCATTCCATTCCATTCCATTCCATTCTATTTGTACCGTTCCTTTCCATTCCATTCCATTCCTTTGCATTCCATTCCTTTCTACTCGTGTAAATTCCATACCATTCCATTCTATTCCATTCCGTTCTACTCGGGTAGGTTCCATTCCATTCCATTCCATTCCATTCTGTTCCATTCCGTTCCATTCCATTCCATTGCATGCCATTCCATTCCATTCCATTCCATTCCATTCCATTCCATTCCATTCCATTCCATTCCATTCCATTCCGTTCTACTAGGGTAGATTCCATACCATTCCATTCCATTCCATTCCGTTCTAGTCGGGTAGATTCCATTCGATTCCATTCCATTCCATTCCATTCTATTCCTTTCCATTCCATTGCATTCCATTCCATTCCATTCCACTCAATTCGATTCTGTTCAACCCGGGTAGATTCCATACCTTTCCATTCCTTTGCATTCCATTCCATTCCATTCCATTCCATTCCATTCCATTCCATTCCATTCCATTCCATTCCACTCCATTAGGTTCTACTCGTGTAGATTCCATTCCATTCGGTTCCATTCCATTCCATTCCAATCCATTCCATTCCATTCCATTCCGTTCTACTCTGGTAGATTCCATACCATTCCAATCCATTCCTTTCCGTTCTAGTCGGGTAGATTCCATTACATTCCATTCCATTCCATTCTGTTCAACTCGGGTAGATTCCATACCATTCCATTCCATTCCATTCCATTCCATTCCATTCCATTCCATTCCATTCCATTCCGTTCTACTCGGGTAGTTTCCATTGCATTGCATTCCATTCCATTCCATTCCATTCTATTTGTACCGTTCCTTTCCATTCCATTCCATTCCTTTGCATTCCATTCCTTTCTACTCGTGTAAATTCCATACCATTCCATTCCATTCCATTCCGTTCTACTCGGGTAGGTTCCATTCCATTCCATTCCATTCCATTCTGTTCCATTCCGTTCCATTCCATTCCATTGCATGCCATTCCATTCCATTCCATTCCATTCCATTCCATTCCATTCCATTCCATTCCATTCCATTCCATTCCATTCCATTCCGTTCTACTAGGGTAGATTCCATACCATTCCATTCCATTCCATTCCGTTCTAGTCGGGTAGATTCCATTCGATTCCATTCCATTCCATTCCATTCTATTCCTTTCCATTCCATTGCATTCCATTCCATTCCATTCCACTCAATTCGATTCTGTTCAACCCGGGTAGATTCCATACCTTTCCATTCCTTTGCATTCCATTCCATTCCATTCCATTCCATTCCATTCCATTCCATTCCATTCCATTCCATTCCATTCCACTCCATTAGGTTCTACTCGGGTAGATTCCATTCCATTCGGTTCCATTCCATTCCATTCCAATCCATTCCATTCCATTCCATTCCGTTCTACTCTGGTAGATTCCATACCATTCCAATCCATTCCTTTCCGTTCTATTCGGGTAGATTCCATTCCATTCCATTCCATTCCATTCTGTTCAACTCGGGTAGATTCCATACCATTCCATTCCATTCCATTCCATTCCATTCCATTCCATTCCATTCCATTCCATTCCATTCCATTCCATTCCATTCCATTCCATTCTACTCGGGTAGTTTCCATTCCATTGCATTCCATTCCATTCCATACCATTCTATTCCATACCGTTCCTTTCCATTCCATTCCATTCCAAGGCATTCCTTTCCTTTCTACTCGTTTAAATTCCATACCATTCCATTCCATTCCATTCCATTCTGTTCCATTCCGTTCCATTCCATTCCATTCCATGCCATTCCATTCCATTCCATTCCATTCCATTCCATTCCATTCCGTTCAACTAGGGTAGATTCCATACCATTCCATTCCATTCCATTCCGCTCTAGTCGGGTAGATTCCATTTGATTCCATTCCATTCCATTCCATTCTATTCCTTTCCATTCCATTTCATTCCATTCCATTCCATTCCACGCAATTAGATTCTGTTCAACCCAGGTAGATTCCATACCTTTCCATTCATTTGCTTTCCATTCCATTCCATTCCATTCCATTCCATTCCGTTCTACTGGGGTAGATTCCATTCCATTCCATTCCATTCTGTTCCACTCTGTTCCATTCCATTCCATTCCATTCCATTCCATTCCATTCCATTCCATTCCATTCCATTCCATTCCATTCCATTCCATCCCGTTCTACTCTGGTAGATTCCATACCATTCCAATCCATTCCATTCTGTTCTAGTCGGGTAGATTCCATTCCATTCCATTCCATTCCATTCCATTCCATTCCATTCCATTCCATTCCATTCCATTCCATTCCATTCCATTCCATTCCATTCCATTCCATTCCATTCCGTTCTACTCGAGTAGATTCCATTCCATTCCATTCCATTCCATTGCATTCCATTCTATTCCATTCCGTTCCGTTCCATTCCTTTCGATTCCATTCCAGTCTACTCGGGTAGATTACATTCAGTTCCCTTCCGTTCCGTACCGTTCCGTGCCACAATATTCGGGTAGATTCTATTCCGTTCCATTCCATTCCATTACATTCCATTCCATTCCTTTCCATTCCATTCCATTCTATTCTGCTCGGGGAGATTCCATTACATTCCATTTCATTCCATTCCATTCCATTCCATTGCATTCCCATAAATTACATTCTACATGTGCACATTCCATTCCATTCCTTCCATTCCATTCCATTGCATTCCATTTCATTCCATTCCGTTCTTCTCATGTAGATTCCATTACGTTCCGATCCGTTCCATTCTGTTGTACTCGGGTAGATTCCATTCCATTCCATTCCATTGCATTCCATGCCATTCCATTCCTTTCCATTCTATTCCATTCCATTCCATTCCATTCCGTTAAATTCCATTCCATTCCATTCCTTTCTACTCCGGTAGATTTCTTACCGTTCCAATCCATTCCTTTCCGTTCTAGTCGGGTAGATTCCATACCATTCCATTCCATTCCATTCCATTCCATTCCATTCCATTCCATTCCATTCCATTCCATTCCATTCCGTTCTACTCGGGTAGTTTCCTTTCCATTGCATTCCATTCCATTCCATTCCATTCTATTCCATACCGTTCCTTTCCATTCCATTCCATTTTATTGCATTCCATTCCTTTCTACTCGTGTAAATTCCATACCATTCCATTCCATTCCATTCCGTTCTACTCGGGTAGGTTCCATTCCATTCCATTCCATTCCATTCTGTTCCATTCCGTTCCATTCCATTCCATTCCATGCCATTCCATTCCATTCCATTCCATTCCATTCCATTCCATTCCATTCCATTACTTTCTACTAGGGTAGATTCCATACCATTCTTTTCCATTCCATTCCGTTCTAGTCGGGTAGATTCCATTCGATTCCATTCCATTCCATTCTATTCTATTCATTTCCATTCCATTGCATTCCATTCCATTCCATTCCACTCAATTCGATTCTGTTCAACCCGGGTAGATTCCATACCTTCCATTCCTTTGCATTCCATTCCATTCCATTCCATTCCATTCCATTCCATTCCATTCCATTCCATTCCATTCCATTCCATTCCATCCCGTTCTACTCTGGTAGATTCCATACCATTCCAATCCATTCCATTCCGTTCTAGTCGGGTAGATTCAGTTCCATTCCATTCCATTCCATTCCATTCCATTCCATCCCATTCTACTCGAGTAGATTCCATTCTATTCCATTCCATTCCATTGCATTCCATTCTATTCCATTCCGTTCCGTTCCATTCCTTTCGATTCCATTCCATTCTACTCGGTTAGATTACATTCAGTTCCTTTCCGTTCCGTTCGTTCCGTGCCATTCTTTTCGGGTAGATTCTATTCCGTTCCATTCCATTCCATTACATTTCATTCCATTCCTTTCCTTTCCATTGCATTCTATTCTGCTCTGGGAGTTTCCAATACATTCCATTTCATTCCATTCCATTCCATTGCATTGCATTCCCATAAATTACATTCTACATGTGCACATTCCATTCCATTCCTTTCCATTCCATTCCATTTCATTCCATTCCGTTCTTCTCATGTAGATTCCATTACGTTCCGATCCGTTCCATTCCGTTGTACTCTGGTAGATTCCATTCCACTCCATTCCTTTGCATTCCATTCCATTCCATTCCATTCCATTCTATTCCATTCCTTTCCATTCCATTCTATTCCATTCCATTCCATTCCATTCCATTCCATTCCATTCCATTCCATTCCATTCCATTCCATCCCGTTCTACTCTGGTAGATTCCATACCATTCCAATCCATTCCATTCCGTTCTAGTCGGGTAGATTCAGTTCCATTCCATTCCATTCCATTCCATTCCATTCCATCCCATTCTACTCGAGTAGATTCCATTCTATTCCATTCCATTCCATTGCATTCCATTCTATTCCATTCCGTTCCGTTCCATTCCTTTCGATTCCATTCCATTCTACTCGGTTAGATTACATTCAGTTCCTTTCCGTTCCGTTCGTTCCGTGCCATTCTTTTCGGGTAGATTCTATTCCGTTCCATTCCATTCCATTACATTTCATTCCATTCCTTTCCTTTCCATTGCATTCTATTCTGCTCTGGGAGTTTCCAGTACATTCCATTTCATTCCATTCCATTCCATTCCATTGCATTCCCATAAATTACATTCTACATGTGCACATTCCATTCCATTCCTTTCCATTCCATTCCATTTCATTCCATTCCGTTCTTCTCATGTAGATTCCATTACGTTCCGATCCGTTCCATTCCGTTGTACTCTGGTAGATTCCATTCCATTCCATTCCTTTGCATTCCATTCCATTCCATTCCATTCCATTCTATTCCATTCCATTCCATTCCATTCCATTCCTTTCCATTCCATTCCATTCCATTCCATTCCATTGCATTCCATTCCATTCTACTCGGGTAGATGCTATACCATTCCATTCCATTCCATTCCGTTCTAGTCGGGTAGATTCCATTCCATTCCATTCCATTCCATTCCATTCTATTTCTTTCCGTTCCATTGCATTACATTCCAGTCCATTCCATTCAATTCGATTCTGTTCAACCCGGGTAGATTCCATACCATACCATTCCTTAGCATTCCATTCCATTCCATTCCATTCCATTCCATTCCATTCCATTCCATTCCATTCCATTCCATTCCATTCCATTCCATTCCACTCCATTAGGTTCTACTCGGGTTGATTCCATTCCATTCCATTCCATTCGGTTCCATTCCATTCCATTCTAATCCATTCCATTCCATTCCATTCCATTCCGTTCTACTCTGGTAGATTCCATACCATTCCAATCCATTCCTTTCCATTCTAGTCGGGTAGATTCCATTCCATTCCATTCCATTCCATTCTCTTCAACACGGGTAGATTCCATACCATTCCATTCCATTCCATTCCATTCCATTCCATTCCATTCCATTCCATTCCATTCCATTCCGTTCTACTTGGGTAGTATCCATTCCATTGCATTCCATTCCATTCCATTCCATTCTATTCCATACCGTTCCTTTCCATTCCATTCCATTCCATTGCATTCCATTCCTTTCTACTCGTGTAAATTCCATACCATTCCATTCCATTCCATTCCGTTCTACTCGGGTAGGTTCCATTCCATTCCATTCCATTCCATTCTGTTCCATTCCGTTCCATTCCATTCCATTCCATGCCATTCCATTCTATTCCTTTCCATTCCACTCCATTCCGTTCTACTAGGCTAGATTCCATACCATTCCATTCCATTCCATTCCGTTCTAGTCGGGTACATTCCATTCGATTCCATTCCATTCCATTCCATTCTATTCCTTTCCATTCCATTGCATTCCATTCCATTCCATTCCACTCAATTCGATTCTGTTCAACCTGGGTAGATTCCATACGTTTCCATTCCATTGCATTGCATTCCATTCCATTCCATTCCATTCCTTTCCATTCCATTCCATTCCATTCCATGCCATTCCGTTCTACTTGGGTAGATTCCATTCCATTCCATTCCATTCTATTCCACTATGTTCCATTCCATTCCATTCCATTCCATTCCATTCCATTCCATTCCATCCGGTTCTACTCTGGTAGATTCCATACCATTCCAATCCATTCCATTCCGTTCTAGTCGGGTAGATTCCATTCCATTCCATTCCATTCCATTCCATTCCATTCCATTCCATTCCATTCCATTCCATTCCATTCTACTCGAGTAGATTCCATTCCATTCCATTCCATTCCATTGCATTTCATTCTATTCCATTCCGTTCCCTTCTATTCCTTTCGATTCCATTCCTTTCTAATCGGGTAGATTACATTCATTTCCCTTCCGTTCCGTTCAGTTCTGTTCCGTGCCATTCTTTTCAGGTAGACTCTATTCCGTTCCATTCCATTCCATTCCATTCCATTCCTTTCCATTCCATTCCATTCTATTCTGCTCGGGGAGATTCCATTACATTCCATTTCATTCCATTCCATTCCATTCCGTTGCATTCCCATAAATTACATTCTACATGTGCACATTCCATTCCATTCCTTTCCATTCCATTCCATTCCATTCCATTTCATTCCATTCCGTTCTTCTCATGTAAATTCCATTACGTTCCGATCCGTTCCATTCCGTTGTACTCGGGTAGATTCCATTCCATTGCATTCCATTCCATTTCATTCCATTCCATTCTATTCCATTCCATTCCATTCCATTCCATTCCATTCCATTCCATTCCATTGCATTCCATTCCATTCCACTCGGGTAGATGCTGTTCCATTCCATTCCATTCCATTCCGTTCTTGTCGGGTAGATTCCATTCCATTCCATTCCATTCCATTCCATTCCATTCTATTCCTTTCCGTTCCATTGCATTACATTCCAGTCCATTCCATTCAATTCGATTCTGTTCAACCCGGGTAGATTCCATACCATACCATTCCTTAGCATTCCATTCCATTCCATTCCATTCCATTGCTTTCCATTCCATTCCATTCCACTCCATTAGGTTCTACTCGGGTTGATTCCATTCCATTCCATTCCATTCGGTTCCATTCCATTCCATTCCAATCCATTCCATTCCATTCCATTCCGTTCTACTCTGGTAGATTCCATACCATTCCAATCCATTCCTTTCCATTCTAGTCGGGTAGATTCCATACCATTCCACTCCATTTCATTCCATTCCATTCCATTCCATTCCATTCCGTTTTACTTGGGTCGTTTCCATTCCATTGCATTCCATTCCATTCCATTCCATTCCATTCTATTCCATACCGTTCCTTTCCATTCCATTCCATTCCATTGCATTCCATTCCTTTCTACTCGTGTAAATTCCATACCATTCCATTCCATTCCATTCCGTTCTACTCGGCTAGGTTCCATTCCATTCCATTCCATTCCATTCTGTTCCATTCCGTTCCATTCCATTCCATTCCATGCCATTCCATTCTATTCCTTTCCATTCCACTCCATTCCGTTCTACTAGGCTAGATTCCATACCATTCCATTCCATTCCATTCCGTTCTAGTCGGGTAGATTCCATTCGATTCCATTCCATTCCATTCCATTCTATTCCGTTCCATTACATTGCATTGCATTCCATTCCATTCCACTCAATTCGATTCTGTTCAACCTGGGTAGATTCCATACGTTTCCATTCCATTGCATTGCATTCCATTCCATTCCATTCCATTCCATTCCATTCCGTTCTATTTTTGTAGATTCCATTCCATTCCATTCCATTAAATTCTGTGCAACTCGGGTAGATTCCATACGAATCCATTCCATTCCATTCCATTCCATTCCGTTCTACTCGGGTAGTTTCCATTCCATTGCATTCCATTCCATTTCATTCCATTCCATTCTATTCCATTCCATTCCATTCCATTCCATTCCATTCCATTCCATTCCATTCTATTCCTTTCCGTTCCATTGCATTACATTCCAGTCCATTCCATTCAATTCGATTCTGTTCAACCCGGGTAGATTCCATACCATACCATTCCTTAGCATTCCATTCCATTCCATTCCATTCCATTCCATTCCATTCCATTCCACTCCCTTAGGTTCTACTCGGGTTGATTCCATTCCATTCCATTCCATTCGGTTCCATTCCATTCCATTCCAATCCATTCCATTCCATTCCATTCCGTTCTACTCTGGTAGATTCCATACCATTCCAATCCATTCCTTTCCATTCTAGTCAGGTAGATTCCATTCCATTCCATTCCATTCCATTCTGTTCAACTCGGGAAGATTCCATACCATTCCATTCCATTCCTTTCCATTCCATTCCATTCCATTCCATTCCATTCCATTCCGTTTTACTTGGGTAGTTTCCATTCCATTGCATTCCATTCCATTCCATTCCATTCTATTCCATACCGTTCCTTTCCATTCCATTCCATTCCATTGCATTCCATTCCTTTCTACTCGTGTAAATTCCATACCATTCCATTCCATTCCATTCCGTTCTACTCGGGTAGGTTCCATTCCATTCCATTCCATTCCATTCTGTTCCATTCCGTTCCATTCCATTCCATTCCATGCCATTCCATTCTATTCCTTTCCATTCCACTCCATTCCGTTCTACTAGGCTAGATTCCATACCATTCCATTCCATTCCATTCCGTTCTAGTCGGGTAGATTCCATTCGATTCCATTCCATTCCATTCCATTCTATTCCTTTCCATTCCATTGCATTCCATTCCATTCCATTCCACTCAATTCGATTCTGTTCAACCTGGGTAGATTCCATACGTTTCCATTCCATTGCATTGCATTCCATTCCATTCCATTCCATTCCATTCCATTCCACTCCGTTCTACTTTGGTAGATTCCATTCCATTCCATTCCATTAAATTCTGTGCAACTCGGGTAGATTCCATACGACTCCATTCCATTCCATTCCATTCCATTCCATTCCATTCCATTCCATTCCGTTCTACTCGGGTAGTTTCCATTCCATTGCATTCCAATCCATTCCTTTCCATTCCATTCTATTCCATACCGTTCCTTTCCATTCCATTCCATTCCATTGCATTCCATTCCTTTCTACTCGTGTAAATTCCATACCATTCCATTCCATTCCATTCCGTTCTACTCGTTTAGGTTCCATTCCGTTCCATTCCATTCCATTCTGTTCCATTCCATTCCATTCCATTCCATTCCATTCCATGCCATGCCATTCCATTCCATTCCATTCCATTGCATTCCATTCCGTTCTACTCAGGTAGATTCCATACCATTCCATTCCATTCCATTCCGTTCTACTCGGGTAGATTACATTCGATTCCATTCCTTTCCATTCCATTCTATTCCTTTCCATTCCATTGCATTCCATTCCATTCCATTCCACTCAATTCGATTCTGTTCAACCCGGGTAGGTTCCATACCTTTCCATTCCTTTGCATTCCATTCCATTCCATTCCATTCCATTCCATTCTATTCCATTCCATTCCGTTCTACTGGGGTAGATTCCATTCCATTCCATTCCATTCGATTCCACTCTGTTCCATTCCATTCCATTCCATTCCATTCCATTCCATTCCATTCCATTCCATTCCATTCCATTCCATCCCGTTCTACTCAGGTAGATTCCATACCATTCCAATCCATTCCATTCCGTTCTAGTCGGGTAGATTCCATTCCATTCCATTCCATTCCATTCCATTCCATTCCATTCCATTCCATTCCATTCTACTAGAGTAGATTCCATTCCATTCCATTCCATTCCATTGCATTCCATTCTATTGCATTCCGTTCCGTTCCATTCCTTTCGATTCCATTCCATTCTACTCGGGTAGACTACATTCAGTTCCCTTCCGTTCCGTTCCGTTCCGTGCCATTCTTTTCGGGTAGATTCTATTCCGTTCCATTCCATTCCATTCCATTCCTTTCCAATCCATTCCATTCTATTCTGCTCGGGGAGATTCCATTACATTCCATTTCATTCCATTCCATTCCATTCCATTGCATTCCCATAAATTACATTCTACATGAGCACATTCCATTCCATTCCTTTCCATTCCATTCCAATCCATTCCATTCTACTCGGGTTGATTCCCTTCCATTCCATTCGAATCCATTCCAATCCATTCCATTCCATTCCATTCCATTCCATTCCATTCCATTCCATTCCATTCCATTCCATTCCATTCCACTCCATTAGGTTCTACTCGGGTAGATTCCATTCCAATCCATTCCATTCGGTTCCATTCCATTCCATTCCAATCCATTCCATTCCATTCCATTCCATTCCTTTCTACTCTGGTATATTCCATACCATTCCAATCCATTCCTTTCCGTTCTAGTCGGGTAGATTCCATTCCATTCCATTCCATTCCATTCTGTTCAACTCGGGTAGATTCCATACCACTCCATTCCATTCCATTCCATTCCATTCCATTCCGTTCTACTCTGGTAGTTTCCATTCCATTGCATTCCATTCCATTCCATTCCATTCTATTCCATACCGTTCCTTTCCATTCCATTCCATTCCATTGCATTCCATTCCTTTCTACTCGTGTAAATTCCAAACCATTCCGTTTCTTTCCATTCCGTTCTACTCGTTTAGGTTCCATTCCGTTCCATTCCATTCCATTCTGTTCCATTCCATTGCATTGCATTCCATTCCATTCCATTCCATTCCATTCCATTCCATTCCATTCCATTCCGTTCTACTCAGGTAGATTCCATACCATTCCATTCCATTCCATTCTGTTCTACTCGGGTAGATTACATTCGATTCCATTCCTTTCCATTCCATTCTATTCCTTTCCATTCCATTGCATTCCATTCCATTCCATTCAACTCAATTCGATTCTGTTCAACCCGGGTAGATTATATACCTTTCCATTCCTTCGCATTCCATTCCATTCCATTCCATTCCATTCCATTCCATTCCATTCCATTCCATTCTATTCCATTCCATTCCGTTCTACTGGGGTAGATTCCATTCCATTCCATTCCATTCTATTCCACTCTGTTCCATTCCATTCCATTCCATTCCATTCCATTCCATTCCATTCCATTCCATTCCATTCCATCCCGTTCTACTCTGGTAGATTCCATACCATTCCAATCCATTCCATTCCGTTCTAGTCGGGTAGATTCCATTCCATTCCATTCCATTCCATTCCATTCCATTCCATTCCATTCCATTCCATTCTACTAGAGTAGATTCCATTCCATTCCATTCCATTCCATTGCATTCCATTCTATTGCATTCTGATCCGTTCCATTCCTTTCGATTCCATTCCATTCTACTCGGGTAGATTACATTCAGTTCCCTTCCATTCCGTTCCGTTCCGTGCCATTCTTTTCGGGTAGATTCTATTCCGTTCCATTCCATTCCATTCCATTCCATTCCATTAATTTCCATTCCATTCCATTCTATTCTGCTCGGGGAGATTCCATTACATTCCATTTCATTCCATTCCATTCCATTCCATTGCATTCCCATAAATTACATTCTACATGAGCACATTCCATTCCATTCCTTTCCATTCCATTCCATTCCATTCCATTTCATTCCTTTCCGTTCTTCTCTTGTAGATTCCATTACGTTCCGATCAGTTCCATTCCGTTGTACTAGGGTAGATTCCATTCCATTCCATTCCATTGCATTCCATTCCATTCCATTCCATTCCATTTTATTCCATTCCATTCCATTCCATTCCATTTTATTCCATTCCATTCCATTCCATTCCATTCCATTCCATTCCATTCCATTCCATTCCATTCCATTCTACTCGGGTAGATGCTATACCATTCCATTCCATTCCATTCCGTTCTAGTCGGGTAATTTCCATTCCATTCCATTCCTTTCCATTCCCTTCTATTCCTTTCCGTTCCATTGCATTCCATTCCAGTCCATTCCATTCAATTCGATTCTGTTCAACCCGGGTAGATTCCATACCATTCCATTCCTTTGCATTCCATTCCATTCCATTCCATTCCACTCCATTAGGTTCTACTCGGGTAGATTCCATTCCAATCCATTCCATTCGGTTCCATTCCATTCCATTCCAATCCATTCCATTCCATTCCATTCCATTCCTTTCTACTCTGGTAGTTTCCATACCATTCCAATCCATTCCTTTCCGTTCTAGTCGGGTAGATTCCATTCCATTCCATTCCATTCCATTCCGTTCAACTCGGGTAGATTCCATACCACTCCATTCCATTCCATTCCATTCCATTCCATTCCATTCCATTCCGTTCTACTCGGGTAGTTTCCATTCCATTGCATTCCATTCCATTCCATTTCATTCTATTCCATACCGTTCCTTTCCATTCCATTCCATTCCATTGCATTCCATTCTTTCTACTCGTGTAAATTCCATACCATTCCATTCCATTCCATTCCGTTCTACTCGGGTAGGTTCCATTCCATTCCATTCCATTCCATTCTGTTCCATTCCGTTCCATTCCATTCCATTCCATGCCATTCCATTCCATTCCATTCCATTCCATTCCATTCCATTCCGTTCTACTATGGTAGATTCCATACCATTCCATTCCATTCCATTCCGTTCTAGTCGGGTAGATTACATTCGATTCCATTCCTTTCCATTCCATTCTATTCCTTTCCATTCCATTGCATTCCATTCCATTCCATTCCACTCAATTCGATTCTGTTTAACCCGGGTAGATTCCATACCTTTCCATTCCTTTGCATTCCATTCCATTCCATTCCATTCTGTTCAACTCGGGTAAATTCCATACCATTCCATTCCATTCCATTCCAGTCCTTTCCATTCCATTCCATTCTACTCGGGTAGTTTCCATTCCATTGCATTCCATTCCATTCCATTCCATTCTATTCCATACCGTTCCTTTCCATTCCATTCCATTCCATTGCATTCCATTCCTTTCTACTCGTGTAAATTCCATACCATTCCTTTCCATTCCATTCCGTTCTACTCGGGTAGGTTCCATTCCATTCCATTCCATTCCATTCTGTTCCATTCCGTTCCATTCCATTCCATTCCATGCCATTCCATTCCATTCCATTCCATTCCGTTCTACTAGGGTAGATTCCATACCATTCCATTCCATTCCATTCCGTTCTAGTCGGGTAGATTCCATTCGATTCCATTCCATTCCATTCCATTATATTTCTTTCCATTCCATTGCATTCCATTCCATTCCATTCCACTCAATTCGATTCTGTTCATACCGGGTAGATTCCATACCTTTCCATTCCTTTGCATTCCATTCCATTCCATTCCATTCCATTCCATTCCGTTCTACTGGGGTAGATTCCATTCCATTCCATTCCATTCTATTCCACTCTGTTCCATTCCTTTCCATTCCATTCCATTCCATTCCATTCCATTCCATTCCATTCCATTCCATTCTATCCCGATCTACTCTAGTAGATTCCATACCATTCCAATCCATTCCATTCCGTTCTAGTCGGGTAGATTCCATTCCATTCCATTCCATTCCATTCTATTCCACTCTACTCGAGTAGATTCCATTCCATTCCATTCCATTCCATTGCATTCCAGTCTATTCCATTCCGTTCCGTTCCATTCCTTTCGATTCCATTCCATTCTACACGGGGAGATTACATTCAGTTCCCTTCCGTTCCGTTCCGTTCCGTGCCATTCTTTTCGGGTAGATTCTATTCCGTTACGTTCCATTCCATTACATTCCATTCCATTCCTTTCCATTCCATTCCATTCTATTCTGCTCGGGGAGATTCCATTATATTCCATTTCATTGCATTCCATTCCATTCCATTGCATTCCCATAAATTACATTCTACATGTGCACATTCCATTCCATTCCTTTCCATTCCATTCCATTCCATTCCATTCCATTTCATTCCATTCCGTTCTTCTCATGTAGATTCCATTACGTTCCGATCCGTTCCATTCCGTTGTACTCGGGTAGATTCCATTCCATTCCATTCCATTCCATTGCATTCCATTCCATTCCATTCCATTCCATTCCATTCCATTCCATTCCATTCCATTCCATTCCATTCTACTCGGGTAGATGCTATACCATTCCATTCCATTCCATTCCTTTCTAGTCGGGTAGATTCCATTCAATTCCATTCCATTCCATTCCATTCTATTCCTTTCCGTTCCACTGCATTCCATTCCATTCCATACCACTCAATTCGATTTTGTTCAACCCGGGTATATTCCATACCTTTCCATTCCTTTGCATTCCATTCCATTCCATTCCATTCTGTTCAACTCGGGTAGGTTCCATACCATTCCATTCCATTCCATTCCATTCCATTCCATTCCATTCCATTCTACTCGGGTAGTTTCCATTGCATTGCATT
Source organism: Gorilla gorilla gorilla (assembly GCF_029281585.2). Classification (NCBI taxonomy): domain Eukaryota; kingdom Metazoa; phylum Chordata; class Mammalia; order Primates; family Hominidae; genus Gorilla; species Gorilla gorilla. The sequence goes on from NC_073248.2 coordinate 48,387,709, forward strand.
CCATTCCATTCCATTCCATTCTATTTGTACCGTTCCTTTCCATTCCATTCCATTCCTTTGCATTCCATTCCTTTCTACTCGTGTAAATTCCATACCATTCCATTCTATTCCATTCCGTTCTACTCGGGTAGGTTCCATTCCATTCCATTCCATTCCATTCTGTTCCATTCCGTTCCATTCCATTCCATTGCATGCCATTCCATTCCATTCCATTCCATTCCATTCCATTCCATTCCATTCCATTCCATTCCATTCCGTTCTACTAGGGTAGATTCCATACCATTCCATTCCATTCCATTCCGTTCTAGTCGGGTAGATTCCATTCGATTCCATTCCATTCCATTCCATTCTATTCCTTTCCATTCCATTGCATTCCATTCCATTCCATTCCACTCAATTCGATTCTGTTCAACCCGGGTAGATTCCATACCTTTCCATTCCTTTGCATTCCATTCCATTCCATTCCATTCCATTCCATTCCATTCCATTCCATTCCATTCCACTCCATTAGGTTCTACTCGGGTAGATTCCATTCCATTCGGTTCCATTCCATTCCATTCCAATCCATTCCATTCCATTGCATTCCGTTCTACTCTGGTAGATTCCATACCATTCCAATCCATTCCTTTCCGTTCTAGTCGGGTAGATTCCATTACATTCCATTCCATTCCATTCTGTTCAACTCGGGTAGATTCCATACCATTCCATTCCATTCCATTCCATTCCATTCCATTCCATTCCATTCCATTCCATTCCGTTCTACTCGGGTAGTTTCCATTGCATTGCATTCCATTCCATTCCATTCCATTCTATTTGTACCGTTCCTTTCCATTCCATTCCATTCCTTTGCATTCCATTCCTTTCTACTCGTGTAAATTCCATACCATTCCATTCCATTCCATTCCGTTCTACTCGGGTAGGTTCCATTCCATTCCATTCCATTCCATTCTGTTCCATTCCGTTCCATTCCATTCCATTGCATGCCATTCCATTCCATTCCATTCCATTCCATTCCATTCCATTCCATTCCATTCCATTCCATTCCATTCCATTCCATTCCATTCCATTCCATTCCATTCCATTCCGTTCTACTAGGGTAGATTCCATACCATTCCATTCCATTCCATTCCGTTCTAGTCGGGTAGATTCCATTCGATTCCATTCCATTCCATTCCATTCTATTCCTTTCCATTCCATTGCATTCCATTCCATTCCATTCCACTCAATTCGATTCTGTTCAACCCGGGTAGATTCCATACCTTTCCATTCCTTTGCATTCCATTCCATTCCATTCCATTCCATTCCATTCCATTCCATTCCATTCCATTCCATTCCACTCCATTAGGTTCTACTCGGGTAGATTCCATTCCATTCGGTTCCATTCCATTCCATTCCAATCCATTCCATTCCATTCCATTCCGTTCTACTCTGGTAGATTCCATACCATTCCAATCCATTCCTTTCCGTTCTATTCGGGTAGATTCCATTCCATTCCATTCCATTCCATTCTGTTCAACTCGGGTAGATTCCATACCATTCCATTCCATTCCATTCCATTCCATTCCATTCCATTCCATTCCATTCCATTCCATTCCATTCCATTCCATTCTACTCGGGTAGTTTCCATTCCATTGCATTCCATTCCATTCCATACCATTCTATTCCATACCGTTCCTTTCCATTCCATTCCATTCCAAGGCATTCCTTTCCTTTCTACTCGTTTAAATTCCATACCATTCCATTCCATTCCATTCCATTCTGTTCCATTCCGTTCCATTCCATTCCATTCCATGCCATTCCATTCCATTCCATTCCATTCCATTCCATTCCATTCCGTTCAACTAGGGTAGATTCCATACCATTCCATTCCATTCCATTCCGCTCTAGTCGGGTAGATTCCATTTGATTCCATTCCATTCCATTCCATTCTATTCCTTTCCATTCCATTTCATTCCATTCCATTCCATTCCACGCAATTCGATTTTGTTCAACCCAGGTAGATTCCATACCTTTCCATTCATTTGCTTTCCATTCCATTCCATTCCATTCCATTCCATTCCGTTCTACTGGGGTAGATTCCATTCCATTCCATTCCATTCTGTTCCACTCTGTTCCATTCCATTCCATTCCATTCCATTCCATTCCATTCCATTCCATTCCATTCCATTCCATTCCATTCCATCCCGTTCTACTCTGGTAGATTCCATACCATTCCAATCCATTCCATTCCGTTCTAGTCGGGTAGATTCCATTCCATTCCATTCCATTCCATTCCATTCCATTCCATTCCATTCCATTCCATTCCATTCCATTCCATTCCATTCCATTCCGTTCTACTCGAGTAGATTCCATTCCATTCCATTCCATTCCATTGCATTCCATTCTATTCCATTCCGTTCCGTTCCATTCCTTTCGATTCCATTCCATTCTACTCGGGTAGATTACATTCAGTTCCCTTCCGTTCCGTACCGTTCCGTGCCACAATATTCGGGTAGATTCTATTCCGTTCCATTCCATTCCATTACATTCCATTCCATTCCTTTCCATTCCATTCCATTCTATTCTGCTCGGGGAGATTCCATTACATTCCATTTCATTCCATTCCATTCCATTCCATTGCATTCCCATAAATTACATTCTACATGTGCACATTCCATTCCATTCCTTCCATTCCATTCCATTGCATTCCATTTCATTCCATTCCGTTCTTCTCATGTAGATTCCATTACGTTCCGATCCGTTCCATTCTGTTGTACTCGGGTAGATTCCATTCCATTCCATTCCATTGCATTCCATGCCATTCCATTCCTTTCCATTCTATTCCATTCCATTCCATTCCATTCCGTTAAATTCCATTCCATTCCATTCCTTTCTACTCCGGTAGATTTCTTACCGTTCCAATCCATTCCTTTCCGTTCTAGTCGGGTAGATTCCATACCATTCCATTCCATTCCATTCCATTCCATTCCATTCCATTCCATTCCGTTCTACTCGGGTAGTTTCCTTTCCATTGCATTCCATTCCATTCCATTCCATTCTATTCCATACCGTTCCTTTCCATTCCATTCCATTTTATTGCATTCCATTCCTTTCTACTCGTGTAAATTCCATACCATTCCATTCCATTCCATTCCGTTCTACTCGGGTAGGTTCCATTCCATTCCATTCCATTCCATTCTGTTCCATTCCGTTCCATTCCATTCCATTCCATGCCATTCCATTCCATTCCATTCCATTCCATTCCATTCCATTCCATTCCATTACTTTCTACTAGGGTAGATTCCATACCATTCCTTTCCATTCCATTCCGTTCTAGTCGGGTAGATTCCATTCGATTCCATTCCATTCCATTCTATTCTATTCATTTCCATTCCATTGCATTCCATTCCATTCCATTCCACTCAATTCGATTCTGTTCAACCCGGGTAGATTCCATACCTTCCATTCCTTTGCATTCCATTCCATTCCATTCCATTCCATTCCATTCCATTCCATTCCATTCCATTCCATTCCATTCCATTCCATCCCGTTCTACTCTCGTAGATTCCATACCATTCCAATCCATTCCATTCCGTTCTAGTCGGGTAGATTCAGTTCCATTCCATTCCATTCCATTCCATTCCATTCCATCCCATTCTACTCGAGTAGATTCCATTCTATTCCATTCCATTCCATTGCATTCCATTCTATTCCATTCCGTTCCGTTCCATTCCTTTCGATTCCATTCCATTCTACTCGGTTAGATTACATTCAGTTCCTTTCCGTTCCGTTCGTTCCGTGCCATTCTTTTCGGGTAGATTCTATTCCGTTCCATTCCATTCCATTACATTTCATTCCATTCCTTTCCTTTCCATTGCATTCTATTCTGCTCTGGGAGTTTCCAATACATTCCATTTCATTCCATTCCATTCCATTGCATTGCATTCCCATAAATTACATTCTACATGTGCACATTCCATTCCATTCCTTTCCATTCCATTCCATTTCATTCCATTCCGTTCTTCTCATGTAGATTCCATTACGTTCCGATCCGTTCCATTCCGTTGTACTCTGGTAGATTCCATTCCACTCCATTCCTTTGCATTCCATTCCATTCCATTCCATTCCATTCTATTCCATTCCATTCCATTCCATTCTATTCCATTCCATTCCATTCCATTCCATTCCATTCCATTCCATTCCATTCCATTCCATTCCATTCCATTCCATTCCATTCCATCCCGTTCTACTCTGGTAGATTCCATACCATTCCAATCCATTCCATTCCGTTCTAGTCGGGTAGATTCAGTTCCATTCCATTCCATTCCATTCCATTCCATTCCATCCCATTCTACTCGAGTAGATTCCATTCTATTCCATTCCATTCCATTGCATTCCATTCTATTCCATTCCGTTCCGTTCCATTCCTTTCGATTCCATTCCATTCTACTCGGTTAGATTACATTCAGTTCCTTTCCGTTCCGTTCGTTCCGTGCCATTCTTTTCGGGTAGATTCTATTCCGTTCCATTCCATTCCATTACATTTCATTCCATTCCTTTCCTTTCCATTGCATTCTATTCTGCTCTGGGAGTTTCCAATACATTCCATTTCATTCCATTCCATTCCATTCCATTGCATTCCCATAAATTACATTCTACATGTGCACATTCCATTCCATTCCTTTCCATTCCATTCCATTTCATTCCATTCCGTTCTTCTCATGTAGATTCCATTACGTTCCGATCCGTTCCATTCCGTTGTACTCTGGTAGATTCCATTCCATTCCATTCCTTTGCATTCCATTCCATTCCATTCCATTCCATTCTATTCCATTCCATTCCATTCCATTCCATTCCTTTCCATTCCATTCCATTCCATTCCATTCCATTGCATTCCATTCCATTCTACTCGGGTAGATGCTATACCATTCCATTCCATTCCATTCCGTTCTAGTCGGGTAGATTCCATTCCATTCCATTCCATTCCATTCCATTCTATTCCTTTCCGTTCCATTGCATTACATTCCAGTCCATTCCATTCAATTCGATTCTGTTCAACCCGGGTAGATTCCATACCATACCATTCCTTAGCATTCCATTCCATTCCATTCCATTCCATTCCATTCCATTCCATTCCATTCCATTCCATTCCATTCCACTCCATTAGGTTCTACTCGGGTTGATTCCATTCCATTCCATTCCATTCGGTTCCATTCCATTCCATTCTAATCCATTCCATTCCATTCCATTCCATTCCGTTCTACTCTGGTAGATTCCATACCATTCCAATCCATTCCTTTCCATTCTAGTCGGGTAGATTCCATTCCATTCCATTCCATTCCATTCTCTTCAACACGGGTAGATTCCATACCATTCCATTCCATTCCATTCCATTCCATTCCATTCCATTCCATTCCATTCCATTCCGTTCTACTTGGGTAGTATCCATTCCATTGCATTCCATTCCATTCCATTCCATTCTATTCCATACCGTTCCTTTCCATTCCATTCCATTCCATTGCATTCCATTCCTTTCTACTCGTGTAAATTCCATACCATTCCATTCCATTCCATTCCGTTCTACTCGGGTAGGTTCCATTCCATTCCATTCCATTCCATTCTGTTCCATTCCGTTCCATTCCATTCCATTCCATGCCATTCCATTCTATTCCTTTCCATTCCACTCCATTCCGTTCTACTAGGCTAGATTCCATACCATTCCATTCCATTCCATTCCGTTCTAGTCGGGTACATTCCATTCGATTCCATTCCATTCCATTCCATTCTATTCCTTTCCATTCCATTGCATTCCATTCCATTCCATTCCACTCAATTCGATTCTGTTCAACCTGGGTAGATTCCATACGTTTCCATTCCATTGCATTGCATTCCATTCCATTCCATTCCATTCCTTTCCATTCCATTCCATTCCATTCCATGCCATTCCGTTCTACTTGGGTAGATTCCATTCCATTCCATTCCATTCTATTCCACTATGTTCCATTCCATTCCATTCCATTCCATTCCATTCCATTCCATTCCATCCGGTTCTACTCTGGTAGATTCCATACCATTCCAATCCATTCCATTCCGTTCTAGTCGGGTAGATTCCATTCCATTCCATTCCATTCCATTCCATTCCATTCCATTCCATTCCATTCCATTCCATTCCATTCCATTCCATTCTACTCGAGTAGATTCCATTCCATTCCATTCCATTCCATTGCATTTCATTCTATTCCATTCCGTTCCCTTCTATTCCTTTCGATTCCATTCCTTTCTAATCGGGTAGATTACATTCATTTCCCTTCCGTTCCGTTCAGTTCTGTTCCGTGCCATTCTTTTCAGGTAGACTCTATTCCGTTCCATTCCATTCCATTCCATTCCATTCCTTTCCATTCCATTCCATTCTATTCTGCTCGGGGAGATTCCATTACATTCCATTTCATTCCATTCCATTCCATTCCGTTGCATTCCCATAAATTACATTCTACATGTGCACATTCCATTCCATTCCTTTCCATTCCATTCCATTCCATTCCATTTCATTCCATTCCGTTCTTCTCATGTAAATTCCATTACGTTCCGATCCGTTCCATTCCGTTGTACTCGGGTAGATTCCATTCCATTGCATTCCATTCCATTTCATTCCATTCCATTCTATTCCATTCCATTCCATTCCATTCCATTCCATTCCATTCCATTCCATTCCATTCCATTGCATTCCATTCCATTCCACTCGGGTAGATGCTGTACCATTCCATTCCATTCCATTCCGTTCTTGTCGGGTAGATTCCATTCCATTCCATTCCATTCCATTCCATTCCATTCTATTCCTTTCCGTTCCATTGCATTACATTCCAGTCCATTCCATTCAATTCGATTCTGTTCAACCCGGGTAGATTCCATACCATACCATTCCTTAGCATTCCATTCCATTCCATTCCATTCCATTGCTTTCCATTCCATTCCATTCCACTCCATTAGGTTCTACTCGGGTTGATTCCATTCCATTCCATTCCATTCGGTTCCATTCCATTCCATTCCAATCCATTCCATTCCATTCCATTCCGTTCTACTCTGGTAGATTCCATACCATTCCAATCCATTCCTTTCCATTCTAGTCGGGTAGATTCCATACCATTCCACTCCATTTCATTCCATTCCATTCCATTCCATTCCATTCCGTTTTACTTGGGTCGTTTCCATTCCATTGCATTCCATTCCATTCCATTCCATTCCATTCCATTCTATTCCATACCGTTCCTTTCCATTCCATTCCATTCCATTGCATTCCATTCCTTTCTACTCGTGTAAATTCCATACCATTCCATTCCATTCCATTCCGTTCTACTCGGGTAGGTTCCATTCCATTCCATTCCATTCCATTCTGTTCCATTCCGTTCCATTCCATTCCATTCCATGCCATTCCATTCTATTCCTTTCCATTCCACTCCATTCCGTTCTACTAGGCTAGATTCCATACCATTCCATTCCATTCCATTCCGTTCTAGTCGGGTAGATTCCATTCGATTCCATTCCATTCCATTCCATTCTATTCCGTTCCATTACATTGCATTGCATTCCATTCCATTCCACTCAATTCGATTCTGTTCAACCTGGGTAGATTCCATACGTTTCCATTCCATTGCATTGCATTCCATTCCATTCCATTCCATTCCATTCCATTCCGTTCTATTTTGGTAGATTCCATTCCATTCCATTCCATTAAATTCTGTGCAACTCGGGTAGATTCCATACGAATCCATTCCATTCCATTCCATTCCATTCCGTTCTACTCGGGTAGTTTCCATTCCATTGCATTCCATTCCATTTCATTCCATTCCATTCTATTCCATTCCATTCCATTCCATTCCATTCCATTCCATTCCATTCCATTCTATTCCTTTCCGTTCCATTGCATTACATTCCAGTCCATTCCATTCAATTCGATTCTGTTCAACCCGGGTAGATTCCATACCATACCATTCCTTAGCATTCCATTCCATTCCATTCCATTCCATTCCATTCCATTCCATTCCACTCCATTAGGTTCTACTCGGGTTGATTCCATTCCATTCCATTCCATTCGGTTCCATTCCATTCCATTCCATTCCAATCCATTCCATTCCATTCCATTCCGTTCTACTCTGGTAGATTCCATACCATTCCAATCCATTCCTTTCCATTCTAGTCAGGTAGATTCCATTCCATTCCATTCCATTCCATTCTGTTCAACTCGGGAAGATTCCATACCATTCCATTCCATTCCTTTCCATTCCATTCCATTCCATTCCATTCCATTCCATTCCGTTTTACTTGGGTAGTTTCCATTCCATTGCATTCCATTCCATTCCATTCCATTCTATTCCATACCGTTCCTTTCCATTCCATTCCATTCCATTGCATTCCATTCCTTTCTACTCGTGTAAATTCCATACCATTCCATTCCATTCCATTCCGTTCTACTCGGGTAGGTTCCATTCCATTCCATTCCATTCCATTCTGTTCCATTCCGTTCCATTCCATTCCATTCCATGCCATTCCATTCTATTCCTTTCCATTCCACTCCATTCCGTTCTACTAGGCTAGATTCCATACCATTCCATTCCATTCCATTCCGTTCTAGTCGGGTAGATTCCATTCGATTCCATTCCATTCCATTCCATTCTATTCCTTTCCATTCCATTGCATTCCATTCCATTCCATTCCACTCAATTCGATTCTGTTCAACCTGGGTAGATTCCATACGTTTCCATTCCATTGCATTGCATTCCATTCCATTCCATTCCATTCCATTCCATTCCACTCCGTTCTACTTTGGTAGATTCCATTCCATTCCATTCCATTAAATTCTGTGCAACTCGGGTAGATTCCATACGACTCCATTCCATTCCATTCCATTCCATTCCATTCCATTCCATTCCATTCCATTCCGTTCTACTCGGGTAGTTTCCATTCCATTGCATTCCAATCCATTCCTTTCCATTCCATTCTATTCCATACCGTTCCTTTCCATTCCATTCCATTCCATTGCATTCCATTCCTTTCTACTCGTGTAAATTCCATACCATTCCATTCCATTCCATTCCGTTCTACTCGTTTAGGTTCCATTCCGTTCCATTCCATTCCATTCTGTTCCATTCCATTCCATTCCATTCCATTCCATTCCATGCCATGCCATTCCATTCCATTCCATTCCATTGCATTCCATTCCGTTCTACTCAGGTAGATTCCATACCATTCCATTCCATTCCATTCCGTTCTACTCGGGTAGATTACATTCGATTCCATTCCTTTCCATTCCATTCTATTCCTTTCCATTCCATTGCATTCCATTCCATTCCATTCCACTCAATTCGATTCTGTTCAACCCGGGTAGATTCCATACCTTTCCATTCCTTTGCATTCCATTCCATTCCATTCCATTCCATTCCATTCCATTCTATTCCATTCCATTCCGTTCTACTGGGGTAGATTCCATTCCATTCCATTCCATTCGATTCCACTCTGTTCCATTCCATTCCATTCCATTCCATTCCATTCCATTCCATTCCATTCCATTCCATTCCATTCCATTCCATCCCGTTCTACTCAGGTAGATTCCATACCATTCCAATCCATTCCATTCCGTTCTAGTCGGGTAGATTCCATTCCATTCCATTCCATTCCATTCCATTCCATTCCATTCCATTCTACTAGAGTAGATTCCATTCCATTCCATTCCATTCCATTGCATTCCATTCTATTGCATTCCGTTCCGTTCCATTCCTTTCGATTCCATTCCATTCTACTCGGGTAGATTACATTCAGTTCCCTTCCGTTCCGTTCCGTTCCGTGCCATTCTTTTCGGGTAGATTCTATTCCGTTCCATTCCATTCCATTCCATTCCATTCCATTCCTTTCCAATCCATTCCATTCTATTCTGCTCGGGGAGATTCCATTACATTCCATTTCATTCCATTCCATTCCATTCCATTGCATTCCCATAAATTACATTCTACATGAGCACATTCCATTCCATTCCTTTCCATTCCATTCCATTCCATTCCATTTCATTCCTTTCCGTTCTTCTCTTGTAGATTCCATTACGTTCCGATCAGGTCCATTCCGTTGTACTAGGGTAGATTCCATTCCATTCTATTCCATTGCATTCCATACCATTCCATTCCATTCCATTCCATTTTAATCCATTCCATTCCATTCCATTCCATTCCATTCCATTCCATTCCATTCCATTCCATTCCATTCCATTCTACTCGGGTAGATGCTACACCATTATATTCCATTCCATTCCGTTCTAGTCGGGTAAATTCCATTCCATTCCATTCCTTTCCATTCCATTCTATTCCTTTCCGTTCCATTGCATTCCATTCCAGTCCATTACATTCAATTCGATTCTGTTCAACCCGGGTAGATTCCATACCATTCCATTCCTTTGCATTCCATTCCATTCCATTCCATTCCATTCAATTCCATTCCATTCCGTTCCATTCCACTCCATTAGGTTCTACTCGGGTAGATTCCATTCCAATCCATTCCATTCGGTTCCATTCCATTCCATTCCAATCCATTCCATTCCATTCCATTCCATTCCTTTCTACTCTGGTAGATTCCATACCATTCCAATCCATTCCTTTCCGTTCTACTCGGGTAGATTCCATTCCATTCCATTCCATTCCATTCTGTTCTACTCGGGTAGATTCCATACCACTCCATTCCATTCCATTCCATTCCATTCCATTCCATTCCATTCCATTCCGTTCTACTCGGGTAGTTTCCATTCCATTGCATTCCATTCCATTCCATTCCATTCTATTCCATACCGTTCCTTTCCATTCCATTCCATTCCATTGCATTCCATTCCTTTCTACTCGTGTAAATTCCATACCATTCCATTCCATTCCATTCCGTTCTACTCAGGTAGGTTCCATTCCATTCCATTCCATTCCATTCTGTTCCATTCCGTTCCATTCCATTCCATTCCATGCCATTCCATTCCATTCAATTCCATTCCATTCCATTCCGTTCTACTATGGTCGATTCCATACCATTCCATTCCATTCCATTCCGTTTTAGTCGGGTAGATTACATTCGATTCCATTCCTTTCCATTCCATTCTATTCCTTTCCATTCCATTGCAATCCATTCCATTCCATTCCACTCAATTCGATTCTGTTCAACCCGGGTAGATTCCCTACATTTCCATTCTTTGCATTCCATTCCATTCCATTCCATTCCATTCCATTCCACTCCATTAGGTTCTACTCGGGTTGATTCCATTCCATTCCATTCCATTCGGTTCCATTCCATTCCATTCCAATCCATTCCATTCCATTCCATTCCGTTCTACTCTGGTAGATTCCATACCATTCCAATCCATTCCTTTCCATTCTAGTCAGGTAGATTCCATTCCATTCCATTCCATTCCATTCTGTTCAACTCGGGAAGATTCCATACCATTCCATTCCATTCCTTTCCATTCCATTCCATTCCATTCCATTCCATTCCATTCCATTCCGTTTTACTTGGGTAGTTTCCATTCCATTGCATTCCATTCCATTCCATTCCATTCTATTCCATACCGTTCCTTTCCATTCCATTCCATTCCATTGCATTCCATTCCTTTCTACTCGTGTAAACTCCATACCATTCCATTCCATTCCATTCCGTTCTACTCGGGTAGGTTCCATTCCATTCCATTCCATTCCATTCTGTTCCATTCCGTTCCATTCCATTCCATTCCATGCCATTCCATTCTATTCCTTTCCATTCCACTCCATTCCGTTCTACTAGGCTAGATTCCATACCATTCCATTCCATTCCATTCCGTTCTAGTCGGGTAGATTCCATTCGATTCCATTCCATTCCATTCCATTCTATTCCTTTCCATTCCATTGCATTCCATTCCATTCCATTCCACTCAATTCGATTCTGTTCAACCTGGGTAGATTCCATACGTTTCCATTCCATTGCATTGCATTGCATTCCATTCCATTCCATTCCATTCCATTCCACTCCGTTCTACTTTGGTAGATTCCATTCCATTCCATTCCATTAAATTCTGTGCAACTCGGGTAGATTCCATACGACTCCATTCCATTCCATTCCATTCCATTCCATTCTGTTCAACTCGGGTAAATTCCATACCATTCCATTCCATTCCATTCCAGTCCTTTCCATTCCATTCCATTCTACTCGGGTAGTTTCCATTCCATTCCATTCCATTCCATTCCATTCCATTCCATTCCATTCCATTCCATTCCATTCCATTCTATTCCTTTCCGTTCCATTGCATTACATTCCAGTCCATTCCATTTAATTCGATTCTGTTCAACCCGGGTAGATTCCATACCATACCATTCCTTAGCATTCCATTCCATTCCATTCCATTCCATTCCATTCCATTCCATTCCATTCCATTCCATTCCATTCCACTCCATTAGGTTCTACTCGGGTTGATTCCATTCTATTCCATTCCATTCGGTTCCATTCCATTCCATTCCAATCCATTCCATTCCATTCCATTCCGTTCTACTCTGGTAGATTCCATACCATTCCAATCCATTCCTTTCCATTCTAGTCGGGTAGATTCCATTCCATTCCATTCCATTCCATTCTCTTCAACTCGGGTAGATTCCATAACATTCCATTCCATTCCATTCCATTCCATTCCATTCCATTACATTCCATTCCATTCCATTCCATTCCATTCCATTCTACTTGGGTAGTTTCCTTTCCATTGCATTCCATTCCATTCCATTACATTCTATTCCATACCGTTCCTTTCCATTCCATTCCATTCCATTGCATTCCATTCCTTTCTACTCGTGTAAATTCCATACCATTCCATTCCATTCCATTCCGTTCTACTCGGGTAGGTTCCATTCCATTCCATTCCATTCCATTCTGTTCAATTCCCTTCCATTCCATTCCATTCCATGCCATTCCATTCTATTCCTTTCCATTCCACTCCATTCCGTTCTACTAGGCTAGATTCCATACCATTCCATTCCATTCCATTCCATTCCGTTCTAGTCGGGTAAATTCCATTCGATTCCATTCCATTCCTTTCCATTCTATTCCTTTCCATTCCATTGCATTCCATTCCATTCCATTCCACTCAATTCGATTCTGTTCAACCTGGGTAGATTCCATACGTTTCCATTCCATTGCATTGCATTCCATTCCATTCCATTCCATTCCATTCCATTCCATTCCATTCCATTCCATTCCATTCCGTTCTACTTGGGTAGATTCCATTCAATTCCATTCCATTCTATTCCACTATGTTCCATTCCATTCCATTCCATTCCATTCCATTCCATTCCATTCCATTCCATTCCGTTCCATTCCATCCCGTTCTACTCTGGTAGATTCCATACCATTCCAATCCATTGCATTTCATTCTAGTCGGGTAGATTCCATTCAATTCCATTCCATTCCATTCCATTCCATTCCATTCCATTCCATTCCATTCTACTCGAGTAGATTCCATTCCATTCCATTCCATTCCATTGCATTTCATTCTATTCCATTCCGTTCCCTTCTATTCCTTTCGATTCCATTTCATTCTAATCGGGTAGATTACATTCATTTCCCTTCCGTTCCGTTCAGTTCCGTTCCGTGCCATTCTTTTTGGGTAGACTCTATTCCGTTCCATTCCATTCCATTCCATTCCATTCCTTTCCATTCCATTCCATTCTATTCTGCTCGGGGAGATTCCATTACATTCCATTTCATTCCATTCCATTCCATTCCGTTGCATTCCCATAAATTACATTCTACATGTGCACATTCCATTCCATTCCTTTCCATTCCATTCCATTCCATTCCATTCCATTTCATTCCATTCTGTTCTTCTCATGTAAATTCCATTACGTTCCGATCCGTTCCATTCCGTTGTACTCGGGTAGATTCCATTCCATTCCATTCCATTGCATTCCATTCCATTTCATTCCATTCCATTCTATTCCATTCCATTCCATTCCATTCCATTCCATTCCATTCCATTCCATTCCATGGCATTCCATTCCATTCTACTCGGGTAGATGCTATACCATTCCATTCCATTCCATTCCGTTCTAGTCGGGTAGATTCCATTCCATTCCATTCCATTCCATTCTATTCCTTTCCGTTCCATTGCATTACATTCCAGTCCATTCCATTCAATTCGATTCTGTTCAACCCGGGTAGATTCCATACCATACCATTCCTTAGCATTCCATTCCATTCCATTCCATTCCATTCCATTCCATTCCATTCCATTCCATTCCACTCCATTAGGTTCTACTCGGGTTGATTCCATTCCATTCCATTCCATTCTGTTCCATTCCATTCCATTCCAATCCATTCCATTCCATTCCATTCCGTTCTACTCTGGTAGATTCCATACCATTCCAATCCATTCCTTTCCATTCTAGTCCGGTAGATTCCATTCCATTCCATTCCATTCCATTCTGTTCAATTCGGGTAGATTCCATAACATTCCATTCCATTCCATTCCATTCCATTCCATTCCATTCCATTCCATTCCATTCCATTCCATTCCATTCCATTCCGTTTTACTTGGGTAGTTTCCATTCCATTGCATTCCATTCCATTCCATTCCATTCTATTCCATACCGTTCCTTTCCATTCCATTCCATTCCATTGCATTCCATTCCTTTCTACTCGTGTAAATTCCATACCATTCCATTCCATTCCATTCCGTTCTACTCGGGTAGGTTCCATTCCATTCCATTCCATTCCATTCTGTTCCATTCCGTTCCATTCCATTCCATTCCATGCCATTCCATTCTATTCCTTTCCATTCCACTCCATTCCGTTGTACTAGGCTAGATTCCATACCATTCCATTCCATTCCATTCCGTTCTAGTCGGGTAGATTCCATTCGATTCCATTCCATTCCATTCCATTCTATTCCTTTCCATTCCATTGCATTGCATTCCATTCCATTCCACTCAATTCGATTCTGTTCAACCTGGGTAGATTCCATACGTTTCCATTCCATTGCATTGCATTCCATTCCATTCCATTCCATTCCATTCCATTCCGTTCTACTTTGGTAGATTCCATTCCATTCCATTCCATTAAATTCTGTGCAACTCGGGTAGATTCCATACGACTCCATTCCATTCCATTCCATTCCATTCCATTCCACTCCGTTCTACTCGGGTAGTTTCCATTCCATTGCATTCCATTCCATTCCATTCCATTCTATTCCATACCGTTCCATTCCATTCCATTCCATTCCATTGCATTCCATTCCTTTCTACTCCTGTAAATTCCATACCATTCCATTCCATTCCATTCCGTTCTACTCGTTTAGGTTCCATTCCGTTCCATTCCATTCCATTCTGTTCCATTCCATTCCATTCCATTCCATTCCATTCCATTCCATTCCATTCCATGCCATTCCATTCCATTCCATTCCATTCCATTCCATTCCATTCCGTTCTACTCAGGTAGATTCCATACCATTCCATTCCATTCCATTCCGTTCTACTCGGGTAGATTACATTCGATTCCATTCCTTTCCATTCCATTCTATTCCTTTCCATTCCATTGCATTCCATTCCATTCCATTCCACTCAATTCGATTCTGTTCAACCCGGGTAGATTCCATACCTTTCCATTCCTTTGCATTCCATTCCATTCCATTCCATTCCATTCCATTCCATTCCATTCCATTCCATTCTATTCCATTCCATTCCGTTCTACTGGGGTAGATTCCATTCCATTCCATTCCATTCTATTCCACTCTGTTCCATTCCATTCCATTCCATTCCATTCCATTCCATTCCATTCCATTGCATTCCATTCCATTCCATTCCATTCCATTCCATCCCGTTCTACTCTGGTAGATTCCATACCATTCCAATCCATTCCATTCCGTTCTAGTCGGGTAGATTCCATTCCATTCCATTCCATTCCATTCCATTCAATTCCATTACATTCCATTCCATTCCATTCTACTAGAGTAGATTCCATTCCATTCCATTCCACTCCATTGCATTCCATTCTATTGCATTCCGATCCGTTCCATTCCTTTCGATTCCATTCCATTCTACTCGGGTAGATTACATTCAGTTCCCTTCCGTTCCGTTCCGTTCCGTGCCATTCTTTTCGGGTAGATTCTATTCCGTTCCATTCCATTCCATTCCATTCCATTCCATTCCATTCCATTCCATTCCATTCCATTCCATTCCATTGCATTCCCATAAATTACATTCTACATGAGCACATTCCATTCCATTCCTTTCCATTCCATTCCATTCCATTCCATTCCATTTCATTCCTTTCCGTTCTTCTCTTGTAGATTCCATTACGTTCCGATCAGTTCCATTCCGTTGTACTAGGGTAGATTCCATTCCATTCCATTCCATTCCATTCCATTCCATTCCATTCCATTCCATTCCATTCCATTCCATTCCATTCCATTCCATTCCTTTCTACTCGGGTAGATGCTATACCATTCCATTCCATTCCATTCCGTTCTAGTCGGGTAGATTCCATTCCATTCCATTCCTTTCCATTCCCATCTATTCCTTTCCGTTCCATTGCATTCCATTCCAGTCCATTCCATTCAATTCGATTCTGTTCAACCCGGGTAGATTCCATACCATTCCATTCCTTTGCTTTCCATTCCATTCCATTCCATTCCATTCCATTCCATTCCATTCCATTCCATTCCATTCCATTCCACTCCATTAGGTTCTACTCGGGTAGATTCCATTCCAATCCATTCCATTCGGTTCCATTCCATTCCATTCCAATCCATTCCATTCCATTCCATTCCATTCCTTTCTACTCTGGTATATTCCATACCATTCCAATCCATTCCTTTCCGTTCTAGTCGGGTAGATTCCATTCCATTCCATTCCATTCCATTCTGTTCAACTCGGGTAGATTCCATACCACTCCATTCCATTCCATTCCATTCCATTCCATTCCGTTCTACTCTGGTAGTTTCCATTCCATTGCATTCCATTCCATTCCATTCCATTCTATTCCATACCGTTCCTTTCCATTCCATTCCATTCCATTGCATTCCATTCTTTCTACTCGTGTAAATTCCATACCATTCCATTCCATTCCATTCCGTTCTACTCGGGTAGGTTCCATTCCATTCCATTCCATTCCATTCTGTTCCATTCCGTTCCATTCTATTCCATTCCATGCCATTACATTACATTCCATTCCATTCCATTCCATTCCGTTCTACTATTGTAGATTCCATACCATTCCATTCCATTCCATTCCGTTCTAGTCGGGTAGGTTACATTCGATTCCATTCCTTTCCATACCATTCTATTCCTTTCCATTCCATTGCATTCCATTCCATTCCATTCCACTCAATTCGATTCTGTTTAACCCAGGTAGATTCCATACCTTTCCATTCCTTTGCATTCCATTCCATTCCATTCCATTCTGTTCAACTCGGGTAAATTCCATACCATTCCATTCCATTCCATTCCAGTCCATTCCATTCCATTCCGTTCTACTCGGGTAGTTTCCATTCCATTGCATTCCATTCCATTCCATTCCATTCTATTCCATACCGTTCTTTTCCATTCCATTCCATTCCATTGCATTCCATTCCTTTCTACTCGTGTAAATTCCATACCATTCCTTTCCATTCCATTCCGTTCTACTCGGGTAGGTTCCATTCCATTCCATTCCATTGCATTCTGTTCCATTCCATTCCATTCCATTCCATTCCATGCCATTCCATTCCATTCCATTCCATTCCGTTCTACTAGGGTAGATTCCATATCATTCCATTCCATTCCATTCCGTTCTAGTCGGGTAGATTCCATTCGATTCCATTCCATTCCATTCCATTCTATTTCTTTCCATTCCATTGCATTCCATTCCATTCCATTCCACTCAATTCGATTATGTTCATACCGGGTAGATTCCATACCTTTCCATTCCTTTGCATTCCATTCCATTCCATTCCATTCCATTCCATTCCATTCCATTCCGTTCTACTGGGGTAGATTCCATTCCATTCCATTCCATTCTATTCCACTCTGTTCCATTCCTTTCCATTCCATTCCATTCCATTCCATTCCATTCCATTCCATTCCATTCCATTCCATTCCATTCCATTCCATTCCATTCCATTCCACTCCATTCCATTCCATTCTACCCCGTTCTACTCTAGTAGATTCCATACCATTCCAATCCATTCCATTCCGTTCTGGTCGGGTAGATTCCATTCCATTCCATTCCATTCCATTCCATTCCATTCCATTCTATTCCACTCTACTCGAGTAGATTCCATTCCATTCCATTCCATTCCATTGCATTCCATTCTATTCCATTCCGTTCCGTTCCATTCCTTTCGATTCCATTCCATTCTACTCAGGGAGATTACATTCAGTTCACTTCCGTTCCGTTCCGTTCCGTGCCATTCTTTTCGGGTAGATTCTATTCCGTTACGTTCCATTCCATTACATTCCATTCCATTCCTTTCCATTCCATTCCATTCTATTCTGCTCGGGGAGATTCCATTACATTTCATTCCATTCCATTCCATTCCATTCCATTGCATTCTCATAAATTACATTCTACATGTGCACATTCCATTCCATTCCTTTCCATTCCATTCCATTTCATTCCATTCCGTTCTTCTCATGTAGATTCCATTACGTTCCGATTCGTTCCATTCCGTTGTACTCTGGTAGATTCCATTCCATTCCATTCCTTTGCATTCCATTCCATTCCATTCCATTCCATTCTATTCCATTCCATTCCATTCCATTCTATTCCATTCCATTCCATTCCATTCCATTCCATTCCATTCCATTCCATCCCGTTCTACTCTGGTAGATTCCATACCATTCCAATCCATTCCATTTCGTTCTAGTCGGGTAGATTCCATTCCAATCCATTCCATTCCATTCCATTCCATTCCATTCCATTCCATTCTACTCGAGTAGATTCCATTCCATTCCATTCCATTCCATTGCATTCCATTCTATTCCATTCCGTTCCGTTCCATTCCTTTCGATTCCATTCCATTCTACTCGGGTAGATTACATTCAGTTCCCTTCCGTTCCGTACCATTCCGTGCCAATCTATTCGGGTAGATTCTATTCCGTTCCATTCCATTCCATTACATTCCATTCCATTCCTTTCCATTCCATTCCATTCTATTCTGCTCGGGGAGATTCCATAACATTCCATTTCATTCCATTCCATTCCATTCCATTGCATTCCCCTAAATTACATTCTACATGTGCACATTCCATTCGATTCTTTCCATTCCATTCCATTGCATTCCATTCCATTCCATTCCGTTCTTCTCATATAGATTCCATTACGTTCCGATCCGTTCCATTCTGTTGTACTGGGGTAGATTCCATTCCATTCCATTCCATTGCATTCCATGCCATTCCATTCCTTTCCATTCTATTCCATTCCATTCCATTCCATTCCGTTCCATTCCATTCCATTCCATTCCTTTCTACTCTGGTAGATTTCTTACCATTCCAATCCATTCCTTTCCGTTCTAGTCGGGTAGATTCCATTCCATTCCATTCCATTCCATTCTGTTCAACTCGGGTAGATTCCATACCATTCCATTCCATTCCATTCCATTCCATTCCATTCCAATCCATTCCATTCCGTTCTACTCGGGTAGTTTCCTTTCCATTGCATTCCATTCCATTCCATTCCATTCTATTCCATACCGTTCCTTTCCATTCCATTCCATTTTATTGCATTCCATTCCTTTCTACTCGTGTAAATTATATACCATTCCATTCCATTCCATTCCGTTCTACTCGGGTAGGTTCCATTCCATTCCATTCCATTCCATTCTGTTCCATTCCGTTCCATTCCATTCCATTCCATGCCATTCCATTCCATTCCATTCCATTCCATTCCATTCCATTCCATTCCATTCCTTTCTACTAGGGTAGATTCCATACCATTCCATTCCATTCCATTCCGTTCTAGTCGGGTAGATTCCATTCGATTCCATTCCATTCCATTCTATTCTATTCCTTTCCATTCCATTGCATTCCATTCCATTCCATTCCACTCAATTCGATTCTGTTCAACCCGGGTAGATTCCAAACCTTCCATTCCTTTGCATTCCATTCCATTCCATTCCATTCCATTCCATTCCATTCCATTCCATTCCATTCCATTCCATTCCATCCCGTTCTACTCTGGTAGATTCCATACCATTCCAATCCATTCCATTCCGTTCTAGTCGGGTAGATTCAATTCCATTCTCCATTCCATTCCATTCCATTCCATTCCATCCCATTCTACTCGAGTAGATTCCATTCTATTCCATTCCATTCCATTGCATTCCATTCTATTCCATTCCGTTCCGTTCCATTCCTTTCGATTCCATTCCATTCTACTCGGTTAGATTACATTCAGTTCCTTTCCGTTCCGTTCCGTTCCGTGCCATTCTTTTCGGGTAGATTCTTTTCCGTTCCATTCCATTCCATTACATTTCATTCCATTCCTTTCCATTCCATTCCATTCTATTCTGCTCTGGGAGATTCCAATACATTCCATTTCATTCCATTCCATTCCATTCCATTGCATTCCCATAAATTACATTCTACATGTGCACATTCCATTCCATTCCTTTCCATTCCATTCCATTTCATTCCATTCCGTTCTTCTCATGTAGATTCCATTACGTTCCGATCCGTTCCATTCCGTTGTACTCTGGTAGATTCCATTCCATTCCATTCCTTTGCATTCCATTCCATTCCATTCCATTCCATTCTATTCCATTCCATTCCATTCCATTCCATTCCTTTCCATTCCATTCCATTCCATTCCATTCCATTGCATTCCATTCCATTCTACTCGGGTAGATGCTATACCATTCCATTCCATTCCATTCCGTTCTAGTCGGGTAGATTCCATTCCATTCCATTCCATTCCATTCCATTCTATTCCTTTCCGTTCCATTGCATTACATTCCAGTCCATTCCATTCAATTCGATTCTGTTCAAACCGGGTAGATTCCATACCATACCATTCCTTAGCATTCCATTCCATTCCATTCCATTCCATTCCATTCCATTCCATTCCATTCCATTCCATTCCATTCCATTCCATTCCATTCCACTCCATTAGGTTCTACTCGGGTTGATTCCATTCCATTCCATTCCATTCGGTTCCATTCCATTCCATTCTAATCCATTCCATTCCATTCCATTCCATTCCGTTCTACTCTGGTAGATTCCATACCATTCCAATCCATTCCTTTCCATTCTAGTCGGGTAGATTCCATTCCATTCCATTCCATTCCATTCTCTTCAACACGGGTAGATTCCATACCATTCCATTCCATTCCATTCCATTCCATTCCATTCCATTCCATTCCATTCCATTCCATTCCATTCCATTCCATTCCATTCCATTCCGTTCTACTCGGGTTGATTCCACTCTATTGCATACCATTGCATTCCATTCCATTCCATTCCATTCCATTCCATTCCGTTCTACTTGGGTAGTATCCATTCCATTGCATTCCATTCCATTCCATTCCATTCTATTCCATACCGTTCCTTTCCATTCCATTCCATTCCATTGCATTCCATTCCTTTCTACTCGTGTAAATTCCATACCATTCCATTCCATTCCATTCCGTTCTACTCGGGTAGGTTCCATTCCATTCCATTCCATTCCATTCTGTTCCATTCCGTTCCATTCCATTCCATTCCATGCCATTCCATTCTATTCCTTTCCATTCCACTCCATTCCGTTCTACTAGGCTAGATTCCATACCATTCCATTCCATTCCATTCCGTTCTAGTCGGGTACATTCCATTCGATTCCATTCCATTCCATTCCATTCTATTCCTTTCCATTCCATTGCATTCCTTTCCATTCCATTCCACTTAATTCGATTCTGTTCAACCTGGGTAGATTCCATACGTTTCCATTCCATTGCATTGCATTCCATTCCATTCCATTCCATTCCATTCCATTCCATTCCATTCCATTCCATTCCATGCCATTCCGTTCTACTTGGGTAGATTCCATTCCATTCCATTCCATTCTATTCCACTATGTTCCATTCCATTCCATTCCATTCCATTCCATTCCATTCCATTCCATCCGGTTCTACTCTGGTAGATTCCATACCATTCCAATCCATTCCATTCCGTTCTAGTCGGGTAGATTCCATTCCATTCCATTCCATTCCATTCCATTCCATTCCATTCCATTCCATTCCATTCCATTCCATTCTACTCGAGTAGATTCCATTCCATTCCATTCCATTCCATTGCATTTCATTCTATTCCATTCCGTTCCCTTCTATTCCTTTCGATTCCATTCCTTTCTAATCGGGTAGATTACATTCATTTCCCTTCCTTTCCGTTCAGTTCTGTTCCGTGCCATTCTTTTCAGGTAGACTCTATTCCGTTCCATTCCATTCCATTCCATTCCATTCCTTTCCATTCCATTCCATTCTATTCTGCTCGGGGAGATTCCATTACATTCCATTTCATTCCATTCCATTCCATTCCGTTGCATTCCCATAAATTACATTCTACATGTGCACATTCCATTCCATTCCTTTCCATTCCATTCCATTCCATTCCATTTCATTCCATTCCGTTCTTCTCATGTAAATTCCATTACGTTCCGATCCGTTCCATTCCGTTGTACTCGGGTAGATTCCATTCCATTGCATTCCATTCCATTTCATTCCATTCCATTCTATTCCATTCCATTCCATTCCATTCCATTCCATTCCATTCCATTCCATTCCATTCCATTGCATTCCATTCCATTCCACTCGGGTAGATGCTGTACCATTCCATTCCATTCCATTCCGTTCTTGTCGGGTAGATTCCATTCCATTCCATTCCATTCCATTCCATTCCATTCTATTCCTTTCCGTTCCATTGCATTACATTCCAGTCCATTCCATTCAATTCGATTCTGTTCAACCCGGGTAGATTCCATACCATACCATTCCTTAGCATTCCATTCCATTCCATTCCATTCCATTGCTTTCCATTCCATTCCATTCCACTCCATTAGGTTCTACTCGGGTTGATTCCATTCCATTCCATTCCATTCGGTTCCATTCCATTCCATTCCAATCCATTCCATTCCATTCCATTCCGTTCTACTCTGGTAGATTCCATACCATTCCAATCCATTCCTTTCCATTCTAGTCGGGTAGATTCCATTCCATTCCATTCCATTCCATTCTGTTCAACTCGGGTAGATTCCATACCATTCCACTCCATTTCATTCCATTCCATTCCATTCCATTCCATTCCGTTTTACTTGGGTCGTTTCCATTCCATTGCATTCCATTCCATTCCATTCCATTCCATTCCATTCCATTCCATTCCATACCGTTCCTTTCCATTCCATTCCATTCCATTGCATTCCATTCCTTTCTACTCGTGTAAATTCCATACCATTCCATTCCATTCCATTCCGTTCTACTCGGGTAGGTTCCATTCCATTCCATTCCATTCCATTCTGTTCCGTTCCGTTCCATTCCATTCCATTCCATGCCATTCCATTCTATTCCTTTCCATTCCACTCCATTCCGTTCTACTAGGCTAGATTCCATACCATTCCATTCCATTCCATTCCGTTCTAGTCGGGTAGATTCCATTCGATTCCATTCCATTCCATTCCATTCTATTCCGTTCCATTACATTGCATTGCATTCCATTCCATTCCTCTCAATTCGATTCTGTTCAACCTGGGTAGATTCCATACGTTTCCATTCCATTGCATTGCATTCCATTCCATTCCATTCCATTCCATTCCGTTCTATTTTGGTAGATTCCATTCCATTCCATTCCATTAAATTCTGTGCAACTCGGGTAGATTCCATACGAATCCATTCCATTCCATTCCATTCCATTCCGTTCTACTCGGGTAGTTTCCATTCCATTGCATTCCATTCCATTTCATTCCGTTCCATTCTATTCCATTCCATTCCATTCCATTCCATTCCATTCCATTCCATTCCATTCCATTCCATTCTATTCCTTTCCGTTCCATTGCATTACATTCCAGTCCATTCCATTCAATTCGATTCTGTTCAACCCGGGTAGATTCCATACCATACCATTCCTTAGCATTCCATTCCATTCCATTCCATTCCATTCCATTCCATTCCATTCCACTCCATTAGGTTCTACTCGGGTTGATTCCATTCCATTCCATTCCATTCAGTTCCATTCCATTCCATTCCAATCCATTCCATTCCATTCCATTCCGTTCTACTCTGGTAGATTCCATACCATTCCAATCCATTCCTTTCCATTCTAGTCAGGTAGATTCCATTCCATTCCATTCCATTCCATTCTGTTCAACTCGGGATGATTCCATACCATTCCATTCCATTCCTTTCCATTCCATTCCATTCCATTCCATTCCATTCCATTCCGTTTTACTTGGGTAGTTTCCATTCCATTGCATTCCATTCCATTCCATTCCATTCCATTCTATTCCATACCGTTCCTTTCCATTCCATTCCATTCCATTGCATTCCATTCCTTTCTACTCGTGTAAATTCCATACCATTCCATTCCATTCCATTCCGTTCTACTCGGGTAGGTTCCATTCCATTCCATTCCATTCCATTCTGTTCCATTCCGTTCCATTCCATTCCATTCCATGCCATTCCATTCTATTCCTTTCCATTCCACTCCATTCCGTTCTACTAGGCTAGATTCCATACCATTCCATTCCATTCCATTCCGTTCTAGTCGGGTAGATTCCATTCGATTCCATTCCATTCCATTCCATTCTATTCCTTTCCATTCCATTGCATTCCATTCCATTCCATTCCACTCAATTCGATTCTGTTCAACCTGGGTAGATTCCATACGTTTCCATTCCATTGCATTGCATTCCATTCCATTCCATTCCATTCCATTCCATTCCACTCCGTTCTACTTTGGTAGATTCCATTCCATTCCATTCCATTAAATTCTGTGCAACTCGGGTAGATTCCATACGACTCCATTCCATTCCATTCCATTCCATTCCATTCCATTCCATTCCATTCCGTTCTACTCGGGTAGTTTCCATTCCATTGCATTCCAATCCATTCCATTCCATTCCATTCTATTCCATACCGTTCCTTTCCATTCCATTCCATTCCATTGCATTCCATTCCTTTCTACTCGTGTAAATTCCATACCATTCCATTCCATTCCATTCCGTTCTACTCGTTTAGGTTCCATTCCGTTCCATTCCATTCCATTCTGTTCCATTCCATTCCATTCCATTCCATTCCATTCCATGCCATGCCATTCCATTCCATTCCATTCCATTGCATTCCATTCCGTTCTACTCAGGTAGATTCCATACCATTCCATTCCATTCCATTCCGTTCTACTCGGGTAGATTACATTCGATTCCATTCCTTTCCATTCCATTCTATTCCTTTCCATTCCATTGCATTCCATTCCATTCCATTCCACTCAATTCGATTCTGTTCAACCCGGGTAGATTCCATACCTTTCCATTCCTTTGCATTCCATTCCATTCCATTCCATTCCATTCCATTCTATTCCATTCCATTCCGTTCTACTGGGGTAGATTCCATTCCATTCCATTCCATTCGATTCCACTCTGTTCCATTCCATTCCATTCCATTCCATTCCATTCCATTCCATTCCATTCCATTCCATTCCATTCCATTCCATTCCATCCCGTTCTACTCAGGTAGATTCCATACCATTCCAATCCATTCCATTCCGTTCTAGTCGGGTAGATTCCATTCCATTCCATTCCATTCCATTCCATTCCATTCCATTCCATTCTACTAGAGTAGATTCCATTCCATTCCATTCCATTCCATTGCATTCCATTCTATTGCATTCCGTTCCGTTCCATTCCTTTCGATTCCATTCCATTCTACTCGGGTAGATTACATTCAGTTCCCTTCCGTTCCGTTCCGTTCCGTGCCATTCTTTTCGGGTAGATTCTATTCCGTTCCATTCCATTCCATTCCATTCCATTCCATTCCTTTCCAATCCATTCCATTCTATTCTGCTCGGGGAGATTCCATTACATTCCATTTCATTCCATTCCATTCCATTCCATTGCATTCCCATAAATTACATTCTACATGAGCACATTCCATTCCATTCCTTTCCATTCCATTCCATTCCATTCCATTTCATTCCTTTCCGTTCTTCTCTTGTAGATTCCATTACGTTCCGATCAGGTCCATTCCGTTGTACTAGGGTAGATTCCATTCCATTCTATTCCATTGCATTCCATACCATTCCATTCCATTCCATTCCATTTTAATCCATTCCATTCCATTCCATTCCATTCCATTCCATTCCATTCCATTCCATTCCATTCCATTCCATTCTACTCGGGTAGATGCTATACCATTATATTCCATTCCATTCCGTTCTAGTCGGGTAAATTCCATTCCATTCCATTCCTTTCCATTCCATTCTATTCCTTTCCGTTCCATTGCATTCCATTCCAGTCCATTACATTCAATTCGATTCTGTTCAACCCGGGTAGATTCCATACCATTCCATTCCTTTGCATTCCATTCCATTCCATTCCATTCCATTCAATTCCATTCCATTCCGTTCCATTCCACTCCATTAGGTTCTACTCGGGTAGATTCCATTCCAATCCATTCCATTCGGTTCCATTCCATTCCATTCCAATCCATTCCATTCCATTCCATTCCATTCCTTTCTACTCTGGTAGATTCCATACCATTCCAATCCATTCCTTTCCGTTCTACTCGGGTAGATTCCATTCCATTCCATTCCATTCCATTCTGTTCTACTCGGGTAGATTCCATACCACTCCATTCCATTCCATTCCATTCCATTCCATTCCATTCCATTCCGTTCTACTCGGGTAGTTTCCATTCCATTGCATTCCATTCCATTCCATTCCATTCTATTCCATACCGTTCCTTTCCATTCCATTCCATTCCATTGCATTCCATTCCTTTCTACTCGTGTAAA
Organism: Gorilla gorilla gorilla; assembly: GCF_029281585.2. Taxonomy (NCBI): domain Eukaryota; kingdom Metazoa; phylum Chordata; class Mammalia; order Primates; family Hominidae; genus Gorilla; species Gorilla gorilla. The sequence continues at coordinate 48,414,669 of NC_073248.2, forward strand.
TTCCATACCATTCCATTCCATTCCATTCCGTTCTACTCAGGTAGGTTCCATTCCATTCCATTCCATTCCATTCTGTTCCATTCCGTTCCATTCCATTCCATTCCATGCCATTCCATTCCATTCAATTCCATTCCATTCCATTCCGTTCTACTATGGTCGATTCCATACCATTCCATTCCATTCCATTCCGTTTTAGTCGGGTAGATTACATTCGATTCCATTCCTTTCCATTCCATTCTATTCCTTTCCATTCCATTGCAATCCATTCCATTCCATTCCACTCAATTCGATTCTGTTCAACCCGGGTAGATTCCCTACATTTCCATTCTTTGCATTCCATTCCATTCCATTCCATTCCATTCCATTCCACTCCATTAGGTTCTACTCGGGTTGATTCCATTCCATTCCATTCCATTCGGTTCCATTCCATTCCATTCCAATCCATTCCATTCCATTCCATTCCGTTCTACTCTGGTAGATTCCATACCATTCCAATCCATTCCTTTCCATTCTAGTCAGGTAGATTCCATTCCATTCCATTCCATTCCATTCTGTTCAACTCGGGAAGATTCCATACCATTCCATTCCATTCCTTTCCATTCCATTCCATTCCATTCCATTCCATTCCATTCCGTTTTACTTGGGTAGTTTCCATTCCATTGCATTCCATTCCATTCCATTCCATTCTATTCCATACCGTTCCTTTCCATTCCATTCCATTCCATTGCATTCCATTCCTTTCTACTCGTGTAAATTCCATACCATTCCATTCCATTCCATTCCGTTCTACTCGGGTAGGTTCCATTCCATTCCATTCCATTCCATTCTGTTCCATTCCGTTCCATTCCATTCCATTCCATGCCATTCCATTCTATTCCTTTCCATTCCACTCCATTCCGTTCTACTAGGCTAGATTCCATACCATTCCATTCCATTCCATTCCGTTCTAGTCGGGTAGATTCCATTCGATTCCATTCCATTCCATTCCATTCTATTCCTTTCCATTCCATTGCATTCCATTCCATTCCATTCCACTCAATTCGATTCTGTTCAACCTGGGTAGATTCCATACGTTTCCATTCCATTGCATTGCATTGCATTCCATTCCATTCCATTCCATTCCATTCCACTCCGTTCTACTTTGGTAGATTCCATTCCATTCCATTCCATTAAATTCTGTGCAACTCGGGTAGATTCCATACGACTCCATTCCATTCCATTCCATTCCATTCCATTCCATTCCATTCCATTCCATTCCGTTCTACTCGGGTAGTTTCCATTCCATTGCATTCCAATCCATTCCATTCCATTCCATTCTATTCCATACCGTTCCTTTCCATTCCATTCCATTCCATTGCATTCCATTCCTTTCTACTCGTGTAAATTCCATACCATTCCATTCCATTCCATTCCGTTCTACTCGTTTAGGTTCCATTCCGTTCCATTCCATTCCATTCTGTTCCATTCCATTCCATTCCATTCCATTCCATTCCATGCCATGCCATTCCATTCCATTCCATTCCATTGCATTCCATTCCGTTCTACTCAGGTAGATTCCATACCATTCCATTCCATTCCATTCCGTTCTACTCGGGTAGATTACATTCGATTCCATTCCTTTCCATTCCATTCTATTCCTTTCCATTCCATTGCATTCCATTCCATTCCATTCCACTCAATTCGATTCTGTTCAACCCCGGTAGATTCCATACCTTTCCATTCCTTTGCATTCCATTCCATTCCATTCCATTCCATTCCATTCTATTCCATTCCATTCCGTTCTACTGGGGTAGATTCCATTCCATTCCATTCCATTCGATTCCACTCTGTTCCATTCCATTCCATTCCATTCCATTCCATTCCATTCCATTCCATTCCATTCCATTCCATTCCATTCCATCCCGTTCTACTCAGGTAGATTCCATACCATTCCAATCCATTCCATTCCGTTCTAGTCGGGTAGATTCCATTCCATTCCATTCCATTCCATTCCATTCCATTCCATTCCATTCCATTCCGTTCTACTCGAGTAGATTCCATTCCATTCCATTCCATTCCATTGCATTCCATTCTATTCCATTCCGTTCCGTTCCATTCCTTTCGATTCCATTCCATTCTACTCGGGTAGATTACATTCAGTTCCCTTCCGTTCCGTACCGTTCCGTGCCACAATATTCGGGTAGATTCTATTCCGTTCCATTCCATTCCATTACATTCCATTCCATTCCTTTCCATTCCATTCCATTCTATTCTGCTCGGGGAGATTCCATTACATTCCATTTCATTCCATTCCATTCCATTCCATTGCATTCCCATAAATTACATTCTACATGTGCACATTCCATTCCATTCCTTCCATTCCATTCCATTGCATTCCATTTCATTCCATTCCGTTCTTCTCATGTAGATTCCATTACGTTCCGATCCGTTCCATTCTGTTGTACTCGGGTAGATTCCATTCCATTCCATTCCATTGCATTCCATGCCATTCCATTCCTTTCCATTCTATTCCATTCCATTCCATTCCATTCCGTTAAATTCCATTCCATTCCATTCCTTTCTACTCCGGTAGATTTCTTACCGTTCCAATCCATTCCTTTCCGTTCTAGTCGGGTAGATTCCATACCATTCCATTCCATTCCATTCCATTCCATTCCATTCCATTCCATTCCATTCCATTCCATTCCATTCCGTTCTACTCGGGTAGTTTCCTTTCCATTGCATTCCATTCCATTCCATTCCATTCTATTCCATACCGTTCCTTTCCATTCCATTCCATTTTATTGCATTCCATTCCTTTCTACTCGTGTAAATTCCATACCATTCCATTCCATTCCATTCCGTTCTACTCGGGTAGGTTCCATTCCATTCCATTCCATTCCATTCTGTTCCATTCCGTTCCATTCCATTCCATTCCATGCCATTCCATTCCATTCCATTCCATTCCATTCCATTCCATTCCATTCCATTACTTTCTACTAGGGTAGATTCCATACCATTCCTTTCCATTCCATTCCGTTCTAGTCGGGTAGATTCCATTCGATTCCATTCCATTCCATTCTATTCTATTCATTTCCATTCCATTGCATTCCATTCCATTCCATTCCACTCAATTCGATTCTGTTCAACCCGGGTAGATTCCATACCTTCCATTCCTTTGCATTCCATTCCATTCCATTCCATTCCATTCCATTCCATTCCATTCCATTCCATTCCATTCCATCCCGTTCTACTCTGGTAGATTCCATACCATTCCAATCCATTCCATTCCGTTCTAGTCGGGTAGATTCAGTTCCATTCCATTCCATTCCATTCCATTCCATTCCATCCCATTCTACTCGAGTAGATTCCATTCTATTCCATTCCATTCCATTGCATTCCATTCTATTCCATTCCGTTCCGTTCCATTCCTTTCGATTCCATTCCATTCTACTCGGTTAGATTACATTCAGTTCCTTTCCGTTCCGTTCGTTCCGTGCCATTCTTTTCGGGTAGATTCTATTCCGTTCCATTCCATTCCATTACATTTCATTCCATTCCTTTCCTTTCCATTGCATTCTATTCTGCTCTGGGAGTTTCCAATACATTCCATTTCATTCCATTCCATTCCATTGCATTGCATTCCCATAAATTACATTCTACATGTGCACATTCCATTCCATTCCTTTCCATTCCATTCCATTTCATTCCATTCCGTTCTTCTCATGTAGATTCCATTACGTTCCGATCCGTTCCATTCCGTTGTACTCTGGTAGATTCCATTCCACTCCATTCCTTTGCATTCCATTCCATTCCATTCCATTCCATTCTATTCCATTCCATTCCATTCCATTCTATTCCATTCCATTCCATTCCATTCCATTCCATTCCTTTCCATTCCATTCCATTCCATCCCGTTCTACTCTGGTAGATTCCATACCATTCCAATCCATTCCATTCCGTTCTAGTCGGGTAGATTCAGTTCCATTCCATTCCATTCCATTCCATTCCATTCCATCCCATTCTACTCGAGTAGATTCCATTCTATTCCATTCCATTCCATTGCATTCCATTCTATTCCATTCCGTTCCGTTCCATTCCTTTCGATTCCATTCCATTCTACTCGGTTAGATTACATTCAGTTCCTTTCCGTTCCGTTCGTTCCGTGCCATTCTTTTCGGGTAGATTCTATTCCGTTCCATTCCATTCCATTACATTTCATTCCATTCCTTTCCTTTCCATTGCATTCTATTCTGCTCTGGGAGTTTCCAATACATTCCATTTCATTCCATTCCATTCCATTCCATTGCATTCCCATAAATTACATTCTACATGTGCACATTCCATTCCATTCCTTTCCATTCCATTCCATTTCATTCCATTCCGTTCTTCTCATGTAGATTCCATTACGTTCCGATCCGTTCCATTCCGTTGTACTCTGGTAGATTCCATTCCATTCCATTCCTTTGCATTCCATTCCATTCCATTCCATTCCATTCTATTCCATTCCATTCCATTCCATTCCATTCCATTCCTTTCCATTCCATTCCATTCCATTCCATTCCATTGCATTCCATTCCATTCTACTCGGGTAGATGCTATACCATTCCATTCCATTCCATTCCGTTCTAGTCGGGTAGATTCCATTCCATTCCATTCCATTCCATTCCATTCTATTCCTTTCCGTTCCATTGCATTACATTCCAGTCCATTCCATTCAATTCGATTCTGTTCAACCCGGGTAGATTCCATACCATACCATTCCTTAGCATTCCATTCCATTCCATTCCATTCCATTCCATTCCATTCCATTCCATTCCATTCCATTCCATTCCACTCCATTAGGTTCTACTCGGGTTGATTCCATTCCATTCCATTCCATTCGGTTCCATTCCATTCCATTCTAATCCATTCCATTCCATTCCATTCCATTCCGTTCTACTCTGGTAGATTCCATACCATTCCAATCCATTCCTTTCCATTCTAGTCGGGTAGATTCCATTCCATTCCATTCCATTCCATTCTCTTCAACACGGGTAGATTCCATACCATTCCATTCCATTCCATTCCATTCCATTCCATTCCATTCCATTCCATTCCATTCCGTTCTACTTGGGTAGTATCCATTCCATTGCATTCCATTCCATTCCATTCCATTCTATTCCATACCGTTCCTTTCCATTCCATTCCATTCCATTGCATTCCATTCCTTTCTACTCGTGTAAATTCCATACCATTCCATTCCATTCCATTCCGTTCTACTCGGGTAGGTTCCATTCCATTCCATTCCATTCCATTCTGTTCCATTCCGTTCCATTCCATTCCATTCCATGCCATTCCATTCTATTCCTTTCCATTCCACTCCATTCCGTTCTACTAGGCTAGATTCCATACCATTCCATTCCATTCCATTCCGTTCTAGTCGGGTACATTCCATTCGATTCCATTCCATTCCATTCCATTCTATTCCTTTCCATTCCATTGCATTCCATTCCATTCCATTCCACTCAATTCGATTCTGTTCAACCTGGGTAGATTCCATACGTTTCCATTCCATTGCATTGCATTCCATTCCATTCCATTCCATTCCTTTCCATTCCATTCCATTCCATTCCATGCCATTCCGTTCTACTTGGGTAGATTCCATTCCATTCCATTCCATTCTATTCCACTATGTTCCATTCCATTCCATTCCATTCCATTCCATTCCATTCCATTCCATCCGGTTCTACTCTGGTAGATTCCATACCATTCCAATCCATTCCATTCCGTTCTAGTCGGGTAGATTCCATTCCATTCCATTCCATTCCATTCCATTCCATTCCATTCCATTCCATTCCATTCCATTCCATTCCATTCTACTCGAGTAGATTCCATTCCATTCCATTCCATTCCATTGCATTTCATTCTATTCCATTCCGTTCCCTTCTATTCCTTTCGATTCCATTCCTTTCTAATCGGGTAGATTACATTCATTTCCCTTCCGTTCCGTTCAGTTCTGTTCCGTGCCATTCTTTTCAGGTAGACTCTATTCCGTTCCATTCCATTCCATTCCATTCCATTCCTTTCCATTCCATTCCATTCTATTCTGCTCGGGGAGATTCCATTACATTCCATTTCATTCCATTCCATTCCATTCCGTTGCATTCCCATAAATTACATTCTACATGTGCACATTCCATTCCATTCCTTTCCATTCCATTCCATTCCATTCCATTTCATTCCATTCCGTTCTTCTCATGTAAATTCCATTACGTTCCGATCCGTTCCATTCCGTTGTACTCGGGTAGATTCCATTCCATTGCATTCCATTCCATTTCATTCCATTCCATTCTATTCCATTCCATTCCATTCCATTCCATTCCATTCCATTCCATTCCATTCCATTCCATTCCATTGCATTCCATTCCATTCCACTCGGGTAGATGCTGTACCATTCCATTCCATTCCATTCCGTTCTTGTCGGGTAGATTCCATTCCATTCCATTCCATTCCATTCCATTCCATTCTATTCCTTTCCGTTCCACTGCATTACATTCCAGTCCATTCCATTCAATTCGATTCTGTTCAACCCGGGTAGATTCCATACCATACCATTCCTTAGCATTCCATTCCATTCCATTCCATTCCATTGCTTTCCATTCCATTCCATTCCACTCCATTAGGTTCTACTCGGGTTGATTCCATTCCATTCCATTCCATTCGGTTCCATTCCATTCCATTCCAATCCATTCCATTCCATTCCATTCCGTTCTACTCTGGTAGATTCCATACCATTCCAATCCATTCCTTTCCATTCTAGTCGGGTAGATTCCATACCATTCCACTCCATTTCATTCCATTCCATTCCATTCCATTCCATTCCGTTTTACTTGGGTCGTTTCCATTCCATTGCATTCCATTCCATTCCATTCCATTCCATTCCATTCCATTCTATTCCATACCGTTCCTTTCCATTCCATTCCATTCCATTGCATTCCATTCCTTTCTACTCGTGTAAATTCCATACCATTCCATTCCATTCCATTCCGTTCTACTCGGGTAGGTTCCATTCCATTCCATTCCATTCCATTCTGTTCCATTCCGTTCCATTCCATTCCATTCCATGCCATTCCATTCTATTCCTTTCCATTCCACTCCATTCCGTTCTACTAGGCTAGATTCCATACCATTCCATTCCATTCCATTCCGTTCTAGTCGGGTAGATTCCATTCGATTCCATTCCATTCCATTCCATTCTATTCCGTTCCATTACATTGCATTGCATTCCATTCCATTCCACTCAATTCGATTCTGTTCAACCTGGGTAGATTCCATACGTTTCCATTCCATTGCATTGCATTCCATTCCATTCCATTCCATTCCATTCCATTCCGTTCTATTTTGGTAGATTCCATTCCATTCCATTCCATTAAATTCTGTGCAACTCGGGTAGATTCCATACGAATCCATTCCATTCCATTCCATTCCATTCCGTTCTACTCGGGTAGTTTCCATTCCATTGCATTCCATTCCATTTCATTCCATTCCATTCTATTCCATTCCATTCCATTCCATTCCATTCCATTCCATTCCATTCCATTCTATTCCTTTCCGTTCCATTGCATTACATTCCAGTCCATTCCATTCAATTCGATTCTGTTCAACCCGGGTAGATTCCATACCATACCATTCCTTAGCATTCCATTCCATTCCATTCCATTCCATTCCATTCCATTCCATTCCACTCCATTAGGTTCTACTCGGGTTGATTCCATTCCATTCCATTCCATTCGGTTCCATTCCATTCCATTCCATTCCAATCCATTCCATTCCATTCCATTCCGTTCTACTCTGGTAGATTCCATACCATTCCAATCCATTCCTTTCCATTCTAGTCAGGTAGATTCCATTCCATTCCATTCCATTCCATTCTGTTCAACTCGGGAAGATTCCATACCATTCCATTCCATTCCTTTCCATTCCATTCCATTCCATTCCATTCCATTCCATTCCGTTTTACTTGGGTAGTTTCCATTCCATTGCATTCCATTCCATTCCATTCCATTCTATTCCATACCGTTCCTTTCCATTCCATTCCATTCCATTGCATTCCATTCCTTTCTACTCGTGTAAATTCCATACCATTCCATTCCATTCCATTCCGTTCTACTCGGGTAGGTTCCATTCCATTCCATTCCATTCCATTCTGTTCCATTCCGTTCCATTCCATTCCATTCCATGCCATTCCATTCTATTCCTTTCCATTCCACTCCATTCCGTTCTACTAGGCTAGATTCCATACCATTCCATTCCATTCCATTCCGTTCTAGTCGGGTAGATTCCATTCGATTCCATTCCATTCCATTCCATTCTATTCCTTTCCATTCCATTGCATTCCATTCCATTCCATTCCACTCAATTCGATTCTGTTCAACCTGGGTAGATTCCATACGTTTCCATTCCATTGCATTGCATTCCATTCCATTCCATTCCATTCCATTCCATTCCACTCCGTTCTACTTTGGTAGATTCCATTCCATTCCATTCCATTAAATTCTGTGCAACTCGGGTAGATTCCATACGACTCCATTCCATTCCATTCCATTCCATTCCATTCCATTCCATTCCATTCCGTTCTACTCGGGTAGTTTCCATTCCATTGCATTCCAATCCATTCCTTTCCATTCCATTCTATTCCATACCGTTCCTTTCCATTCCATTCCATTCCATTGCATTCCATTCCTTTCTACTCGTGTAAATTCCATACCATTCCATTCCATTCCATTCCGTTCTACTCGTTTAGGTTCCATTCCGTTCCATTCCATTCCATTCTGTTCCATTCCATTCCATTCCATTCCATTCCATTCCATGCCATGCCATTCCATTCCATTCCATTCCATTGCATTCCATTCCGTTCTACTCAGGTAGATTCCATACCATTCCATTCCATTCCATTCCGTTCTACTCGGGTAGATTACATTCGATTCCATTCCTTTCCATTCCATTCTATTCCTTTCCATTCCATTGCATTCCATTCCATTCCATTCCACTCAATTCGATTCTGTTCAACCCGGGTAGATTCCATACCTTTCCATTCCTTTGCATTCCATTCCATTCCATTCCATTCCATTCCATTCTATTCCATTCCATTCCGTTCTACTGGGGTAGATTCCATTCCATTCCATTCCATTCGATTCCACTCTGTTCCATTCCATTCCATTCCATTCCATTCCATTCCATTCCATTCCATTCCATTCCATTCCATTCCATTCCATCCCGTTCTACTCAGGTAGATTCCATACCATTCCAATCCATTCCATTCCGTTCTAGTCGGGTAGATTCCATTCCATTCCATTCCATTCCATTCCATTCCATTCCATTCCATTCTACTAGAGTAGATTCCATTCCATTCCATTCCATTCCATTGCATTCCATTCTATTGCATTCCTTTCCGTTCCATTCCTTTCGATTCCATTCCATTCTACTCGGGTAGATTACATTCAGTTCCCTTCCGTTCCGTTCCGTTCCGTGCCATTCTTTTCGGGTAGATTCTATTCCGTTCCATTCCATTCCATTCCATTCCATTCCATTCCTTTCCAATCCATTCCATTCTATTCTGCTCGGGGAGATTCCATTACATTCCATTTCATTCCATTCCATTCCATTCCATTGCATTCCCATAAATTACATTCTACATGAGCACATTCCATTCCATTCCTTTCCATTCCATTCCATTCCATTCCATTTCATTCCTTTCCGTTCTTCTCTTGTAGATTCCATTACGTTCCGATCAGGTCCATTCCGTTGTACTAGGGTAGATTCCATTCCATTCTATTCCATTGCATTCCATACCATTCCATTCCATTCCATTCCATTTTAATCCATTCCATTCCATCCCATTCCATTCCATTCCATTCCATTCCATTCCATTCCATTCCATTCCATTCCATTCTACTCGGGTAGATGCTATACCATTATATTCCATTCCATTCCGTTCTAGTCGGGTAAATTCCATTCCATTCCATTCCTTTCCATTCCATTCTATTCCTTTCCGTTCCATTGCATTCCATTCCAGTCCATTACATTCAATTCGATTCTGTTCAACCCGGGTAGATTCCATACCATTCCATTCCTTTGCATTCCATTCCATTCCATTCCATTCCATTCAATTCCATTCCATTCCGTTCCATTCCACTCCATTAGGTTCTACTCGGGTAGATTCCATTCCAATCCATTCCATTCGGTTCCATTCCATTCCATTCCAATCCATTCCATTCCATTCCATTCCATTCCTTTCTACTCTGGTAGATTCCATACCATTCCAATCCATTCCTTTCCGTTCTACTCGGGTAGATTCCATTCCATTCCATTCCATTCCATTCTGTTCTACTCGGGTAGATTCCATACCACTCCATTCCATTCCATTCCATTCCATTCCATCCCATTCCATTCCATTCCGTTCTACTCGGGTAGTTTCCATTCCATTGCATTCCATTCCATTCCATTCCATTCTATTCCATACCGTTCCTTTCCATTCCATTCCATTCCATTGCATTCCATTCCTTTCTACTCGTGTAAATTCCATACCATTCCATTCCATTCCATTCCGTTCTACTCAGGTAGGTTCCATTCCATTCCATTCCATTCCATTCTGTTCCATTCCGTTCCATTCCATTCCATTCCATGCCATTCCATTCCATTCAATTCCATTCCATTCCATTCCGTTCTACTATGGTCGATTCCATACCATTCCATTCCATTCCATTCCGTTTTAGTCGGGTAGATTACATTCGATTCCATTCCTTTCCATTCCATTCTATTCCTTTCCATTCCATTGCAATCCATTCCATTCCATTCCACTCAATTCGATTCTGTTCAACCCGGGTAGATTCCCTACATTTCCATTCTTTGCATTCCATTCCATTCCATTCCATTCCATTCCATTCCACTCCATTAGGTTCTACTCGGGTTGATTCCATTCCATTCCATTCCATTCGGTTCCATTCCATTCCATTCCAATCCATTCCATTCCATTCCATTCCGTTCTACTCTGGTAGATTCCATACCATTCCAATCCATTCCTTTCCATTCTAGTCAGGTAGATTCCATTCCATTCCATTCCATTCCATTCTGTTCAACTCGGGAAGATTCCATACCATTCCATTCCATTCCTTTCCATTCCATTCCATTCCATTCCATTCCATTCCATTCCATTCCGTTTTACTTGGGTAGTTTCCATTCCATTGCATTCCATTCCATTCCATTCCATTCTATTCCATACCGTTCCTTTCCATTCCATTCCATTCCATTGCATTCCATTCCTTTCTACTCGTGTAAATTCCATACCATTCCATTCCATTCCATTCCGTTCTACTCGGGTAGGTTCCATTCCATTCCATTCCATTCCATTCTGTTCCATTCCGTTCCATTCCATTCCATTCCATGCCATTCCATTCTATTCCTTTCCATTCCACTCCATTCCGTTCTACTAGGCTAGATTCCATACCATTCCATTCCATTCCATTCCGTTCTAGTCGGGTAGATTCCATTCGATTCCATTCCATTCCATTCCATTCTATTCCTTTCCATTCCATTGCATTCCATTCCATTCCATTCCACTCAATTCGATTCTGTTCAACCTGGGTAGATTCCATACGTTTCCATTCCATTGCATTGCATTGCATTCCATTCCATTCCATTCCATTCCATTCCACTCCGTTCTACTTTGGTAGATTCCATTCCATTCCATTCCATTAAATTCTGTGCAACTCGGGTAGATTCCATACGACTCCATTCCATTCCATTCCATTCCATTCCATTCTGTTCAACTCGGGTAAATTCCATACCATTCCATTCCATTCCATTCCAGTCCTTTCCATTCCATTCCATTCTACTCGGGTAGTTTCCATTCCATTGCATTCCATTCCATTCCATTCCATTCTATTCCATACCGTTCCTTTCCATTCCATTCCATTCCATTGCATTCCATTCCTTTCTACTCGTGTAAATTCCATACCATTCCTTTCCATTCCATTCCGTTCTACTCGGGTAGGTTCCATTCCATTCCATTCCATTCCATTCTGTTCCATTCCGTTCCATTCCATTCCATTCCATGCCATTCCATTCCATTCCATTCCATTCCATTCCATTCCATTCCATTCCATTACTGTCTACTAGGGTAGATTCCATACCATTCCTTTCCATTCCATTCCGTTCTAGTCGGGTAGATTCCATTCGATTCCATTCCATTCCATTCTATTCTATTCATTTCCATTCCATTGCATTCCATTCCATTCCATTCCACTCAATTCGATTCTGTTCAACCCGGGTAGATTCCATACCTTCCATTCCTTTGCATTCCATTCCATTCCATTCCATTCCATTCCATTCCATTCCATTCCATTCCATTCCATCCCGTTCTACTCTGGTAGATTCCATACCATTCCAATCCATTCCATTCCGTTCTAGTCGGGTAGATTCAGTTCCATTCCATTCCATTCCATTCCATTCCATTCCATCCCATTCTACTCGAGTAGATTCCATTCTATTCCATTCCATTCCATTGCATTCCATTCTATTCCATTCCGTTCCGTTCCATTCCTTTCGATTCCATTCCATTCTACTCGGTTAGATTACATTCAGTTCCTTTCCGTTCCGTTCGTTCCGTGCCATTCTTTTCGGGTAGATTCTATTCCGTTCCATTCCATTCCATTACATTTCATTCCATTCCTTTCCTTTCCATTGCATTCTATTCTGCTCTGGGAGTTTCCAATACATTCCATTTCATTCCATTCCATTCCATTCCATTGCATTCCCATAAATTACATTCTACATGTGCACATTCCATTCCATTCCTTTCCATTCCATTCCATTTCATTCCATTCCGTTCTTCTCATGTAGATTCCATTACGTTCCGATCCGTTCCATTCCGTTGTACTCTGGTAGATTCCATTCCACTCCATTCCTTTGCATTCCATTCCATTCCATTCCATTCCATTCTATTCCATTCCATTCCATTCCATTCTATTCCATTCCATTCCATTCCATTCCATTCCATTCCATTCCATTCCATTCCATTCCATTGCATTCCATTCCATTCTACTCGGGTAGATGCTATACCATTCCATTCCATTCCATTCCGTTCTAGTCGGGTAGATTCCATTCCATTCCATTCCATTCCATTCCATTCCATTCCATTCCATTCCATTCCATTCCATTCCATTCTATTCCTTTCCGTTCCATTGCATTACATTCCAGTCCATTCCATTTAATTCGATTCTGTTCAACCCGGGTAGATTCCATACCATACCATTCCTTAGCATTCCATTCCATTCCATTCCATTCCATTCCATTCCATTCCATTCCATTCCATTCCATTCCATTCCACTCCATTAGGTTCTACTCGGGTTGATTCCATTCTATTCCATTCCATTCGGTTCCATTCCATTCCATTCCAATCCATTCCATTCCATTCCATTCCGTTCTACTCTGGTAGATTCCATACCATTCCAATCCATTCCTTTCCATTCTAGTCGGGTAGATTCCATTCCATTCCATTCCATTCCATTCTCTTCAACTCGGGTAGATTCCATAACATTCCATTCCATTCCATTCCATTCCATTCCATTCCATTACATTCCATTCCATTCCATTCCATTCCATTCCATTCTACTTGGGTAGTTTCCTTTCCATTGCATTCCATTCCATTCCATTACATTCTATTCCATACCGTTCCTTTCCATTCCATTCCATTCCATTGCATTCCATTCCTTTCTACTCGTGTAAATTCCATACCATTCCATTCCATTCCATTCCGTTCTACTCGGGTAGGTTCCATTCCATTCCATTCCATTCCATTCTGTTCAATTCCCTTCCATTCCATTCCATTCCATGCCATTCCATTCTATTCCTTTCCATTCCACTCCATTCCGTTCTACTAGGCTAGATTCCATACCATTCCATTCCATTCCATTCCATTCCGTTCTAGTCGGGTAAATTCCATTCGATTCCATTCCATTCCTTTCCATTCTATTCCTTTCCATTCCATTGCATTCCATTCCATTCCATTCCACTCAATTCGATTCTGTTCAACCTGGGTAGATTCCATACGTTTCCATTCCATTGCATTGCATTCCATTCCATTCCATTCCATTCCATTCCATTCCATTCCATTCCATTCCATTCCATTCCGTTCTACTTGGGTAGATTCCATTCAATTCCATTCCATTCTATTCCACTATGTTCCATTCCATTCCATTCCATTCCATTCCATTCCATTCCATTCCATTCCATTCCGTTCCATTCCATCCCGTTCTACTCTGGTAGATTCCATACCATTCCAATCCATTGCATTTCATTCTAGTCGGGTAGATTCCATTCAATTCCATTCCATTCCATTCCATTCCATTCCATTCCATTCCATTCCATTCTACTCGAGTAGATTCCATTCCATTCCATTCCATTCCATTGCATTTCATTCTATTCCATTCCGTTCCCTTCTATTCCTTTCGATTCCATTTCATTCTAATCGGGTAGATTACATTCATTTCCCTTCCGTTCCGTTCAGTTCCGTTCCGTGCCATTCTTTTTGGGTAGACTCTATTCCGTTCCATTCCATTCCATTCCATTCCATTCCTTTCCATTCCATTCCATTCTATTCTGCTCGGGGAGATTCCATTACATTCCATTTCATTCCATTCCATTCCATTCCGTTGCATTCCCATAAATTACATTCTACATGTGCACATTCCATTCCATTCCTTTCCATTCCATTCCATTCCATTCCATTCCATTTCATTCCATTCTGTTCTTCTCATGTAAATTCCATTACGTTCCGATCCGTTCCATTCCGTTGTACTCGGGTAGATTCCATTCCATTCCATTCCATTGCATTCCATTCCATTTCATTCCATTCCATTCTATTCCATTCCATTCCATTCCATTCCATTCCATTCCATTCCATTCCATTCCATGGCATTCCATTCCATTCTACTCGGGTAGATGCTATACCATTCCATTCCATTCCATTCCGTTCTAGTCGGGTAGATTCCATTCCATTCCATTCCATTCCATTCTATTCCTTTCCGTTCCATTGCATTACATTCCAGTCCATTCCATTCAATTCGATTCTGTTCAACCCGGGTAGATTCCATACCATACCATTCCTTAGCATTCCATTCCATTCCATTCCATTCCATTCCATTCCATTCCATTCCATTCCATTCCACTCCATTAGGTTCTACTCGGGTTGATTCCATTCCATTCCATTCCATTCTGTTCCATTCCATTCCATTCCAATCCATTCCATTCCATTCCATTCCGTTCTACTCTGGTAGATTCCATACCATTCCAATCCATTCCTTTCCATTCTAGTCCGGTAGATTCCATTCCATTCCATTCCATTCCATTCTGTTCAATTCGGGTAGATTCCATAACATTCCATTCCATTCCATTCCATTCCATTCCATTCCATTCCATTCCATTCCATTCCATTCCATTCCATTCCATTCCATTCCGTTTTACTTGGGTAGTTTCCATTCCATTGCATTCCATTCCATTCCATTCCATTCTATTCCATACCGTTCCTTTCCATTCCATTCCATTCCATTGCATTCCATTCCTTTCTACTCGTGTAAATTCCATACCATTCCATTCCATTCCATTCCGTTCTACTCGGGTAGGTTCCATTCCATTCCATTCCATTCCATTCTGTTCCATTCCGTTCCATTCCATTCCATTCCATGCCATTCCATTCTATTCCTTTCCATTCCACTCCATTCCGTTGTACTAGGCTAGATTCCATACCATTCCATTCCATTCCATTCCGTTCTAGTCGGGTAGATTCCATTCGATTCCATTCCATTCCATTCCATTCTATTCCTTTCCATTCCATTGCATTGCATTCCATTCCATTCCACTCAATTCGATTCTGTTCAACCTGGGTAGATTCCATACGTTTCCATTCCATTGCATTGCATTCCATTCCATTCCATTCCATTCCATTCCATTCCGTTCTACTTTGGTAGATTCCATTCCATTCCATTCCATTAAATTCTGTGCAACTCGGGTAGATTCCATACGACTCCATTCCATTCCATTCCATTCCATTCCATTCCACTCCGTTCTACTCGGGTAGTTTCCATTCCATTGCATTCCATTCCATTCCATTCCATTCTATTCCATACCGTTCCATTCCATTCCATTCCATTCCATTGCATTCCATTCCTTTCTACTCCTGTAAATTCCATACCATTCCATTCCATTCCATTCCGTTCTACTCGTTTAGGTTCCATTCCGTTCCATTCCATTCCATTCTGTTCCATTCCATTCCATTCCATTCCATTCCATTCCATTCCATTCCATGCCATTCCATTCCATTCCATTCCATTCCATTCCATTCCATTCCATTCCGTTCTACTCAGGTAGATTCCATACCATTCCATTCCATTCCATTCCGTTCTACTCGGGTAGATTACATTCGATTCCATTCCTTTCCATTCCATTCTATTCCTTTCCATTCCATTGCATTCCATTCCATTCCATTCCACTCAATTCGATTCTGTTCAACCCGGGTAGATTCCATACCTTTCCATTCCTTTGCATTCCATTCCATTCCATTCCATTCCATTCCATTCCATTCCATTCCATTCCATTCCATTCTATTCCACTCTGTTCCATTCCATTCCATTCCATTCCATTCCATTCCATTCCATTCCATTGCATTCCATTCCATTCCATTCCATTCCATTCCATCCCGTTCTACTCTGGTAGATTCCATACCATTCCAATCCATTCCATTCCGTTCTAGTCGGGTAGATTCCATTCCATTCCATTCCATTCCATTCCATTCAATTCCATTACATTCCATTCCATTCCATTCTACTAGAGTAGATTCCATTCCATTCCATTCCACTCCATTGCATTCCATTCTATTGCATTCCGATCCGTTCCATTCCTTTCGATTCCATTCCATTCTACTCGGGTAGATTACATTCAGTTCCCTTCCGTTCCGTTCCGTTCCGTGCCATTCTTTTCGGGTAGATTCTATTCCGTTCCATTCCATTCCATTCCATTCCATTCCATTCCATTCCATTCCATTCCATTCCATTCCATTGCATTCCCATAAATTACATTCTACATGAGCACATTCCATTCCATTCCTTTCCATTCCATTCCATTCCATTCCATTTCATTCCTTTCCGTTCTTCTCTTGTAGATTCCATTACGTTCCGATCAGTTCCATTCCGTTGTACTAGGGTAGATTCCATTCCATTCCATTCCATTCCATTCCATTCCATTCCATTCCATTCCATTCCATTCCATTTTATTCCATTCCATTCCATTCCATTCCATTCCATTCCATTCCATTCCATTCCATTCCTTTCTACTCGGGTAGATGCTATACCATTCCATTCCATTCCATTCCGTTCTAGTCGGGTAGATTCCATTCCATTCCATTCCTTTCCGTTCCCATCTATTCCTTTCCGTTCCATTGCATTCCATTCCAGTCCATTCCATTCAATTCGATTCTGTTCAACCCGGGTAGATTCCATACCATTCCATTCCTTTGCTTTCCATTCCATTCCATTCCATTCCATTCCATTCCATTCCATTCCATTCCATTCCATTCCACTCCATTAGGTTCTACTCGGGTAGATTCCATTCCAATCCATTCCATTCGGTTCCATTCCATTCCATTCCAATCCATTCCATTCCATTCCATTCCATTCCTTTCTACTCTGGTATATTCCATACCATTCCAATCCATTCCTTTCCGTTCTAGTCGGGTAGATTCCATTCCATTCCATTCCATTCCATTCTGTTCAACTCGGGTAGATTCCATACCACTCCATTCCATTCCATTCCATTCCATTCCATTCCGTTCTACTCTGGTAGTTTCCATTCCATTGCATTCCATTCCATTCCATTCCATTCTATTCCATACCGTTCCTTTCCATTCCATTCCATTCCATTGCATTCCATTCTTTCTACTCGTGTAAATTCCATACCATTCCATTCCATTCCATTCCGTTCTACTCGGGTAGGTTCCATTCCATTCCATTCCATTCCATTCTGTTCCATTCCGTTCCATTCTATTCCATTCCATGCCATTACATTACATTCCATTCCATTCCATTCCATTCCGTTCTACTATTGTAGATTCCATACCATTCCATTCCATTCCATTCCGTTCTAGTCGGGTAGGTTACATTCGATTCCATTCCTTTCCATACCATTCTATTCCTTTCCATTCCATTGCATTCCATTCCATTCCATTCCACTCAATTCGATTCTGTTTAACCCAGGTAGATTCCATACCTTTCCATTCCTTTGCATTCCATTCCATTCCATTCCATTCTGTTCAACTCGGGTAAATTCCATACCATTCCATTCCATTCCATTCCAGTCCATTCCATTCCATTCCGTTCTACTCGGGTAGTTTCCATTCCATTGCATTCCATTCCATTCCATTCCATTCTATTCCATACCGTTCTTTTCCATTCCATTCCATTCCATTGCATTCCATTCCTTTCTACTCGTGTAAATTCCATACCATTCCTTTCCATTCCATTCCGTTCTACTCGGGTAGGTTCCATTCCATTCCATTCCATTGCATTCTGTTCCATTCCATTCCATTCCATTCCATTCCATGCCATTCCATTCCATTCCATTCCATTCCGTTCTACTAGGGTAGATTCCATATCATTCCATTCCATTCCATTCCGTTCTAGTCGGGTAGATTCCATTCGATTCCATTCCATTCCATTCCATTCTATTTCTTTCCATTCCATTGCATTCCATTCCATTCCATTCCACTCAATTCGATTATGTTCATACCGGGTAGATTCCATACCTTTCCATTCCTTTGCATTCCATTCCATTCCATTCCATTCCATTCCATTCCATTCCATTCCATTCCGTTCTACTGGGGTAGATTCCATTCCATTCCATTCCATTCTATTCCACTCTGTTCCATTCCTTTCCATTCCATTCCATTCCATTCCATTCCATTCCATTCCATTCCATTCCATTCCATTCCATTCCACTCCATTCCATTCCATTCTACCCCGTTCTACTCTAGTAGATTCCATACCATTCCAATCCATTCCATTCCGTTCTGGTCGGGTAGATTCCATTCCATTCCATTCCATTCCATTCCATTCCATTCCATTCTATTCCACTCTACTCGAGTAGATTCCATTCCATTCCATTCCATTCCATTGCATTCCATTCTATTCCATTCCGTTCCGTTCCATTCCTTTCGATTCCATTCCATTCTACTCAGGGAGATTACATTCAGTTCACTTCCGTTCCGTTCCGTTCCGTGCCATTCTTTTCGGGTAGATTCTATTCCGTTACGTTCCATTCCATTACATTCCATTCCATTCCTTTCCATTCCATTCCATTCTATTCTGCTCGGGGAGATTCCATTACATTTCATTCCATTCCATTCCATTCCATTCCATTGCATTCTCATAAATTACATTCTACATGTGCACATTCCATTCCATTCCTTTCCATTCCATTCCATTTCATTCCATTCCGTTCTTCTCATGTAGATTCCATTACGTTCCGATTCGTTCCATTCCGTTGTACTCTGGTAGATTCCATTCCATTCCATTCCTTTGCATTCCATTCCATTCCATTCCATTCCATTCTATTCCATTCCATTCCATTCCATTCTATTCCATTCCATTCCATTCCATTCCATTCCATTCCATTCCATTCCATCCCGTTCTACTCTGGTAGATTCCATACCATTCCAATCCATTCCATTTCGTTCTAGTCGGGTAGATTCCATTCCAATCCATTCCATTCCATTCCATTCCATTCCATTCCATTCCATTCTACTCGAGTAGATTCCATTCCATTCCATTCCATTCCATTGCATTCCATTCTATTCCATTCCGTTCCGTTCCATTCCTTTCGATTCCATTCCATTCTACTCGGGTAGATTACATTCAGTTCCCTTCCGTTCCGTACCATTCCGTGCCAATCTATTCGGGTAGATTCTATTCCGTTCCATTCCATTCCATTACATTCCATTCCATTCCTTTCCATTCCATTCCATTCTATTCTGCTCGGGGAGATTCCATAACATTCCATTTCATTCCATTCCATTCCATTCCATTGCATTCCCCTAAATTACATTCTACATGTGCACATTCCATTCGATTCTTTCCATTCCATTCCATTGCATTCCATTCCATTCCATTCCGTTCTTCTCATATAGATTCCATTACGTTCCGATCCGTTCCATTCTGTTGTACTGGGGTAGATTCCATTCCATTCCATTCCATTGCATTCCATGCCATTCCATTCCTTTCCATTCTATTCCATTCCATTCCATTCCATTCCGTTCCATTCCATTCCATTCCATTCCTTTCTACTCTGGTAGATTTCTTACCATTCCAATCCATTCCTTTCCGTTCTAGTCGGGTAGATTCCATTCCATTCCATTCCATTCCATTCTGTTCAACTCGGGTAGATTCCATACCATTCCATTCCATTCCATTCCATTCCATTCCATTCCAATCCATTCCATTCCGTTCTACTCGGGTAGTTTCCTTTCCATTGCATTCCATTCCATTCCATTCCATTCTATTCCATACCGTTCCTTTCCATTCCATTCCATTTTATTGCATTCCATTCCTTTCTACTCGTGTAAATTATATACCATTCCATTCCATTCCATTCCGTTCTACTCGGGTAGGTTCCATTCCATTCCATTCCATTCCATTCTGTTCCATTCCGTTCCATTCCATTCCATTCCATGCCATTCCATTCCATTCCATTCCATTCCATTCCATTCCATTCCATTCCATTCCTTTCTACTAGGGTAGATTCCATACCATTCCATTCCATTCCATTCCGTTCTAGTCGGGTAGATTCCATTCGATTCCATTCCATTCCATTCTATTCTATTCCTTTCCATTCCATTGCATTCCATTCCATTCCATTCCACTCAATTCGATTCTGTTCAACCCGGGTAGATTCCAAACCTTCCATTCCTTTGCATTCCATTCCATTCCATTCCATTCCATTCCATTCCATTCCATTCCATTCCATTCCATTCCATTCCATTCCATCCCGTTCTACTCTGGTAGATTCCATACCATTCCAATCCATTCCATTCCGTTCTAGTCGGGTAGATTCAATTCCATTCTCCATTCCATTCCATTCCATTCCATTCCATCCCATTCTACTCGAGTAGATTCCATTCTATTCCATTCCATTCCATTGCATTCCATTCTATTCCATTCCGTTCCGTTCCATTCCTTTCGATTCCATTCCATTCTACTCGGTTAGATTACATTCAGTTCCTTTCCGTTCCGTTCCGTTCCGTGCCATTCTTTTCGGGTAGATTCTTTTCCGTTCCATTCCATTCCATTACATTTCATTCCATTCCTTTCCATTCCATTCCATTCTATTCTGCTCTGGGAGATTCCAATACATTCCATTTCATTCCATACCATTCCATTCCATTGCATTCCCATAAATTACATTCTACATGTGCACATTCCATTCCATTCCTTTCCATTCCATTCCATTTCATTCCATTCCGTTCTTCTCATGTAGATTCCATTACGTTCCGATCCGTTCCATTCCGTTGTACTCTGGTAGATTCCATTCCACTCCATTCCTTTGCATTCCATTCCATTCCATTCCATTCCATTCTATTCCATTCCATTCCATTCCATTCCATTCCTTTCCATTCCATTCCATTCCATTCCATTCCATTGCATTCCATTCCATTCTACTCGGGTAGATGCTATACCATTCCATTCCATTCCATTCCGTTCTAGTCGGGTAGATTCCATTCCATTCCATTCCATTCCATTCCATTCTATTCCTTTCCGTTCCATTGCATTACATTCCAGTCCATTCCATTCAATTCGATTCTGTTCAAACCGGGTAGATTCCATACCATACCATTCCTTAGCATTCCATTCCATTCCATTCCATTCCATTCCATTCCATTCCATTCCATTCCATTCCATTCCATTCCATTCCATTCCATTCCACTCCATTAGGTTCTACTCGGGTTGATTCCATTCCATTCCATTCCATTCGGTTCCATTCCATTCCATTCTAATCCATTCCATTCCATTCCATTCCATTCCGTTCTACTCTGGTAGATTCCATACCATTCCAATCCATTCCTTTCCATTCTAGTCGGGTAGATTCCATTCCATTCCATTCCATTCCATTCTCTTCAACACGGGTAGATTCCATACCATTCCATTCCATTCCATTCCATTCCATTCCATTCCATTCCATTCCATTCCATTCCATTCCATTCCATTCCATTCCATTCCATTCCATTCCATTCCGTTCTACTCGGGTAGATTCCACTCTATTGCATACCATTGCATTCCATTCCATTCCATTCCATTCCATTCCATTCCGTTCTACTTGGGTAGTATCCATTCCATTGCATTCCATTCCATTCCATTCCATTCTATTCCATACCGTTCCTTTCCATTCCATTCCATTCCATTGCATTCCATTCCTTTCTACTCGTGTAAATTCCATACCATTCCATTCCATTCCATTCCGTTCTACTCGGGTAGGTTCCATTCCATTCCATTCCATTCCATTCTGTTCCATTCCGTTCCATTCCATTCCATTCCATGCCATTCCATTCTATTCCTTTCCATTCCACTCCATTCCGTTCTACTAGGCTAGATTCCATACCATTCCATTCCATTCCATTCCGTTCTAGTCGGGTACATTCCATTCGATTCCATTCCATTCCATTCCATTCTATTCCTTTCCATTCCATTGCATTCCATTCCATTCCATTCCACTCAATTCGATTCTGTTCAACCTGGGTAGATTCCATACGTTTCCATTCCATTGCATTGCATTCCATTCCATTCCATTCCATTCCATTCCATTCCATTCCATTCCATTCCATTCCATGCCATTCCGTTCTACTTGGGTAGATTCCATTCCATTCCATTCCATTCTATTCCACTATGTTCCATTCCATTCCATTCCATTCCATTCCATTCCATTCCATTCCATCCGGTTCTACTCTGGTAGATTCCATACCATTCCAATCCATTCCATTCCGTTCTAGTCGGGTAGATTCCATTCCATTCCATTCCATTCCATTCCATTCCATTCCATTCCATTCCATTCCATTCCATTCCATTCCATTCCATTCTACTCGAGTAGATTCCATTCCATTCCATTCCATTCCATTGCATTTCATTCTATTCCATTCCGTTCCCTTCTATTCCTTTCGATTCCATTCCTTTCTAATCGGGTAGATTACATTCATTTCCCTTCCTTTCCGTTCAGTTCTGTTCCGTGCCATTCTTTTCAGGTAGACTCTATTCCGTTCCATTCCATTCCATTCCATTCCATTCCTTTCCATTCCATTCCATTCTATTCTGCTCGGGGAGATTCCATTACATTCCATTTCATTCCATTCCATTCCATTCCGTTGCATTCCCATAAATTACATTCTACATGTGCACATTCCATTCCATTCCTTTCCATTCCATTCCATTCCATTCCATTTCATTCCATTCCGTTCTTCTCATGTAAATTCCATTACGTTCCGATCCGTTCCATTCCGTTGTACTCGGGTAGATTCCATTCCATTGCATTCCATTCCATTTCATTCCATTCCATTCTATTCCATTCCATTCCATTCCATTCCATTCCATTCCATTCCATTCCATTCCATTCCATTCCATTGCATTCCATTCCATTCCACTCGGGTAGATGCTGTACCATTCCATTCCATTCCATTCCGTTCTTGTCGGGTAGATTCCATTCCATTCCATTCCATTCCATTCCATTCCATTCCATTCTATTCCTTTCCGTTCCATTGCATTACATTCCAGTCCATTCCATTCAATTCGATTCTGTTCAACCCGGGTAGATTCCATACCATACCATTCCTTAGCATTCCATTCCATTCCATTCCATTCCATTGCTTTCCATTCCATTCCATTCCACTCCATTAGGTTCTACTCGGGTTGATTCCATTCCATTCCATTCCATTCGGTTCCATTCCATTCCATTCCAATCCATTCCATTCCATTCCATTCCGTTCTACTCTGGTAGATTCCATACCATTCCAATCCATTCCTTTCCATTCTAGTCGGGTAGATTCCATTCCATTCCATTCCATTCCATTCTGTTCAACTCGGGTAGATTCCATACCATTCCACTCCATTTCATTCCATTCCATTCCATTCCATTCCATTCCGTTTTACTTGGGTCGTTTCCATTCCATTGCATTCCATTCCATTCCATTCCATTCCATTCTATTCCATACCGTTCCTTTCCATTCCATTCCATTCCATTGCATTCCATTCCTTTCTACTCGTGTAAATTCCATACCATTCCATTCCATTCCATTCCGTTCTACTCGGGTAGGTTCCATTCCATTCCATTCCATTCCATTCTGTTCCGTTCCGTTCCATTCCATTCCATTCCATGCCATTCCATTCTATTCCTTTCCATTCCACTCCATTCCGTTCTACTAGGCTAGATTCCATACCATTCCATTCCATTCCATTCCGTTCTAGTCGGGTAGATTCCATTCGATTCCATTCCATTCCATTCCATTCTATTCCGTTCCATTACATTGCATTGCATTCCATTCCATTCCTCTCAATTCGATTCTGTTCAACCTGGGTAGATTCCATACGTTTCCATTCCATTGCATTGCATTCCATTCCATTCCATTCCATTCCATTCCGTTCTATTTTGGTAGATTCCATTCCATTCCATTCCATTAAATTCTGTGCAACTCGGGTAGATTCCATACGAATCCATTCCATTCCATTCCATTCCATTCCGTTCTACTCGGGTAGTTTCCATTCCATTGCATTCCATTCCATTTCATTCCGTTCCATTCTATTCCATTCCATTCCATTCCATTCCATTCCATTCCATTCCATTCCATTCCATTCCATTCCATTCTATTCCTTTCCGTTCCATTGCATTACATTCCAGTCCATTCCATTCAATTCGATTCTGTTCAACCCGGGTAGATTCCATACCATACCATTCCTTAGCATTCCATTCCATTCCATTCCATTCCATTCCATTCCATTCCATTCCACTCCATTAGGTTCTACTCGGGTTGATTCCATTCCATTCCATTCCATTCGGTTCCATTCCATTCCATTCCAATCCATTCCATTCCATTCCATTCCGTTCTACTCTGGTAGATTCCATATCATTCCAATCCATTCCTTTCCATTCTAGTCAGGTAGATTCCATTCCATTCCATTCCATTCCATTCTGTTCAACTCGGGATGATTCCATACCATTCCATTCCATTCCTTTCCATTCCATTCCATTCCATTCCATTCCATTCCATTCCGTTTTACTTGGGTAGTTTCCATTCCATTGCATTCCATTCCATTCCATTCCATTCCATTCTATTCCATACCGTTCCTTTCCATTCCATTCCATTCCATTGCATTCCATTCCTTTCTACTCGTGTAAATTCCATACCATTCCATTCCATTCCATTCCGTTCTACTCGGGTAGGTTCCATTCCATTCCATTCCATTCCATTCTGTTCCATTCCGTTCCATTCCATTCCATTCCATGCCATTCCATTCTATTCCTTTCCATTCCACTCCATTCCGTTCTACTAGGCTAGATTCCATACCATTCCATTCCATTCCATTCCGTTCTAGTCGGGTAGATTCCATTCGATTCCATTCCATTCCATTCCATTCTATTCCTTTCCATTCCATTGCATTCCATTCCATTCCATTCCACTCAATTCGATTCTGTTCAACCTGGGTAGATTCCATACGTTTCCATTCCATTGCATTGCATTCCATTCCATTCCATTCCATTCCATTCCATTCCACTCCGTTCTACTTTGGTAGATTCCATTCCATTCCATTCCATTAAATTCTGTGCAACTCGGGTAGATTCCATACGACTCCATTCCATTCCATTCCATTCCATTCCATTCCATTCCATTCCATTCCGTTCTACTCGGGTAGTTTCCATTCCATTGCATTCCAATCCATTCCATTCCATTCCATTCTATTCCATACCGTTCCTTTCCATTCCATTCCATTCCATTGCATTCCATTCCTTTCTACTCGTGTAAATTCCATACCATTCCATTCCATTCCATTCCGTTCTACTCGTTTAGGTTCCATTCCGTTCCATTCCATTCCATTCTGTTCCATTCCATTCCATTCCATTCCATTCCATTCCATGCCATGCCATTCCATTCCATTCCATTCCATTGCATTCCATTCCGTTCTACTCAGGTAGATTCCATACCATTCCATTCCATTCCATTCCGTTCTACTCGGGTAGATTACATTCGATTCCATTCCTTTCCATTCCATTCTATTCCTTTCCATTCCATTGCATTCCATTCCATTCCATTCCACTCAATTCGATTCTGTTCAACCCGGGTAGATTCCATACCTTTCCATTCCTTTGCATTCCATTCCATTCCATTCCATTCCATTCCATTCTATTCCATTCCATTCC
Source organism: Gorilla gorilla gorilla (assembly GCF_029281585.2). NCBI lineage: Eukaryota > Metazoa > Chordata > Mammalia > Primates > Hominidae > Gorilla > Gorilla gorilla. Next base: position 48,441,129 of record NC_073248.2, read on the forward strand.
GTTCTACTGGGGTAGATTCCATTCCATTCCATTCCATTCGATTCCACTCTGTTCCATTCCATTCCATTCCATTCCATTCCATTCCATTCCATTCCATTCCATTCCATTCCATTCCATTCCATTCCATCCCGTTCTACTCAGGTAGATTCCATACCATTCCAATCCATTCCATTCCGTTCTAGTCGGGTAGATTCCATTCCATTCCATTCCATTCCATTCCATTCCATTCCATTCCATTCTACTAGAGTAGATTCCATTCCATTCCATTCCATTCCATTGCATTCCATTCTATTGCATTCCGTTCCGTTCCATTCCTTTCGATTCCATTCCATTCTACTCGGGTAGATTACATTCAGTTCCCTTCCGTTCCGTTCCGTTCCGTGCCATTCTTTTCGGGTAGATTCTATTCCGTTCCATTCCATTCCATTCCATTCCATTCCATTCCTTTCCAATCCATTCCATTCTATTCTGCTCGGGGAGATTCCATTACATTCCATTTCATTCCATTCCATTCCATTCCATTGCATTCCCATAAATTACATTCTACATGAGCACATTCCATTCCATTCCTTTCCATTCCATTCCATTCCATTCCATTTCATTCCTTTCCGTTCTTCTCTTGTAGATTCCATTACGTTCCGATCAGGTCCATTCCGTTGTACTAGGGTAGATTCCATTCCATTCTATTCCATTGCATTCCATACCATTCCATTCCATTCCATTCCATTTTAATCCATTCCATTCCATTCCATTCCATTCCATTCCATTCCATTCCATTCCATTCCATTCCATTCTACTCGGGTAGATGCTATACCATTATATTCCATTCCATTCCGTTCTAGTCGGGTAAATTCCATTCCATTCCATTCCTTTCCATTCCATTCTATTCCTTTCCGTTCCATTGCATTCCATTCCAGTCCATTACATTCAATTCGATTCTGTTCAACCCGGGTAGATTCCATACCATTCCATTCCTTTGCATTCCATTCCATTCCATTCCATTCCATTCAATTCCATTCCATTCCGTTCCATTCCACTCCATTAGGTTCTACTCGGGTAGATTCCATTCCAATCCATTCCATTCGGTTCCATTCCATTCCATTCCAATCCATTCCATTCCATTCCATTCCATTCCTTTCTACTCTGGTAGATTCCATACCATTCCAATCCATTCCTTTCCGTTCTACTCGGGTAGATTCCATTCCATTCCATTCCATTCCATTCTGTTCTACTCGGGTAGATTCCATACCACTCCATTCCATTCCATTCCATTCCATTCCATTCCATTCCATTCCATTCCGTTCTACTCGGGTAGTTTCCATTCCATTGCATTCCATTCCATTCCATTCCATTCTATTCCATACCGTTCCTTTCCATTCCATTCCATTCCATTGCATTCCATTCCTTTCTACTCGTGTAAATTCCATACCATTCCATTCCATTCCATTCCGTTCTACTCAGGTAGGTTCCATTCCATTCCATTCCATTCCATTCTGTTCCATTCCGTTCCATTCCATTCCATTCCATGCCATTCCATTCCATTCAATTCCATTCCATTCCATTCCGTTCTACTATGGTCGATTCCATACCATTCCATTCCATTCCATTCCGTTTTAGTCGGGTAGATTACATTCGATTCCATTCCTTTCCATTCCATTCTATTCCTTTCCATTCCATTGCAATCCATTCCATTCCATTCCACTCAATTCGATTCTGTTCAACCCGGGTAGATTCCCTACATTTCCATTCTTTGCATTCCATTCCATTCCATTCCATTCCATTCCATTCCATTCCACTCCATTAGGTTCTACTCGGGTTGATTCCATTCCATTCCATTCCATTCGGTTCCATTCCATTCCATTCCAATCCATTCCATTCCATTCCATTCCGTTCTACTCTGGTAGATTCCATACCATTCCAATCCATTCCTTTCCATTCTAGTCAGGTAGATTCCATTCCATTCCATTCCATTCCATTCTGTTCAACTCGGGAAGATTCCATACCATTCCATTCCATTCCTTTCCATTCCATTCCATTCCATTCCATTCCATTCCATTCCGTTTTACTTGGGTAGTTTCCATTCCATTGCATTCCATTCCATTCCATTCCATTCTATTCCATACCGTTCCTTTCCATTCCATTCCATTCCATTGCATTCCATTCCTTTCTACTCGTGTAAATTCCATACCATTCCATTCCATTCCATTCCGTTCTACTCGGGTAGGTTCCATTCCATTCCATTCCATTCCATTCTGTTCCATTCCGTTCCATTCCATTCCATTCCATGCCATTCCATTCTATTCCTTTCCATTCCACTCCATTCCGTTCTACTAGGCTAGATTCCATACCATTCCATTCCATTCCATTCCGTTCTAGTCGGGTAGATTCCATTCGATTCCATTCCATTCCATTCCATTCTATTCCTTTCCATTCCATTGCATTCCATTCCATTCCATTCCACTCAATTCGATTCTGTTCAACCTGGGTAGATTCCATACGTTTCCATTCCATTGCATTGCATTGCATTCCATTCCATTCCATTCCATTCCATTCCACTCCGTTCTACTTTGGTAGATTCCATTCCATTCCATTCCATTAAATTCTGTGCAACTCGGGTAGATTCCATACGACTCCATTCCATTCCATTCCATTCCATTCCATTCCATTCCATTCCATTCCATTCCGTTCTACTCGGGTAGTTTCCATTCCATTGCATTCCAATCCATTCCATTCCATTCCATTCTATTCCATACCGTTCCTTTCCATTCCATTCCATTCCATTGCATTCCATTCCTTTCTACTCGTGTAAATTCCATACCATTCCATTCCATTCCATTCCGTTCTACTCGTTTAGGTTCCATTCCGTTCCATTCCATTCCATTCTGTTCCATTCCATTCCATTCCATTCCATTCCATTCCATTCCATGCCATGCCATTCCATTCCATTCCATTCCATTGCATTCCATTCCGTTCTACTCAGGTAGATTCCATACCATTCCATTCCATTCCATTCCGTTCTACTCGGGTAGATTACATTCGATTCCATTCCTTTCCATTCCATTCTATTCCTTTCCATTCCATTGCATTCCATTCCATTCCATTCCACTCAATTCGATTCTGTTCAACCCGGGTAGATTCCATACCTTTCCATTCCTTTGCATTCCATTCCATTCCATTCCATTCCATTCCATTCTATTCCATTCCATTCCGTTCTACTGGGGTAGATTCCATTCCATTCCATTCCATTCGATTCCACTCTGTTCCATTCCATTCCATTCCATTCCATTCCATTCCATTCCATTCCATTCCATTCCATTCCATCCCGTTCTACTCAGGTAGATTCCATACCATTCCAATCCATTCCATTCCGTTCTAGTCGGGTAGATTCCATTCCATTCCATTCCATTCCATTCCATTCCATTCCATTCCATTCCATTCCATTCCATTCCATTCCATTCCATTCTACTAGAGTAGATTCCATTCCATTCCATTCCATTCCATTGCATTCCATTCTATTGCATTCCGTTCCGTTCCATTCCTTTCGATTCCATTCCATTCTACTCGGGTAGATTACATTCAGTTCCCTTCCGTTCCGTTCCGTTCCGTGCCATTCTTTTCGGGTAGATTCTATTCCGTTCCATTCCATTCCATTCCATTCCATTCCATTCCTTTCCAATCCATTCCATTCTATTCTGCTCGGGGAGATTCCATTCCATTCCATTCCGTTCTACTATGGTAGATTCCATTCCATTCCATTCCATTCCATTCCGTTCTAGTCTGGTAGATTACATTCGATTCCATTCCTTTCCATTCCATTCTATTCCTTTCCATTCCATTGCATTCCATTAAATTCCATTCCACTCAATTCGATTCTGTTTAACCCGGGTAGATTGCATACCTTTCCATTCCTTTGCATTCCATTCCATTCCATTCCATTCTGTTCAACTCGGGTAAATTCCATACCATTCCATTCCATTCCATTCCAGTCCATTCCATTCCATTCCGTTCTACTCGGGTAGTTTCCATTCCATTGCATTCCATTCCATTCCATGCCATTCTATCCCATACCGTTCCTTTCCATTCCATTACATTCCATTGCATTCCATTCCTTTCTACTCGTGTAAATTCCATACCATTCCTTTCCATTCCATTCCGTTCTACTCGGGTAGGTTCCATTCCATTCCATTCCATTCCATTCTGTTCCATTCCGTTCCATTCCATTCCATTCCATGCCATTCCATTCCATTCCATTCCATTCCGTTCTACTAGGGTAGATTCCATACCATTCCATTCCATTCCATTCCGTTCTAGTCGGGTAGATTCCATTCGATTCCATTCCATTCCATTCCATTCTATTTCTTTCCATTCCATTGCATTCCATTCCATTCCATTCCACTCAATTCGATTCTGTTCATACCGGGTAGATTCCATACCTTTCCATTCCTTTGCATTCCATTCCATTCCGTTCTACTGGGGTAGAATCCATTCCATTCCATTCCATTCTATTCCACTCTGTTACATTCCTTTCCATTCCATTCCATTCCATTCCATTCCATTCCATTCCATTCCATTCCATTCCATTCCATCCCGTTCTACTCTAGTAGATTCCATACCATTCCAATCCATTCCATTCCGTTCTAGTCGGGTAGATTCCATTCCATTCCATTCCATTCCATTCCATTCCATTCTATTCCACTCTACTCGAGTAGATTCCATTCCATTCCATTCCATTCCATTGCATTCCATTCTATTCCATTCCGTTCCGTTCCATTCCTTTCGATTCCATTCCATTCTACTCGGGGAGATTACATTCAGTTCCCTTCCGTTCCGTTCCGTTCCGTGCCATTCTTTTCGGGTAGATTCTATTCCGTTACGTTCCATTCCATTACATTCCATTCCATTCCTTTCCATTCCATTCCATTCTATTCTGCTCGGGGATATTCCATTACATTCCATTTCATTCCATTCCATTCCATTCCATTGCATTCCCATAAATTACATTCTACATGTGCACATTCCATTCCATTCCTTTCCATTCCATTCCATTCCATTCCATTCCATTTCATTCCATTCCGTTCTTCTCATGTAGATTCCATTACGTTCCGATCTGTTCCATTCCGTTGTACTCGGGTAGATTCCATTCCATTCCATTCCATTGCATTCCATTCCATTCCATTCCATTCCATTCCATTCCATTCCATTCCATTCCATTCCATTCCATTCTACTCGGGTAGATGCTATACCATTCCATTACATTCCATTCCTTTCTAGTCGGGTAGATTCCATTCAATTCCATTCCATTCCATTCCATTCTATTCCTTTCCGTTCCATTGCATTCCATTCCATTCCATACCACTCAATTCGATTCTGTTCAACCCGGGTAGATTGCATACCTTTCCATTCCTTTGCATTCCTTTCCATTCCATTCCATTCTGTTCAACTCGGGTAGATTCCATACCATTCCATTCCGTTCCATTCCATTCCATTCCATTCCGTTCTACTAGGGTAGTTTCCATTGCATTCCATTCCATTCCATTCCATTCCATTCTATTTGTACCGTTCCTTTCCATTCCATTCCATTCCTTTGCATTCCATTCCTTTCTACTCGTGTAAGTTCCATACCATTCCATTCCATTCCATTCCGTTCTACTTGGGTAGGTTCCATTCCATTCCATTCCATTCCATTCTGTTCCATTCCGTTCCATTCCATTCCATTGCATTCCATTCCATTCCATTCCATTCCATTCCATTCCTTTCCATTCCATTCCATTCCATTCCATTCTACTAGGGTAGATTCCATACCATTCCTTTCCATTCCATTCCGTTCTAGTCGGGTAGATTCCATTCGATTCCATTCCATTCCATTCCATTCTATTCCTTTCCATTCCATTGCATTCAATTCAATTCCATTCCACTCAATTCGATTCTGTTCAACCCGGGTAGATTCCATACCTTTCCATTCCTTTGCATTCCATTCCATTCCATTCCATTCTATTCCATTCCATTCCATTCCATTCCACTCCATTAGGTTCTACTCGGGTAGATTCCATTCCATGCGGTTCCATTCCATTCCATTCCAATCCATTCCATTCCATTCCATTCCGTTCTACTCTGGTAGATTCCATACCATTCCAATCCATTCCTTTCCGTTCTACTCGGGTAGATTCCATTCCATTCCATTCCATTCCATTCTGTTCAACTCGGGTAGATTCCATACCACTCCATTCCATTCCATTCCATTCCATTCCATTCCATTCCATTCCATTCCATTCCGTTCTACTCGGGTAGTTTCCATTCCATTGCATTCCATTCCATTCCATTCCATTCTATTCCATACCGTTCCTTTCCATTCCATTCCATTCCATTGCATTCCATTCCTTTCTACTCGTGTAAATTCCATACCATTCCATTCCATTCCATTCCGTTCTACTCAGGTAGGTTCCATTCCATTCCATTCCATTCCATTCTGTTCCATTCCGTTCCATTCCATTCCATTCCATGCCATTCCATTCCATTCCATTCCATTCCATTCCATTCCGTTCTACTATGGTCGATTCCATACCATTCCATTCCATTCCATTCCGTTCTAGTCGGGTAGATTACATTCGATTCCATTCCTTTCCATTCCATTCTATTCCTTTCCATTCCATTGCAATCCATTCCATTCCATTCCACTCAATTCGATTCTGTTCAACCCGCGTAGATTCCCTACATTTCCATTCTTTGCATTCCATTCCATTCCATTCCATTCCATTCCATTCCATTCCATTCCATTCTATTCCATTCCATTCCGTTCTACTGGGGTAGATTCCATTCCATTCCACTCCATTCTATTCCACTCTGTTCCATTCCATTCCATTCCATTTTATTCCTTTCCATTCCATTCAATTCCATTCGATTCCATTCCATTCCATCCCGTTCTACTCAGGTAGATTCCATACCATTCCAATCCATTCCATTCCGTTCTAGTCGGGTAGATTCCATTCCATTCCATTCCACTCAATTCGATTCTGTTCAACCTGGGTAGATTCCATACGTTTCCATTCCATTGCATTGCATTCCATTCCATTCCATTCCATTCCATTCCATTCCACTCCGTTCTACTTTGGTAGATTCCATTCCATTCCATTCCATTAAATTCTGTGCAACTCGGGTAGATTCCATACGACTCCATTCCATTCCATTCCATTCCATTCCATTCCATTCCATTCCATTCCGTTCTACTCGGGTAGTTTCCATTCCATTGCATTCCAATCCATTCCATTCCATTCCATTCTATTCCATACCGTTCCTTTCCATTCCATTCCATTCCATTGCATTCCATTCCTTTCTACTCGTGTAAATTCCATACCATTCCATTCCATTCCATTCCGTTCTACTCGTTTAGGTTCCATTCCGTTCCATTCCATTCCATTCTGTTCCATTCCATTCCATTCCATTCCATTCCATTCCATGCCATGCCATTCCATTCCATTCCATTCCATTGCATTCCATTCCGTTCTACTCAGGTAGATTCCATACCATTCCATTCCATTCCATTCCGTTCTACTCGGGTAGATTACATTCGATTCCATTCCTTTCCATTCCATTCTATTCCTTTCCATTCCATTGCATTCCATTCCATTCCATTCCACTCAATTCGATTCTGTTCAACCCGGGTAGATTCCATACCTTTCCATTCCTTTGCATTCCATTCCATTCCATTCCATTCCATTCCATTCTATTCCATTCCATTCCGTTCTACTGGGGTAGATTCCATTCCATTCCATTCCATTCGATTCCACTCTGTTCCATTCCATTCCATTCCATTCCATTCCATTCCATTCCATTCCATTCCATTCCATTCCATTCCATTCCATCCCGTTCTACTCAGGTAGATTCCATACCATTCCAATCCATTCCATTCCGTTCTAGTCGGGTAGATTCCATTCCATTCCATTCCATTCCATTCCATTCCATTCCATTCCATTCCATTCTACTAGAGTAGATTCCATTCCATTCCATTCCATTCCATTGCATTCCATTCTATTGCATTCCGTTCCGTTCCATTCCTTTCGATTCCATTCCATTCTACTCGGGTAGATTACATTCAGTTCCCTTCCGTTCCGTTCCGTTCCGTGCCATTCTTTTCGGGTAGATTCTATTCCGTTCCATTCCATTCCATTCCATTCCATTCCATTCCTTTCCAATCCATTCCATTCTATTCTGCTCGGGGAGATTCCATTACATTCCATTTCATTCCATTCCATTCCATTCCATTGCATTCCCATAAATTACATTCTACATGAGCACATTCCATTCCATTCCTTTCCATTCCATTCCATTCCATTCCATTTCATTCCTTTCCGTTCTTCTCTTGTAGATTCCATTACGTTCCGATCAGGTCCATTCCGTTGTACTAGGGTAGATTCCATTCCATTCTATTCCATTGCATTCCATACCATTCCATTCCATTCCATTCCATTTTAATCCATTCCATTCCATTCCATTCCATTCCATTCCATTCCATTCCATTCCATTCCATTCCATTCCATTCTACTCGGGTAGATGCTATACCATTATATTCCATTCCATTCCGTTCTAGTCGGGTAAATTCCATTCCATTCCATTCCTTTCCATTCCATTCTATTCCTTTCCGTTCCATTGCATTCCATTCCAGTCCATTACATTCAATTCGATTCTGTTCAACCCGGGTAGATTCCATACCATTCCATTCCTTTGCATTCCATTCCATTCCATTCCATTCCATTCAATTCCATTCCATTCCGTTCCATTCCACTCCATTAGGTTCTACTCGGGTAGATTCCATTCCAATCCATTCCATTCGGTTCCATTCCATTCCATTCCAATCCATTCCATTCCATTCCATTCCATTCCTTTCTACTCTGGTAGATTCCATACCATTCCAATCCATTCCTTTCCGTTCTACTCGGGTAGATTCCATTCCATTCCATTCCATTCCATTCTGTTCTACTCGGGTAGATTCCATACCACTCCATTCCATTCCATTCCATTCCATTCCATTCCATTCCATTCCGTTCTACTCGGGTAGTTTCCATTCCATTGCATTCCATTCCATTCCATTCCATTCTATTCCATACCGTTCCTTTCCATTCCATTCCATTCCATTGCATTCCATTCCTTTCTACTCGTGTAAATTCCATACCATTCCATTCCATTCCATTCCGTTCTACTCAGGTAGGTTCCATTCCATTCCATTCCATTCCATTCTGTTCCATTCCGTTCCATTCCATTCCATTCCATGCCATTCCATTCCATTCAATTCCATTCCATTCCATTCCGTTCTACTATGGTCGATTCCATACCATTCCATTCCATTCCATTCCGTTTTAGTCGGGTAGATTACATTCGATTCCATTCCTTTCCATTCCATTCTATTCCTTTCCATTCCATTGCAATCCATTCCATTCCATTCCACTCAATTCGATTCTGTTCAACCCGGGTAGATTCCCTACATTTCCATTCTTTGCATTCCATTCCATTCCATTCCATTCCATTCCATTCCACTCCATTAGGTTCTACTCGGGTTGATTCCATTCCATTCCATTCCATTCGGTTCCATTCCATTCCATTCCAATCCATTCCATTCCATTCCATTCCGTTCTACTCTGGTAGATTCCATACCATTCCAATCCATTCCTTTCCATTCTAGTCAGGTAGATTCCATTCCATTCCATTCCATTCCATTCTGTTCAACTCGGGAAGATTCCATACCATTCCATTCCATTCCTTTCCATTCCATTCCATTCCATTCCATTCCATTCCATTCCGTTTTACTTGGGTAGTTTCCATTCCATTGCATTCCATTCCATTCCATTCCATTCTATTCCATACCGTTCCTTTCCATTCCATTCCATTCCATTGCATTCCATTCCTTTCTACTCGTGTAAATTCCATACCATTCCATTCCATTCCATTCCGTTCTACTCGGGTAGGTTCCATTCCATTCCATTCCATTCCATTCTGTTCCATTCCGTTCCATTCCATTCCATTCCATGCCATTCCATTCTATTCCTTTCCATTCCACTCCATTCCGTTCTACTAGGCTAGATTCCATACCATTCCATTCCATTCCATTCCGTTCTAGTCGGGTAGATTCCATTCGATTCCATTCCATTCCATTCCATTCTATTCCTTTCCATTCCATTGCATTCCATTCCATTCCATTCCACTCAATTCGATTCTGTTCAACCTGGGTAGATTCCATACGTTTCCATTCCATTGCATTGCATTGCATTCCATTCCATTCCATTCCATTCCATTCCACTCCGTTCTACTTTGGTAGATTCCATTCCATTCCATTCCATTAAATTCTGTGCAACTCGGGTAGATTCCATACGACTCCATTCCATTCCATTCCATTCCATTCCATTCCATTCCATTCCATTCCATTCCATTCCGTTCTACTCGGGTAGTTTCCATTCCATTGCATTCCAATCCATTCCATTCCATTCCATTCTATTCCATACCGTTCCTTTCCATTCCATTCCATTCCATTGCATTCCATTCCTTTCTACTCGTGTAAATTCCATACCATTCCATTCCATTCCATTCCGTTCTACTCGTTTAGGTTCCATTCCGTTCCATTCCATTCCATTCTGTTCCATTCCATTCCATTCCATTCCATTCCATTCCATTCCATGCCATGCCATTCCATTCCATTCCATTCCATTGCATTCCATTCCGTTCTACTCAGGTAGATTCCATACCATTCCATTCCATTCCATTCCGTTCTACTCGGGTAGATTACATTCGATTCCATTCCTTTCCATTCCATTCTATTCCTTTCCATTCCATTGCATTCCATTCCATTCCATTCCACTCAATTCGATTCTGTTCAACCCGGGTAGATTCCATACCTTTCCATTCCTTTGCATTCCATTCCATTCCATTCCATTCCATTCCATTCTATTCCATTCCATTCCGTTCTACTGGGGTAGATTCCATTCCATTCCATTCCATTCGATTCCACTCTGTTCCATTCCATTCCATTCCATTCCATTCCATTCCATTCCATTCCATTCCATTCCATTCCATTCCATTCCATCCCGTTCTACTCAGGTAGATTCCATACCATTCCAATCCATTCCATTCCGTTCTAGTCGGGTAGATTCCATTCCATTCCATTCCATTCCATTCCATTCCATTCCATTCCATTCCATTCCATTCCATTCTACTAGAGTAGATTCCATTCCATTCCATTCCATTCCATTGCATTCCATTCTATTGCATTCCGTTCCGTTCCATTCCTTTCGATTCCATTCCATTCTACTCGGGTAGATTACATTCAGTTCCCTTCCGTTCCGTTCCGTTCCGTGCCATTCTTTTCGGGTAGATTCTATTCCGTTCCATTCCATTCCATTCCATTCCATTCCATTCCTTTCCAATCCATTCCATTCTATTCTGCTCGGGGAGATTCCATTCCATTCCATTCCGTTCTACTATGGTAGATTCCATTCCATTCCATTCCATTCCATTCCGTTCTAGTCTGGTAGATTACATTCGATTCCATTCCTTTCCATTCCATTCTATTCCTTTCCATTCCATTGCATTCCATTAAATTCCATTCCACTCAATTCGATTCTGTTTAACCCGGGTAGATTGCATACCTTTCCATTCCTTTGCATTCCATTCCATTCCATTCCATTCTGTTCAACTCGGGTAAATTCCATACCATTCCATTCCATTCCATTCCAGTCCATTCCATTCCATTCCGTTCTACTCGGGTAGTTTCCATTCCATTGCATTCCATTCCATTCCATGCCATTCTATCCCATACCGTTCCTTTCCATTCCATTACATTCCATTGCATTCCATTCCTTTCTACTCGTGTAAATTCCATACCATTCCTTTCCATTCCATTCCGTTCTACTCGGGTAGGTTCCATTCCATTCCATTCCATTCCATTCTGTTCCATTCCGTTCCATTCCATTCCATTCCATGCCATTCCATTCCATTCCATTCCATTCCGTTCTACTAGGGTAGATTCCATACCATTCCATTCCATTCCATTCCGTTCTAGTCGTGTAGATTCCATTCGATTCCATTCCATTCCATTCCATTCTATTTCTTTCCATTCCATTGCATTCCATTCCATTCCATTCCACTCAATTCGATTCTGTTCATACCGGGTAGATTCCATACCTTTCCATTCCTTTGCATTCCATTCCATTCCGTTCTACTGGGGTAGAATCCATTCCATTCCATTCCATTCTATTCCACTCTGTTACATTCCTTTCCATTCCATTCCATTCCATTCCATTCCATTCCATTCCATTCCATTCCATTCCATTCCATCCCGTTCTACTCTAGTAGATTCCATACCATTCCAATCCATTCCATTCCGTTCTAGTCGGGTAGATTCCATTCCATTCCATTCCATTCCATTCCATTCCATTCTATTCCACTCTACTCGAGTAGATTCCATTCCATTCCATTCCATTCCATTGCATTCCATTCTATTCCATTCCGTTCCGTTCCATTCCTTTCGATTCCATTCCATTCTACTCGGGGAGATTACATTCAGTTCCCTTCCGTTCCGTTCCGTTCCGTGCCATTCTTTTCGGGTAGATTCTATTCCGTTACGTTCCATTCCATTACATTCCATTCCATTCCTTTCCATTCCATTCCATTCTATTCTGCTCGGGGATATTCCATTACATTCCATTTCATTCCATTCCATTCCATTCCATTGCATTCCCATAAATTACATTCTACATGTGCACATTCCATTCCATTCCTTTCCATTCCATTCCATTCCATTCCATTCCATTTCATTCCATTCCGTTCTTCTCATGTAGATTCCATTACGTTCCGATCTGTTCCATTCCGTTGTACTCGGGTAGATTCCATTCCATTCCATTCCATTGCATTCCATTCCATTCCATTCCATTCCATTCCATTCCATTCCATTCCATTCCATTCTACTCGGGTAGATGCTATACCATTCCATTACATTCCATTCCTTTCTAGTCGGGTAGATTCCATTCAATTCCATTCCATTCCATTCCATTCTATTCCTTTCCGTTCCATTGCATTCCATTCCATTCCATACCACTCAATTCGATTCTGTTCAACCCGGGTAGATTGCATACCTTTCCATTCCTTTGCATTCCTTTCCATTCCATTCCATTCTGTTCAACTCGGGTAGATTCCATACCATTCCATTCCGTTCCATTCCATTCCATTCCATTCCGTTCTACTAGGGTAGTTTCCATTGCATTCCATTCCATTCCATTCCATTCCATTCTATTTGTACCGTTCCTTTCCATTCCTTTCCATTCCTTTGCATTCCATTCCTTTCTACTCGTGTAAGTTCCATACCATTCCATTCCATTCCATTCCGTTCTACATGGGTAGGTTCCATTCCATTCCATTCCATTCCATTCTGTTCCATTCCGTTCCATTCCATTCCATTGCATTCCATTCCATTCCATTCCATTCCATTCCATTCCATTCCATTCCATTCCATTCTACTAGGGTAGATTCCATACCATTCCTTTCCATTCCATTCCGTTCTAGTCGGGTAGATTCCATTCGATTCCATTCCATTCCATTCCATTCTATTCCTTTCCATTCCATTGCATTCAATTCAATTCCATTCCACTCAATTCGATTCTGTTCAACCCGGGTAGATTCCATACCTTTCCATTCCTTTGCATTCCATTCCATTCCATTCCATTCTATTCCATTCCATTCCATTCCATTCCACTCCATTAGGTTCTACTCGGGTAGATTCCATTCCATGCGGTTCCATTCCATTCCATTCCAATCCATTCCATTCCATTCCATTCCGTTCTACTCTGGTAGATTCCATACCATTCCAATCCATTCCTTTCCGTTCTACTCGGGTAGATTCCATTCCATTCCATTCCATTCCATTCTGTTCAACTCGGGTAGATTCCATACCACTCCATTCCATTCCATTCCATTCCATTCCATTCCATTCCATTCCATTCCGTTCTACTCGGGTAGTTTCCATTCCATTGCATTCCATTCCATTCCATTCCATTCTATTCCATACCGTTCCTTTCCATTCCATTCCATTCCATTGCATTCCATTCCTTTCTACTCGTGTAAATTCCATACCATTCCATTCCATTCCATTCCGTTCTACTCAGGTAGGTTCCATTCCATTCCATTCCATTCCATTCTGTTCCATTCCGTTCCATTCCATTCCATTCCATGCCATTCCATTCCATTCCATTCCATTCCATTCCATTCCGTTCTACTATGGTCGATTCCATACCATTCCATTCCATTCCATTCCGCTCTAGTCGGGTAGATTACATTCGATTCCATTCCTTTCCATTCCATTCTATTCCTTTCCATTCCATTGCAATCCATTCCATTCCATTCCACTCAATTCGATTCTGTTCAACCCGCGTAGATTCCCTACATTTCCATTCTTTGCATTCCATTCCATTCCATTCCATTCCATTCCATTCCATTCCATTCCATTCCATTCTATTCCATTCCATTCCGTTCTACTGGGGTAGATTCCATTCCATTCCACTCCATTCTATTCCACTCTGTTCCATTCCATTCCATTCCATTTTATTCCTTTCCATTCCATTCAATTCCATTCGATTCCATTCCATTCCATCCCGTTCTACTCAGGTAGATTCCATACCATTCCAATCCATTCCATTCCGTTCTAGTCGGGTAGATTCCATTCCATTCCATTCCATTCCATTCCATTCCATTCCATTCTACTAGAGTAGATTCCACTCCATTCCATTCCATTCCATTGCATTCCATTCTATTGCATTCCGTTCCGTTCCATTCCTTTCGATTCCATTCCATTCTACTCGGGTAGATTACATTCAGTTCCCTTCCGTTCCGTTCCGTTCCGTGCCATTCTTTTCGGGTAGATTCTATTCCGTTCCATTCCATTCCATTCCATTCCATTCCATTCCATTCCTTTCCATTCCATTCCATTCTATTCTGCTCGGGGAGATTCCATTACATTCCATTCCATTCCATTCCATTCCATTCCAAAGCATTCCCATAAATTACATTCTACATGAGCACATTCCATTCCATTCATTTCCATTCCATTCCATTCCATTCCATTTGATTCCTTTCCGTTCTTCTCTTGTAGATTCCATTACGTTCCGACAGTTCCTTTCCGTTGTACTAGGGTAGATTCCATTCCATTCCATTCCATTGCATTCCATTCCATTCCATTTTATTCCATTCCATTCCATTCCATTCCATTCCATTCCATTCCATTCCATTCCATTCCATTCCATTCCATTCCATTCCATTCCATTCCATTCCATTCCATTCCATTCCATTCCATTCTACTCGGGTAGATGCTATACCATTCCATTCCATTCCATTCCGTTCTAGTCGGGTAAATTCCATTCCATTCCATTCCTTTCCATTCCATTCTATTCCTTTCCGTTCCATTGCATTCCATTCCAGTCCATTCCATTCAATTCGATTCTGTTCAACCCGGGTAGATTCCATACCATTCCATTCCTTTGCATTCCATTCCATTCCATTCAATTCTATTCCATTCCATTCCATTCCACTCCATTAGGTTCTACTCGGGTAGATTCCATTCCAATCCATTCCATTCGGTTCCATTCCATTCCATTCCAATCCATTCCATTCCATTCCATTCCATTCCTTTCTACTCTGGTAGATTCCATACCATTCCAATCCATTCCTTTCCGTTCTAGTCGGCTGGATTCCATTCCATTCCATTCCATTCCAATCTGTTCAACTCGGGTAGATTCCATACCACTCCATTCCATTCCATTCCATTCCATTCCATTCCATTCCGTTCTACTCGGGTAGTTTCCATTCCATTGCATTCCATTCCATTCCATTCCATTCTATTCCATACCGTTCCTTTCCATTCCATTCCATTCCATTGCATTCCATTCTTTCTACTCGTGTAAATTCCATACCATTCCATTCCATTCCATTCCGTTCTACTCGGGTAGGTTCCATTCCATTCCATTCCATTCCATTCTGTTCCATTCCGTTCCATTCCATTCCATTCCATGCCATTCCATTCCATTCCATTCCATTCCATTCCATTCCATTCCGTTCTACTATGGTAGATTCCATACCATTCCATTCCATTCCATTCCGTTCTAGTCGGGTAGATTACATTCGATTCCATTCCTTTCCATTCCATTCTATTCCTTTCCATTCCATTGCATTCCATTCCATTCCATTCCACTCAATTCGATTCTGTTTAACCCGGGTAGATTGCATACCTCTCCATTCCTTTGCATTCCATTCCATTCCATTCCATTCTGTTCAACTCGGGTAAATTCCATACCATTCCATTCCATTCCATTCCAGTCCATTCCATTCCATTCCGTTCTACTCGGGTAGTTTCCATTCCATTGCATTCCATTCCATTCCATGCCATTCTATCCCATACCGTTCCTTTCCATTCCATTACATTCCATTGCATTCCATTCCTTTCTACTCGTGTAAATTCCATACCATTCCTTTCCATTCCATTCCGTTCTACTCGGGTAGGTTCCATTCCATTCCATTCCATTCCATTCTGTTCCATTCCGTTCCATTCCATTCCATTCCATGCCATTCCATTCCATTCCATTCCATTCCGTTCTACTAGGGTAGATTCCATACCATTCCATTCCATTCCATTCCGTTCTAGTCGGGTAGATTCCATTCGATTCCATTCCATTCCATTCCATTCTATTTCTTTCCATTCCATTGCATTCCATTCCATTCCATTCCACTCAATTCGATTCTGTTCATACCGGGTAGATTCCATACCTTTCCATTCCTTTGCATTCCATTCCATTCCGTTCTACTGGGGTAGATTCCATTCCATTCCATTCCATTCTATTCCACTCTGTTACATTCCTTTCCATTCCATTCCATTCCATTCCATTCCATTCCATTCCATTCCATTCCATTCCATTCCATTCCATTCCATCCCGTTCTACTCTAGTAGATTCCATACCATTCCAATCCATTCCATTCCGTTCTAGTCGGGTAGATTCCATTCCATTCCATTCCATTCCATTCCATTCCATTCTATTCCACTCTACTCGAGTAGATTCCATTCCATTCCATTCCATTCCATTGCATTCCATTCTATTCCATTCCGTTCCGTTCCATTCCTTTCGATTCCATTCCATTCTACTCGGGGAGATTACATTCAGTTCCCTTCCGTTCCGTTCCGTTCCGTGCCATTCTTTTCGGGTAGATTCTATTCCGTTACGTTCCATTCCATTACATTCCATTCCATTCCTTTCCATTCCATTCCATTCTATTCTGCTCGGGGATATTCCATTACATTCCATTTCATTCCATTCCATTCCATTCCATTGCATTCCCATAAATTACATTCTATATGTGCACATTCCATTCCATTCCTTTCCATTCCATTCCATTCCATTCCATTCCATTTCATTCCATTCCGTTCTTCTCATGTAGATTCCATTACGTTCCGATCCGTTCCATTCCGTTGTACTCGGGTAGATTCCATTCCATTCCATTCCATTGCATTCCATTCCGTTCCATTCCATTCCATTCTATTCCATTCCATTCCATTCCATTCCATCCCGTTCTAGTCTAGTAGATTCCATACCATTCCAATCCATTCCATTCCGTTCAAGTCGGGTAGATTCCATTCCATTCAATTCCATTCCATTCCATTCCATTCCATTCGGTTCCATTCCATTCCATTCCAATCCATTCCATTCCATTCCATTCCGTTCTACTCTGGTAGATTCCATACCATTCCAATCCATTCCTTTCCGTTCTAGTCGGGTAGATTCCATTCCATTCCATTCCATTCCATTCTGTTCAACTCGGGTAGATTCCATACCATTCCATTCCATTCCATTCCATTCCATTCCATTCCATTCCATTCCATTCCATTCCATTCTACTCGGGTAGTTTCCATTCCATTGCATTCCATTCCATTCCATTCCATTCTATTCCATACCGTTCCTTTCCATTCCATTCCATTCCAAGGCATTCCATTCCTTTCTACTGGTTTAAATTCCATACCATTCCATTCCATTCCATTCCATTCTGTTCCATTCCGTTCCATTCCATTCCATTCCATGCCATTCCATTCCATTCCATTCCATTCCATTCCATTCCATTCCATTCCATTCCATTCCATTCCGTTCTACTAGGGTAGATTCCATACCATTCCATTCCATTCCATTCCATTCTAGTCGGGTAGATTCCATTCGATTCCATTCCATTCCATTCCATTCTATTCCTTTCCATTCCATTGCATTCCATTCCATTCCATTCCACTCAATTCGATTCTGTTCAACCCGGGTAGATTCCATACCTTTCCATTCATTTGCTTTCCATTCCATTCCATTCCATTCCATTCCATTCCATTCCATTCCGTTCTACTGGGGTAGATTCCATTCCATTCCATTCCATTCTATTCCACTCTGTTCCATTCCATTCCATTCCATTCCATTCCATTCCATTCCATTCCATTCCATTCCATTCCATTCGATTCCATTCCATTCCATTCCATTCCATTCCATCCCGTTCTACTCTGGTAGATTCCATACCATTCCAATCAATTCCATTCCGTTCTAGTCTAGTAGATTCCATTCCATTCCATTCCGTTCCATTCCATTCCATTCCATTCCATTCCATTCCATTCCATTCCATTCCATTCTACTCGAGTAGATTCCATTCCATTCCATTCCATTCCATTTTATTCCTTTCCATTCCATTCAATTCCATTCGATTCCATTCCATTCCATCCCGTTCTACTCAGGTAGATTCCATACCATTCCAATCCATTCCATTCCGTTCTAGTCGGGTAGATTCCATTCCATTCCATTCCACTCAATTCGATTCTGTTCAACCTGGGTAGATTCCATACGTTTCCATTCCATTGCATTGCATTCCATTCCATTCCATTCCATTCCATTCCATTCCACTCCGTTCTACTTTGGTAGATTCCATTCCATTCCATTCCATTAAATTCTGTGCAACTCGGGTAGATTCCATACGACTCCATTCCATTCCATTCCATTCCATTCCATTCCATTCCATTCCATTCCGTTCTACTCGGGTAGTTTCCATTCCATTGCATTCCAATCCATTCCATTCCATTCCATTCTATTCCATACCGTTCCTTTCCATTCCATTCCATTCCATTGCATTCCATTCCTTTCTACTCGTGTAAATTCCATACCATTCCATTCCATTCCATTCCGTTCTACTCGTTTAGGTTCCATTCCGTTCCATTCCATTCCATTCTGTTCCATTCCATTCCATTCCATTCCATTCCATTCCATGCCATGCCATTCCATTCCATTCCATTCCATTGCATTCCATTCCGTTCTACTCAGGTAGATTCCATACCATTCCATTCCATTCCATTCCGTTCTACTCGGGTAGATTACATTCGATTCCATTCCTTTCCATTCCATTCTATTCCTTTCCATTCCATTGCATTCCATTCCATTCCATTCCACTCAATTCGATTCTGTTCAACCCGGGTAGATTCCATACCTTTCCATTCCTTTGCATTCCATTCCATTCCATTCCATTCCATTCCATTCTATTCCATTCCATTCCGTTCTACTGGGGTAGATTCCATTCCATTCCATTCCATTCGATTCCACTCTGTTCCATTCCATTCCATTCCATTCCATTCCATTCCATTCCATTCCATTCCATTCCATTCCATTCCATTCCATCCCGTTCTACTCAGGTAGATTCCATACCATTCCAATCCATTCCATTCCGTTCTAGTCGGGTAGATTCCATTCCATTCCATTCCATTCCATTCCATTCCATTCCATTCCATTCCATTCTACTAGAGTAGATTCCATTCCATTCCATTCCATTCCATTGCATTCCATTCTATTGCATTCCGTTCCGTTCCATTCCTTTCGATTCCATTCCATTCTACTCGGGTAGATTACATTCAGTTCCCTTCCGTTCCGTTCCGTTCCGTGCCATTCTTTTCGGGTAGATTCTATTCCGTTCCATTCCATTCCATTCCATTCCATTCCATTCCTTTCCAATCCATTCCATTCTATTCTGCTCGGGGAGATTCCATTACATTCCATTTCATTCCATTCCATTCCATTCCATTGCATTCCCATAAATTACATTCTACATGAGCACATTCCATTCCATTCCTTTCCATTCCATTCCATTCCATTCCATTTCATTCCTTTCCGTTCTTCTCTTGTAGATTCCATTACGTTCCGATCAGGTCCATTCCGTTGTACTAGGGTAGATTCCATTCCATTCTATTCCATTGCATTCCATACCATTCCATTCCATTCCATTCCATTTTAATCCATTCCATTCCATTCCATTCCATTCCATTCCATTCCATTCCATTCCATTCCATTCCATTCCATTCTACTCGGGTAGATGCTATACCATTATATTCCATTCCATTCCGTTCTAGTCGGGTAAATTCCATTCCATTCCATTCCTTTCCATTCCATTCTATTCCTTTCCGTTCCATTGCATTCCATTCCAGTCCATTACATTCAATTCGATTCTGTTCAACCCGGGTAGATTCCATACCATTCCATTCCTTTGCATTCCATTCCATTCCATTCCATTCCATTCAATTCCATTCCATTCCGTTCCATTCCACTCCATTAGGTTCTACTCGGGTAGATTCCATTCCAATCCATTCCATTCGGTTCCATTCCATTCCATTCCAATCCATTCCATTCCATTCCATTCCATTCCTTTCTACTCTGGTAGATTCCATACCATTCCAATCCATTCCTTTCCGTTCTACTCGGGTAGATTCCATTCCATTCCATTCCATTCCATTCTGTTCTACTCGGGTAGATTCCATACCACTCCATTCCATTCCATTCCATTCCATTCCATTCCATTCCATTCCGTTCTACTCGGGTAGTTTCCATTCCATTGCATTCCATTCCATTCCATTCCATTCTATTCCATACCGTTCCTTTCCATTCCATTCCATTCCATTGCATTCCATTCCTTTCTACTCGTGTAAATTCCATACCATTCCATTCCATTCCATTCCGTTCTACTCAGGTAGGTTCCATTCCATTCCATTCCATTCCATTCTGTTCCATTCCGTTCCATTCCATTCCATTCCATGCCATTCCATTCCATTCAATTCCATTCCATTCCATTCCGTTCTACTATGGTCGATTCCATACCATTCCATTCCATTCCATTCCGTTTTAGTCGGGTAGATTACATTCGATTCCATTCCTTTCCATTCCATTCTATTCCTTTCCATTCCATTGCAATCCATTCCATTCCATTCCACTCAATTCGATTCTGTTCAACCCGGGTAGATTCCCTACATTTCCATTCTTTGCATTCCATTCCATTCCATTCCATTCCATTCCATTCCACTCCATTAGGTTCTACTCGGGTTGATTCCATTCCATTCCATTCCATTCGGTTCCATTCCATTCCATTCCAATCCATTCCATTCCATTCCATTCCGTTCTACTCTGGTAGATTCCATACCATTCCAATCCATTCCTTTCCATTCTAGTCAGGTAGATTCCATTCCATTCCATTCCATTCCATTCTGTTCAACTCGGGAAGATTCCATACCATTCCATTCCATTCCTTTCCATTCCATTCCATTCCATTCCATTCCATTCCATTCCGTTTTACTTGGGTAGTTTCCATTCCATTGCATTCCATTCCATTCCATTCCATTCTATTCCATACCGTTCCTTTCCATTCCATTCCATTCCATTGCATTCCATTCCTTTCTACTCGTGTAAATTCCATACCATTCCATTCCATTCCATTCCGTTCTACTCGGGTAGGTTCCATTCCATTCCATTCCATTCCATTCTGTTCCATTCCGTTCCATTCCATTCCATTCCATGCCATTCCATTCTATTCCTTTCCATTCCACTCCATTCCGTTCTACTAGGCTAGATTCCATACCATTCCATTCCATTCCATTCCGTTCTAGTCGGGTAGATTCCATTCGATTCCATTCCATTCCATTCCATTCTATTCCTTTCCATTCCATTGCATTCCATTCCATTCCATTCCACTCAATTCGATTCTGTTCAACCTGGGTAGATTCCATACGTTTCCATTCCATTGCATTGCATTGCATTCCATTCCATTCCATTCCATTCCATTCCACTCCGTTCTACTTTGGTAGATTCCATTCCATTCCATTCCATTAAATTCTGTGCAACTCGGGTAGATTCCATACGACTCCATTCCATTCCATTCCATTCCATTCCATTCCATTCCATTCCATTCCATTCCATTCCGTTCTACTCGGGTAGTTTCCATTCCATTGCATTCCAATCCATTCCATTCCATTCCATTCTATTCCATACCGTTCCTTTCCATTCCATTCCATTCCATTGCATTCCATTCCTTTCTACTCGTGTAAATTCCATACCATTCCATTCCATTCCATTCCGTTCTACTCGTTTAGGTTCCATTCCGTTCCATTCCATTCCATTCTGTTCCATTCCATTCCATTCCATTCCATTCCATTCCATTCCATGCCATGCCATTCCATTCCATTCCATTCCATTGCATTCCATTCCGTTCTACTCAGGTAGATTCCATACCATTCCATTCCATTCCATTCCGTTCTACTCGGGTAGATTACATTCGATTCCATTCCTTTCCATTCCATTCTATTCCTTTCCATTCCATTGCATTCCATTCCATTCCATTCCACTCAATTCGATTCTGTTCAACCCGGGTAGATTCCATACCTTTCCATTCCTTTGCATTCCATTCCATTCCATTCCATTCCATTCCATTCTATTCCATTCCATTCCGTTCTACTGGGGTAGATTCCATTCCATTCCATTCCATTCGATTCCACTCTGTTCCATTCCATTCCATTCCATTCCATTCCATTCCATTCCATTCCATTCCATTCCATTCCATTCCATTCCATCCCGTTCTACTCAGGTAGATTCCATACCATTCCAATCCATTCCATTCCGTTCTAGTCGGGTAGATTCCATTCCATTCCATTCCATTCCATTCCATTCCATTCCATTCCATTCCATTCCATTCCATTCTACTAGAGTAGATTCCATTCCATTCCATTCCATTCCATTGCATTCCATTCTATTGCATTCCGTTCCGTTCCATTCCTTTCGATTCCATTCCATTCTACTCGGGTAGATTACATTCAGTTCCCTTCCGTTCCGTTCCGTTCCGTGCCATTCTTTTCGGGTAGATTCTATTCCGTTCCATTCCATTCCATTCCATTCCATTCCATTCCTTTCCAATCCATTCCATTCTATTCTGCTCGGGGAGATTCCATTCCATTCCATTCCGTTCTACTATGGTAGATTCCATTCCATTCCATTCCATTCCATTCCGTTCTAGTCTGGTAGATTACATTCGATTCCATTCCTTTCCATTCCATTCTATTCCTTTCCATTCCATTGCATTCCATTAAATTCCATTCCACTCAATTCGATTCTGTTTAACCCGGGTAGATTGCATACCTTTCCATTCCTTTGCATTCCATTCCATTCCATTCCATTCTGTTCAACTCGGGTAAATTCCATACCATTCCATTCCATTCCATTCCAGTCCATTCCATTCCATTCCGTTCTACTCGGGTAGTTTCCATTCCATTGCATTCCATTCCATTCCATGCCATTCTATCCCATACCGTTCCTTTCCATTCCATTACATTCCATTGCATTCCATTCCTTTCTACTCGTGTAAATTCCATACCATTCCTTTCCATTCCATTCCGTTCTACTCGGGTAGGTTCCATTCCATTCCATTCCATTCCATTCTGTTCCATTCCGTTCCATTCCATTCCATTCCATGCCATTCCATTCCATTCCATTCCATTCCGTTCTACTAGGGTAGATTCCATACCATTCCATTCCATTCCATTCCGTTCTAGTCGTGTAGATTCCATTCGATTCCATTCCATTCCATTCCATTCTATTTCTTTCCATTCCATTGCATTCCATTCCATTCCATTCCACTCAATTCGATTCTGTTCATACCGGGTAGATTCCATACCTTTCCATTCCTTTGCATTCCATTCCATTCCGTTCTACTGGGGTAGAATCCATTCCATTCCATTCCATTCTATTCCACTCTGTTACATTCCTTTCCATTCCATTCCATTCCATTCCATTCCATTCCATTCCATTCCATTCCATTCCATTCCATCCCGTTCTACTCTAGTAGATTCCATACCATTCCAATCCATTCCATTCCGTTCTAGTCGGGTAGATTCCATTCCATTCCATTCCATTCCATTCCATTCCATTCTATTCCACTCTACTCGAGTAGATTCCATTCCATTCCATTCCATTCCATTGCATTCCATTCTATTCCATTCCGTTCCGTTCCATTCCTTTCGATTCCATTCCATTCTACTCGGGGAGATTACATTCAGTTCCCTTCCGTTCCGTTCCGTTCCGTGCCATTCTTTTCGGGTAGATTCTATTCCGTTACGTTCCATTCCATTACATTCCATTCCATTCCTTTCCATTCCATTCCATTCTATTCTGCTCGGGGATATTCCATTACATTCCATTTCATTCCATTCCATTCCATTCCATTGCATTCCCATAAATTACATTCTACATGTGCACATTCCATTCCATTCCTTTCCATTCCATTCCATTCCATTCCATTCCATTTCATTCCATTCCGTTCTTCTCATGTAGATTCCATTACGTTCCGATCTGTTCCATTCCGTTGTACTCGGGTAGATTCCATTCCATTCCATTCCATTGCATTCCATTCCATTCCATTCCATTCCATTCCATTCCATTCCATTCCATTCCATTCTACTCGGGTAGATGCTATACCATTCCATTACATTCCATTCCTTTCTAGTCGGGTAGATTCCATTCAATTCCATTCCATTCCATTCCATTCTATTCCTTTCCGTTCCATTGCATTCCATTCCATTCCATACCACTCAATTCGATTCTGTTCAACCCGGGTAGATTGCATACCTTTCCATTCCTTTGCATTCCTTTCCATTCCATTCCATTCTGTTCAACTCGGGTAGATTCCATACCATTCCATTCCGTTCCATTCCATTCCATTCCATTCCGTTCTACTAGGGTAGTTTCCATTGCATTCCATTCCATTCCATTCCATTCCATTCTATTTGTACCGTTCCTTTCCATTCCTTTCCATTCCTTTGCATTCCATTCCTTTCTACTCGTGTAAGTTCCATACCATTCCATTCCATTCCATTCCGTTCTACATGGGTAGGTTCCATTCCATTCCATTCCATTCCATTCTGTTCCATTCCGTTCCATTCCATTCCATTGCATTCCATTCCATTCCATTCCATTCCATTCCATTCCATTCCATTCCATTCCATTCTACTAGGGTAGATTCCATACCATTCCTTTCCATTCCATTCCGTTCTAGTCGGGTAGATTCCATTCGATTCCATTCCATTCCATTCCATTCTATTCCTTTCCATTCCATTGCATTCAATTCAATTCCATTCCACTCAATTCGATTCTGTTCAACCCGGGTAGATTCCATACCTTTCCATTCCTTTGCATTCCATTCCATTCCATTCCATTCTATTCCATTCCATTCCATTCCATTCCACTCCATTAGGTTCTACTCGGGTAGATTCCATTCCATGCGGTTCCATTCCATTCCATTCCAATCCATTCCATTCCATTCCATTCCGTTCTACTCTGGTAGATTCCATACCATTCCAATCCATTCCTTTCCGTTCTACTCGGGTAGATTCCATTCCATTCCATTCCATTCCATTCTGTTCAACTCGGGTAGATTCCATACCACTCCATTCCATTCCATTCCATTCCATTCCATTCCATTCCATTCCATTCCGTTCTACTCGGGTAGTTTCCATTCCATTGCATTCCATTCCATTCCATTCCATTCTATTCCATACCGTTCCTTTCCATTCCATTCCATTCCATTGCATTCCATTCCTTTCTACTCGTGTAAATTCCATACCATTCCATTCCATTCCATTCCGTTCTACTCAGGTAGGTTCCATTCCATTCCATTCCATTCCATTCTGTTCCATTCCGTTCCATTCCATTCCATTCCATGCCATTCCATTCCATTCCATTCCATTCCATTCCATTCCGTTCTACTATGGTCGATTCCATACCATTCCATTCCATTCCATTCCGCTCTAGTCGGGTAGATTACATTCGATTCCATTCCTTTCCATTCCATTCTATTCCTTTCCATTCCATTGCAATCCATTCCATTCCATTCCACTCAATTCGATTCTGTTCAACCCGCGTAGATTCCCTACATTTCCATTCTTTGCATTCCATTCCATTCCATTCCATTCCATTCCATTCCATTCCATTCCATTCCATTCTATTCCATTCCATTCCGTTCTACTGGGGTAGATTCCATTCCATTCCACTCCATTCTATTCCACTCTGTTCCATTCCATTCCATTCCATTTTATTCCTTTCCATTCCATTCAATTCCATTCGATTCCATTCCATTCCATCCCGTTCTACTCAGGTAGATTCCATACCATTCCAATCCATTCCATTCCGTTCTAGTCGGGTAGATTCCATTCCATTCCATTCCATTCCATTCCATTCCATTCCATTCTACTAGAGTAGATTCCACTCCATTCCATTCCATTCCATTGCATTCCATTCTATTGCATTCCGTTCCGTTCCATTCCTTTCGATTCCATTCCATTCTACTCGGGTAGATTACATTCAGTTCCCTTCCGTTCCGTTCCGTTCCGTGCCATTCTTTTCGGGTAGATTCTATTCCGTTCCATTCCATTCCATTCCATTCCATTCCATTCCATTCCTTTCCATTCCATTCCATTCTATTCTGCTCGGGGAGATTCCATTACATTCCATTCCATTCCATTCCATTCCATTCCAAAGCATTCCCATAAATTACATTCTACATGAGCACATTCCATTCCATTCATTTCCATTCCATTCCATTCCATTCCATTTGATTCCTTTCCGTTCTTCTCTTGTAGATTCCATTACGTTCCGACAGTTCCTTTCCGTTGTACTAGGGTAGATTCCATTCCATTCCATTCCATTGCATTCCATTCCATTCCATTTTATTCCATTCCATTCCATTCCATTCCATTCCATTCCATTCCATTCCATTCCATTCCATTCCATTCCATTCCATTCTACTCGGGTAGATGCTATACCATTCCATTCCATTCCATTCCGTTCTAGTCGGGTAAATTCCATTCCATTCCATTCCTTTCCATTCCATTCTATTCCTTTCCGTTCCATTGCATTCCATTCCAGTCCATTCCATTCAATTCGATTCTGTTCAACCCGGGTAGATTCCATACCATTCCATTCCTTTGCATTCCATTCCATTCCATTCAATTCTATTCCATTCCATTCCATTCCACTCCATTAGGTTCTACTCGGGTAGATTCCATTCCAATCCATTCCATTCGGTTCCATTCCATTCCATTCCAATCCATTCCATTCCATTCCATTCCATTCCTTTCTACTCTGGTAGATTCCATACCATTCCAATCCATTCCTTTCCGTTCTAGTCGGCTGGATTCCATTCCATTCCATTCCATTCCAATCTGTTCAACTCGGGTAGATTCCATACCACTCCATTCCATTCCATTCCATTCCATTCCATTCCATTCCGTTCTACTCGGGTAGTTTCCATTCCATTGCATTCCATTCCATTCCATTCCATTCTATTCCATACCGTTCCTTTCCATTCCATTCCATTCCATTGCATTCCATTCTTTCTACTCGTGTAAATTCCATACCATTCCATTCCATTCCATTCCGTTCTACTCGGGTAGGTTCCATTCCATTCCATTCCATTCCATTCTGTTCCATTCCGTTCCATTCCATTCCATTCCATGCCATTCCATTCCATTCCATTCCATTCCATTCCATTCCATTCCGTTCTACTATGGTAGATTCCATACCATTCCATTCCATTCCATTCCGTTCTAGTCGGGTAGATTACATTCGATTCCATTCCTTTCCATTCCATTCTATTCCTTTCCATTCCATTGCATTCCATTCCATTCCATTCCACTCAATTCGATTCTGTTTAACCCGGGTAGATTGCATACCTCTCCATTCCTTTGCATTCCATTCCATTCCATTCCATTCTGTTCAACTCGGGTAAATTCCATACCATTCCATTCCATTCCATTCCAGTCCATTCCATTCCATTCCGTTCTACTCGGGTAGTTTCCATTCCATTGCATTCCATTCCATTCCATGCCATTCTATCCCATACCGTTCCTTTCCATTCCATTACATTCCATTGCATTCCATTCCTTTCTACTCGTGTAAATTCCATACCATTCCTTTCCATTCCATTCCGTTCTACTCGGGTAGGTTCCATTCCATTCCATTCCATTCCATTCTGTTCCATTCCGTTCCATTCCATTCCATTCCATGCCATTCCATTCCATTCCATTCCATTCCGTTCTACTAGGGTAGATTCCATACCATTCCATTCCATTCCATTCCGTTCTAGTCGGGTAGATTCCATTCGATTCCATTCCATTCCATTCCATTCTATTTCTTTCCATTCCATTGCATTCCATTCCATTCCATTCCACTCAATTCGATTCTGTTCATACCGGGTAGATTCCATACCTTTCCATTCCTTTGCATTCCATTCCATTCCGTTCTACTGGGGTAGATTCCATTCCATTCCATTCCATTCTATTCCACTCTGTTACATTCCTTTCCATTCCATTCCATTCCATTCCATTCCATTCCATTCCATTCCATTCCATTCCATTCCATTCCATTCCATCCCGTTCTACTCTAGTAGATTCCATACCATTCCAATCCATTCCATTCCGTTCTAGTCGGGTAGATTCCATTCCATTCCATTCCATTCCATTCCATTCCATTCTATTCCACTCTACTCGAGTAGATTCCATTCCATTCCATTCCATTCCATTGCATTCCATTCTATTCCATTCCGTTCCGTTCCATTCCTTTCGATTCCATTCCATTCTACTCGGGGAGATTACATTCAGTTCCCTTCCGTTCCGTTCCGTTCCGTGCCATTCTTTTCGGGTAGATTCTATTCCGTTACGTTCCATTCCATTACATTCCATTCCATTCCTTTCCATTCCATTCCATTCTATTCTGCTCGGGGATATTCCATTACATTCCATTTCATTCCATTCCATTCCATTCCATTGCATTCCCATAAATTACATTCTATATGTGCACATTCCATTCCATTCCTTTCCATTCCATTCCATTCCATTCCATTCCATTTCATTCCATTCCGTTCTTCTCATGTAGATTCCATTACGTTCCGATCCGTTCCATTCCGTTGTACTCGGGTAGATTCCATTCCATTCCATTCCATTGCATTCCATTCCGTTCCATTCCATTCCATTCTATTCCATTCCATTCCATTCCATTCCATCCCGTTCTAGTCTAGTAGATTCCATACCATTCCAATCCATTCCATTCCGTTCAAGTCGGGTAGATTCCATTCCATTCAATTCCATTCCATTCCATTCCATTCCATTCGGTTCCATTCCATTCCATTCCAATCCATTCCATTCCATTCCATTCCGTTCTACTCTGGTAGATTCCATACCATTCCAATCCATTCCTTTCCGTTCTAGTCGGGTAGATTCCATTCCATTCCATTCCATTCCATTCTGTTCAACTCGGGTAGATTCCATACCATTCCATTCCATTCCATTCCATTCCATTCCATTCCATTCCATTCCATTCCATTCCATTCTACTCGGGTAGTTTCCATTCCATTGCATTCCATTCCATTCCATTCCATTCTATTCCATACCGTTCCTTTCCATTCCATTCCATTCCAAGGCATTCCATTCCTTTCTACTGGTTTAAATTCCATACCATTCCATTCCATTCCATTCCATTCTGTTCCATTCCGTTCCATTCCATTCCATTCCATGCCATTCCATTCCATTCCATTCCATTCCATTCCATTCCATTCCATTCCATTCCATTCCATTCCGTTCTACTAGGGTAGATTCCATACCATTCCATTCCATTCCATTCCATTCTAGTCGGGTAGATTCCATTCGATTCCATTCCATTCCATTCCATTCTATTCCTTTCCATTCCATTGCATTCCATTCCATTCCATTCCACTCAATTCGATTCTGTTCAACCCGGGTAGATTCCATACCTTTCCATTCATTTGCTTTCCATTCCATTCCATTCCATTCCATTCCATTCCATTCCATTCCGTTCTACTGGGGTAGATTCCATTCCATTCCATTCCATTCTATTCCACTCTGTTCCATTCCATTCCATTCCATTCCATTCCATTCCATTCCATTCCATTCCATTCCATTCCATTCGATTCCATTCCATTCCATTCCATTCCATTCCATCCCGTTCTACTCTGGTAGATTCCATACCATTCCAATCAATTCCATTCCGTTCTAGTCTAGTAGATTCCATTCCATTCCATTCCGTTCCATTCCATTCCATTCCATTCCATTCCATTCCATTCCATTCCATTCCATTCTACTCGAGTAGATTCCATTCCATTCCATTCCATTCCATTGCATTCCATTCTATTCCATTCCATTCCGTTCCATTCCTTTCGATTCCATTCCATTCTACTCGGGTAGATTACATTCAGTTCCCTTCCGTTCCGTACCGTTCCGTGCCACTCTATTCGGGTAGATTCTATTCCGTTAAATTCCATTCCATTACATTCCATTCCATTCCTTTCCATTCCATTCCATTCTATTCTGCTCGGGGAGATTCCATTACATTCCATTTCATTCCATTCCATTCCATTCCATTGCATTCCTATAAATTACATTCTACATGTGCACATTCCATTCCATTCTTTCCATTCCATTCCATTGCATTCCATTTCATTCCATTCCGTTCTTCTCATGTAGATTCCATTACGTTCCGATCCGTTCCATTCTGTTGTACTCGGGTAGATTCCAATCCATTCCATTCCATTGCATTCCATGCCATTCCATTCCTTTCCATTCTATTCCATTCCATTCCATTCCATTCCGTTCCATTCCATTCCATTCCATTCCTTTCTACTCTGGTAGATTTCTTACCATTCCAATCCATTCCTTTCCGTTCTAGTCGGGTAGATTCCATTCCATTCCATTCCATTCCATTCTGTTCAACTCGAGTAGATTCCATACCATTCCATTCCATTCCATTCCATTCCATTCCATTCCATTCCATTCCATTCCATTCCGTTCTACTCGGGTAGTTTCCTTTCCATTGCATTCCATTCCTTTCCATTCCATTCTATTCCATACCGTTCCTTTCCATTCCACTCCATTTTATTGCATTCCATTCCTTTCTACTCGTGTAAATTCCATACCATTCCATTCCATTCCATTCCGTTCTACTCGGGTAGGTTCCATTCCATTCCATTCCATTCCATTCTGTTCCATTCCGTTCCATTCCATTCCATTCCATGCCATTCCATTCCATTCCATTCCATTCCATTCCATTCCATTCCATTCCATTCCATTCCATTCCTTTCTACTAGGGTAGATTCCATACCATTCCATTCCATTCCATTCCGTTCTAGTCGGGTAGATTCCATTCGATTCCATTCCATTCCATTCTATTCTATTCCTTTCCATTCCATTGCATTCCATTGCATTCCATTCCACTCAATTCGATTCTGTTCAACCCGGGTAGATTCCATACCTTCCATTCCTTTGCATTCCATTCCATTCCATTCCATTCCATTCCATTCCATTCCATTCCATTCCATTCCATCCCGTTCTACTCTGGTAGATTCCAAACCATTCCAATCCATTCCATTCATTTCTAGTCGGGTAGATTCAATTCCATTCCATTCCATTCCATTCCATTCCATTCCATTCCATTCCATCCCATTCCATTCCATTCCATTCCATTCTACTCGAGTAGATTCCATTCAATTCCACTCCATTCCATTGCATTCCATTCTATTCCATTCCGTTCCGTTCCATTCCTTTCGATTCCATTCCATTCTACTCGGTTAGATTACATTCAGTTCCTTTCCGTTCCGTTCCGTTCCGTGCCACTCTTTTCGGGTAGATTCTATTCCGTTCCATTCCATTCCATTACATTTCATTCCATTCCTTTCCATTCCATTCCATTCTATTCTGCTCTGGGAGATTCCAATACATTCCATTTCATTCCATTCCATTCCATTCCATTGCATTCCCATAAATTACATTCTACATGTGCACTTTCCATTCCATTCCTTTCCATTCCATTCCATTTCATTCCATTCCGTTCTTCTCATGTAGATTCCATTACGTTCCGATCCGTTCCATTCCGTTGTACTCTGGTAGATTCCATTCCATTCCATTCCTTTGCATTCCATTCCATTCCATTCCATTCCATTCCATTCCATTCCATTCCATTCCATTCCATTCCATTCCATTCCATTCCATTCCATTGCATTCCATTCCATTCTACTCGGCTAGATGCTATACCATTCCATTCCATTCCATTCCGTTCTAGTCGGGTAGATTCCATTCCATTCCATTCCATTCCATTCCATTCCATTCCATTCCATTCCTTTCCGTTCCATTGCATTACATTCCAGTCCATTCCATTCAATTCGATTCTGTTCAACCCGGGTAGATTCCATACCATACCATTCCTTAGCATTCCATTCCATTCCATTCCATTCCATTCCATTCCATTCCATTCCATTCCATTCCACTCCATTAGGTTCTACTCGGGTTGATTCCATTCCATTCCATTCCATTCGGTTCCATTCCATTCCATTCCAATCCATTCCATTCCATTCCATTCCGTTCTACTCTGGTAGATTCCATACCATTCCAATCCATTCCTTTCCATTCTAGTCGGGTAGATTCCATTCCATTCCATTCCATTCCATTCTCTTCAACTCGGGTAGATTCCATACCATTCCATTCCATTCCATTCCATTCCATTCCATTCCATTGCATTCCATTCCTTTCTACTCGTGTAAATTCCATACCATTCCATTCCATTCCATTCCGTTCTACTCGGGTAGGTTCCATTCCATTCCATTCCATTCCATTCTGTTCCATTCCGTTCCATTCCATTCCATTCCATGCCATTCCATTCTATTCCTTTCCATTCCACTCCATTCCGTTCTACTAGGCTAGATTCCATACCATTCCATTCCATTCCATTCCGTTCTAGTCGGGTAGATTCCATTTGATTCCATTCCATTCCATTCCATTCTATTCCTTTCCATTCCATTGCATTCCATTCCATTCCATTCCACTCAATTCGATTCTGTTCAACCTGGGTAGATTCCATACGTTTCCATTCCATTGCATTGCATTCCATTCCATTCCATTCCATTCCATTCCATTCCATTCCATTCCATTCCATTCCATTCCATTCCATTCCATTCCGTTCTACTTGGGTAGATTCCCTTCCATTCCATTCCATTCTATTCCACTATGTTCCATTCCATTCCATTCCATTCCATTCCATTCCATTCCATTCCATTCCATTCCATTCCATTCCATTCCATTCTACTGGAGTAGATTCCATTCCATTCCATTCCATTCCATTGCATTTCATTCTATTCCATTCCGTTCCCTTCTATTCCTTTCGATTCCATTCCATTCTAATCGGGTAGATTACATTCATTTCCTTTCCGTTCCGTTCAGTTCCGTTCCGTGCCGTTCTTTTCGGGTAGACTCTATTCCGTTCCATTCCATTCCATTCCATTCCATTCCATTCCTTTCCATTCCATTCCATTCTATTCTGCTCGGGGAGATTCAATTACATTCCATTTCATTCCATTCCATTCCATTCCGTTGCATTCCCATAAATTACATTCTACATGTGCACATTCCATTCCATTCCTTTCCATTCCATTCCATTCCATTCCATTCCATTTCGTTCCATTCCGTTCTTCTCATGGAAATTCCATTACGTTCCGATCCGTTCCATTCCGTTGTACTCGGGTAGATTCCATTCCATTCCATTCCATTGCATTCCATTCCATTTCATTCCATTCCATTCTATTCCATTCCATTCCATTCCATTCCATTCCATTCCATTCCATTCCATTCCATTCCATTGCATTCCATTCCATTCTACTCGGGTAGATGCTATACCATTCCATTCCATTCCATTCCGTTCTAGTCGGGTAGATTCCATTCCATTCCATTCCATTCCATTCCATTCCATTCCATTCCATTCCATTCCATTCTATTCCTTTCCGTTCCACTGCATTACATTCCAGTCCATTCCATTCAATTCGATTCTGTTCAACCCGGGTAGATTCCATACCATACCATTCCTTAGCATTCCATTCCATTCCATTCCATTCCATTCCATTCCATTCCATTCCACTCCATTAGGTTCTACTCGGGTTGATTCCATTCCATTCCATTCCATTCGGTTCCATTCAATTCCATTCCAATCCATTCCATTCCATTCCATTCCGTTCTACTCTGGTAGATTCCATACCATTCCTATCCATTCCTTTCCATTCTAGTCAGGTAGATTCCATTCCATTCCATTCCATTCCATTCTGTTCAACTCGGGTAGATTCCATACCATTCCATTCCATACCATTCCATCCCATTCCATTCCGTTCTAGTCGGGTAGATTACATTCGATTCCATTCCATTCCATTCCATTCTATTCCTTTCCATTCCTTTGCATTGCATTCCATTCCATTCCACTCGATTCGATTCTGTTCAACCTGGGTAGATTCCATACGTTTCCATTCCATTGCATTGCATTCCATTCCATTCCATTCCATTCCATTCCGTTCTACTCGGGTAGTTTCCATTCCATTGCATTCCATTCCATTCCATTCCATTCTATTCCATACCGTTCCTTTCCATTCCATTCCATTCCATTGCATTCCATTCCTTTCTACTCGTGTAAATTCCATACCATTCCATTCCATTCCATTCCGTTCTACTCGTTTAGGTTCCATTCCGTTCCATTCCATTCCATTCTGTTCCATTCCATTCCATTCCATGCCATTCCATTCCATTCCATTCCATTCCATTCCATTCCATTCCGTTCTACTATGGTAGATTCCATATCATTCCATTCCATTCCATTCCGTTCTAGTCGGGTAGATTACATTCGATTCCATTCCTTTCCATTCCATTCTATTCCTTTCCATTCCATTGCATTCCATTCCATTCCGTTCCACTCAATTCGATTCTGTTCAACCCGGGTAGATTCCATACCTTTCCATTCCTTTGCATTCCATTCCATTCCATTCCATTCCATTCCATTCCATTCCATTCCATTGCATTCCATTCCATTCCATTCCATTCCATTCCATTCTATTCCATTCCATTCCGTTCTACTGGGGTAGATTCCATTCCATTCCTTTCCATTCTATTCCACTCTGTTCCATTCCATTCCATTCCATTCCATTCCATTCCATTCCATTCCATTCCATTCCATTCCATTCCATTCCATTCCATTCCATCCCGTTCTACTCAGGTAGATTCCATACCATTCCAATCCATTCCATTCCGTTCTAGTCGGGTAGATTCCATTCCATTCCATTCCATTCCATTCCATTCCATTCCATTCCATTCCATTCCATTCCATTCCATTCCATTCCATTCCATTCCATTCTACTAGAGTAGATTCCATTCCATTCCATTCCATTCCATTGCGTTCCATTCTATTGCATTCCGTTCCGTTCCTTTCCTTTCGATTCCATTCCATTCTACTCGGGTAGATTACATTCAGTTCCCTTCCGTTCCGTTCCGTTCCGTGCCATTCTTTTCGGGTAGATTCTATTCCGTTCCATTCCATTCCATTCCATTCCATTCCATTCCTTTCCATTCCATTCCATTCTATTCTGCTCGGGGAGATTCCATTACATTCCATTTCATTCCATTCCATTCCATTCCATTGCATTCCCATAAATTACATTCTACATGAGCACATTCCATTCCATTCCTTTCCATTCCATTCCATTCCATTCCATTTCATTCCTTTCCGTTCTTCTCTTGTAGATTCCATTACGTTCCGATCAGTTCCATTCCGTTGTACTAGGGTAGATTCCATTCCATTCCATTCCATTGCATTCCATTCCATTGCATTCCATTCCAGTTTATTCCATTCCATTCCATTCCATTCCATTCCATTCCATTTTATTCCATTCCATTCCATTCCATTCCATTCCATTCCATACCATTCTACTCGGGTAGATGCTATACCATTCCATTCCATTCCATTCCGTTCTAGTCGGGTAAATTCCATTCCATTCCATTCCTTTCCATTCCATTCTATTCCTTTCCGTTCCATTGCATTCCATTCCAGTCCATTCCATTCAATTCGATTCTGTTCAACCCGGGTAGATTCCATACCATTCCATTCCTTTGCATTCCATTCCATTCCATTCCATTCCATTCAATTCCATTCCATTCCATTCCATTCCACTCCATTAGGTTCTACTCGGGTAGATTCCATTCCAATCCATTCCATTCGGTTCCATTCCATTCCATTCCAATCCATTCCATTCCATTCCATTCCATTCCTTTCTACTCTGGTAGATTCCATACCATTCCAATCCATTCCTTTCCGTTCTAGTCGGGTAGATTCCATTCCATTCCATTCCATTCTGTTCAACTCGGGTAGATTCAATACCACTCCATTACATTACATTCCATTCCATTCCATTCCGTTCTACTCGGGTAGTTTCCATTCCATTGCATTCCATTCCATTCCATTCCATTCTATTCCTTATCGTTCATTTCCATTCCATTCCATTCCATTGCATTCCATTCCTTTCTACTCGTGTAAATTCCATACCATTCCATTCCATTCCATTCCGTTCTACTCGGGTAGGTTCCATTCCATTCCATTCCATTCCATTCTGTTCCATTCCGTTCCATTCCATTCCATTCCATGCCATTCCATTCCATTCCATTCCATTCCGTTCCATTCCGTTCTACTATGGTAGATTCCATACCATTCCATTCCATTCCATTCCGTTCTAATCGGGTAGATTACATTCGATTCCATTCCTTTCCATTCCATTCTATTCCTTTCCATTCCATTGCATTCCATTCCATTCCATTCCACTCAATTCGATTCTGTTCAACCCGGGTAGATTCCATACCTTTCCATTCTTTGCATTCCATTCCATTCCATTCCATTCCATTCCATTCCATTCCATTCCATTCTATTCCATTCCGTTCCGTTCTACTGTTGTAGATTCCATTCCATTCCATTCCATTCTATTCCACTCTGTTCCATTCCATTCCATTTCATTCCATTCCATTCCATTCCATTCCATTCCATTCCATCCCGTTCTACTCAGGTAGATTCCATACCATTCCAATCCATTCCATTCCGTTCTAGTCGGGTAGATTCCATTCCATTCCATTCCATTCCATTCCATTCCATTCCATTCCATTCCATTCCATTCCATTCCATTCTACTAGAGTAGATTCCATTCCATTCCATTCCATTCCATTGCATTCCATTCTATTGCATTCCGTTCCGTTCCATTCCTTTCGATTCCATTCCATTCTACTCGGGTAGATTACATTCAGTTCCCTTCCGTTCCGTTCCGTTCCGTGCCATTCTTTTCGGGTAGATTCTATTCCGTTCCATTCCATTCCATTCCATTCCATTCCATTCCATTCCTTTCCATTCCATTCCATTCTATTCTGCTCGGGGAGATTCCATTACATTCCATTTCATTCCATTCCATTCCATTCCATTGCATTCCCATAAATTACAATCTACATGAGCACATTCCATTCCATTCCTTTCCATTCCATTCCATTCCATTCCATTTCATTCCTTTCCGTTCTTCTCTTGTAGATTCCATTACGTTCCGATCAGTTCCATTCCGTTGTACTAGGGTAGATTCCATTCCATTCCATTCCATTGCATTCCATTCCATTCCATTCCATTCCATTTTATTGCATTCCATTCCATTCCATTCCATTCCATTCCATTCCATTCCATTCCATTCCATTCCATTCCATTCCATTCCATTCTACTCGGGTAGATGCTATACCATTCCATTCCATTCCATTCTTTTCTAGTCGGGTAAATTCCATTCCATTCCATTCCTTTCCATTCCATTCTATTCGTTTCCGTTCCATTGCATTCTATTCCAGTCCATTCCTTTCAGTTCGATTCTGTTCAACCCGGGTAGATTCCATACCATTCCATTCCTTTGCATTCCATTCCAATCCATTCCATTCCATTCAATTCCATTCCATTCCATTCCATTCCACTCCATTAGGTTCTACTCAGGTAGATTCCATTCCAATCCATTCCATTCGGTTCCATTCCATTCCATTCCAATCCATTCCATTCCATTCCATTCCATTCCTTTCTACTCTGGTAGATTCCATACCATTCCAATCCATTCCTTTCCGTTCTAGTCAGGTAGATTCCATTCCATTCCATTCCATTCCATTCTGTTCAACTCGGGTAGTTTCCATACCACTCCATTCCATTCCATTCCATTCCATTCCATTCCATTCCGTTCTACTCGGGTAGTTTCCATTCCATTGCATTCCATTCCATTCCATTCCATTCTATTCCATACCGTTCCTTTCCATTCCAATCCATTCCATTGCATTCCATTGCTTTCTACTCGTGTAAATTCCATACCATTCCATTCCATTCCATTCCTTTCTACTCGGGTAGGTTCCATTCCATTCCATTCCATTCCATTCTGTTCCATTCCGTTCCATTCCATTCCATTCTTTGCCATTCCATTCCATTCCATTCCATTCCATTCCGTTCTACTATGGTAGATTCCATACCATTCCATTCCATTCCATTCCGTTCTAGTCGGGTAGATTACATTCGATTCCATTCCTTTCCATTCCATTCTATTCCTTTCCATTCCATTGCATTCCATTCCATTCCATTCCACTCAATTCGATTCTGTTTAACCCGGGTAGATTGCATACCTTTCCATTCTTTTGCATTCCATTCCATTCCATTCCATTCTGTTCAACTCGGGTAAATTCCATACCATTCCATTCCATTCCATTCCAGTCCATTCCATTCCATTCCGTTCTACTCGGGTAGTTTCCATTCCATTGCATTCCATTCCATTCCATTCCATTCTATTCCATACCGTTCCTTTCCATTCCATTCCATTCCATTGCATTCCATTCCTTTCTACTCGTGTAAATTCCATACCATTCCTTTCAATTCCATTCCGTTCTACTCGGGTAGGTTCCATTCCATTCCATTCCATTCCATTCTGTTCCATTCCGTTCCATTCCATTCCATTCCCTGCCATTCCATTCCATTCCATTCCATTCCGTTCTACTAGGGTAGATTCCATACCATTCCATTCCATTCCATTCCGTTCTAGTCGGGTAGATTCCATTCGATTCCATTCCATTCCATTCCATTCTATTTCTTTCCATTCCATTGCATTCCATTCCATTCCATTCCACTGAATTCGATTCTGTTCATACCGGGTAGATTCCATACCTTTCCATTCCTTTGCATTCCATTCCATTTTCGTTCTACTGGGGTAGATTCCATTCCATTCCATTCCATTCTATTCCACTCTGTTCCATTCCTTTGCATTCCATTCCATTCCATTCCATTCCATTCCATTCCATTCCATTCCATTCCATTCCATTCCATTCCATTCCATCCCGTTCTACTCTAGTAGATTCCATACCATTCCAATCCATTCCATTCCATTCTAGTCGGGTAGATTCCATTCCATTCAATTCCATTCCATTCCTTTCCATTCCATTCCATTCTATTCCACTCTACTCGAGTAGATTCCATTCCATTCCATTTCATTCCATTCTATTCCATTCCGTTCCGTTCCATTCCTTTCGATTCCATTCCATTCTACTCGGGGAGATTACATTCAGTTCCCTTCCGTTCCGTTCCGTTCCGTGCCATTCTTTTCGGGTAGATTCTATTCCATTACGTTCCATTCCATTACATTCCATTCCATTCCTTTCCATTCCATTCCATTCTATTCTGCTCGGGGAGATTCCATTACATTCCATTTCATTCCATTCCATTCCATTCCATTGCATTCCCATAAATTACATTCTACGTGTGCACATTCCATTCCATTCCTTTCCATTCCATTCCATTCCATTCCATTCCATTCCATTCCATTCCATTCCATTCCGTTCTTCTCATGTAGATTCCATTACGTTCCGATCCGTTCCATTCCGTTGTACTCGGGTAGATTCCATTCCATTCCATTCCATTGCATTCCATTCCATTCCATTCCATTCCATTCCATTCCATTCCATTCCATTCCAGTCTACTAGGGTAGATGCTATACCATTCCATTACATTCCATTCCTTTCTAGTCGGGTAGATTCCATTCAATTCCATTCCATTCCATTCCATTCTATTCCTTTCCGTTCCATTGCATTCCATTCCATTCCATACCACTCAATTCGATTCTGTTCAACCCGGGTAGATTCCATACCTTTCCATTCCTTTGCATTCCATTCCATTCCATTCTGTTCAACTCGGGTAGATTCCATACCATTCCATTCCATTCCATTCCATTCCATTCCATTCCATTCCGTTCTACTAGGGTAGTTTCCATTGCACTGCATTCCATTCCATTCCATTCCATTCTATTTGTACCTTTCCTTTCCATTCCATTCCATTCCTTTGCATTCCATTCCTTTCTACTCGTGTAAATTCCATACCATTCCATTCCATTCCATTCCGTTCTACTCGGGTAGGTTCCATTCCATTCCATTCCATTCCATTCTGCTCCATTCCGTTCCATTCCATTCCATTGCATGCCATTCCATTCCATTCCAGTCCATTCTATTCCATTCCATTCCATTCCGTTCTACTAGGGTAGATTCCATACCATTCCATTCCATTCCATTCCGTTCTAGTCGGGTAGATTCCATTCGATTCCATTCCATTCCATTCCATTCTATTCCTTTCCATTCCATTGCATTCCATTCCATTCCATTCCACTCAATTCGATTCTGTTCAACCCGGGTAGATTCCATACCTTTCCATTCCTTTGCATTCCATTCCATTCCATTCCATTCCATTCCATTCCATTCCATTCCATTCCACTCCATTAAGTTCTACTCGGGTAGATTCCATTCCATTCGGTTCCATTCCATTCCATTCCAATCCATTCCATTCCATTCCATTCCGTTCTACTCTGGTAGATTCCATACCATTCCAATCAATTCCTTTCCGTTCTAGTCGGGTAGATTCCATTCCATTCCATTCCATTCCATTCTGTTCAACCCGGGTAGATTCCATACCATTCCATTCCATTCCATTCCATTCCATTCCATTCCATTCCATTCCATTCCATTGATTCCATTCCATTCCATTCCATTCCATTCTACTCGGGTAGATTCCATTCCATTGCATTCCATTCCATTCCATTCCATTCTATTCCATACCGTTCCTTTCCATTCCATTCCATTCCAAGGCATTCCATTCCTTTCTACTCGTTTAAATTCCATACCATTCCATTCCATTCCATTTCATTCTGTTCCATTCCGTTCCATTCCATTCCATTCCATGCCATTCCATTCCATTCCATTCCATTCCGTTCTACTAGGGTAGATTCCATACCATTCCATTCCATTCCATTCCGTTCTAGTCGGGTAGATTCCATTCGATTCCATTCCATTCCATTCCATTCTATTTCTTTCCATTCCATTGCATTCCATTCCATTCCATTCCACTCAATTCGATTCTGTTCATACCGGGTAGATTCCATACCTTTCCATTCCTTTGCATTCCATTCCATTCCATTCCATTCCATTCCATTCCATTCCATTCCGTTCTACTGGGGTAGATTCCATTACATTCCATTCCATTCTATTCCACTCTGTTCCATTCCTTTCCATTCCATTCCATTCCATTCCATTCCATTCCATTCCATTCCATTCCATTCCATCCCGTTCTACTCTAGTAGATTCCATACCATTCCAATCCATTCTATTCCGTTCTAGTCGGTTAGATTCCATTCCATTCCATTCCATTCCATTCCGTTCCATTCCATTCCATTCCATTCTATGCCACTCTACTCGAGTAGATTCCATTCCATTCCATTCCATTCCATTGCATTCCATTCTATTCCATTCCGTTCCGTTCCATTCCTTTCGATTCCATTCCATTCTACTCGGGGAGATTACATTCAGTTCCCTTCCGTTCCGTTCCGTTCCGTGCCATTCTTTTCGGGTAGATTCTATTCCGTTACGTTCCATTCCATTACATTCCATTCCATTCCTTTCCATTCCATTCCATTCTATTCTGCTCGGGGAGATTCCATTACATTCCATTTCATTCCATTCCATTCCATTCCATTGCATTCCCATAAATTACATTCTACATGTGCACATTCCATTCCATTCCTTTCCATTCCATTCCATTCCATTCCATTCCATTTCATTCCATTACGTTCTTCTCATGTAGATTCCGTTACGTACCGATCCGTTCCATTCCGTTGTACTCGGGTAGATTCCATTCCATTCCATTCCATTGCATTCCATTCCATTCCATTCCATTCCATTCCATTCCATTCCGTTCTACTCGGGTAGTTTCCATTCCATTGCATTCCATTCCATTCCATTCCATTCTATTCCATACCGTTCCTTTCCATTCCATTCCATTCCATTGCATTCCATTCCTTTCTACTCTTGTAAATTCCATACCATTCCATTCCATTCCATTCCGTTCTACTCTTTTAGGTTCCATTCCGTTCCATTCCATTCCATTCTGTTCCATTCCATTCCATTCCATTCCATTCCATTCCATGCCATTCCATTCCATTCCATTCCATTCCATTCCATTCAATTCCGTTCTACTCGGGTAGATTACATTCGATTCCATTCCTTTCCATTCCATTCTATTCCTTTCCATTCCATTGCATTCCATTCCATTCCATTCCACTCAATTCGATTCTGTTCTACCCGGGTAGATTCCATACCTTTCCATTCCTTTGCATTCCATTCCATTCCATTCCATTCCATTCCATTCAATTCCATTCCATTCCATTCCATTCCGTTCTACTGGGGTAGATTCCATTCCATTCCATTCCATTCTATTCCACTCTGTTCCATTCCATTCCATTCCATTCCATTCCATTCCATTCCATTCCATTCCATTCCATTCCATTCCATCCCGTTCTACTCTGGTAGATTCCATACCATTCCAATCCATTCCATTCCGTTCTAGTCGGGTAGATTCCATTCCACTCCATTCCATTCCATTCCATTCCATTCCATTCTACTAGAGTAGATTCCATTCCATTCCATTCCATTCCATTGCATTCCATTCTATTGCATTCCGTTCCGTTCCATTCCTTTCGATTCCATTCCATTCTACTCGGGTAGATTACATTCAGTTCCCTTCCGTTCCGTTCCGTTCCGTGCCATTCTTTTCGGGTAGATTCTATTCCGTTCCATTCCATTCCATTACATTCCATTCCATTCCTTTCCATTCCATTCCATTCTATTCTGCTCGGGGAGATTCCATTACATTCCATTTCATTCCATTCCATTCCATTCCATTGCATTCCCATAAATTACATTCTACATGAGCACATTCCATTCCATTCCTTTCCATTCCATGCCATTCCATTCCATTTCATTCCTTTCCGTTCTTCTCTTGTAGATTCCATTACGTTCTGATCAGTTCCATTCCGTTGTACTAGGGTAGATTCCATTCCATTCCATTCCATTGCATTCCATTCCATTCCATTCCATTCCATTTTATTCCATTCCATTCCATTCCATTCCATTCCATTCCATTCCATTCCATTCCATTCCATTCCATTCTACTCGGGTAGATGCTATACCATTCCATTCCATTCCATTCCGTTCTGGTCGGGTAGATTCCATTCCATTCCATTCCTTTCCATTCCCTTCTATTCCTTTCCGTTCCATTGCATTCCATTCCAATCCATTCCATTCAATTCGATTCTGTTCAACCCGGGTAGATTCCATACCATTCCATTCCTTTGCATTCCATTCCATTCCATTCCAT
Source organism: Gorilla gorilla gorilla (assembly GCF_029281585.2). Taxonomy (NCBI): domain Eukaryota; kingdom Metazoa; phylum Chordata; class Mammalia; order Primates; family Hominidae; genus Gorilla; species Gorilla gorilla. Next base: position 48,485,069 of record NC_073248.2, read on the forward strand.
TCCATTCCATTCCATTCCATTCCATTCCATTCCATTCCATTCCATTCCACTCCATTAAGTTCTACTCGGGTAGATTCAATTCCAATCCATTCCATTCGGTTCCATTCCATTCCATTCCAATCCATTCCATTCCATTCCATTCCATTCCTTTCTACTCTGGTAGATTCCATACCATTCCAATCCATTCCTTTCCGTTCTATTCGGGTAGATTCCATTCCATTCCATTCCATTCCATTCTGTTCAACTCGGGTAGATTCCATACCACTCCATTCCATTCCTTTCCATTCCGTTCTACTCGGGTAGTTTCCATTCCATTGCATTCCATTCCATTCCATTCCATTCTATTCCATAACGTTCCTTTCCATTCCATTCCATTCCATTGCATTCCATTCTTTCTACTCGTGTAAATTCCATACCATTCCATTCCATTCCATTCCGTTCTACTCGGGTAGGTTCCATTCCATTCCATTCCATTCCATTCTGTTCCATTCCGTTCCATTCCATTCCATTCCATGCCATTGCATTCCATTCCATTCCATTCCATTCCATTCCGTTCTACTATGGTAGATTTCATACCATTCCATTCCATTCCATTCCGTTCTAGTCGGGTAGATTACATTCGATTCCATTCCTTTCCATTCCATTCTATTCCTTTCCATTCCATTGCATTCCATTCCATTCCATTCCACTCAATTCGATTCTGTTTAACCCGGGTAGATTCCATTCCTTTCCATTCCTTTGCATCCATTCCATTCCATTCCATTCTGTTCAACTCGGGTAAATTCCATACCATTCCATTCCATTCCATTCCAGTCCATTCCATTCCATTCCGTTCTACTCGGGTAGTTTCCGTTCCATTGCATTCCATTCCATTCCATTCCATTCTATTCCATACCGTTCCTTTCCATTCCATTCCATTCCATTGCATTCCATTCCTTTCTACTCGTGTAAATTCCATACCATTCCTTTCCATTCCATTCCGTTCTACTCGGGTAGGTTCCATTCCATTCCATTCCATTCCATTCCATTCTGTTCCATTCCGTTCCATTCCATTCCATTCCATGCCATTCCATTCCATTCCATTCCATTCCATTCTACTAGGGTAGATTCCATACCATTCCATTCCATTCCATTCCGTTCTAGTCGGGTAGATTCCATTCTATTCCGTTCCATTCCATTCCATTCTATTTCTTTCCATTCCATTGCATTCCATTCCATTCCATTCCACTCAATTCGATTCTGTTCATACCGGGTAGATTCCATGACTTTCCATTCCTTTGCATTCCATTCCATTCCATTCCATGCCATTCCATTCCATTCCATTCTACTGGGGTAGATTCCATTCCATTCCATTCCATTCTATTCCACTCTGTTGCATTCCTTTCCATTCCATTCCATTCCATTCCATTCCATTCCATTCCATTCCATTCCATTCCATTCCATTCCATTCTATCCCGTTCTACTCTACTAGATTCCATACCATTCCAATCCATTCCATTCCGTTCTAGTCGGGTAGATTCCATTCCATTCCATTCCATTCCATTCCATTCCATTCTGTTCCACTCTACTCGAGTAGATTCCATTCCATTCCATTCCATTCCATTGCATTCCATTCTATTCCATTCCGTTCCGTTCCATTCCTTTCGATTCCATTCCATTCTACTCGGGGAGATTACCTTCAGTTCCCTTCCGTTCCATTCCGTTCCGTGCCATTCTTTTCGGGTAGATTCTATTCCGTTACGTTCCATTCCATTACATTCCATTCCATTCCTTTCCATTCCATTCCATTCTATTCTGCTCGGGGAGATGCCATTACATTCCATTTCATTCCATTCCATTCCATTCCATTGCATTCCCATAAATTACATTCTACATGTGCACATTCCATTCCATTCCTTTCCATTCCATTCCATTCCATTCCATTTCATTCCATTCCGTTCTTCTCATGTTGATTCCATTACGTTCCGATCCGTTCCATTCCGTTGTACTCGGGTAGATTCCATTCCATTCCATTCCATTGCATTCCATTCCATTCCATTCCATTCCATTCCATTCCATTCCATTCCATTCCATTCCATTCCACTCGGGTAGATGCTATACCATTCCATTACATTCCATTCCTTTCTAGTCGGGTAGATTCCATTCAATTCCATTCCATTCCATTCCATTCTATTCCTCTCCGTTCCATTGCATTCCATTCCATTCCATACCACTCAATTCGATTCTGTTCAACCCGGGTAGATTCCATACCTTTCCATTCCTTTGCATTCCATTCCATTCCATTCCATTCTGTTCAACTCGGGTAGATTCCATACCATTCCATTCCATTCCATTCCATTCCATTCCATTCCGTTCTACTCGGGTAGTTTCCATTGCATTGCATTCCATTCCATTCCATTCCATTCTATTTGTACCGTTCCTTTCGATTCCATTCCATTCCTTTGCATTCCATTCCTTTCTACTCGTGTAAATTCCATACCATTCCATTCCATTCCATTCCATTCTGTTCCATTCCGTTCCATTCCATTCCATTGCATGCCATTCCATTCCATTCCATTCCATTCCATTCCATTCCATTCCGTTCTACTAGGGTAGATTCCATACCATTCCATTCCATTCCATTCCGTTCTAGTCGGGTAGATTCCATTCGATTCCATTCCATTCCATTCCATTCTATTCCTTTCCATTCCATTGCATTCCATTCCATTCCATTCCACTCAATTCGATTCTGTTCAACCCGGGTAGATTCCATACCTTTCCATTCCTTTGCATTCCATTCCATTCCATTCCATTCCATTCCATTCCATTCCATTCCATTCCATTCCATTCCACTCCATTAGGTTCTACTCGGGTAGATTCCATTCCATTCGGTTCCATTCCATTCCATTCCAATCCATTCCATTCCATTCCATTCCGTTCTTCTCTGGTAGATTCCATACCATTCCAATCCATTCCTTTCCGTTCTAGTCGGGTAGATTCCATTCCATTCCATTCCATTCCATTCTGTTCAACTCGGGTAGATTCCATACCATTCCATTCCATTCCATTCCATTCCATTCCATTCCATTCCATTCCATTCCATTCCATTCTACTCGGGTAGTTTCCAATCCATTGCATTCCATTCCATTCCATTCCATTCCATTCTATTCCATACCGTTCCTTTCCATTCCATTCCATTCCAAGGCATTCCATTCCTTTCTACTCGTTTAAATTCCATACCATTCCATTCAATTCCATTCCATTCTGTTCCATTCCGTTCCATTCCATTCCGTTCCATGCCATTCCATTCCATTCCATTCCATTCCATTCCATTCCATTCCATTCCATTCCGTTCTACTAGTGTAGATTCCATACCATTCCATTCCATTCCATTCCGTTCTAGTCGGGTAAATTCCATTCGATTCCATTCCATTCCATTCCATTCTATTCCTTTCCATTCCATTGCATTCCATTCCATTCCATTCCACTCAATTCGATTCTGTTCAACCCGGGTAGATTCCATACCTTTCCATTCATTTGCTTTCCATTCCATTCCATTCCATTCCATTCCATTCCATTCCATTCCGTTCTACTGGGGTAGATTCCATTCCATTCCATTCCATTCTATTCCACTCTGTTCCATTCCATTCCATTCCATTCCATTCCGTTCCATTCCATTCGATTCCATTCCATTCCATTCCATCCCGTTCTACTCTGGTAGATTCCATACCATTCCAATCCATTTCATTCCGTTCTAGTCGGGTAGATTCCATTCCATTCCATTCCATTCCATTCCATTCCATTCCATTCCATTCCATTCTACTCGAGTAGATTCCATTCCATTCCATTCCATTCCATTCCATTGCATTCCATTCTATTCCATTCCGTTCCGTTCCATTCCTTTCGATTCCATTCCATTCTACTCGGGTAGATTACATTCAGTTCCCTTCCGTTCCGTACCGTTCCGTGCCACTCTATTCGGGTAGATTCTATTCCGTTCCATTCCATTCCATTACATTCCATTCCATTCCTTTCCATTCCATTCCATTCTATTCTGCTTGGGGAGATTCCATTACATTCCATTTCATTCCATTCCATTCCATTCCATTGCATTCCCATAAATTACATTCTACATGAGCACATTCCATTCCATTCTTTCCATTCCATTCCATTGCATTCCATTTCATTCCATTCCGTTCTTCTCATGTAGATTCCATTACGTTCCGATCCGTTCCATTCTGTTGTACTCGGGTAGATTCCATTCCATTCCATTCCATTGCATTCCATGCCATTCCATTCCTTCCCATTCTATTCCATTCCATTCCATTCCATTCCGTTCCATTCCATTCCATTCCATTCCTTTCTACTCTGGTAGATTTCTTACCATTCCAATCCATTCCTTTCCGTTCTAGTCGGGTAGATTCCATTCCATTCCATTCCATTCCATTCTGTTCAACTCGGGTAGATTCCATACCAATCCATTCCATTCCATTCCGTTCCTTTCCATTGCATTCCATTCCGTTCTACTCGGGTAGTTTCCTTTCCATTGCATTCCATTCCATTCCATTCCATTCTATTCCATACCGTTCCTTTCCATTCCATTCCATTTTATTGCATTCCATTCCTTTCTACTCGTGTAAATTCCATAGCATTCCATTCCATTCCATTCCGTTCTACTCGGGTAGGTTCCATTCCATTCCATTCCATTCCATTCTGTTCCATTCCGTTCCATTCCATTCCATTCCATGCCATTCCATTCCATTCCATTCCATTCCATTCCAGTCCATTCCATTCCATTCCGTTCTACTCGGGTAGTTTCCATTCCATTGCATTCCATTCCATTCCATTCCATTCTATTCCATACTGTTCCTTTCCATTCCATTCCATTCCATTGCATTCCATTCCTTTCTATTCGTGTAAATTCCATACCATTCCTTTCCATTCCATTCCGTTCTACTCGGGTAGGTTCCATTCCATTCCATACCATTCCATTCCATTCTGTTCCATTCCGTTCCATTCCATTCCATTCCATGCCATTCCATTCCATTCCATTCCATTCCGTTCTACTAGGGTAGATTCCATACCATTCCATTCCATTCCATTCCGTTCTAGTCGGGTAGATTCCATTCGATTCGATTCCATTCCATTCCATTCTATTTCTTTCCATTCCATTGCATTCCATTCCATTCCATTCCACTCAATTCGATTCTGTTCATACCGGGTAGATTCCATACCTTTCCATTCCTTTGCATTCCATTCCATTCCATTCCATTCCATTCCATTCCATTCCATTCCATTCCGTTCTACTGGGGTAGATTCCATTCCATTCCATTCCATTCTATTCCACTCTGTTCCATTCCTTTCCATTCCATTCCATTCCATTCCATTCCATTCCATTCCATTCCATTCCATTCCATTCTATCCCGTTCTACTCTAGTAGATTCCATACCATTCCAATCCATTCCAATCCGTTCTAGTCGGGTAGATTCCATTCCATTCCATTCCATTCCATTCCATTCCATTCTATTCCACTCTACTCGAGTAGATTCCATTCCATTCCATTCCATTCCATTGCATTCCATTCTATTCCATTCCGTTCCGTTCCATTCCTTTCGATTCCATTCCACTCTACTCGGGGAGATTACATTCAGTTCCCTTCCGTTCCGTTCCGTTCCGTGCCATTCTTTTCGGGTAGATTCTATTCCGTTACGTTCCATTCCATTACATTCCATTCCATTCCTTTCCATTCCATTCCATTCCATTCCATTTCATTCCATTCCGTTCTTCTCATGTAGATTCCATTAGGTTCCGATCTGTTCCATTCCGTTGTACTCGGGTAGATTCCATTCCATTCCATTCCTTTGCATTCCATTCAATTCCATTCCATTCCATTCCATTCCATTGCATTCCATTCCATTCCATTCCATTCCATTCCATTCCATTCCATTCCATTCCATTCCATTCCATTCTACTCGGGTAGATGCTATACCATTCCATTACATTCCATTCCTTTCTAGTCGGGTAGATTCCATTCAATTCCATTCCATTGCATTCCATTCTATTCCTTACCGTTCCATTGCATTCCATTCCATTCCATACCACTCAATTCGATTCTGTTCAACCCGGGTAGATTCCATACCTTTCCATTCCTTTGCATTCCATTCCATTCCATTCCATTCTGTTCAACTCGGGTAGATTCCATACCATTCCATTCCATTCCATTCCATTCCATTCCATTCCATTCCATTCCATTCCATTCCATTCCATTCCGTTCTACTCGGGTAGTTTCCATTGCATTGCATTCCATTCCATTCCATTCCATTCTATTTGTACCGTTCCTTTCCATTCCATTCCATTCCTTTGCATTCCATTCCTTTCTACTCGTGTAAATTCCATACCATTCCATTCTTTTCCATTCCGTTCTACTCGGGAGGTTCCATTCCATTCCATTCCATTCCATTCTGTTCCATTCCGTTCCATTCCATTCCATTGCATGCCATTCCATTCCATTGCATTCCATTCCATTCCATTCCATTCCGTTCTACTAGGGTAGATTCCATACCATTCCATTCCATTCCATTCCGTTCTAGTCGGGTAGATTCCATTCGATTCCATGCCATTCCATTCCATTCTATTCCTTTCCATTCCATTGCATTCCATTCCATTCCATTCCATTCCATTCTATTCCATACCGTTCCTTTCCATTCCATTCCATTCCAAGGCATTCCATTCCTTTCTACTCGTTTAAATTCCATACCATTCCATTCAATTCCATTCCATTCTGTTCCATTCCGTTCCATTCCATTCCGTTCCATGCCATTCCATTCCGTTCTACTAGTGTAGATTCCATACCATTCCATTCCATTCCATTCCGTTCTAGTCGGGTAAATTCCATTCGATTCCATTCCATTCCATTCCATTCTATTCCTTTCCATTCCATTGCATTCCATTCCATTCCATTCCACTCAATTCGATTCTGTTCAACCCGGGTAGATTCCATACCTTTCCATTCATTTGCTTTCCATTCCATTCCATTCCATTCCATTCCATTCCGTTCTACTGGGGTAGATTCCATTCCATTCCATTCCATTCTATTCCACTCTGTTCCATTCCATTCCATTCCATTCCATTCCGTTCCATTCCATTCGATTCCATTCCATTCCATTCCATCCCGTTCTACTCTGGTAGATTCCATACCATTCCAATCCATGTCATTCCGTTCTAGTCGGGTAGATTCCATTCCATTCCATTCCATTCCATTCCATTCCATTCCGTTCCATTCCATTCCATTCTACTCGAGTAGATTCCATTCCATTCCATTCCATTCCATTCCATTGCATTCCATTCTATTCCATTCCGTTCGGTTCCATTCCTTTCGATTCCATTCCATTCTACTCGGGTAGATTACATTCAGTTCCCTTCCGTTCCGTACCGTTCCGTGCCACTCTATTCGGGTAGATTCTATTCCGTTCCATTCCATTCCATTACATTCCATTCCATTCCTTTCCATTCCATTCCATTCTATTCTGCTTGGGGAGATTCCATTACATTCCATTTCATTCCATTCCATTCCATTCCATTGCATTCCCATAAATTACATTCTACATGAGCACATTCCATTCCATTCTTTCCATTCCATTCCATTGCATTCCATTTCATTCCATTCCGTTCTTCTCATGTAGATTCCATTACGTTCCGATCCGTTCCATTCTGTTGTACTCGGGTAGATTCCATTCCATTCCATTCCATTGCATTCCATGCCATTCCATTCCTTCCCATTCTATTCCATTCCATTCCATTCCATTCCGTTCCATTCCATTCCATTCCATTCCTTTCTACTCTGGTAGATTTCTTACCATTCCAATCCATTCCTTTCCGTTCTAGTCGGGTAGATTCCATTCCATTCCATTCCATTCCATTCTGTTCAACTCGGGTAGATTCCATACCAATCCATTCCATTCCATTCCGTTCCTTTCCATTGCATTCCATTCCGTTCTACTCGGGTAGTTTCCTTTCCATTGCATTCCATTCCATTCCATTCCATTCTATTCCATACCGTTCCTTTCCATTCCATTCCATTTTATTGCATTCCATTCCTTTCTACTCGTGTAAATTCCATAGCATTCCATTCCATTCCATTCCGTTCTACTCGGGTAGGTTCCATTCCATTCCATTCCATTCCATTCTGTTCCATTCCGTTCCATTCCATTCCATTCCATGCCATTCCATTCCATTCCATTCCATTCCATTCCAGTCCATTCCATTCCATTCCGTTCTACTCGGGTAGTTTCCATTCCATTGCATTCCATTCCATTCCATTCCATTCTATTCCATACTGTTCCTTTCCATTCCATTCCATTCCATTGCATTCCATTCCTTTCTATTCGTGTAAATTCCATACCATTCCTTTCCATTCCATTCCGTTCTACTCGGGTAGGTTCCATTCCATTCCATACCATTCCATTCCATTCTGTTCCATTCCGTTCCATTCCATTCCATTCCATGCCATTCCATTCCATTCCATTCCATTCCGTTCTACTAGGGTAGATTCCATACCATTCCATTCCATTCCATTCCGTTCTAGTCGGGTAGATTCCATTCGATTCGATTCCATTCCATTCCATTCTATTTCTTTCCATTCCATTGCATTCCATTCCATTCCATTCCACTCAATTCGATTCTGTTCATACCGGGTAGATTCCATACCTTTCCATTCCTTTGCATTCCATTCCATTCCATTCCATTCCATTCCATTCCATTCCATTCCATTCCATTCCGTTCTACTGGGGTAGATTCCATTCCATTCCATTCCATTCTATTCCACTCTGTTCCATTCCTTTCCATTCCATTCCATTCCATTCCATTCCATTCCATTCCATTCTATCCCGTTCTACTCTAGTAGATTCCATACCATTCCAATCCATTCCAATCCGTTCTAGTCGGGTAGATTCCATTCCATTCCATTCCATTCCATTCCATTCCATTCTATTCCACTCTACTCGAGTAGATTCCATTCCATTCCATTCCATTCCATTGCATTCCATTCTATTCCATTCCGTTCCGTTCCATTCCTTTCGATTCCATTCCACTCTACTCGGGGAGATTACATTCAGTTCCCTTCCGTTCCGTTCCGTTCCGTGCCATTCTTTTCGGGTAGATTCTATTCCGTTACGTTCCATTCCATTACATTCCATTCCATTCCTTTCCATTCCATTCCATTCCATTCCATTTCATTCCATTCCGTTCTTCTCATGTAGATTCCATTAGGTTCCGATCTGTTCCATTCCGTTGTACTCGGGTAGATTCCATTCCATTCCATTCCTTTGCATTCCATTCAATTCCATTCCATTCCATTCCATTCCATTGCATTCCATTCCATTCCATTCCATTCCATTCCATTCCATTCCATTCCATTCCATTCCATTCTACTCGGGTAGATGCTATACCATTCCATTACATTCCATTCCTTTCTAGTCGGGTAGATTCCATTCAATTCCATTCCATTGCATTCCATTCTATTCCTTACCGTTCCATTGCATTCCATTCCATTCCATACCACTCAATTCGATTCTGTTCAACCCGGGTAGATTCCATACCTTTCCATTCCTTTGCATTCCATTCCATTCCATTCCATTCTGTTCAACTCGGGTAGATTCCATACCATTCCATTCCATTCCATTCCATTCCATTCCATTCCATTCCATTCCATTCCGTTCTACTCGGGTAGTTTCCATTGCATTGCATTCCATTCCATTCCATTCCATTCTATTTGTACCGTTCCTTTCCATTCCATTCCATTCCTTTGCATTCCATTCCTTTCTACTCGTGTAAATTCCATACCATTCCATTCCATTCCATTCCGTTCTACTCGGGAGGTTCCATTCCATTCCATTCCATTCCATTCTGTTCCATTCCGTTCCACTCCATTCCATTGCATGCCATTCCATTCCATTGCATTCCATTCCATTCCATTCCATTCCGTTCTACTAGGGTAGATTCCATACCATTCCATTCCATTCCATTCCATTCCATTCTAGTCGGGTAGATTCCATTCGATTCCATGCCATTCCATTCCATTCTATTCCTTTCCATTCCATTGCATTCCATTCCATTCCATTCCACTCAATTCGATTCTGTTCATACCGGGTAGATTCCATACCTTTCCATTCCTTTGCATTCCATTCCATTCCATTCCATTCCATTCCATTCCATTCCATTCCATTCCATTCCATTCCACTCCATTAGGTTCTACTCGGGTAGATTCCATTCCATTCGGTTCCATTCCATTCCATTCCAATCCATTCCATTCCATTCCATTCCGTTCTACTCTTGTAGATTCCATACCATTCCAATCCATTCCTTTCCGTTCTAGTCGGGTAGATTCCATTCCATTCCATTCCATTCCATTCTGTTCAACTCGGGTAGATTCCATACCATTCCATTCCATTCCATTCCATTCCATTCCATTCCATTCCATTCCATTCTATTCCATACCGTTCCTTTCCATTCCATTCCATTCCAAGGCATTCCATTCCTTTCTACTCGTTTAAAGTCCATACCATTCCATTCCATTCCATTCCATTCTGTTCCATTCCGTTCCATTCCATTCCATTCCATGCCTTTCCATTCCATTCCATTCCATTCCATTCCATTCCATTCCGTTCTACTAGGGTAGATTCCATACCATTCCATTCCATTCCATTCAGTTCTAGTCGGGTAGATTCCATTCGATTCCATTCCATTCCATTCCATTCTATTCCTTTCCATTCCATTGCATTCCATTCCATTCCATTCCACTCAATTCGATTCTGTTCAACCCGGGTAGATTCCATACCTTTCCATTCATTTGCTTTCCATTCCATTCCATTCCATTCCATTCCATTCCATTCCGTTCTACTGGGGTAGATTCCATTCCATTCCATTCCATTCTATTCCACTCTGTTCCATTCCATTCCATTCCATTCCATTCCATTCCATTCCGTTCCATTCCATTCCATTCCATTCCATTCCATTCCATTCCATTCCATTCCATTCCATTCCATACCGTTCTACTCTGGTAGATTCCATACCATTCCAATCCATTCCATTCCGTTCTATTCGGGTAGATTCCATTCCATTCCATTCCATTCCATTCCATTCCATTCCATTCCATTCCATTCCATTCCATTCCATTCCATTCCATTCTACTCGAGTAGATTCCATTTCATTCCATTCCATTCCATTGCATTCCATTCTATTCCATTCCGTTCCGTTCCATTCCATTCGATTCCATTCCATTCTACTCGGGTAGATTACATTCAGTTCCCTTCCGTTCCGTACCGTTCCGTGACACTCTATTCGGGTAGATTCTATTCCGTTCCATTCCATTCCATTACATTCCATTCCATTCCTTTCCATTCCATTCCATTCTATTCTGCTTGGGGAGATTCCATTACATTCCATTTCATTCCATTCCATTCCATTCCATTGCATTCCCATAAATTACATTCTACATGAGCACATTCCATTCCATTCTTTCCATTCCATTCCATTGCATTCCATTTCATTCCATTCCGTTCTTCTCATGTAGATTCCATTACGTTCCGATCCGTTCCATTCTGTTATACTCGGGTAGATTCCATTCCATTGCATTCCATGTAATTCCATTCCTTCCCATTCTATTCCATTCCATTCCATTCCATTCCGTTCCATTCCATTCCATTCCATTCCTTTCTACTCTGGTAGATTTCTTACCATTCCAATCCATTCCTTTCCGTTCTAGTCGGGTAGATTCCATTCCATTCCATTCCATTCCATTCTGTTCAACTCGGGTAGATTCCATACCAATCCATTCCATTCCATTCCGTTCCATTCCATTCCATTCCTTTCCCTCCTACTCGGGTAGTTTCCTTTCCATTGCATTCCATTCCATTCCATTCCATTCTATTCCATACCGTTCCTTTCCATTCCATTCCATTTTATTGCATTCCATTCCTTTCTACTCGTGTAAATTCCATACCATTCCATTCCATTCCATTCCGTTCTACTCGGGTAGGTTCCATTCCATTCCATTCCATTCCATTCTGTTCCATTCCGTTCCATTCCATTCCATTCCATGCCATTCCATTCCATTCCATTCCATTCCATTCCATTCCATTCCATTCCATTCCATTCCTTTCTACTACGGTAGATTCCATACCATTCCATTCCATTCCATTCCGTTCTAGTCGGGTAGATTCCATTAGATTCCATTCCATTCCATTCTATTCTATTCCTTTCCATTCCATTGCATTCCATTCCATTCCATTCCACTCAATTCGATTCTTTTCAACCCGGATAGATTCCATACCTTCCATTCCTTTGCATTCCATTCCATTCCATTCCATTCCATTCCATTCCATTCCATTCCATTCCATTCCATTCCATCCCGTTCTACTCTGGTAGATTCCATACCATTCCAATCCATTCCATTCCGTTCTAGTCGGGTAGATTCAATTCCATTCCATTCCATTCCATTCCATTCCATTCCATTCCATTCCATCCCATTCTACTCGAGTAGATTCCATTCTATTCCATTCCATTCCATTGCATTCCATTCTATTCCATTCCGTTCCGTTCCATTCCTTTCGATTCCATTCCATTCTACTCGGTTAGATTACATTCAGTTCCTTTCCGTTCCGTGCCATTCTTTTCGGGTAGATTCTATTCCGTTCCATTCCATTCCATTACATTTCATTCCATTCCTTTCCATTCCATTCCATTCTATTCTGCTCTGGGAGATTCCAATACATTCCATTTCATTCCATTCCATTCCATTCCATTGCATTCCCATAAATTACATTCTACATGTGCACATTCCATTCCATTCCTTTCCATTCCATTCCATTTCATTCCATTCCGTTCTTCTCATGTAGATTCCATTACGTTCCGATCCGTTCCATTCCGTTGTACTCTGGTAGATTCCATTTCATTCCATTCCTTTGCATTCCATTCCATTCCATTCCATTCCATTCTATTCCATTCCATTCCATTCCATTCCATTCCATTCCATTCCATTCCATTCCATTCCATTGCATTCCATTCCATTCTACTCGGGTAGATGCTATACCATTCCATTCCATTCCATTCCGTTCTACTCGGGTAGAATCCATTCCATTCCATTCCATTCCATTCCATTCCATTCCATTCTATTCCTTTCCGTTCCATTGCATTACATTCCAGTCCGTTCCATTCAATTCGATTCTGTTCAACCCGGGTAGATTCCATACCATACCATTCCTTAGCATTCCATTCCTTTCCATTCCATTCTATTCCATTCCATTCCATTCCATTCCATTCCATTCCATTCCACTCCATTAGGTTCTACTCGGGTTGATTCCATTCCATTCCATTCCATTCGGTTCCATTCCATTCCATTCCAATCCATTCCATTCCATTCCATTCCGTTCTACTCTGGTAGATTCCATACCATTCCAATCCATTCCTTTCCATTCTAGTCGGGTAGATTCCATTCCATTCCATTCCATTCCATTCTCTTCAAATCGGGTAGATTCCATAACATTCCATTCCATTCCATTCCATTCCATTCCATTCCATTCCATTCCATTCCATTCCATTCCGTTCTACTTGGGTAGTTTCCATTCCATTGCATTCCATTCCATTCCATTCCATTCTATTCCATACCGTTCCTTTCCATTCCATTCCATTCCATTGCATTCCATTCCTTTCTACTCGTGTAAATTCCATACCATTCCATTCCATTCCATTCCGTTCTACTCGGGTAGGTTCCATTCCATTCCATTCCATTCCATTCTGTTCCATTCCGTTCCATTCCATTCCATTCCATGCCATTCCATTCTATTCCTTTCCATTCCACTCCATTCCGTTCTACTAAGCTAGATTCCATACCATTCCATTCCATTCCATTCCGTTCTAGTCGGGTAGATTCCATTCGATTCCATTCCATTCCATTCCATTCTATTCCTTTCCATTCCATTGCATTCCCATTCCATTCCATTCCACTCAATTCGATTCTGTTCAACCTGGGTAGATTCCACACCTTTCCATTCCATTGCATTGCATTCCATTCCATTCCATTCCATTCCATTCCATTCCATTCCATTCCATTCCATTCCATTCCATTCCATTCCATTCCGTTCTACTTGGGTAGATTCCATTCCATTCCATTCCATTCTATTCCACTATGTTCCATTCCATTCCATTCCATTCCATTCCATTCCATTCCATTCCATTCCATTCCATTCCATCCCGTTCTACTCTGGTAGATTCCATACCATTCCAATCCATTCCATTCCGTTCTAGTCGGGTAGATTCCATTCCATTCCATTCCATTCCATTCCATTCCATTCCATCCCATTCTACTCGAGTAGATTCCATTCTATTCCATTCCATTCCATTGCATTCCATTCTATTCCATTCCGTTCCGTTCCATTCCTTTCGATTCCATTCCATTCTACTCGGTTAGATTACATTCAGTTCCTTTCCGTTCCGTTCCGTTCCGTGCCATTCTTTTCGGGTAGATTCTATTCCGTTCCATTCCATTCCATTACATTTCATTCCATTCCTTTCCATTCCATTCCATTCTATTCTGCTCTGGGAGATTCCAATACATTCCATTTCATTCCATTCCATTCCATTCCATTGCATTCCCATAAATTACATTCTACATGTGCACATTCCATTCCATTCCTTTCCACTCCATTTCATTCCATTCCATTCCATTCCATTGCATTCCCATAAATTACATTCTACATGTGCACATTCCATTCCATTCCATTCCATTCCATTCCATTCCATTCCATTCCATTCCATTGCATTCCATTCCATTCTACTCGGGTAGATGCTATACCATTCCATTCCATTCCATTCCGTTCTACTCGGGTAGAATCCATTCCATTCCATTCCATTCCATTCCATTCTATTCCTTTCCGTTCCATTGCATTACATTCCAGTCCATTCCATTCAATTCGATTCTCTTCAACCCGGGTAGATTCCATACCATACCATTCCTTAGCATTCCATTCCATTCCATTCCATTCCCTTCCATTCCATTCCATTCCATTCCATTCCACTCCATTAGGTTCTACTCGGGTTGATTCCAATCCATTCCATTCCATTCGGTTCCATTCCATTCCATTCCAATCCATTCCATTCCATTCCATTCCGTTCTACTCTGGTAGATTCCATACCATTCCAATCCATTCCTTTCCATTCTAGTCGGGTAGATTCCATTCCATTCCATTCCATTCCATTCTCTTCAACTCGGGTAGATTCCATACCATTCCATTCCATTCCATTCCATTCCATTCCATTCCATTCCATTCCATTCCGTTCTACTTGGGTAGTTTCCATTCCATTGCATTCCATTCCATTCCATTCCATTCTATTCCATACCGTTCCTTTCCATTCCATTCCATTCCATTGCATTCCATTCCTTTCTACTCGTGTAAATTCCATACCATTCCATTCCATTCCATTCCGTTCTACTCGGGGAGGTTCCATTCCATTCCATTCCATTCCATTCTGTTCCATTCCGTTCCATTCCATTCCATTCCATGCCATTCCATTCTATTCCTTTCCATTCCACTCCATTCCGTTCTACTAAGCTAGATTCCATACCATTCCATTCCATTCCATTCCGTTCTAGTCGGGTAGATTACATTCGATTCCATTCCATTCCATTCCATTCTATTCCTTTCCGTTCCATTGCATTCCATTCCATTCCATTCCACTCAATTCGATTCTGTTCAACCTGGGTAGATTCCATACGTTTCAATTCCATTGCATTGCATTCCATTCCATTCCATTCCATTCCATTCCATTCTATTTCATTCCATTCCATTCCATTCCATTCCGTTCTACTTGGGTAGATTCCATTCCATTCCATTCCATTCTATTCCACTATGTTCCATTCCATTCCATTCCATTCCATTCCATTCCATTCCATTCCATTCCATTCCATCCCGTTCTACTCTGGTAGATTCCATACCATTCCAATCCATTCCATTCCGTTCTAGTCGGGTAGATTCCATTCCATTCCATTCCATTCCATTCCATTCCATTCCATTCCATTCCATTGCATTCCATTCCATTCCATTCTACTCGAGTAGATTCCATTCCATTCCTTTCCATTCCATTGCATTTCATTCTATTCCATTCCGTTCCCTTCTATTCCTTTCGATTCCATTCCATTCTAATCGTGTAGATTACATTCATTTCCCTTCCGTTCCGTTCAGTTCCGTTCCGTGCCATTCTTTTCGGGTAGACTCTCTTCCGTTCCATTCCATTCCATTCCATTCCATTCCTTTCCATTCCATTCCATTCTATTCTGCTCGGGGAGATTCCATTACATTCCATTTCATTCCATTCCATTCCATTCCGTTGCATTCCCATAAATTACATTCTACATGTGCACATTCCATTCCATTCCTTTCCATTCCATTTCATTCCATTCCATTCCATTCCATTGCATTCCCATATATTACATTCTACATGTGCACATTCCATTCCATTCCATTCCATTCCATTCCATTCCATTCCATTCCATTCCATTGCATTCCATTCCATTCTACTCGGGTAGATGCTATACCATTCCATTCCATTCCATTCCGTTCTACTCGGGTAGAATCCATTCCATTCCATTCCATTCCATTCCATTCTATTCCTTTCCGTTCCATTGCATTACATTCCAGTCCATTCCATTCAATTCGATTCTCTTCAACCCGGGTAGATTCCATACCATACCATTCCTTAGCATTCCATTCCATTCCATTCCCTTCCATTTCATTCCATTCCATTCCATTCCATTCCACTCCATTAGGTTCTACTCGGGTTGATTCCATTCCATTCCATTCCATTCGGTTCCATTCCATTCCATTCCAATGCATTCCATTCCATTCCATTCCGTTCTACTCTGGTAGATTCCATACCATTCCAATCCATTCCTTTCCATTCTAGTCGGGTAGATTCCATTCCATTCCATTCCATTCCATTCCATTCTCTTCAACTCGGGTAGATTCCATACCATTCCATTCCATTCCATTCCATTCCATTCCATTCCATTCCATTCCATTCCATTCCGTTCTACTTGGGTAGTTTCCATTCCATTGCATTCCATTCCATTCCATTCCATTCTATTCCATACCGTTCCTTTCCATTCCATTCCATTCCATTGCATTCCATTCCTTTCTACTCGTGTAAATTCCATACCATTCCATTCCATTCCATTCCGTTCTACTCGGGGAGGTTCCATTCCATTCCATTCCATTCCATTCTGTTCCATTCCGTTCCATTCCATTCCATTCCATGCCATTCCATTCTATTCCTTTCCATTCCACTCCATTCCGTTCTACTAAGCTAGATTCCATACCATTCCATTCCATTCCATTCCGTTCTAGTCGGGTAGATTCCATTCGATTCCATTCCATTCCATTCCATTCTATTCCTTTCCATTCCATTGCATTCCATTCCATTCCATTCCACTCAATTCGATTCTGTTCAACCTGGGTAGATTCCATACGTTTCCATTCCATTGCATTGCATTCCATTCCATTCCATTCCATTCCATTCCATTCCATTCCATTCCATTCCATTCCATTCCATTCCATTCCGTTCTACTTGGGTAGATTCCATTCCATTCCATTCCATTCTATTCCACTAAGTTCCATTCCATTCCACTATGTTCCATTCCATTCCATTCCATTCCATTCCATTCCATTCCATTCCATTCCATTCCATTCCATCCCGTTCTACTCTGGTAGATTCCATACCATTCCAATCCATTCCATTCCGTTCTAGTCGGGTAGATTCCATTCCATTCCATTCCATTCCATTCCATTCCATTCCATTCCATTCCATTCCATTCCATTCCATTCCATTCTACTCGAGTAGATTCCATTCCATTCCTTTCCATTCCATTGCATTTCATTCTATTCCATTCCGTTCCCTTCTATTCCTTTCGATTCCATTCCATTCTAATCGTGTAGATTACATTCATTTCCCTTCCGTTCCGTTCAGTTCCGTTCCGTGCCATTCTTTTCGGGTAGACTCTATTCCGTTCCATTCCATTCCATTCCATTCCATTCCTTTCCATTCCATTCCATTCTATTCTGCTCGGGGAGATTCCGTTACATTCCATTTCATTCCATTCCATTCCATTCCGTTGCATTCCCATAAATTACATTCTTCATGTGCACATTCCATTCCATTCCTTTCCATTCCATTCCATTCCATTCCATTTCATTCCATTCCGTTCTTCTCATGTAAATTCCATTACGTTGTGATCCGTTCCATTCCGTTGTACTCGGGTAGATTCAATTCCATTCCATTCCATTGCATTCCATTCCACTTCATTCCATTCCATTCTATTCCATTCCATTCCATTCCATTCCATTCCATTCCATTCCATTCCATTCCATTCCATTCCATTGCATTCCATTCCATTCTACTAGGGTAGATGCTATACCATTCCATTCCATTCCATTCCGTTCTAGTCGGGTAGATTCCATTCCATTCCATTCCATTCCATTCCATTCCATTCTATTCCTTTCCGTTCCATTGCATTACATTCCAGTCCATTCCATTCAATTCGATTCTGTTCAACCCGGGTAGATTCCATACCATACCATTCCTTAGCATTCCATTCCATTCCATTCCATTCCATTCCATTCCATTCCATTCCATTCCATTCCATTCCATTCCATTCCATTCCACTCCATTAGGTTCTACTCGGGTTGATTCCATTCCATTCCATTCCATTCGGTTCCATTCCATTCCAATCCAATCCATTCCATTCCATTCCATTCCGTTCTACTCTGGTAGATTCCATACCATTCCAATCCATTCCTTTCCATTCTAGTCGGGTAGATTCCATTCCATTCCATTCCATTCCATTCTGTTCAACTCGGGTAGATTCCACACCATTCCATTCCATTCCTTTCCATTCCATTCCATTCCATTCCATTCCATTCCATTCCATTCCATTCCATTCCGTTTTACTTGGGTAGTTTCCATTCCATTGCATTCCATTCCATTCCATTCCATTCTATTCCATATCGTTACTTTCCATTCCATTCCTTTCCATTGCATTCCATTCCTTTCTACTCGTGTAAATTCCATACCATTCCATTCCATTCCATTCCGTTCTACTCGGGTAGGTTCCATTCCATTCCATTCCATTCCATTCTGTTCCATTCCGTTCCATTCCATTCCATTCCATGCCATTCCATTCTATTCCTTTCCATTCCACTCCATTCCGTTCTACTAGGCTACATTCCATACCATTCCATTCCATTCCATTCCGTTCTAGTCGGGTAGATTCCATTCGATTCCATTCCATTCCATTCCATTCTATTCCTTTCCATTCCATTGCATTGCATTCCATTCCATTCCACTCAATTCGATTCTGTTCAACCTGGGTAGATTCCATAGGTTTCCATTCCATTGCATTGCATTCCATTCCATTCCATTCCATTCCATCCCGTTCTACTCTGGTAGATTCCATACCATTCCAATCCATTCCATTCCGTTCTAGTCGGGTAGATTCCATTCCATTCCATTCCATTCCATTCCATTCCATTCCATTCCATTCCATTCCATTCCATTCCATTCCATTCCATTCTACTCGAGTAGATTCCATTCCATTCCATTCCATTCCATTGCATTTCATTCTATTCCATTCCGTTCCCTTCTATTCCTTTCGATTCCATTCCATTCTAATCGGGTAGATTACATTCAGTTCCCTTCCGTTCCGTTCAGTTCCGTTCCGTGCCATTCTTTTCGGGTAGATTCTGTTCCGTTCCATTCCATTCCATTCCATTCCATTCCATTCCATTCCATTCCATTCCATTCCTTTCCATTCCATTCCATTCTATTCTGCTCGGGGAGATTCCATTACATTCCATTTCATTCCATTCCATTCCATTCCATTGCATTCCCATAAATTACATTCAACATGTGCACATTCCATTCCATTCCTTTCCATTCCATTCCATTCCATTCCATTCCATCTCATTCCATTCCGTTCTTCTCATGTAAATTCCATTACGTTCCGATCCGTTCCATTCCGTTGTACTCGGGTAGATTCCATTCCATTCCATTCCATTGCATTCCATTCCATTTCATTCCATTCCATTCTATTCCATTCCATTCCATTCCATTCCATTCCATTCCATTCCATTCCATTCCATTCCATTCCATTCTACTCGGGTAGATGCTATACCATTCCATTCCATTCCATTCCTATCTAGTCGGGTAGATTCCATTCAATTCCATTCCATTCCATTCCATTCTATTCCTTTCCGTTCCATTGCATTCCATTCCAGTCCATTCCATTCAATTCGATTCTGTTTATCCCGGGTAGATTCCATACCATTCAATTCCTTTGCATTCCATTCCATTCCATTCCATTCCATTCCATTCCATTCCATTCCATTCCATTCCACTCCATTAGGTTCTACTCGGGTAGATTCCATTCCATTCCATTCCATTGATTTCCATTCCATTCCATTCCAATCAATTCCATTCCATTCCATTCCGTTCTACTCTGGTAGATTCCATACCATTCCAATCCATTCCTTTCCGTTCTACTCGGGTAGATTCCATTCCATTCCATTCCATTCCATTCTGTTCAACTCAGGTAGATTCCATACCATTCCATTCCATTCCATTCCATTCCATTCCATTCCATTCCATTCCATTCCATTCCGTTCTACTCGGGTAGTTTCCATTCCATTGCATTCCATTCCATTCCATTCCATTCTATTCCATAGCGTTCCTTTCCATTCCATTCCATTCCATTGCATTCCATTCCTTTCTACTCGTGTAAATTCCATACCATTCCATTCCATTCCATTCCGTTACTCGGGTAGGTTCCATTCCATTCCATTCCATTCCATTCTGTTCCATTCCGTTCCAATCCATTCCATTCCATGCCATTCCATTCCATTCCATTCCATTCCATTCCATTCCATTCCATTCCATTCCATTCCATTCCATTCCGTTCTAGTCGGGTAGATTCCATTCGATTCCATTCCATTCCATTATATTCTATTCCTTTCCATTCCATTGCATTCCATTCCATTCCATTCCACTCAATTCGATTCTGTTCAACCCGTGTAGATTCCATAACTTCCATTCCTTTGCATTCCATTCCATTCCATTCCATTCCATTCCATTCCATTCCATTCCATTCCATCCCATTCTACTCGAGTAGATTCCATTCTATTCCATTCCATTCCATTGCATTCCATTCTATTCCATTCCGTTCCGTTCCATTCCTTTCGATTCCATTCCATTCTACTCGGGTAGATTACATTCAGTTCCTTTCCGTTCCGTTCCGTTCCGTGCCATTCTTTTTGGGTAGATTCTATTCCGTTCCATTCCATTCCATTAGATTCCATTCCATTCCTTTCCATTCCATTCCGTTCTATTCTGCTCTGGGAGATTCCAGTACATTCCATTTCATTCCATTCCATTCCATTCCATTGCATTCCCATAAATTACATTCTACATGTGCACATTCCATTCCATTCCTTTCCATTCCATTCCATTTCATTCCATTCCGTTCTTCTCATGTAGATTCCATTACGTTCCGATCCGTTCCATTCCGTTGTACTCGGGTAGATTCCATTCCATTCCATTCCTTTGCATTCCATTCAATTCCATTCCATTCCATTCTATTCCATTCCATTCCATTCCATTCCATTCCATTCCATTCCATTCCATTCCATTCCATTCTACTCGGGTAGATGCAATACCATTCCATTCCATTCCATTCCGTTCTAGTCGGGTAAATTCCATTCCATTCCATTCCATTCCATTCCAATCCATTCTATTCCTTTCCGTTCCATTGCATTACATTCCAGTCCATTCCATTCAATTCGATTCTGTTCAACCCGGGTACATTCCATACCATACCATTCCTTATCATTCCATTCCATTCCATTCCATTCCATACCATTCCATTCCATTCCATTCCATTCCATTCCATTCCATTCCATTCCATTCCACTCCATTAGGTTCTACTCGTGTTGATTCCATTCCATTCCATTCCATTCGGTTCCATTCCATTCCATTCCAATCCTTTCCATTCCATTCCATTCCGTTCTACTCTGGTATATTCCATACCATTCCAATCCATTCCTTTCCATTCCAGTCTGGTAGATTCCATTCCATTCCATTCCATTCCATTCTGTTCAACTCGGGTAGATTCCATACCATTCCATTCCATTCCATTCCATTCCATTCCATTCCATTCCATTCTGTTCCATTCTGTTCCATTCCATTCCATTCCATTCCATTCCATTCTATTCCTTTCCATTCCACTCCATTCCTTTCTACTATTCTAGATTCCATACCATTCCATTCCATTCCATTCCGTTCTACTGGGGTAGATTCCATTCAATTCCATTCCATTCCTTTCCATTCTACTCCTTTCCATTCCATTGCATTCCATTCCATTCCATTCCACTCAATTCGATTCTTTTCAACCTGGGTAGATTCCATACGTTTCCATTCCATTGCATTCCATTCCATTCCATTCCATTGCATGCCTTTCCATTCCGTTCTACTTTGGTAGGTTCCATTCCATTCCATTCCATTCTATTCCACTCTGTTCCATATCATTCCAT
Organism: Gorilla gorilla gorilla; assembly: GCF_029281585.2. Classification (NCBI taxonomy): domain Eukaryota; kingdom Metazoa; phylum Chordata; class Mammalia; order Primates; family Hominidae; genus Gorilla; species Gorilla gorilla. Next base: position 48,507,676 of record NC_073248.2, read on the forward strand.
TCCATTCCATTCCATTCCATTCCATTCCATTCCATTCCATTCCATTCCATTCCATTCCATTCTACTCGAGTAGATTCCATTCCATTCCATTCCATTCCATTGCATTTCTTTCTATTCCATTCCGTTCCCTTCTATTCCTTTCGATTCCATTCCATTCTAATCGGGTAGATTACATTCAGTTCCCTTCCGTTCCGTTCCGTTCCGTTCCGTGCCATTCTTTTCGGGTATATTCTATTCCGTTCCATTCCATTCTATTCCATTCCATTCCATTCCATTCCTTTCCATTTCATTCAATTCTATTCTGCTGGGGGGGAGATTCCATTACATTCCATTTCATTCCATTCCATTCCATTCATTGCATTCCCATAAATTACATTCTACATGTGCTGCTCATTCCATTCCATTCCTTTCCATTCCATTCCATTCCATTCCATTCCATTTCATTCCATTCCGTTCTTCTCATGTAAATTCCATTACGTTCCGATCCGTTCCATTCCGTTGTACTCGTGTAGATTCCATTCCATTCCATTCCATTGCATTCCATTCCTTTTCATTCCATTCCATTCTATTCCATTCCATTCCATTCCATTCCATTCCATTCCATTCCATTCCATTCCATTCCATTCTACTCGGGTAGATGCTATACCGTTACATTCCATTCCATTCCATTCTAGTCGGGTAGATTCCATTCAATTCCATTCCATTCCATTCCATTCTATTCCTTTCCGTTCCATTGCATTCCATTCCAGTCCATTCCATTCAATTTGATTCTGTTCAATCCGGGTAGATTCCATACCATTCCATTCCTTTGCATTCCGTTCCATTCCATTCCATTCCATTCAATTCCATTCCATTCCATTCCATTCCATTCCATTCCATTCCATTCCAATCCACTCCATTAGGTTCTACTCGGGTAGATTCCATTTCATTCCATTCCATTCAGTTCCATTCCATTCCATTCCAATCCATTCCATTCCATTCCATTCCGCTCTACTCTGGTAGATTCCATAAAATTCCAATCCATTCCTTTCCGTTCTAATCAGGTAGATTCCATTCCATTCCATTCCATTCCATTCTGTTCAACTCGGGTAGATTCCATACCATTCCATTCCATTCCATTCCATTCCATTCCATTCCATTCCGTTCTACTCGGTTAGTCTCCATTCCATTGCATTCCATTCCATTCCATTGCATTCTATTCCATACTGTTCCTTTCCATTCCATTCCATTCCATTGCATTCCATTCCTTTCTACTCGTGTAAATTCCATACCGCTCCATTCCATTCCATTCCGTTCTACTCAGGTAGGTTCTGTTCCATTCCATTCCATTCCATTCTGTTCCATTCCGTTCCACTCCATTCCATTCCATGCCATTCCATTCCATTCCATTCCATTCCATTCCGTTCTACTAGGGTAGATTCCATACCATTCCATTCCATTCTATTCCGTTCTAGTCGGGTAGATTCCATTCGATTCCATTCCTTTCCATTCCATTCTATTCCTTTCCATTCCATTGCATTCCATTCCATTCCATTCCACTCAATTCGATTCTGTTCAACTCGGGTAGATTCCATACCTTTCCATTCCTTTGCATTCCATTCCATTCCATTCCATTCAATTCCATTCCATTCCGTTCTACTTGGGTAGATTCCATTCCATTCCATTCCATTCTATTCCACTCTGTTCCATTCCATTCCATTCCATTCCTTTCCAGTCCATTCCATTCCATTCCATTCCATTCCATTCCATTCCATTCCATTCCATCCCATTCTACTCAGGTAGATTCCATACCATTCCAATCCATTCCATTCCTTTCTAGTCGGGTAGATTCCATTCCATTCCACTCCATTCCATTCCATTCCATTCCATTCTACTCGGGTAGATTCCATTCCATTCCATTCCATTCCATTGCATTCCATTCTATTCCATTCCGTTCCGTTCCATTCCTTTCGATTCCATTCCAGTCTACTCGGGTAGATTACATTCAGTTCCCTTCCGTTCCGTTCCGTTCCGTGCCATTCTTTTCGGGTAGATTCTATTCCGTTACATTCCATTCCATTCCATTCCATTCCATTCCTTTCCATTCCATTCCATTCTATTCTGCTCGGGGAGATTCCATTACATTCCATTTCATTCCATTCCATTCCATTCCATTGCATTCCCATAAATTACATTCTACATGTGCACATTCTATTCCATTCCTTTCCATTCCATTCCATTCCATTCCATTCCATTCCATTCCATTCCATTCCATTCCATTCCATTTCATTCCATTCCGTTCTTCTCATGTAGATTCCATAACGTTCCGATCCGTTCCATTCCGTTTTACTCGGGTAGATTCCATTCCATTCCATTCCATTGCATTCCATTCCATTTTATTCCATTCCATTCTATTCCATTCCATTCCATTCCATTCCATTCCATTCCATTCCATTCCATTCCATTCCATTCCATTCCATTCCATTGTACTCGGGTAGATGCTATACCATTCCATTCCATTCCATTCCTTTCTAGTCGGGTAGATTCCATTCAATTCCATTCCATTCCATTCCATTCCATTCCTTTCCGTTCCATTGCATTCCATTCCAGTCCATTCCATTCAATTCGATTCTGTTCAACCCGGGTAGATTCCATACCATTCCATTCCTTTGCATTCCATTCCATTCCATTCCATTCCATTCCATTCCATTCCATTCCATTCCATTCCATTCCATTCCATTCCATTCCAATCCATTAGGTTCTAATCGGGTAGATTCCATTCCATTCCATTCCATTCTGTTCCATTCCATTCAATTCCAATCCATTCCATTCCATTCCATTCCGTTCAACTCTGATAGATTCCATACCATTCCAATCCATTCCTTTCTATTCTACTCGGGTAGATTCCATTCCATTCCATTCCATTCCATTCTGTTCAACTCGGGTAGATTCCATACCATTCCATTCCATTCCATTCCATTCCATTCTGTTCTAATTGGGTAGTTTCCATTCCATTGCATTCCATTCCATTCCATTCCATTCTATTCCATACCGTTCCTTTCCATTCCATTCCATTCCATTGCATTCCATTCCTTTCTACTCGTGTAAATTCCATACCACTCCATTCCATTCCATTCCGTTCTACTCGGGTAGGTCCCATTCCATTCCATTCCATTCCATTCTGTTCCATTCCGTTCCATTCCATTCCATTCAATGCCATTCCATTCCATACCATTCCATTCCATTCCATTCCATTCTACTATGGTAGATTCCATACCATTCCATTCCATTCCGTTCCGTTCTAGTCGGGTATATTCCATTCGATTCCATTCCATTCCTTTCCATTCCATTCTATTCCTTTCCATTCCTTTCCATTCCATTCCATTCCATTCCACTCAATTCTATTCTGTTCAACTCGGCTAGATTCCATACCTTTCCATTCATTTGCATTCCATTCCATTCCATTCCATTCCATTCCATTCCATTCCGTTCTACTGGGGTAGATTCCATTCCATTCCATTCCATTCTATTCCACTCTGTTCCATTCCATTCCATTCCATTCCATTCCACTACATTCCATTCCATTCCATTCCATTCCATTCCATCCCATTCTACTCTGGTAGATTCCATACCATTCCAATCCATTCCATTCCTTTCTAGTCGGGTAGATTCCATTCCATTCCACTCCATTCCATTCCATTCCATTCCATTCTACTCGAGTAGATTCCATTCCATTCCATTCCATTCCATTGCATTCCATTCTATTCCATTCCGTTCCGTTCCATTCCTTTCGATTCCATTCCAGTCTACTCGGGTAGATTACATTCAGCTCCCTTCCGTTCCGTTCCGTTCCGTGCCATTCTTTTCGGGTAGATTCTATTCCGTTACATTCCATTCCATTCCATTCCATTCCATTCCATTCCTTTCCATTCCATTCCATTCTATTCTGCTAGGTGAGATTCCATTCCATTCCATTCCATTCCATTCCATTCCATTCCATTCCATTCCATTGCATTCCCATAAATTACATTCTACATGTGCACATTCCATTCCATTCCTTTCCATTCCATTCCATTCCATTCCATTCCATTCCATTCCATTCCATTCCATTCCATTTCATTCCATTCCGTTCTTCTCAAGTAGATTCCATTACGTTCCGATCCGTTCCATTCCGTTGTACTCCGGTAGATTCCATACCATTCCAATCCATTCCTTTCTGTTCTAGTCGGGTAGATTCCATTCCATTCCATTCCATTCGGTTCCATTCCATTCCATTCCATTCCATTCCATTCCATTCCATTCCATTACATTCCATTCCGTTCTACTCGGGTAGTTTTCATTCCATTGCATTCCATTCCATTCCATTCTATTCCATACCATTCCTTTCCATTCCATTCCATTCCATTCCATTCCTTTCTGTCCCATTCCGTTCCATTCCATTCCATTCCATGCCATTCCATTCCATTCCATTCCACTCAATTCGATTCTGTTCAACCCGGGTAGATTCCCTACCTTTCCATTCTTTGCATTCCATTCCATTCCATTCCATTCCATTCCATTCCATTCCATTCCATTCCATTCCATTCTATTCCATTCCATTCCGTTCTACTGGGGTAGATTCCATTCCATTCCATTCCATTCTATTCCACTCTGTTCCATTCCATTCCATTCCATTCCATTCCATTCCATTCCATTCCATTCCATTCCATTCCATTCCATCCCGTTCTACTCAGGTAGATTCCATACCTTTCCAATCCATTCCATTCCGTTCTAGTCGGGTAGATTCAATTCTTTCCATTCCATTGCATTCCATTCCATTTCATTCCATTCCATTCCATTCCATTCCATTCCATTCCATTCCATTCCATTCTACTCGGGTAGATGCTATACCATTCCATTCCATTCCACTCCTTTCTATTCGGGTAGATTGCATTCAATTCCATTCCATTCCATTCCATTCTATTCCTTTCCGTTCCATTGCATTCCATTCCTGTCCATTCCATTCAATTCGATTCTGTTCAACCCAGGTAGATTCCATACCATTCCATTCGTTAGCATTCCATTGCATTCCATTCCATTCCATTCCATTCCATTCAATTCCATTCCATTCCATTCCATTCCATTCCATTCCACTCCATTAGGTTCTACTCGGGTAGATTCCATTCCATTCCATTCCATTCGGTTCCATTCCATTCCATTCCAATCCATTCCATTCCATTCCATTCCATTCCATTCCATTCCATTCCATTCCATTCCATTCCTTTCCATTCCGTTCTACTGGGGTAGATTCCATTCCATTCCATTCCATTCTATTCCAATCTGTTCCATTCCATGCCATTCCATTCCATTCCATTCCATTCCATTGCATTCCATTCCTTTCTACTAGGGTAGATTCCATACCATTCCATTCCATTCCATTCCGTTCTAGTCGGGTAGATTCCATTCGATTCCATTCCATTCCATTCTATTCTATTCCTTTCCATTCCATTGCATTCCACTCCATTCCATTCCAATCAATTCGATTCTGTTCAACCCGGGTAGATTCCATACCTTCCGTTCCTTTGCATTCCATTCCATTCCATTCCATTCCATTCCATTCCATTCCATTCCATTCCATTCCATTCCATTCCATTCCATTCCATTCCATTCCATTCCATTCCATTCCGTTCTACTGGGGTAGATTCCATTCCATTCCATTCCATTCTATTCCACTCTGTTCCATTCCATTCCATTCCATTCCATTGCATTCCATTCCATCCCATTCAACTCGAGTAGATTCCATTCTATTCCATTCCATTCCATTCCATTCCATTCTATTCCATTCCATTCCATTCCATTCCATTCCATTCCATTCCATTCCATTCCATTCCATTCCATTCCATTCTACTCGGGTAGATGCTATACCATTCCATTCCATTCCATTCCGTTCTAGTCGGGTAGATTCCATTCAATTCCATTCCATTCCATTCCATTCTATTCCTTTCCGTTCCATTGCATTCCATTCCAGTCCATTCCATTCAATTCGATTCTGTTCAACCCGGGTAGTTTCCATACCATTCAATTCCATTCTTCTCGGGTAGATGCTATACCATTCCATTCCATTCCATTCCGTTCTAGTCGGGTAGATTCCATTCAATTCCATTCCATTACATTCCATTCTATTCCTTTCCGTTCCATTGCATTCCATTCCAGTCCATTCCATTCAATTCGATTCTGTTCAACCCGGGTAGATTCCATACCATTCCATTCCTTTGCATTCCATTCCATTCCATTCCATTCCATTCCATTCCATTCCATTCCATTCCATTCCATTCCATTCCATTCCATTCCATTCCATTCCATTACACTCCATTAGGTTCTACTCGGGTAGATTCCATTCCATTCCATTCCATTCGGTTCCATTCCATTACATTCCAATCCATTCCATTCCATTCCATTCCGTTCTACTCTGGTAGATTCCATACCATTCCAATCCATTCCTTTCCGATCTAGTCGGGTAGATTCCATTCCATTCCATTCCATTCGGTTCCATTCCATTCCATTCCATTCCATTCCGTTCTACTCGGGTAGTTTCCATTCCATTGCATTCCATTCCATTCCATTCCATTCTATTCCATACCATTCCTTTCCATTCCATTCCATTCCATTGCATTCCATTCCTTTCTACTCGTGTAAATTCCATACCATTACATTCCATTCCATTCCGTTCTACTCGGGTAGGTTCCATTCCATTCCATTCCATTCCATTCTGTTCCATTCCGTTCCATTCCATTCCATTCCATGCCATTCCATTCCATTCCATTCCATTCCATTCCATTCCATCCCGTTCTACTCTGGTAGATTCCATACCATTCCAATCCATTCCTTTCCGTTCTAGTCGGGTAGATTCCATTCCATTCCATTCCATTCCATTCCATTCCATTCCATTCCATTCCATTCCATTCCATTCCATTCCATTCCATTCCATTCCATTCTACTCGAGTAGATTCCATTCCATTCCATTCCATTCCATTGCATTTCATTCTATTCCATTCCGTTCCCTTCTATTCCTTTCGATTCCATTCCATTCTAGTCGGGTAGATTACATTCAGTTCCCTTCCGTTCCGTTCCGTTTCGTTCCGTGCCATTCATTTCGGGTAGATTCTATTCCGTTCGATTCCATTCCGTTCCATTCCATTCCATTCCATTCCATTCCATTCCTTTCCATTCCATTCCATTCTATTCTGCTCGGGGAGATTCCATTACATTCCTTTTCATTCCATTCAATTCCATTCCATTGCATTCCCATAAGTTACATTCTACATGTGCACATTCCATTCCATTCCTTTCCATTCCATTCCATTCCATTCCATTTCATTCCATTCCCTTCTTCTCATGTAGATTCCATTACGTTCCGATCCGTTCCATTCCGTTGTACTCGGGTAGATTCCATTCCATTCCATTCCATTGCATTCCATTCCATTCCATTCCATTCCATTCTATTTCTTTCCATTCCATTCCATTCCATTCCATTCCATTTCATTCCATTCCATTCCATTCCATTCTACTCGGGTAGATGCTATACCATTCCATTCCATTCCATTCCGTTCTAGTCGGGTAGATTCCATTCCATTCCATTCCATTCCATTCCATTCCATTCAATTCCTTTCCGTTCCATTGCATTCCATTCCAGTCCATTCCATTCAATTCGATTCTGTTCAACACGGGTAGATTCCATACCATTCCATTGCTTTGCATTCCATTCCATTCCACTCCATTCCATTCCATTCCATTCCATTCCATTCCATTCCATTCCATTCCACTCCATTAGGTTCTACTCGGGTAGATTCCATTCCATTCCATTCCATTCGTTTCCATTCCATTACATTCCAATCCATTCCATTCCATTCCACTCCGTTCTACTCTGGTAGATTCCATACCATTCCAATCCATTCCTTTCCATTCTAGTTGGGTAGATTCCATTCCATTCCAATCCATTCCTTTCCGTTCTAGTCGGGTAGATTCCATTCAATTCTTTCCATTCGGTTCCATTCCATTCCATTCCATTCCATTCCATTCCATTTCTTTCCATTCCATTCAGTTCTACTCGGGTAGTTTCCATTCCATTTTATTCCATTCCATTCCATTCCATTCTATTCCATACCGTTCCTTTCCATTCCATTCCATTCCATTCCATTCCATTCCACTCCATTGTGTTCAACCCGGGTAGATTCCATACCATTCCATTCATTTGCATTCCATTCCATTCCATTCCATTCCATTCCATTCCATTCCATTCCATTCCATTCCATTCCGTTCTACTCGGGTAGACTCCATTCCATTCCATTCCATTCCATTCCATTCCATTCCATTCCATTCCATTCCATTCCATTCCATTCCATTCCATTCTATTCCATTCCATAAGTTACAATTCCATTCCGTTCTTCTCGGGTGGATTCCATTCCATTCCATTCCGTTCCATTCTATGCCATTCCGTTCCATTCCATTCCATTCCGTACCATTCCATTCCATTCAATTCTGTTCAACTCAGGTAAATTCCATACCATTCCATTCCATTCCACTCCGTTCTACTAGGGTAGATTCCATACCATTCCAGTCCATTCTATTCCGTTCTAGTCGGATAGATTCCATTTGATTCCATTCCATTCTATTCCCTTCCGTTCCATTCCATTCCATTCCATTCCATTCCATTCCATTCCATTCCATTCCATTCCATTCCGTTCTAATCGGGTAGATTCCATACCATTGCATTCCATTCCATTCCGTTCCAGTCGTGTAGATTCCATTTGATTCCATTCCATTCCATTCCATACTATTCCTTTCCGTTCCATTGCATTCCATTCTATTCCATTAAATTCAATTCGATTCGGTTCAACCCGGGTAGATTCCATACCATTCCATTCCTTTGCATTCCATTCCATTCCATTCTATTCCATTCCATTCCATTCCATTCCATTCCATTCCATTCCATTCCATTCCATTCCGTTCCGTTCTACTCCGGTAGATTCCATTCCATTCCATTCCATTCTCTTCAATTCTGTTCCATTCCATTCCATTCCATTCCATTCCATTCCATTCCATTCCATTCCATTCCATTCCATTCCCTTCGATTCTGTTCAACTCGGGTCGATTCCATACCATTCCGTTCCATTCCATTCCATTCCATTCCATTGCGTTTCATTCAATTCCATTCCATTCCGTTCTACTCGGGTAGATTCCATACAATTCCATTCCATTCCATTCCATTCTAGTCGTGTAGATTTCATTCGATTCCATTCCATTCCATTCCATTCTATTCCTTTCCGTTCCATTGCATTCCATTCCATTCCATTCCATTCAATTCGATTCAGTTCAACAAGGGTAGATTCCATACCATTCCATTCCTTTGCATTCCATTCCATTCCATTCCATTCCATTTAATTCCATTCCATTCCGTTCTACTCCGGTAGATTCCATTCCACTCCATTCCATTCTCTTCCATTCTGTTCCATTCCATTCCATTCCATTCCATTCCAATCCATTCCATTCCGTTCTAGTCAGGTTGATTCCATTCCTTTCCATGCCATTCTATCCCTTTCCGTTCCATTCCATTCCATTCCATTCCATTCCATTCCATTCCATTCCATTCCATTCCCTTCTACTCGGATAGATTCCATTCCATTGCATTCCATCCCATTCCCATCCATTCTATTCCATATGGTTCCATTCCATTCCATTCCATTCCATTCCATTGCATTCCATTCCTTTCTTCTCGGGTACATTAAATACCATTCCATTCCATTCCATTCTGTTCTACTCGGGTAGATTCCATTCCATTCCATTCCATTCCATTCCGTTCTACTCCGGTAGATTCCATTCCATTCCATTCCATTCTCTTCCATTCTGTTCCATTCCATTCCATTCCATTCCATTCCATTCCATTCCATTCCATTCCATTCCATTCCGTTCTACTCCGGTAGATTCCATTCCATTCCATTCCATTCTCTTCCATTCTGTTCCATTCCATTTCATTCCATTCCATTCCAATCCATTCCATTCCATTCTAGTCAGGTTGATTTCATTCCTTTCCATTCCATTCTATCCTTTTCCGTTCCATTCCATTCCATTCCATTCCATTCCATTCCATTCCATCCTGTTAAACGTGGGTAGATTCCATACCATTCCATACCATTCAAATCCATTCCATTCCATTCCATTCCGTACTACTCGGGTAGATTCCATTCCATTGCATCCCATTCCGTTCCGTTCCGTTCCGTTCCGTTCCATTCCGTTCCGTTCTTCTCGGGTGGATTCCATTCCATTGCGTTCCGTTCCGTTCCGTTCCGTTCTCTTCCGTGCCTTTCCGTTCCATCCCATTCCATTCCATTCCATTCCGTTCTACTCGGATAGATTCCATTCCTTTGCCTTCCATTCCATTCCGTTCCATTCTATTCCGTACCGTTCCATTCCATTCCATTCCATTCCATTGCCTTCCATTGCGTTCTACTCGGGTAAATTCTATACCATTCCATTCCATTCCATTCCGTTCTACTCGGGTAGATTCTATTCCATTCCATTCCATTCCATTCCATTGTATTCCGTTACATTCCATTCCATTCGATTTTTTTCAACTCAGACAGATTCCATACCATTCCATTCCATTCCATTCCATTCTGTTCTACTCGGGTAGATTCCATTCCGTTCCATTCCGTTCCGTTCGTTCCGTTACATTCCATTCCGTTACATTCCATTCCATTCCGTTCCATTCCATTCCATTCCATTCCATTCTGTTCAACCCCGGGAGATTCCATACAATTCAGTTCCTTTTCATTCCATTCCATTCCATTCCGTTCTACTCCGGTAGATTCCATTCCATTCCGTTCCATTCTATTCCATTCTGTTCCATTCCATTCCATTCAATTCCATTCCATTCCATTCCGTTCTACTCGGGTAGATTCCACACCATGCCATTCCATTCCATTCCGTTCTAGTCTGGTAGATTCCATTCGATTCCATTCCATTCCATTCCATTCTATTCCTTCCCGTTCCATGCCATTCCATTCCATTCCATTCCATTCAATTCCATTCAATTCGATTCTGTACTACCCGGGTAGATTCCACACCATTCCATTCGTTTGCATTCGGTTCCATTCCATTGCATTCCATTCCATACCAATGCGTTACATTCCATTCCGTTCTACTCGGGTAGATTCCATTCCATTCCATTCCATTCTATTCCATTCTGTTCCATTCCACTCCATTCCATTCCATTCCATTCCATTCCATTCCATTCCATTCCATTCCGTTCTACTCGAGTAGATTCCATTCCACTGCATTCCATTCCATTGCATTCCATTCCGTTCCGTTCCGTTCCGTTCCGTTCCATTTCGTTCCGTTCTTCTCGGGTGGATTCCATTCCATTTCGTTCCGTTCCGTTCCGTTCCGTTCTCTTCCATACCTTTCCGTTCCATTCCATTCCATTCCATTCCATTCCATTCCATTCCATTCCATTCCGTTCTACTCGTATAGATTCCATTCCATTGCATTCCATCCCATTCCCATCCATTCTATTCCATACGGTTCCATTCCATTCCATTCCATTCCATTCCATTGCATTCCATTCCTTTGTTCTCGGGTTCATTAAATACCATTCCATTCCATTCCATTCTGTTCTACTCGGGTAGATTCCATTCCATTCCATTCCATTCCAATCAATTCCATTCCGTTGTATTCCATTCCATTCCTTTCCATTCGATGTGGTTCAACTCAGATAGATTCCATACCGTTCCATTCCATTCCATTCCATTCTGTTCTACTCGGGTAGATTCCATTCCGTTCCTTTCCGTTCCGTTCCATTCCGTTACATTCCATTCAGTTACATTCCATTCCATTCCGATCCTTTCCAATCCATTCCATTCGATGCTGTTCAACCCGGGTAGATTCCATACCATTCCATTCCTTTGCATTCCATTCCATTCCATTCCATTCCATTCCATTCCGTTCTGTTCTACTCACGTAGATTCCATTCCCTTCCATTCCAATCCATTACATTCCATTCCACTCCATTCCATTCCGTTCTACTCGGGTAGATTCCATGCCACTCCATTCCAGTCCTTTCCGTTCTAGTCGGGTAGATTCCATTCTATTCCATTCCATTCCATTCCATTCTATTCCTTTCCGATCCATTCCATTCCATTCCATTCCATTCCATTCAATTCGATTCTGTTCAACCCGGGTAGATTCCATACTATTCCATTCGTTTGCATTCCATTCCATTCCATTCCATTCCATTCCATTCCATTCCACTCCATTCCGTTCTACTCGGGTAGATTCCATTCAATTCCATTCCATTCTATTCCATTCTGTTCCATTCCGTTCCATTCCATTCCATTTCATTCCATTCCATTCCATTCCATTCCATTCCATTCCGTTCTACTCGGTTAGATTCCATTCCATTGCATTCCATTCCACTGCATTCCAATCCGTTCCGTTCTGTTCCATTCTGTTCCGTTCCGTTCCATTCCGTTCCGTTCTTCTCGGGTGCCTTCCATTCCATTGCGTTCCGTTCAGTTCCTTTCCGTTCTTCTCGGGTGGATTCCATTCCATTGTGTTCCATTCCGTTCCGTTCCGTTCTCTTCCGTACCTTTCCTTTACATTCCATTCCAATCCATTCCATTCCGCTCCACTCGGATAGATTCCATTCCATTGCATTCCGTTCCATTCCATTCCATTCCATTCCATTGCATTCCATTCCGTTCTACTCGGGTAAATTCCATACCATTCCATTCCATTCCATTAAATTCTCTTCTACTCGGGTAGACTCCATTCCATTCCATTCAATTCCATTCTATTCCTTTCCATTTCATTCCATTCTATTCCATTCTGTTCCATTCCGTTCCATTCCATTCCATTCCATTCCATTCTACTCGGGTTGATCATTCCATTCCATTCCATTCCATTCTATTCCTTTCCATTCCACTGCATTCCATTCCACTCCATTCCATTCAATTCGATTCTGTTCAACCCGGGTAGATTCCATATCATTCCATTCCTTTGCATTCCATTCCATTCCATTCCATTCCATTCCATTCCATTCTTTTCCATTCTGTTCCATTCCATTCCATTCCATTCCATTCCATTCCATTCCATTCCATTCCATTCCATTCCATTTCATTCAATTCCGTTCTACTCTGGTAGATTCCATAGCATTCCAATCAATTCCATTCCATTATACTCGTGTTGATTCCATTCCATTCCATTCCATTCTATTCCTTTCCGTTCCATTCCATTCCATTCTGTTCAACTTGGGTAGATTCCATACCATTCCATTCCATTCCATTCCATTCCATTCCATTCCATTCCATTCCATTCCATTCCATTCCAATCTATTAGGGTAGATTCCATTCCATTGCATTCCATTCCGTTCCGTTCCGTTCCATTCCGTTCCGTTCCGTTCCATTCCGTTCTGTTCTTCTCGGGTGGATTCCATTCCATTGCGTTCCATTCCATTCCGTTCCGTTCTCTTCCGTACCTTTCCGTTCCATTCCATTCAATTAGATTCCATTCCGTTCTAATCAGAGAGATTCCATTCCATTGCATTCAATTCCATTCCATTCCATTCTGTTCCATACCGTTCCATTCAATTCCTTTCCATTCCATTGCATTCATTCCGTTCTACTCGGGTTAATTCCACACCATTCTTTCCATTCCATTCCGTTCTACTCGGGTATATTCTATTCCATTCCATTCCATTCTATTCCGTTCCATTCCATTCCATTCGATTTTGTTCAACTCAGATAGATTCCATGCCATTCCATTCCATTCCATTCCATTCCATTCTGTTCTTCTCGGGTAGATTCCATTCCATTCCGTTCCATTCCGTTCGTTCCGTTACATTCCATTCCGTTACATTCCATTCCATTCCGTTCCATTCCACTCCGTTCCATTCCATTCTGTTCAACCCGGGGAGATTCCATACAATTCCATTCCTTTGCATTCCATTCCATTCCATTCCATTCCGTTCTGCTCGGGTAGATTCCATTCCATTCCATTCCATTCTATTCCATTATGTTCCATTCCATACCATTCCTTTACATTACATTCCGTTCTACTCGGGTAGATTCCATACCATGCCATTCCATTCCATTCCGTTCTAATCTGGTACATTCCATTCGATTCCATTCCATTCCATTCCACTCTATTCTTTCCCATTCTATTCCATTCCATTCCATTCCTTTCAATTCGATTCTGTACAACACGGGTAGATTCCATACCATTCCATTCGTTTGCATTCCATTCCATTCCATTGCATTCCATTCCAAACCATTCCATTCCATTCCATTCCTTTCTACTCGGGTAGATTCCATTCCATTCCATTCCGTTCTATTCCATTCTGTTCCATTCCACTCCATTCCTTTCCATTCCATTCCATTCCATTCCGTTCTACTCGAATAGATTCCATTGCACTGCATTCCATTCCACTGCGTTCCATTCCGTTCCGTTCCGTTCCATTCCGTTCCATTCTTCTCGGGTGGATTCCATTGCATTGCGTTCCGTTCCGTTCCATTCCGTTCTCTTCCATACCTTTCGGTTCCATTCCATTCCATTCCATTCCATTCTATTCCATACGGTTCCATTCCATTCCATTCCACTCCATTCCATTCCATTCCATTTCGTTCTACTCGGGTAGATTCCATTCCATTCCATTCTCTTCCGTTCCATTCCATTCCATTCGATTTTGTTCACCTCAGGTAGATTCTATTCCATTCCATCCATTCCATTCCATTCGATTCCATTCTGTTCTACTCGGGTAGACTCAATTCCGTTCCGTTCCGTCCCGTTCCGTTCCGTTATAATCCATTCCGTTACATTCCATTACATTCAGACCCATTCCATTCCATTCCATTCGATTCTGTTCAACCCGGGTAGATTCCATACCATTCCATTCCTTTGCATTCCATTCCATTCCATTCCATTCCTTTCTACTCAGGTAGATTCCATTCCCTTCCATTCCATTCCATTCCGTTCCACTCGGGTGGATTCCATGCCACTCCATTCCATTCCTTTCCGTTCTAGTCGGGTAGATTCCATTCGATTCCATTCCATTCCATTCTATTCTATTCCTTTCCATTCCATTCGACTGTGTTCAACCCGGGTAGATTCCATACTATTCCATTCGTTTGCATTCCATTCCATTCCATTCCATTCCGTTCTACTCGGGTAGATTCCATACCATTCCATTCCGTTCTAGTCGGTGAGATACCATTCGATTCCATTCCATTCCATTCCATTTTATTCCTTTCCGTTCCATTCCATTCCATTCCATTCCATTCCATTCCATTCCATTCCATTCAATTCCTTTCCGTTCCATTGCATTCCATTCCAGTCCATTCCATTCAATTCGATTCTGTTCAACACGGGTAGATTCCATACCATTCCATTGCTTTGCATTCCATTCCATTCCACTCCATTCCATTCCATTCCATTCCATTCCATTCCATTCCATTCCATTCCACTCCATTAGGTTCTACTCGGGTAGATTCCATTCCATTCCATTCCATTCGTTTCCATTCCATTACATTCCAATCCATTCCATTCCATTCCACTCCGTTCTACTCTGGTAGATTCCATACCATTCCAATCCATTCCTTTCCATTCTAGTTGGGTAGATTCCATTCCATTCCAATCCATTCCTTTCCGTTCTAGTCGGGTAGATTCCATTCAATTCTTTCCATTCGGTTCCATTCCATTCCATTCCATTCCATTCCATTCCATTTCTTTCCATTCCATTCAGTTCTACTCGGGTAGTTTCCATTCCATTTTATTCCATTCCATTCCATTCCATTCTATTCCATACCGTTCCTTTCCATTCCATTCCATTCCATTCCATTCCATTCCACTCCATTGTGTTCAACCCGGGTAGATTCCATACCATTCCATTCATTTGCATTCCATTCCATTCCATTCCATTCCATTCCATTCCATTCCATTCCATTCCATTCCATTCCGTTCTACTCGGGTAGACTCCATTCCATTCCATTCCATTCCATTCCATTCCATTCCATTCCATTCCATTCCATTCCATTCCATTCCATTCCATTCTATTCCATTCCATAAGTTACAATTCCATTCCGTTCTTCTCGGGTGGATTCCATTCCATTCCATTCCGTTCCATTCTATGCCATTCCGTTCCATTCCATTCCATTCCGTACCATTCCATTCCATTCAATTCTGTTCAACTCAGGTAAATTCCATACCATTCCATTCCATTCCACTCCGTTCTACTAGGGTAGATTCCATACCATTCCAGTCCATTCTATTCCGTTCTAGTCGGATAGATTCCATTTGATTCCATTCCATTCTATTCCCTTCCGTTCCATTCCATTCCATTCCATTCCATTCCATTCCATTCCATTCCATTCCATTCCATTCCGTTCTAATCGGGTAGATTCCATACCATTGCATTCCATTCCATTCCGTTCCAGTCGTGTAGATTCCATTTGATTCCATTCCATTCCATTCCATACTATTCCTTTCCGTTCCATTGCATTCCATTCTATTCCATTAAATTCAATTCGATTCGGTTCAACCCGGGTAGATTCCATACCATTCCATTCCTTTGCATTCCATTCCATTCCATTCTATTCCATTCCATTCCATTCCATTCCATTCCATTCCATTCCATTCCATTCCATTCCGTTCCGTTCTACTCCGGTAGATTCCATTCCATTCCATTCCATTCTCTTCAATTCTGTTCCATTCCATTCCATTCCATTCCATTCCATTCCATTCCATTCCATTCCATTCCATTCCATTCCCTTCGATTCTGTTCAACTCGGGTCGATTCCATACCATTCCGTTCCATTCCATTCCATTCCATTCCATTGCGTTTCATTCAATTCCATTCCATTCCGTTCTACTCGGGTAGATTCCATACAATTCCATTCCATTCCATTCCATTCTAGTCGTGTAGATTTCATTCGATTCCATTCCATTCCATTCCATTCTATTCCTTTCCGTTCCATTGCATTCCATTCCATTCCATTCCATTCAATTCGATTCAGTTCAACAAGGGTAGATTCCATACCATTCCATTCCTTTGCATTCCATTCCATTCCATTCCATTCCATTTAATTCCATTCCATTCCGTTCTACTCCGGTAGATTCCATTCCACTCCATTCCATTCTCTTCCATTCTGTTCCATTCCATTCCATTCCATTCCATTCCAATCCATTCCATTCCGTTCTAGTCAGGTTGATTCCATTCCTTTCCATGCCATTCTATCCCTTTCCGTTCCATTCCATTCCATTCCATTCCATTCCATTCCATTCCATTCCATTCCATTCCCTTCTACTCGGATAGATTCCATTCCATTGCATTCCATCCCATTCCCATCCATTCTATTCCATATGGTTCCATTCCATTCCATTCCATTCCATTCCATTGCATTCCATTCCTTTCTTCTCGGGTACATTAAATACCATTCCATTCCATTCCATTCTGTTCTACTCGGGTAGATTCCATTCCATTCCATTCCATTCCATTCCGTTCTACTCCGGTAGATTCCATTCCATTCCATTCCATTCTCTTCCATTCTGTTCCATTCCATTCCATTCCATTCCATTCCATTCCATTCCATTCCATTCCATTCCATTCCGTTCTACTCCGGTAGATTCCATTCCATTCCATTCCATTCTCTTCCATTCTGTTCCATTCCATTTCATTCCATTCCATTCCAATCCATTCCATTCCATTCTAGTCAGGTTGATTTCATTCCTTTCCATTCCATTCTATCCTTTTCCGTTCCATTCCATTCCATTCCATTCCATTCCATTCCATTCCATCCTGTTAAACGTGGGTAGATTCCATACCATTCCATACCATTCAAATCCATTCCATTCCATTCCATTCCGTACTACTCGGGTAGATTCCATTCCATTGCATCCCATTCCGTTCCGTTCCGTTCCGTTCCGTTCCATTCCGTTCCGTTCTTCTCGGGTGGATTCCATTCCATTGCGTTCCGTTCCGTTCCGTTCCGTTCTCTTCCGTGCCTTTCCGTTCCATCCCATTCCATTCCATTCCATTCCGTTCTACTCGGATAGATTCCATTCCTTTGCCTTCCATTCCATTCCGTTCCATTCTATTCCGTACCGTTCCATTCCATTCCATTCCATTCCATTGCCTTCCATTGCGTTCTACTCGGGTAAATTCTATACCATTCCATTCCATTCCATTCCGTTCTACTCGGGTAGATTCTATTCCATTCCATTCCATTCCATTCCATTGTATTCCGTTACATTCCATTCCATTCGATTTTTTTCAACTCAGACAGATTCCATACCATTCCATTCCATTCCATTCCATTCTGTTCTACTCGGGTAGATTCCATTCCGTTCCATTCCGTTCCGTTCGTTCCGTTACATTCCATTCCGTTACATTCCATTCCATTCCGTTCCATTCCATTCCATTCCATTCCATTCTGTTCAACCCCGGGAGATTCCATACAATTCAGTTCCTTTTCATTCCATTCCATTCCATTCCGTTCTACTCCGGTAGATTCCATTCCATTCCGTTCCATTCTATTCCATTCTGTTCCATTCCATTCCATTCAATTCCATTCCATTCCATTCCGTTCTACTCGGGTAGATTCCACACCATGCCATTCCATTCCATTCCGTTCTAGTCTGGTAGATTCCATTCGATTCCATTCCATTCCATTCCATTCTATTCCTTCCCGTTCCATGCCATTCCATTCCATTCCATTCCATTCAATTCCATTCAATTCGATTCTGTACTACCCGGGTAGATTCCACACCATTCCATTCGTTTGCATTCGGTTCCATTCCATTGCATTCCATTCCATACCAATGCGTTACATTCCATTCCGTTCTACTCGGGTAGATTCCATTCCATTCCATTCCATTCTATTCCATTCTGTTCCATTCCACTCCATTCCATTCCATTCCATTCCATTCCATTCCATTCCATTCCATTCCGTTCTACTCGAGTAGATTCCATTCCACTGCATTCCATTCCATTGCATTCCATTCCGTTCCGTTCCGTTCCGTTCCGTTCCATTTCGTTCCGTTCTTCTCGGGTGGATTCCATTCCATTTCGTTCCGTTCCGTTCCGTTCCGTTCTCTTCCATACCTTTCCGTTCCATTCCATTCCATTCCATTCCATTCCATTCCATTCCATTCCATTCCGTTCTACTCGTATAGATTCCATTCCATTGCATTCCATCCCATTCCCATCCATTCTATTCCATACGGTTCCATTCCATTCCATTCCATTCCATTCCATTGCATTCCATTCCTTTGTTCTCGGGTTCATTAAATACCATTCCATTCCATTCCATTCTGTTCTACTCGGGTAGATTCCATTCCATTCCATTCCATTCCAATCAATTCCATTCCGTTGTATTCCATTCCATTCCTTTCCATTCGATGTGGTTCAACTCAGATAGATTCCATACCGTTCCATTCCATTCCATTCCATTCTGTTCTACTCGGGTAGATTCCATTCCGTTCCTTTCCGTTCCGTTCCATTCCGTTACATTCCATTCAGTTACATTCCATTCCATTCCGATCCTTTCCAATCCATTCCATTCGATGCTGTTCAACCCGGGTAGATTCCATACCATTCCATTCCTTTGCATTCCATTCCATTCCATTCCATTCCATTCCATTCCGTTCTGTTCTACTCACGTAGATTCCATTCCCTTCCATTCCAATCCATTACATTCCATTCCACTCCATTCCATTCCGTTCTACTCGGGTAGATTCCATGCCACTCCATTCCAGTCCTTTCCGTTCTAGTCGGGTAGATTCCATTCTATTCCATTCCATTCCATTCCATTCTATTCCTTTCCGATCCATTCCATTCCATTCCATTCCATTCCATTCAATTCGATTCTGTTCAACCCGGGTAGATTCCATACTATTCCATTCGTTTGCATTCCATTCCATTCCATTCCATTCCATTCCATTCCATTCCACTCCATTCCGTTCTACTCGGGTAGATTCCATTCAATTCCATTCCATTCTATTCCATTCTGTTCCATTCCGTTCCATTCCATTCCATTTCATTCCATTCCATTCCATTCCATTCCATTCCATTCCGTTCTACTCGGTTAGATTCCATTCCATTGCATTCCATTCCACTGCATTCCAATCCGTTCCGTTCTGTTCCATTCTGTTCCGTTCCGTTCCATTCCGTTCCGTTCTTCTCGGGTGCCTTCCATTCCATTGCGTTCCGTTCAGTTCCTTTCCGTTCTTCTCGGGTGGATTCCATTCCATTGTGTTCCATTCCGTTCCGTTCCGTTCTCTTCCGTACCTTTCCTTTACATTCCATTCCAATCCATTCCATTCCGCTCCACTCGGATAGATTCCATTCCATTGCATTCCGTTCCATTCCATTCCATTCCATTCCATTGCATTCCATTCCGTTCTACTCGGGTAAATTCCATACCATTCCATTCCATTCCATTAAATTCTCTTCTACTCGGGTAGACTCCATTCCATTCCATTCAATTCCATTCTATTCCTTTCCATTTCATTCCATTCTATTCCATTCTGTTCCATTCCGTTCCATTCCATTCCATTCCATTCCATTCTACTCGGGTTGATCATTCCATTCCATTCCATTCCATTCTATTCCTTTCCATTCCACTGCATTCCATTCCACTCCATTCCATTCAATTCGATTCTGTTCAACCCGGGTAGATTCCATATCATTCCATTCCTTTGCATTCCATTCCATTCCATTCCATTCCATTCCATTCCATTCTTTTCCATTCTGTTCCATTCCATTCCATTCCATTCCATTCCATTCCATTCCATTCCATTCCATTCCATTCCATTTCATTCAATTCCGTTCTACTCTGGTAGATTCCATAGCATTCCAATCAATTCCATTCCATTATACTCGTGTTGATTCCATTCCATTCCATTCCATTCTATTCCTTTCCGTTCCATTCCATTCCATTCTGTTCAACTTGGGTAGATTCCATACCATTCCATTCCATTCCATTCCATTCCATTCCATTCCATTCCATTCCATTCCATTCCATTCCAATCTATTAGGGTAGATTCCATTCCATTGCATTCCATTCCGTTCCGTTCCGTTCCATTCCGTTCCGTTCCGTTCCATTCCGTTCTGTTCTTCTCGGGTGGATTCCATTCCATTGCGTTCCATTCCATTCCGTTCCGTTCTCTTCCGTACCTTTCCGTTCCATTCCATTCAATTAGATTCCATTCCGTTCTAATCAGAGAGATTCCATTCCATTGCATTCAATTCCATTCCATTCCATTCTGTTCCATACCGTTCCATTCAATTCCTTTCCATTCCATTGCATTCATTCCGTTCTACTCGGGTTAATTCCACACCATTCTTTCCATTCCATTCCGTTCTACTCGGGTATATTCTATTCCATTCCATTCCATTCTATTCCGTTCCATTCCATTCCATTCGATTTTGTTCAACTCAGATAGATTCCATGCCATTCCATTCCATTCCATTCCATTCCATTCTGTTCTTCTCGGGTAGATTCCATTCCATTCCGTTCCATTCCGTTCGTTCCGTTACATTCCATTCCGTTACATTCCATTCCATTCCGTTCCATTCCACTCCGTTCCATTCCATTCTGTTCAACCCGGGGAGATTCCATACAATTCCATTCCTTTGCATTCCATTCCATTCCATTCCATTCCGTTCTGCTCGGGTAGATTCCATTCCATTCCATTCCATTCTATTCCATTATGTTCCATTCCATACCATTCCTTTACATTACATTCCGTTCTACTCGGGTAGATTCCATACCATGCCATTCCATTCCATTCCGTTCTAATCTGGTACATTCCATTCGATTCCATTCCATTCCATTCCACTCTATTCTTTCCCATTCTATTCCATTCCATTCCATTCCTTTCAATTCGATTCTGTACAACACGGGTAGATTCCATACCATTCCATTCGTTTGCATTCCATTCCATTCCATTGCATTCCATTCCAAACCATTCCATTCCATTCCATTCCTTTCTACTCGGGTAGATTCCATTCCATTCCATTCCGTTCTATTCCATTCTGTTCCATTCCACTCCATTCCTTTCCATTCCATTCCATTCCATTCCGTTCTACTCGAATAGATTCCATTGCACTGCATTCCATTCCACTGCGTTCCATTCCGTTCCGTTCCGTTCCATTCCGTTCCATTCTTCTCGGGTGGATTCCATTGCATTGCGTTCCGTTCCGTTCCATTCCGTTCTCTTCCATACCTTTCGGTTCCATTCCATTCCATTCCATTCCATTCTATTCCATACGGTTCCATTCCATTCCATTCCACTCCATTCCATTCCATTCCATTTCGTTCTACTCGGGTAGATTCCATTCCATTCCATTCTCTTCCGTTCCATTCCATTCCATTCGATTTTGTTCACCTCAGGTAGATTCTATTCCATTCCATCCATTCCATTCCATTCGATTCCATTCTGTTCTACTCGGGTAGACTCAATTCCGTTCCGTTCCGTCCCGTTCCGTTCCGTTATAATCCATTCCGTTACATTCCATTACATTCAGACCCATTCCATTCCATTCCATTCGATTCTGTTCAACCCGGGTAGATTCCATACCATTCCATTCCTTTGCATTCCATTCCATTCCATTCCATTCCTTTCTACTCAGGTAGATTCCATTCCCTTCCATTCCATTCCATTCCGTTCCACTCGGGTGGATTCCATGCCACTCCATTCCATTCCTTTCCGTTCTAGTCGGGTAGATTCCATTCGATTCCATTCCATTCCATTCTATTCTATTCCTTTCCATTCCATTCGACTGTGTTCAACCCGGGTAGATTCCATACTATTCCATTCGTTTGCATTCCATTCCATTCCATTCCATTCCGTTCTACTCGGGTAGATTCCATACCATTCCATTCCGTTCTAGTCGGTGAGATACCATTCGATTCCATTCCATTCCATTCCATTTTATTCCTTTCCGTTCCATTCCATTCCATTCCATTCCATTCCATTCCATTCCATTCCATTCCATTCCATTCTGTTCAACTCGGGTAGATTCCATACCATTTCATTACATTCCATTCCATTCCGTTCTGCTCGGGTAGATTCCATTCCATTGCATTCTATTCCTTTCCGTTCCGTTCCATTCCATTCCATTCCATTCCATTCCATTCCATTCTATTCCGTTACATTCCATTCCATTCGATTTTTTTCAACTCAGACAGATTCCATACCATTCCATTCCATTCCATTCCATTCTGTTCTACTCTGGTAGATTCCATTCCGTTCCGTTCCGTTCCGTTCGTTCCGTTACATTCCATTCCGTTACATTCCATTCCATTCCGTTCCATTCCATTCCATTCCATTCCATTCCATTCTGTTCAACCTAGGGAGATTCCATACCATTCAATTCCTTTGCATTCCATTCCATTCCATTCCGTTCTACTCCGGTAGATTCCATTTAATTCCGTTCCATTCTATTCCATTCTGTTCCATTCCATTCCATTCTATTCCATTCCATTCCATTCCGTTCTACTCGGGTAGATTCCATACCGTGCCATTAAATTCCATTCCGTTCTAGTCTGGTAGATTCCATTCGATTCCATTCCATTCCATTCCATTCTATTCCTTCCCGTTCCATGCCATTCCATTCCATTCCATTCCATTCAATTCCATTCAATTCGATTCTGTACTACCCGGGTAGATTCCATACCATTCCATTCGTTTGCATTCCCTTCCATTCCATTGCATTCCATTTCATACCAATCTATTCCATTCCATTCCGTTCTACTCGGGTAGATTCCATTCCATTCCATTCCATTCCTTTCCATTCCATTCCATTCCATTCCTTTCCATTCCATTCCATTCTATTCTGCTCGGGGAGATTCCATTACATTCCATTTCATTCCATTCCATTCCATTCCATTGCATTCCCATAAATTACATTCTACATGAGCACATTCCATTCCATTCCTTTCCATTCCATTCCATTCCATTTCATTCCATTCCGTTCTTCTCATGTATATTCCATTACGTTCCGATCCGTTCCATTCCGTTGTACTCGGGTAGATTCCATTCCATTCCATTCCATTGCATTCCATTCCATTCCATTCCATTCCATTTTATTCCATTCCATTCCATTCCATTCCATTCTATTCCATTCCATTCCATTCCATTCCATTCCATTCCATTCCATTCCATTCCATTCCATTCCATTCCATTCCATTCCATTCTACTCGGGTAGATGCTATACCATTCCATTCCATTCCATTCCATTCCATTCCATTCCATTCCATTCCATTCCATCCCGTTCTAGTCTGGTAGATTCCATACCATTCCAATCCATTCCATTCCGTTCTAGTCGGGTAGATTCCATTCCATTCCATTCCTTTCCATTCCATTCTATTCCTTTCCGTTCCATTGCATTCCATTCCAGTCCATTCCATTCAATTCGATTCTGTTCAACCCGGGTAGATTCCATACCATTCCATTCCTTTGCATTCCATTCCATTCCATGCAATTCCATTCTATTCCATTCCATTCCATTCCACTCCATTAGGTTCTACTCTGGTAGATTCCATTCCAATCCATTCCATTCCATTCCATTCCATTCCATTCCATTCCATTCCATTCCATTCCATTCCATTCCGTTCTACTCGGTTAGATTCCATTCCATTGCATT
This sequence comes from Gorilla gorilla gorilla, assembly GCF_029281585.2. Lineage (NCBI taxonomy): Eukaryota > Metazoa > Chordata > Mammalia > Primates > Hominidae > Gorilla > Gorilla gorilla. The sequence goes on from NC_073248.2 coordinate 48,532,331, forward strand.
CCATTCCACTGCATTCCAATCCGTTCCGTTCTGTTCCATTCTGTTCTGTTCCGTTCCATTCCGTTCCGTTCTTCTCGGGTGCCTTCCTTTCCATTGCGTTCCGTTCACTTCCTTTCCGTTCTTCTCGGGTGGATTCCATTCCATTGTGTTCCATTCCGTTCCGTTCCGTTCTCTTCCATACCTTTCCTTTACATTCCATTCCAATCCATTCCATTCCGCTCCACTCGGATAGATTCCATTCCATTGCATTCCGTTCCATTCCATTCCATTCCATTCCATTGCATTCCATTCCGTTCTACTCGGGTAAATTCCATACCATTCCATTCCATTCCATTAAATTCTCTTCTACTCGGGTAGATTCCATTCCATTCCATTCAATTCCATTCTATTCCTTTCCATTTCATTCCATTCTATTCCATTCTGTTCCATTCCGTTCCATTCCATTCCATTCCATTCCATTCTACTCGGGTTGATCATTCCATTCCATTCCATTCCATTCTATTCCTTTCCATTCCACTGCATTCCATTCCACTCCATTCCATTCAATTCGATTCTTTTCAACCCGGGTAGATTCCATATCATTCCATTCCTTTGCATTCCATTCCATTCCATTCCATTCCATTCCATTCTTTTCCATTCTGTTCCATTCCATTCCATTCCATTCCATTCCATTCCATTCCATTCCATTCCATTTCATTCAATTCCGTTCTACTCTGGTAGATTCCATAGCATTCCAATCAATTCCATTCCATTATAGTCGTGTTGATTCCATTCCATTCCATTCCATTCTATTCCTTTCCGTTCCATTCCATTCCATTCTGTTCAACTTGGGTAGATTCCATACCATTCCATTGCATTCCATTCCATTCCATTCCATTCCGTTCCATTCCATTCCATTCCAATCTATTAGGGTAGATTCCATTCCATTGCATTCCATTCCGTTCCGTTCCGTTCCGTTCCATTCCGTTCCGTTCCGTTCCATTCCGTTCTGTTCTTCTCGGGTGGATTCCATTCCATTGCGTTCCATTCCATTCCGTTCCGTTCTCTTCCGTACCTTTCCGTTCCATTCCATTCAATTAGATTCCATTCCGTTCTAATCAGAGAGATTCCTTTCCATTGCATTCAATTCCATTCCATTCCATTCTGTTCCATACCGTTCCATTCAATTCCTTTCCATTCCATTGCATTCATTCCGTTCTACTCGGGTAAATTCCACACCATTCTTTCTATTCCATTCCGTTCTACTCGGGTATATTCTATTCCATTCCATTCCATTCTATTCCGTTCCATTCCATTCCATTCGATTTTGTTCAACTCAGATAGATTCCATGCCATTCCATTCCATTCCATTCCATTCCATTCTGTTCTTCTCGGGTAGATTCCATTCCATTCCGTTCCATTCTGTTCGTTCCGTTACATTCCATTCCGTTACATTCCATTCCATTCCGTTCCATTCCACTCCGTTCCATTCCATTCTGTTCAACCCGGGGAGATTCCATACCATTCCATTCCTTTGCATTCCATTCCATTCCATTCCATTCCGTTCTGCTCGGGTAGATTCCATTCCATTCCATTCCATTCTATTCCATTCTGTTCCATTCCATACCATTCCATTACATTACATTCCGTTCTACTCGGGTAGATTCCATACCATGCCATTCCATTCCATTCCGTTCTAATCTGGTAGATTCCATTCGATTCCATTCCATTCCATTCCACTCTATTCCTTCCCGTTCTATTCCATTCCATTCCATTCCTTTCAATTCGATTCTGTACAACACGGGTAGATTCCATACCATTCCATTCGTTTGCATTCCATTCCATTCCATTGCATTCCATTCCAAACCATTCCATTCCATTCCATTCCTTTCTACTCGGGTAGATTCCATTCCATTCCATTCCGTTCTATTCCATTCTGTTCCATTCCACTCCATTCCTTTCCATTCGATTCCATTCCATTCCGTTCTACTCGAATAGATTCCATTGCACTGCATTCCATTCCACTGCGTTCCATTCCGTTCCGTTCCGTTCCGTTCCATTCCGTTCCGTTCTTCTCGGGTGGATTCCATTCCATTGCGTTCCGTTCCGTTCCATTCCGTTCTCTTCCATACCTTTCGGTTCCATTCCATTCCATTCCATTCCATTCTATTCCATACTGTTCCATTCCATTCCATTCCACTCCATTCCATTCCATTCCATTCCTTTCTACTCGGGTAGATTCCATTCCATTCCATTCTCTTCCGTTCCATTCCATTCCATTCGATTTTGTTCAACTCAGGTAGATTCTATTCCATTCCATCCATTCCATTCCATTCCATTCCATTCGATTCCATTCTGTTCTACTCGGGTAGACTCCATTCCGTTCCGTTCCGTCCCGTTCCGTTCCGTTATACTCCATTCCGTTACATTCCATTACATTCAGACCCATTCCATTCCATTCCATTCGATTCTGTTCAACCCGGGTAGATTCCATACCATTCCATTCCTTTGCATTCCATTCCATTCCATTCCATTCCTTTCTACTCAGGTAGATTCCATTCCCTTCCATTCCATTCCATTCCGTTCCACTCGGGTAGACTCCATGCCACTCCATTCCATTCCTTTCCGTTCAAGTCGGGTAGATTCCATTCGATTCCATTCCATTCCATTCTATTCTATTCCTTTCCATTCCATTAGACTGTGTTCAACCCGGGTAGATTCCATACTATTCCATTCGTTTGCATTCCATTCCATTCCATTCCATTCCGTTCTACTCGGGTAGATTCCATACCATTCCATTCCGTTCTAGTCGGGGAGATTCCATTCGATTCCATTCCATTCCATTCCATTTTATTCCTTTCCGTTCCATTCCATTCCATTCCATTCCATTCCATTCCATTCCATTCCATTCCATTCTGTTCAACTCGGGTAGATTCCATACCATTCCATTCCATTCCATTCCATTCCGTTCTACTCGGGTAGATTCCATTCCATTGCATTCTATTCCTTTCCGTTCAGTTCCATTCCATTCCATTCCATTCGATTCCATTCCATTCCATTCTATTCCGTTACATTCCATTCCATTCGATTTTTTTCAACTCAGACAGATTCCATACCATTCCATTCCATTCCATTCCATTCTGTTCTACTCGGGTAGATTCCATTCCGTTCCGTTCCGTTCCGTTCGTTCCGTTACATTCCATTCCGTTACATTCCATTCCATTCCGTTCCATTCCATTCCATTCCATTCCATTCTGTTCAACCTAGAGAGATTCCATACCATTCAATTCCTTTGCATTCCATTCCATTCCATTCCGTTCTACTCCGGTAGATTCCATTTAATTCCGTTCCATTCTATTCCATTCTGTTCCATTCCATTCCATTCTATTCCATTCCATTCCATTCCGTTCTACTCGGGTAGATTCCATACCGTGCCATTAAATTCCATTCCGTTCTAGTCTGGTAGATTCCATTCGATTCCATTCCATTCCATTCCATTCTATTCCTTCCCGTTCCATGCCATTCCATTCCATTCCATTCCATTCAATTCCATTCAATTCGATTCTGTACTACCCGGGTAGATTCCATACCATTCCATTCGTTTGCATTCCATTCCATTCCATTGCATTCCATTTCATACCAATCCATTCCATTCCATTCCGTTCTACTCGGGTAGATTACATTCCATTCCATTCCATTCCTTTCCATTCCATTCCATTCCATTCCTTTCCTTTCCATTCCATTCTATTCTGCTCGGGGAGATTCCATTACATTCCATTTCATTCCATTCCATTCCATTCCATTGCATTCCCATAAATTACATTCTACATGAGCACATTCCATTCCATTCTTTCCATTCCATTCCATTCCATTTCATTCCATTCCGTTCTTCTCATGTAGATTCCATTACGTTCCGATCCGTTCCATTCCGTTGTACTCGGGTAGATTCCATTCCATTCCATTCCATTGCATTCCATTCCATTCCATTCCATTCCATTTTATTCCATTCCATTCCATTCCATTCCATTCCATTCCATTCCATTCCATTCCATTCCATTCCTTTCCATTCCATTCTATTCCTTTCCGTTCCATTGCATTCCATTCCAGTCCATTCCATTCAATTCGATTCTGTTCAACCCGGGTAGATTCCATACCATTCCATTCCTTTGCATTCCATTCCATTCCATTCAATTCCATTCCATTCCATTCCATTCCATTCCATTCCACTCCATTAGGTTCTACTCGGGTAGATTCCATTCCAATCCATTCCATTCGGTTCCATTCCATTCCATTCCAATCCATTCCATTCCATTCCATTCCATTCCTTTCTACTCTGGTAGATTCCATACAATTCCAATCCATTCCTTTCCGTTCTAGTCGGGTAGATTCCATTCCATTCCATTCCATTCCATTCTGTTCAACTCGGGTAGATTCCATACCACTCCATTCCATTCCATTCCATTCCATTCCATTCCGTTCTACTCGGGTAGTTTCCATTCCATTGCATTCCATTCCATTCCATTCCATTCTATTCCATACCGTTCCTTTCCATTCCATTGCATTCCATTCCTTTCTACTCGTGTAAATTCCATACCATTCCATTCCATTCCATTCCGTTCTACTCGGGTAGGTTGCATTCCATTCCATTCCATTCCATTCTGTTCCATTCCGTTCCATTCCATTCCATTCCCTGCCATGCCATTCCATTCCATTCCATTCCATTCCATTCTGTTCTACTATGGTAGATTCCATACCATTCCATTCCATTCCATTCCATTGTAGTCGGGTAGATTACATTCGATTCCATTCCTTTCCATTCCATTCTATTCCTTTCCATTCCATTGCATTCCATTCCATTCCATTCCACTCAGTTCGATTCTGTTTAACCCGGGTAGATTCCATACCTTTCCATTCCTTTGCATTCCATTCCATTCCATTCCATTCTGTTCAACTCGGGTGAGTTCCATTCCATTCCATTCCATTCCATTCCAGTCCATCCCGTTCTACTCTAGTAGATTCCATACCATTCCAATCCATTCCATTCCGTTCTAGTCGGGTAGATTCCATTCCATTCCATTCCATTCCATTCCATTCTATTCCACTCTACTCGAGTAGATTCCATTCCATTCCATTCTACTCCATTGAATTCCATTCTATTCCATTCCGTTCCGTTCCATTCCTTTCGATTCCATTCCATTCTACTCGGGGAGATTACATTCAGTTCCCTTCCATTCCGTTCCGTTCCGTGCCATTCTTTTCAGGTAGATTCTATTCCGTTACGTTCCATTCCATTACATTCCATTCCATTCCTTTCCATTCCATTCCATTCTATTCTGCTCTGGGAGATTCCATTACATTCCATTTCATTCCATTCCATTCCATTCCATTGCATTCCCATAAATTACATTCTACATGTGCACATTCCATTCCATTCCTTTCCATTCCATTCCATTCCATTCCATTCCATTTCATTCCATTCCGTTCTTCTCATGTAGATTCCATTACGTTCCGATCCGTTCCATTCCGTTGTACTCGGGTAGATTCCATTCCATTCCATTCCATTGCATTCCATTCCATTCCATTCCATTCCATTCCATTCCATTCCATTCCATTCCATTCTACTCTGGTAGATGCTATACAATTCCATTACATTCCATTCCTTTCTAGTCGGGTAGATTCCATTCAATTCCATTCCATTCCATTCCATTCTATTCCTTTCCGTTCAATTGCATTCCATTCCATTCCATACCTCTCAATTCGATTCTGTTCAACACGGGTAGATTCCATACCTTTCCATTCCTTTGCATTCCATTCCATTCCATTCCGTTCTGTTCAACTCGGGTAGATTCCATACCATTCCATTCCGTTCCATTCCATTCCGTTCTACTCGGGTAGTTTCCATTGCATTGCATTCCATTCCATTCCATTCCATTCTATTTGTACCATTCCTTTCCATTCCATTCCATTCCATTGCATTCCATTCCTTTCTACTCGTGTAAATTCCATACCATTCCATTCCATTCCATTCCGTTCTACTCGGGTAGGTTCCATTCCATTCCAATCCATTCCATTCTGTTCCATTCCGTTCCATTCCATTCCATTCCATGCCATTCCATTCCATTCCATTCCATTCCATTCCATTCCATTCCATTCCATTCCATTCCGTTCTACTAGGGTAGATTCCATACCATTCCATTCCATTCCATTCCGTTCTCGTCGGGTAGATTCCATTCGATTCCATTCCATTCCATTCGATTCTATTCCTTTCCATTCCATTGCATTCCATTCCATTCCATTCCACTCAATTCGATTCTGTTCAACCCGGGTATATTCCATATCTTTGCATTCCTTTGCATTCCATTCCATTCCATTCCATTCCATTCCATTCCATTCCATTCCATTCCATTCCATTCCGTTCTAATGGAGTAGATTCGATTCCATTCCATTCCATTCTATTCCACTCTGTTCCATTCCATTCCATTCCATTCCATTCCATTCCATTCCATTCCATTCCATTCCATTCCATCCCGTTCTACTCTGGTAGATTCCATACCATTCCAATCCATTCCATTCCGTTCTAGTCGGGTAGATTCCATTCCAATCCACTCCATTCCATTCCATTCCATTCCATTCTACTCGAGTAGATTCCATTCCATTCCAGTCCATTCCATTGCATTCCATTCTATTCCAATCCGTTCCATTCCATTCCTTTCGATTCCATTCCATTCTAATCGGGTAGATTACATTCAGTTCCGTTCCGTTCCGTTCCGTTCTGTGCCATTCTTTTCGGGTAGATTCTATTCCTTTCCCTTCCATTCCATTCTATTCCATTCCATTCTTTCCATTAAATTCCATTCTATTCTACTCGGGGAGATTCCATTCCATTCCATTTCATTCCATTCCATTCCATTCCATTGCATTCCCATAAATTACATTCTACATGTGCACATTCCATTCCATTCCTTTCCATTCGATTCCATTCCATTCCATTTCATTCCATTCCGTTCTTCTCATGTAGCTTCCATTACGTTCCGATCCGTTCCATTCCGTTGTACTCGGGTAGATTCCATTCCATTCCATTCCTTTGTATTCCATTCCATTCCATTCCATTCCATTCCATTCCATTCCATTCCATTCCATTCTACTCGGGTAGATGCTATACCATTCCATTCCATTCCTTTCCGTTCTAGTCTGGTATATTCCATTCAATTCCATTCCATTCTATTCCATTCCGTTCCTTTCCGTTCCATTGCATTCCATTCCAGTCCATTCCATTCAATTCGATTCTGTTCAACCCGGGTAGATTCCATACCATTCAATTCCTTTGCATTCCATTCCATTCCATTCCATTCCATTGCATTCCATTCCATTCCATTCCATTCCACTCCATTAGGTTCTACTCGGGTAGATTCAATTCCATTACATTCCATTCGGTTCCATTCCATTCCATTCCAATCCATTGCATTCCATTCAATTCCTTTCTACTCTTGTAGATTCCATACCATTCCAATCCATTCCTTTCCGTTCTAATCGGGCAGATTCCATTACATTCCATTCCATTCCATTCTGCTCAACTCGGGTAGATTCCATACCATTCCATTCCATTCCATTCCATTCCATTCAATTCCGTTCTACTCGGGTAGTTTCCATTCCATTGCATTCCATTCCATTCCATTCCATTCTATTCCATACCGTTCCTTTCCATTCCATTCCATTCCAATGCATCCAATTCCTTTCTACTCGTGTAAATTCCATACCATTCCATTCCATTCCATTCCGTTCTACTCGGGTTGGTTCCATTCCATTCCATTCCATTCCATTATGTTCCATTCCGTTCCATTCCATTCCATTCCATTCCATTCCATTCCTTTCCATTGCATTCCATTCCATTCCGTTCTACTAGGGGAGATTCCATACCATTCCATTCCTTTTCTGTTCCGTTCTAGTCGTGTTGATTCCATTCGATTCCATTCCATTCCATTGCATTCTATTCCTTTCCATTCCATTTCATTCCATTCCATTCCATTCCACTCAATTCGATTCTGTTCAACCCGGGTAGATTCCATACCTTTCCATTCCTTTGCATTCCATTCCATTCCATTCCATTCTATTCCATTCCATTCCATTCCATTCCATTCCGTTCTACTGGGGTAGATTCCATTCCATTCCATTCCATTCTATTCCACTCTGTTCCATTCCATTCCCATCCATTCCATTCCATTCCATTCCATTCCATTCCATTCCATTCCATTCCATTCCATTCCATCCCATCCCGTTCTACTCTGGTAGATTCCATACCATTCCAATCCATTCCATTCCGTTCTAGTCGGGTAGATTCCATTCCATTCCACTCCATTCCATTCCATTCCATTCCATTCCATTCCATTCCATTCCACTCTACTCGAGTAGACTCCATTCCATTCCATTCCATTCCATTGCATTCCATTCTATTCCATTCCGTTCCGTTCCATTCCTTTCGAATCCATTCCATTCTACTTGGGTAGATTACATTCAGTTCCCTTCCGTTCCGTTCCGTTCCGTGCCATTCTTTTCGGGTAGATTCTATTCCGTTCCATTCCATTCCATTACATTCCATTCCATTCCTTTCCATTCCATTCCATTCTATTCTGCTCGGGGAGATTCCTTTGCATTCCATTTCATTTCATTCCATTCCATTCCATTGCATTCCCATAAATTACATTCTACATGTGCACATTCCATTCCATTCCTTTCCATTCCATTCCATTCCATTCCATTTCATTCCATTCCGTTCTTCTCATGTAGATTAAATTACATTCCGATCCGTTCCATTCCGTTTTACTAGGGTAGATTCCATTCCATTCCATTCCATTGCATTCCATTCCATTCCATTCCATTCCATTCCATTCTTTTCCATTCCATTCCATTCCATTCCATTCCATTCCATTCTACTCGGGTAGATGCTATACCATTTCATTCCATTCCATTCCGTTCTAGTCGGGTAGATTCCATTCCATTCCATTCCATTCCATTCCATTCTATTCCTTTCCGTTCCATTGCATTCCATTCCAGTCCATTCCATTCAATTCGATTCTGTTCAACCCGGGTAGATTCCATACCATTCCATTCCTTTGCATTCCATTCCATTCCATTCCATTCAATTCCATGCCATTCCATTCCATTCCATTCCATTCCATTCCATTCCATTCCATTCCCTTCTACTAGGGTAGATTCCATACCATTCCATTCCTTTCCATTCCGTTCTAGTCGGGTAGATTCCATTCGATTCCATTCCATTCCATTCCATTCTATTCCTTTCCATTCCATTGCATTCCATTCCATTCCATTCCACTCAATTCGATTCTGTATAACCCGGGTAGATTCCATACCTTTCCATTCCATTGCATTCCATTCCATTCCATTCCATTCCATTCCATTCCATTCCATTCCATTCCCTTCTACTAGGGTAGATTCCATACCATTCCATTCCTTTCCATTCCGTTCTAGTCGGGTAGATTCCATTCGATTCCATTCCATTCCATTCCATTCCATTCCATTCCATTCCATTCCATTCCATTCCATTCCATTCCATTCCGTTCTACTGGGGTAGATTCCATTCCATTCCATTCCATTCTATTCCACTCTGTTCCATTCCATTCCATTCCATTGCATTCCATTCCATTCCATTCCATTCCATTCCATTCCATTCCATTCCATTCCATTCCATTCCATTCCATCCCGTTCTACTCTGGTAGATTCCATACCATTCCAATCCATTCCATTCCGTTCTAGTCGGGTAGATTCCATTCCATTCCATTCCATTCCATTCCATTCCATTCCATTCCATTCCATTCCATTCCATTCCATTCTACTAGAGAAGATTCCATTCCATTCCATTCCATTCCATTGCATTCCATTCTATTGCATTCCGTTCCGTTCCATTCCTTTCGATTCCATTCCATTCTACTCGGGTAGATTAAATTCAATTCCCTTCCGTTCCGTTCCGTTCCGTGCCATTCTTTTCGGGTAGATTCTATTCCGTTCCATTCCATTCCATTCCATTCCATTCCATTCCATTGCATTCCCATAAATTACATTCTACATGTGCACATTCCATTCCATTCCTTTCCATTCCATTCCATTCCATTCCATTTCATTCCATTCCGTTCTTCTCATGTAGATTCCATTACGTTCCGATCAGTTCCATTCCGTTGTACTAGGGTAGATTCCATTCCATTCCATTCCATTGCATTCCATTCCATTCCATTCCATTCCATTTTATTCCATTCCATTCCATTCCATTCCATTCCATTCCATTCCATTCCATTCCATTCTACTCGGGTAGATACTATACCATTCCATTCCATTCCATTCCGTTCTAGTCGGGTAGATTCCATTCCATTCCATTCCATTCCATTCCATTCTATTCCTTTCCGTTCCATTGCATTCCATTCCAGTCCATTCCAATCAATTCGATTCTGTTCAACCCGGGTAGATTCCATACCATTCCATTCCTTTGCATTCCATTCCATTCCATTCCATTCCATTCAATTCCATTCCATTCCATTCCACTCCATTAAGTTCTACTCGGGTAGATTCCATTCCAATCCATTCCATTCGGTTCCATTCCATTCTATTCCAATCCATTCCATTCCATTCCATTCCATTCCTTTCTTCTCTGGTAGATTCCATACCATTCCAATCCATTCCTTTCCGTTTTGGTCGGGTAGATTCCATTCGATTCCATTCCATTCCATTCCATTCTATTCCTTTCCATTCCATTGCATTGCATTCCATTCCATTCCACTCAATTCGATTCTGTTCAACCTGGGTAGATTCCATACGTTTCCATTCCATTGCATTGCATTCCATTCCCTTCCATTCCATTCCATTCCGTTCTACTTTGGTAGATTCCATTCCATTCCATTCCATTAAATTCTGTGCAACTCGGGTAGATTCCATACGACTCCATTCCATTCCATTCCATTCCATTCCATTCCATTCCATTCCGTTCTACTCGGGTAGTTTCCATTCCATTGCATTCCATTCCATTCCATTCCATTCTATTCCATACCGTTCCTTTCCATTCCATTCCATTCCATTGCATTCCATTCCTTTCTACTCGTGTAAATTCCATACCATTCCATTCCATTCCATTCCGTTCTACTCGGGTAGGTTCCATTCCATTCCATTCCATTCCATTCGGTTCCATTCCGTTCGATTCCATTCCATTCCATGCCATTCCATTCCATTCCATTCCATTCCATTCCATTCCATTCCATTCCATTCCATTCCATTCCGTTCTACTAGGGTAGATTCCATACCATTCCATTCCATTCCATTCCGTTCTAGTCGGGTAGATTACATTCGATTCCATTCCTTTCCATTCCATTCTATTCCTTTCCATTCCATTGCATTCCATTCCATTCCATTCCACTCAATTCGATTCTGTTTAACCCGGGTTGATTCCATACCTTTCCATTCCTTTGCATTCCATTCCATTCCATTCCATTCTGTTCAACTCGGGTAGATTCCATACCATTCCATTCCATTCCATTCCATTCCTTTCCATTCCATTCCGTTCTACTCGGGTAGTTTCCATTCCTTTGCATTCCATTCCATTCCATTCCATTCTATTCCATACCGTTCCTTTCCATTCCATTCCATTCCATTGCATTCCATTCCTTTCTACTCGTGTAAATTCCATACCATTCCATTCCATTCCATTCCGTTCTACTCGGGTAGGATCCATTCCATTCCATTCCATTCCATTCTGTTCCACTCCGTTCCATTCCATTCCATTCCATGCCATTCCATTCCATTCCATTCTATTCCGTTCTACTAGGGTAGATTCCATACCATTCCATTCCATTCCCTTCCGTTCTACTCGGGTAGGTTCCATTCCATTCCATTCCATTCCATTCTGTTCCATTCCGTACCATTCCATTCCATTCCATGCCATTCCATTCCATTCCATTCTATTCCGTTCTACTAGGGTAGATTCCATACCATTCCATTCCATTCCATTCCGTTCTAGTCGGGTTGATTCCATTCGATTCCATTCCATTCCATTCCATTCTATTTCTTTCCATTCCATTGCATTCCATTCCATTCCATTCCACTCAATTCGATTCTGTTCAAACCGGGTAGATTCCATACCTTTCCATTCCTTTGCATTCCATTCCATTCTTTTCCATTCCATTCCATTCCATTCCATTCCATTCCATTCCGTTCTACTGGGGTAGATTCCATTCCATTCCATTCCATTCTATTCCACTCTGTTCCATTCCATTCCATTCCATTCCATTCCATTCCATTCCATTCCATTCCTTTCCATTCCATTCCATCCCGTTCTACTCTGGTAGATTCCATACCATTCCAATCCATTCCATTCCGTTCTAGTCGGGTAGATTCCATTCCATTCCATTCCATTCCATTCCATTCTATTCCATTCTACTCGAGTAGATTCCATTCCATTCCATTCCATTCCATTCCATTCCATTCCATTGCATTCCATTCTATTCCATTCCGTTCCGTTCCATTCCTTTCAATTCCATTCCATTCTACTCGGGGAGATGACATTCAGTTCCCTTCCGTTCCGTTCCGTTCCGTGCCATTCTTTTCGGGTAGATTCTATTCCGTTACGTTCCATTCCATTCCATTCCATTCCATTCCTTTCCATTCCATTCCATTCTTTTCTGCTCGGGGAGATTCCATTACATTCCATTTCATTCCATTCCATTCCATTCCATTGCATTCCCATAAATTACATTCTACATGTGCACATTCCATTCCATTCCTTTCCATTCCATTCCATTCCATTCCATTCCATTTCATTCCATTCCGTTCTTCTCATGTAGATTCCATTACGTTCCGATCCGTTCCATTCCGTTGTACTCGGGTAGATTCCATTCCATTCCATTCCATTGCATTCCATTCCATTCCGTTACATTCCATTCTATTCCATTCCATTCCATTCCATTCCATTCCATTCCATTCCATTCCATTCCATTCCATTCCATTCCATTCTACTCGGGTAGATGCTATACCATTCCATTACATTCCATTCCTTTCTAGTCGGGTAGATTCCATTCAATTCCATTCCATTCCATTCCATTCTATTCCTTTCCGTTCCATTAGATTCCATTCCATCCCATACCACTAAATTCGATTCTGTTCAACCCGGGTAGATTCCATACCTTTCCATTCCTTTGCATTCCATTCCATTCCATTCCACTCTGTTCAACTCGGGTAGATTCCATACCATTCCAATCCATTCCATTCCATTCCATTCCGTTCTACTCCGGTAGTTTCCATTGCATTGCATTCCATTCCATTCAATTTGTACCGTTCCTTTCCATTCCATTCCATTCCATTGCATTCCATTCCTTTCTACTCGTGTAAATTCCATACCATTCCATTCCATTCCATTCCGTTCTACTCTGGTAGGTTCCATTCCATTCCATTCCATTCCATTCTGTTCCATTCCGTTCCATTCCATTCCATTCCATTCCATGCCATTCCATTCCATTCCATTCCATTCCATTCCATTCCATTCCACTCCATTCCATTCCGTTCTACTCGGGTAGATTCCATGCCACTGCATTCCAGTCCTTTCCTGTTCTAGTCGGGTAGATTCCATTCGATTCCATTCCATTCCATTCCATTCTATTCCTTTCCGATCCATTCCATTCCATTCCATTCCATTCAATTCAATTCGATTCTGTTCAACCCGGGTAGATTCCATACTATTCCATTCGTTTGCATAACATTCCATTCCATTCCATTCCATTCCATTCCATTCCATTCCATTCCATTCCATTCCATTCCTTTCCATTCCGTTCTACTCGGGTAGATTCCATTCTATTCCATTCCATTCCATTCCATTCTGTTCCATTCCATTCCATTCCATTCCATTCCATTCCATTCCATTCCATTCCATTCCGTTCTACTCGGTTAGGTTCCATTCCATTTCATTCCATTCCACTGCATTCCAATCCGTTCCGTTCTGTTCCATTCTGTTCCGCTCCGTTCCATTCCGTTCCGTTCTTCTCGGGTGGCTTCCATTCCATTGCGTTCCGTTCAGTTCCTTTCCGTTCTTCTCGGGTGGATTCCATTCCATTGTGTTCCGTTCCGTTCCCTTCCGTTCTCTTCCGTACATTTCCTTTACATTCCATTCCAATCCATTCCATTCTGTTCCACTCGGATAGATTCCATTCCATTGAATTCCGTTCCATTCCATTCCATTCCATTCCATTGCATTCCATTCCGTTCTACTCGGGTAAATTCCATACCATTCCATTCCATTCCATTCCATTCTCTGCTGCTCGGGTAGATTCCATTCCATTCAGTTCCATTCCGTTCGTTCCGTTACATTCCATTCCGTTCCATTCCATTCAATTCCTTACCATTCCATTCCGTTCCATTCCATTGTGTTCAACCCGGGGAGATTCCATACCATTCCATTCCTTTTCATTCCATTCCATTCCATTCCGTTCCGTTCTACTCGGGTAGATTCCATTCCATTCCGTTCCATTCTATTCCATTCTGTTGCATTCCATTCCATTCCATTACATTACATTCCGTTCTACTCGGGTAGATTCCATACCATGCCAATCCATTCCATTCCTTTCTAGTCTGGTAGATTCCATTCGATTCCATTCCACTCAATTCCATTCCACTCTATTCTTTCCCGTTCCATTCCATTTCATTCCATTCCTTTCAATTCGATTCTGTACAACACGGGTAGATTCCATACCATTCCATTCGTTTCCATTCCATTCCATTCCATTGCATTCCATTCCAAACCATTCCATTCCATTCCATTCCGTTCTACTCGGGTAGATTCCATTCCATTCCATTCCGTTCTATTCCATTCTGTTCCATTCCACTCCATTCCTTTCCATTCCATTCCATTCCATTCCGTTCTACTCGAATAGATTCCATTCCACTGCATTCCATTCCACTGCGTTCCATTCCGTTCCGCTGCGTTCCGTTCCATTCCGTTCCATTCTTCTCGGGTGGATTCCATTCCATTGCGTTCCGTTCCGTTCCATTCCGTTCTCTTCCATACCTTTCGGTTCCATTCCATTCCATTCCATTCCATTCCATTCCATTCCATTCCATTCCGTTCTACTCGGGTAGATTCCATTCCATTCCATTCTATTCCGTTCCATTCCATTCCATTCGATTTTGTTCAACTCAGGTAGATTCTATTCCATTCCATCCATTCCATTCCATTCCATTCCATTCCATTCCATTCCATTCCATTCCATTCCATTCCATTCTGTTCTACTCGGTTAGACCCCATTCCGTTATACTCCATTCCGTTACATTCCATTACATTCCGACGCATTCCATTCCAATTCATTTGATTCTGTTCAACCCGGTTAGATTCCATACCATTCCATTCCTTTTCATTCCATTCCATTCCATTCCATTCCATTCCTTTCTACTCAGGTAGATTCCATTCCCTTCCATTCCATTCCATTCCGTTCCACTCGGGTAGATTCCATGCCACCCCATTCCATTCCTTTCCGTTCTAGTCGGGTAGATTCCATTCGATTCCATTCCATTCCATTCCATTCTATTCCTTTCCATTCCATTCCATTCCATTCCATTCCATTCCATTCCATTCGATTGTGTTCAACCCGGGTAGATTCCATACTTTTCCATTCGTTTGCATTCCATTCCATTCCATTCCATTCCATTCCATTCCATTCCATTCCATTCCATTCCATTCCATTCCGTTCTACTCGGGTAGATTCCATACAATTCCATTCCGTTCTAGTCGGGGAGATTCCGTTCGATTCCATTCCATTCCATTCCATTCTATTCCTTTCCGTTCCATTCCATTCCATTCCATTCCATTCTGTTCAACTCGGGTAGATTCCATACCATTCAATTCCATTCCATTCCATTCCGTTCTACTCGGGTAGATTCCATTCCATTGCATTCTATTCCTTTCCGTTCCATTCCATTCCATTCCATTCCATTCAATTCCATTCGATTCTGTTCAACTCGGGTAGAATCCATACCATTCCATTCAACTCCATTCAATTCCCTTCCATTCCATTCCGTTCTACTCGTGTATATTCCATTTCATTGCATTGCATTCCATTCCATTCCATTCCACTCCATTCCGTTCCATTCTTCTCGAGTGGATTCCATTCCATTGTGTTCCATTCCGTTCCATTCCGTTCTGTTCCGTACCATTCTGTTCCATTCCATTCCATTCAACTCTTTTAGATTCCATACCATTCCCTTCCATTCTATTCCGTTCCGTTCCGTTCTGTTCCGTTCCGTTCCGTTCCATTCGGTTCCATTCCATTCCATTCCATTCCGTTCTACTCGGTAGATTCCATACCATTCCATTCCATTCCATTGCATTCAATTCGGGTAGATTCCATTCCATTCCATTCCATTCCATTCCATTCCATTCCATTCCATTCCATTCCATTCCATTCGGTTCCATTCCATTCCATTCGATTCTGTTCAACTCCGATAGATTCCACACCATTCCATTCCACTCCATTCGTTTCCATTCCATTCCTTTCCATTCCATTCTGTTCTACTCGGTTAGATTCCATTCCGTTCCGTTCCGTTCCGTTCCGTTCGGTTACATTCCATTCCGTTCCATTCCATTCCATTCCATTCCGTTCTACTCGGGTAGTTTCCATACCATTCCATACCATTCCATTCCGTTGTACTCGGGTAGATTCCATTCGATTCAATTCTATTCCATTCCATTCTCTTCCTTTCCGTTCCATTCCATTCCATTCCATTCCATTCCATTCAATTCCATTCGATTCTGTTCAACTCGGGTAGATTCCATACCATTCAATTCAATTCCTTTCCATTCCCTTCCATTTCATTCTGTTCTACTCGTGTAGATTCTATTCCATTGCATTCCATTCCATTCCATTCCATTCCATTCCATTCCATTCCATTCCGTTCCATTCTTCTCGAGTGGATTCCATTCCATTGTGTTCCATTCCGTTCCGTTCCGTTCCGTTCCTTACCGTTCCATTCCATTCCATTCCATTCCATTCTACTCGGGTAGATTCCATTCCATTCCATTCCATTCCATTCCATTCCATTCCATTCCGTTCCGTTCCTTTCCGTTCCGTTCCGTTCCGTTCCGTTCCATTCCATTCCATTCCATTCCATTCCATTCCATTCCATTCCATTCCGTTCTACTCGGGTAGATTCCATACCATTCCATTCCATTCCTTTGCGTTCTACTCGGGTAGATTCCATTCCATTCCATTCCATTCCATTCCATTCCATTCCATTCCATTCTATTCTGTTCAACTCAGGTAGATTCCATTTTATTGCATTCCATTTCATTGCATTC
This sequence comes from Gorilla gorilla gorilla, assembly GCF_029281585.2. Classification (NCBI taxonomy): domain Eukaryota; kingdom Metazoa; phylum Chordata; class Mammalia; order Primates; family Hominidae; genus Gorilla; species Gorilla gorilla. The sequence goes on from NC_073248.2 coordinate 48,549,645, forward strand.
CAATCCGTTACGTTTCTTTCCATTCCATTCCGTTCCGTTCCATTCCGTTCCGATCTTCTCGGTTGGATTCCATTCAATTGCGTTCCGTTCCGTTCCGTTCTGTTCTTCTCGGGTGGATTCTATTCCATTGCGTTCCATTTCGTTCTCTTCCGTACCTTTCCGTTCCATTCCATTCCATTCCATTCCATTCCATTCTACTCGGATAGATTTCCATTCCATTGCATTCCGTTCCATTCCATTCCATTCTATTCCATACCATTCCTTTCCTTTCCATTCCATTCCATTGCATTCCACTCCGTTCTACTCGTGTAAATTCCATACCATTCCATTCCATTCCATTCCGTTCTACACGGGTAGGTTCCATTCCATTCCATTCCATTCCATTCCATTCCATTCCATTCCATTCCATTCCGTTCTGTTCCATTCCATTCCATTCGATTCCATTCCATTCCATTCCATTCCATTCCGTTCTACTCGGGTAGATTCCAAACCATTCCATTCCGTTCTAGTCGGGTAGATTCCATTTGATTCCGTTCCACTCCATTCCATTCTATTCCTTTCCGTTCCATTACATTCCATTCCATTCCATTCCACTCAATTCGATTCTGTTCAACCCGGGTAGATTCAATACCATTCCATTCCTTTGCATTCCATTCCATTCCATTGCATTCCGTTCTACTCGGGTAGATTCCATTCCATTCCATTCCATTCTATTCCATTCTTTTCCATTCCATTCCATTCCATTCCATTCCATTCCATTCCATTCCATTGTAATCGTGGAGATTCCATTGAATTCCATTCCATTCTATTCCATTCCGTTCCATTCCATTCCATTCCGTTCTAATCGGGTACATTCCACTCCGTTCTGTTCCATTCCGTTCCGTTCCATTCTACTTGGTTAGATCATATTCCATTCCATTCCATTCCATTCCATTCCATTCCATTCCATTCTATTCCATTCCATTCCATTCCATTCCATTCCATTCCATTCTATTCCATTCCAATCCATTCCATTCCATTCCCTTCCATTACACTCCATTCTATTCCATTCCATTCCGTTCCGTTCTTCTCGGGTCCATTAAATTCCATTCCATTCCATTCCATTCCATTCCATTCCATTACATTCTCTTCTACTCGGTTAGATTTCATTCCGTTCCGTTCCGTTCTGTTCCGTTCCGTTACATTCCATTCCGTTACATTCCATTCCATTCCGTTCCATTCTGTTCCATTCCATTCCATTCCATTCCGTTCTACTCTTGTAGATTCCATACCATTCCATACCATTCCTTTCCATTCCACTCGGGTAGATTCCATTCGATTCCATTCTATTCCATTCCATTCTATTCCTTTCTGTTCCATTCCATTCCATTCCTTTCCATTTCATTCCATTCCGTTCTACTCGGGTAGATTCAATTCCATTCCGTTCGGTTCCGTTCCGTTCCATTCCAATCCATTCCATTCCGTTCCATTCCATTCCATTCTTCTCTTGTGGATTCCACTCCATTCCATTCCATTCCATTCCGTTCCGTTCCATTCCATTCCATTCCATTTCATTCCATTCCGTTCCATTCCATTCCGTTCTTCTCAGGTGGATTCCATTCCATTCCATTCCATTCCATTCTGTTCTACTTGGGTAGATTCCATTCTATTCCATTCCATTCTATTCCATTCCATTCCATTCCATTCTGTTCTGTTCCGTTCCATTCCGTTCCATTGCATTCCGTTCTTCTCGAGTGGATTCCATTCCATTCCATTCCGTTGCATATCATTCCATTCCGTTCTACTCGGGTAGATTCCATTCCATTCCTTTGCATTCCGTTCCGTTCCTTTCCGTTCCGTTCCGTTCCGTTCCATTCCGTTCCATTCTTCTCGGGTGGATTCCATTCCATTGGGTTCCGTTCCGTTCTGTTCCATTCTGTTCCGTACCGTTCCGTTCCGTTCCATTTCATTCCATGCTACTCGGGTAGGTTCCATTCCATTCCATTCCATTCCATTCTATTCCGTTCCATTCCGTTCCATTCCATTCCATTCCATTCCATTCCATTCTGTTCTACTCGGGTAGATTCCATTCCGTTCCTTTCCGTTCCGTTCCGTTCCGTTAATTTCCATTCCGTTACATTGCATTCCATTTGGATCCTTTCCAATCCATTCCTTTCGATGCTGATCAACCCGGGTAAGTTCCATACCATTCCATTCCTTTGAATTCCATTCCATTCCATTCCATTCCATTCCATTCCATTCCATTCCATTCCATTCCATTCCATTCCATTCCATTCCATTCCATTACATTCCGTTCCGTTCAACTCAGGTGGATTCCATTCCATTCCATTCCATTCCATTCCATTCCATTCCATTCCATTCCATTCCATTCCATTCCATTCCGTTCTACTCGGGTAGATTTCATGCCACTCCATTCCATTCCATTCCGTTCTAATCGGGTAGATTCCATTCGATTCCATTCCATTCCATTCCATTCCATTCTATTTCTTTCCGTTCCATTCCATTCCATTCCATTCCATTCCATTCAATTCCATTCCATTCCATTCCGTTCTACTCGGGTAGATTCCATTCAATTCCATTCCATTCTATTCCATTATGTTCCATTCCGTTCCATTCCATTCCATTCCATTCCATTCCATTCCATTCCATTCCATTCCATTCCATTCAGTTCTACTCGGGTAGATTCCATACCATTCCATTCCGTTCTAGTCGGGTAGAGTCCATTCTTTTCCATTCCATTCCATTCGTGTCCGTTTCGTTCCCTTCCATTTCATTTGTGTCCATTCAGTTCCATTCCATTCCATTCGGATCCATTCCCTTCCCTTCCATTCCATTCCATTCTGTTCAACTCGTGTAGATTCCATACCATTCCGTACCATTCCATTCCGTTCCATTCCATTCCGTTCTACTCGGTTAGATTCCATTCCATTGCATTCCATTCCACTGCATTCCAATCGTTCCTTTCCGTTCCATTCTGTTCCGTTCCGTTCAATTCCGTTCCGTTCCGTTCCATTCCGTTCCGTTCTTCTCGGGTGGATTCCATTCCATTGCGTTCCGTTCAGTTCCGTTCCGTTCTTCTCGGGTGGATTCCATTCCATTGTGTTCCGTTCCGTTCCGTTCCATTCTCTTCCGTACGTTTCCTTTACATTCCATTCCAATCTATTCCATTCCGTTCCACTCGGATAGATTCCATTCCATTGCATTCAGTTCGACTCCATTCCATTCTATTCCATACCGTTAAATTCCATTCCATTCCATTGCATTCCATTCCGTTCTACTCGAGTAAATTCCATACCATTCCATTCCATTCCATTCCATTCCGTTCTACTCGGGTAGATTCCATTCCATTCCATTCCATTCCATTCCATTCCATTCCATTCCATTCCATTCCATTCCATTCCATTCCATTCCATTCTATTCCATTCTGTTCCATTCCGTTCCATTCAATTCCATTGCATTCCATTCCATTCTACTTGGGTTGATCATTCCATTCCATTCCATTCCATTCTATTCCTTTCCATTCCATTGCATTCCATTCCATTCCATTCCATTCAATTCGATTCTGTTCAACCCGGTTTGATTCCATATCATTCCATTCCTTTGCATTGCATTCCATTCCATTCCATTCCATTCCGTTCTGTTCTACTCTGGTAGATTCCATTCCGTTCCGTTCCGTTCCGTTCGTTCCGTTACATTCCATTCCGTTACATTCCATTCCATTCCGTTCCATTCCATTCCTTTCCATTCCATTCTGTTCAACCCGGGGAGATTCCATACCATTCCATTCCTTTGCATTCCATTCCATTCTACTCGTTTAGATTCCATTCCATTGCATTCCATTCTATTCCATTCTGATCCATTCCATTCCATTACATTCCGTTCTACTCGGGTAGATTCCACACCATGCCACTCCATTCCATTCCGTTCTAGTCTGGTAGATTCCATTCGATTACATTCCATTCCATTCCACTCTATTCCTTCCCGTTCCATTCCATTCCATTCCATTCAATTAGATTCAGTACAACACGGGTAGATTCCATACCATTCCATTCGTTTGCATTCCATTTCATTCCATTGCATTCCATTCCAAACCATTCCATTCCATTCCATTCCGTTCTACACGGGTAGATTCCATTCCATTCCATTCCATTCTATTCCATTCTGTTCCATTCCACACCATTCCATTCCATTCCATTCCATTCCATTCCATTCCATTCCATTCCGTTCTACTCGAGTAGATTCCATTCCACTGCTTTCCATTCCACTGCATTCCGTTCCGTTCCGTTCCATTCCGTTCCGTTCCATTCCGTTCCGTTCTTCTCGGGTCGATTCCATTCCATTGCGTTCCGTTCCATTCCATTCCGTTCTCTTCCATACCATTCGGTTCCATTCCATTCCATTCCATTCCATTCTATTACATACGGTTCCATTCCATTCCATTCCATTCCATTCCATTCCATTCCGTTGTACTCGGGTAGATTCCATTCCATTCAACTCCATTCCACTCTATTCCACTCTGTACCATTCCATTCCATTCCATTCCATTCCATTCCATTCCATTCCATTCCATTCCTTTCCATCCCGTTCTACTCTGGTAGATTCCATACCATTCCAATCCATTCCATTCCGTTCTAGTCGGGTAGATTCCATTCCATTCCATACTATTCCATTCCATTCCATTCCATTCCATTCCATTCCATTCCATTCCATTCTATTCCATTCCGTTCCGTTCCATTCCTTTCGATTCCATTCCATTCTACTCGGGTAGATTACATTCAGTTCCCTTACGTTCCGTTCCGTTCCGTGCCATTCTTTTCGGGTAGATTCTATTCCGTTCCATTCCATTACATTACATTCCATTCCATTCCATTCCATTCCAATCCATTCAATTCCATTCCATTCCGTTCTACTCTGGTAGATTCCAAACCATTCCAAACCATTCCTTTCCGTTCTAGTAGGGTAGATTCCATTCTATTCCATTCTGTTCAACTCGGGTAGATTCCATACCACTCCATTCCATTCCATTCGATTCCAATCCATTCCGTTCTACTCGGGTAGTTTCCATTCCATTGCATTCCATTCCATTCCATTCCATTCTGCTCCATACCGTTCCTTTCCATTCCATTCCATTCCATTGCATTCCATTCCTTTCTACTCGTGTAAATTCCATACCATTCCATTCAATTCCATTCCGTTCTACTCGGGTAGGTTCCATTCCATTCCATTCCATTCCATTCTGTTCCATTCCGTTCCATTCCATTCCATTCCATGCCATTCCATTAAATTCCATTCCATTCCATTCCATTCCGTTCTACTATGGTAGATTCCATACCATTCCATTCCATTCCATTCCGTTCTAGTCGGGTAGATTACATTCGATTCCATTCCTTTCCATTCTATTCTATTCCTTTCCATTCCATTGCATTCCATTCCATTCCATTCCACTCAGTTCGATTCTGTTCAACCCGGGTAGATTCCATACCTTTCCATTCCTTTGCATTCCATTCCATTCCATTCCATTCCATTCCATTCCACTCCATTCCGTTCTACTGGGGTAGATTCCATTCCATTCCATTCCATTCTATTCCACTCTGTTCCATTCCATTCCATTCCATTCCATTCCATTCCATTCCATTCCATTCCATTCCGTTCCATTCCATTCCAATCCATTCCATTCCATTCCATTCCATCCCGTTCTACTCTGGTAGATTCCATACCATTCCAATCCATTCCATTCCGTTCTAGTCGGGTAGATTCCATTCCATTCCATTCCATTCCATTCCATTCGATTTTACTCGAGTAGATTCCATTCCATTCCTTTCCATTCCATTGCATTCCATTCTATTCCATTCCGTTCCGTTCCATTCCTTTCGATTCCATTCCATTCTACTCGGGTAGATTACATTCAGTTCCCTTCCGTTCCATTCCGTTCCATGCCATTCTTTTCGGGTAGATTCTATTCCGTTCCATTCCATTCCATTTTACTCGAGTAGATTCCATTCCATTCCTTTCCATTCCATTCCATTCTATTCTGCTCGGGGAGATTCCATTACATTCCATTTCATTCCATTCCATTCCATTCCATTGCATTCCCATAAATTACATTCTTCATGTGCACATTCCATTCCATTCCTTTCCATTCCATTCCATTCCATTCCATTTCATTCCATTCCGTTCTTCTCATGTAGATTCAATTACGTTCCGATCCGTTCCATTCCGTTGTACTGGGGTAGATTCCATTCCATTCCATTCCATTGCATTCCATTCCATTCCATTCCATTCCATTTTATTGCATTCCATTCCATTCCATTCCATTCCATTCCATTCCATTCCATTCCATTCCATTCCATTCCATTCCATTCCAATCTACTCTGGTACATGCTATACCTTTCCATTCCATTCCATTCCTTTCTAGTCGGGTAGATTCCATTCCATTCCATTCCATTCCATTCCATTCTATTCCTTTCCGTTCCATTGCGTTCCATTCCAGTCCATTCCATTCAATACGATTCTGTTCAACCCGGGTTGATTCCATACCATTCCATTCCTTTGCATTCCATTCCATTCCATTCCATTCCATTCAATTCCATTCCATTCCATTCCATTCCATTCCACTCCATTAGGTTCTACTCGGGTAGATTCCATTCCAATCCATTCCATTCGGTTCCATTCCATTCCATTCCAATCCATTCCATTCCATTCCTTTCCGTTCTACTCTGGTAGATTCCATACCATTCCAATCCATTCCTTTCAGTTCTAGTCGGGTAGATTCCATTCCATTCCATTCCATTCCATTCTGTTCAACTCGGGTAGATTCCATGCCACTCCATTCCATTCCATTCCATTCCATTCCATTCCATTCCATTCCATTCCATTCCATTCCATTCCATTCCGTTCTACACGGGTAGTTTCCATTCCATTGCATTCCATTCCATTCCATTCCACTCAATTCGATTCTGTTCAACCCGGGTAGATTCCATACCTTTCCATTCCTTTGCATTCCATTCCTTTCCATTCCATTCCATTCCATTCCACTCCATTCCGTTCTACTGGGGTAGATTCCATTCCATTCCATTCCATTCTATTCCACTCTGTTCCATTCCATTCCATTCCATTCCAATCAATTCCATTCCATTCCAATCCATTCCATTCCATTCCATTCCATCCCGTTCTACTCTGGTAGATTCCATACCATTCCTATCCATTCCATTCCGTTCTAGTCAGGTAGATTCCATTCCATTCCATTCCATTCCATTCCATTCCATTCCATTTTACTCGAGTAGATTCCATTCCATTCCTTTCCATTCCATTGCATTCCATTCTATTCCATTCCTTTCCGTTCCATTCCTTTCGATTCCATTCCATTCTACTCGGGTAGATTACATTCAGTTCCCTTCCGTTCCATTCCGTTCCGTGCCATTCTTTTCGGGTAGATTCTATTCCGTTCCATTCCATTCCATTACATTCCATTCCATTCCTTTCCATTCCATTCCATTCTATTCTGCTCGGGGAGATTCCATTACATTCCATTTCATTCCATTCCATTCCATTCCATTGCATTCCCATAAGTTACATTCTACATGTGCACATTCCATTCCATTCCTTTCCATTCCATTCCATTCCATTCCATTTAATTCCATTCCGTTCTTCTCATGTAGATTCCTTTACGTTCCGATCCGTTCCATTCTGTTGTACTAGGGTAGATTCCATTCCATTCCATTCCATTGCATTCCATTCCATTCCATTCCATTCCTTTTTATTGCATTCCATTCCATTCCATTCCATTCCATTCCATTCCATTCCATTCCATTCCATTCCATTCCACTCTACTCTGGTACATGCTATACCTTTCCATTCTATTCCATTCCTTTCTAGTCGGGTAGATTCCATTCCATTCCATTCCATTCCATTCCATTCCATTCCATTCTATTCCTTTCCGTTCCATTGCGTTCCATTCCAGTCCATTCCATTCAATAAGATTCTGTTCAACCCGGGTAGATTCCATACCATTCCATTCATTTGCATTCCATTCCATTCCATTCCATACCATTCAATTCCATTCCATTCCATTCCATTCCATTCCATTCCATTCCATTCCACTCCATTAGGTTCTACTCGGGTAGATTCCATTCCAATCCATTCCATTCGGTTCCATTCCATTCCATTCCAATCCATTCCATTCCATTCCTTTCCGTTCTACTCTGGTAGAATTCATACCATTCCAATCCATTCCTTTCAGTTCTAGTCGGGTAGATTCCATTCCATTCCATTCCATTCCATTCTGTTCAACTCGGGTAGATTCCATACCACTCCATTCCATTCCATTCCATTCCATTCCATTCCATTCCATTCCATTCCATTTCATTCTATTCCATTCCATTCCGTTCTACTCGGGTAGTTTCCATTCCATTGCATTCCATTCCATTCCATTCCATTCTATTCCATACCGTTCCTTTCCATTCCATTCCATTCCATTGCATTCCATTCCTTTCTACTCGTGTAAATTCCATACCATTCCATTCCATTCCATTCCGTTCTACTCGTTTAGGTTCCATTCCGTTCCATTCCATTCCATTCTGTTCCATTCCATTCCATTCCATTACATTCCGTTCTGCTCAGGTAGATTCCATACCATTCCATTCCATTCCATTCCGTTCTACTCGGTTAGATTACATTCGATTCCATTCCTTTCCATTCCATTCTATTCCTTTCCATTCCATTGCATTCCATTCCATTCCATTCCACTCAATTCGATTCTGTTCAACCCGGGTAGATTCCATACCTTTCCATTCCTTTGCATTCCATTCCATTCCTTTCCATTCCATTCCATTCCATTCCATTCCATTCCATTCCGTTCTACTGGGGTAGATTCCATTCCATTCCATTCCATTCTATTCCACTCTGTTCCATTCCATTCCATTCCATTCCATTCCATTCCATTCCATTCCATTCCATTCCATTCCATTCCATCCCGTTCTACTCTGGTAAATTCCATACCATTCCAATCCATTCCATTCCGTTATAGTCGGGTAGATTCCATTCCATTCCAATCCATTCCATTCCATTCCATTCCATTCCATTCCATTCCATTCCATTCCATTCTACTAGAGTAGTTTCCATTCCATTCCATTCCATTCCATTGCACTCCATTCTATTGCATTCCGTTCCGTTCCATTCCTTTCGATTCCATTCCATTCTACTCTGGTAGATAACATTCAGTTCCCTTCCGTTCCGTTCCGTTCCGTGCCATTCTTTTCGGGTAGATTCTATTCCGTTCCATTCCATTCCATTGCATTCCATTCCATTCCTTTCCATTCCATTCCATTCAATTCTGCTCGGGGAGATTCCATTACATTCCATTTCATTCCATTCCATTCCATTCCATTGCATTCCCATAAATTACACTCTACATGAGCACATTCCATTCCATTCCTTTCCATTCCATTCCATTCCATTCCGTTCTACTAGGGTAGATTCCAACCATTCCATTCCAATCCATTCCGTTCTAGTCGGGTAGATTCCATTCGATTCCATTCCATTCCATTCCATTCTATTTCTTTCCATTCCATTGCATTCCATTCCATTCCATTCCACTCAATTCGATTCTGTTCTTACCGGGTAGATTCCATACCTTTCCATTCCTTTGCATTCCATTCCATTCCATTCCATTCCATTCCATTCCATTCCATTCCATTCCATTCCATTCCATTCCATTCCATTCCGTTCTACTTCGGTAGATTCCATTCCATTCCATTCCATTCTATTCCACTCTGTTCCATTCCATTCCATTCCATTCCATTCCATTCCATTCCATTCCATTCCATTCCATCCCGTTCTACTCTGGTAGATTCCATACCATTCCAATCAATTCCATTCCGTTCTAGTCGGGTACATTCCATTCCATTCCATTCCATTCCATTCCATTCCATTCCATTCCATTCTATTCCATTCTACTCGAGTAGATTCCATTCCATTCCATTCCATTCCATTGCATTCCATTCTATTCCATTCCGTTCCGTTCCATTCCTTTCGATTCCATTCTATTCTACTCGGGGAGATTACATTCAGTTCCCTTCCGTTCCATTCCGTTCCGTGCCATTCTTTTCGGGTAGATTCAATTCCGTTACATTCCATTCCATTACATTCCATTCCATTCCTTTCCATTCCATTCCATTCTATTCTGCTCGGGGAGATTCCATTACATTCCATTTCATTCCATTCCATTCCATTCCATTGCATTACCATAAATTACATTCTACATGTGCACATTCCATTCCATTCCTTTCCTTTCCATTCCATTCCATTTCATTCCATTCCGTTCTTCTCATGTAGATTCCATTACGTTCCGATCCGTTCCATTCCTTTGTACTCGGGTAGATTCCATTCCATTCCATTCCATTGCATTCCATTCCATTTCATTCCATTCCATTCCAATCCACTCCATTCCATTCTACTCGGGTAGATGCTATACCATTCCATTACATTCCATTCCTTTCTAGTCGGGTAGATTCCATTCAATTTCATTCCATTCCATTCCATTCTATTCCTTTCCGTTCCATTGCATTCCATTCCATTCCATACCACTCAATTCGATTCTGTTCAACCCGGGTAGATTCCATACCTTTCCTTTCCTTTGCATTCCATTCCATTCCATTCCATTCTGTTCAACTCGGGTAGATTCCATACCATTCCATTCCATTCCATTCTGATCTACTCGGGTAGTTTCTAGTGCATTGCATTCCATTCCATTCCATTCCATTCTATTTGTACCGTTCCTTTCCATTCCATTCCATTCCATTGCATTCCATTCCTTTCTACTCGTGTAAATTCCATACCATTCCATTCCATTCCATTCCGTTCTACTCGGGTAGGTTCCATTCCATTCCATTCCATTCCATTCTGTTCCATTCCGTTCCATTCCATTCCATTCCATGCCATTCAATTCCATTCCATTCCATTCCATTCCATTCCATTCCGTTCGACTAGGGTAGATTCCATACCATTCCATTCCATTCCATTCAGTTCTAGTCGGGTAGATTCCATTCGATTCCATTCCATTCAATTCCATTCTATTCCTTTCCATTCCATTGCATTCCATTCCATTCCATTCCACTCCATTCGATTCTGTTCAACCCGGGTAGATTCCATACCTTTCCATTCTTTGCATTCCATTCCATTCCATTCCATTCCATTCCATTCCATTCCATTCCATTCCATTCCCTTCCATTCCGTTCTAATGGGGTAGATTCGATTCCATTCCATTCCATTCTATTCCACTCTGTTCCATTCCATTCCATTCCATTCCATTCCATTCCATTCTACTCGGGTAGATGCTATACCATTCCATTCCATTCCATTCCGTTCTAGTCGGGTAGATTCCGTTCAATTCCATTCCATTCCATTCCATTCTTTTCCTTTCCGTTCCATTGCATTCCATTCCAGTCCATTCCATTCAATTCGATTCTGTTCAACCCGGGTAGATTCCATACCATTCCATTCCTTTGCATTCCATTCCATTCCATTCAATTCCATTCCATTCCATTGCATTCCATTCCACTCCGTTAGGTTCTACTCGGGTAGATTCCATTCCATTCCATTCCATTCGGTTCCATTCCATTCCATTCCAATCCATTCCATTCCATTCCATTCCGTTCTACTCTTGTAGATTCCATACCATTCCAATCCATTCCTTTCCGTTCTACTCGGTTAGATTCCATTACATTCCATTCCATTCCATTCTGTTCAACTCGGGTAGATTCCATACCATTCCATTCCATTCCATTCCATTCCATTCAATTCCGTTCTACTCGGGTAGTTTCCATTCCATTGCATTGCATTCCATTCCATTCCATTCCATTCCATTCCGTTCTTCTCATGCAGATTCCATTCCGTTCCGATAAGTTCCATTCGGTTGTACTCGGGTAGATTCCATTCCATTCCATTCCAAAGCATTCCATTAAATTCCATTCCATTCCTTTCCATTCTATTCCATTCCATTCCATTCCATTCCATTCCATTGTAATCGTGGAGATTCCATTGAATTCCATTCCATTACTTTCCATTCCGTTCCATTCCATTCCATTCCGTTCTAATCGGGTACATTCCACTCCGTTCTGTTCCATTCCGTTCCGTTCCATTCTACTTGGGTAGATCCCATTCCATTCCATTCCATTCCATTCCATTCCATTCTATTCCATTCCATTCCATTCCATTCTTTCCATTCCATTCCATTCCATTCCATTCCATTCTATTCCATTCCATTCCATTCTATTCCATTCCCTTCCATTACACTCCATTCTATTCCATTCCATTCCGTTCCGTTCTTCTCGGGTCCTTTAAATTCCATTCCATTCCATTCCATTCCATTCCATTCCATTCCATTCCATTACATTCTGTTCTACTCGGTTAGATTCCATTCCGTTCCGTTCCGTTCCGTTCCGTTACATTCCATTCCGTTACATTCCATTCCATTCCGTTCCATTCCGTTGCATTCCATTCCATTCCATTCCGTTCTACTCGGGTAGATTCCTTACCATGCCATACCATTCCATTCCATTCCACTCGGGTAGATTCCATTCGATTCCATTCTATTCCATTCCATTCTATTCCTTTCCGTTCCATTCCATTCCATTTCATTCCATTCCGTTTTACTCGGGTAGATTCAATTCCATTCCGTTCGGTTCCGTTCCGTTCCATTCCAATCCATTCCATTCCGTTCCATTCTATTCCATTCTTCTCTTGTCTATTCCACTCCATTCCATTCCATTCCATTCCGTTCCATTCCATTCCATTCCATTCCGTTGCATATCATTCCATTCCGTTCTACTCGGGTAGATTCCATTCCATTCCATTCCATTCTCTTCCATTCTGTTCCATTCCATTCCATTCCATTCCATTGCATTCCATTCCAATCCATTCCATACCATTCTAGTCAGGTTGATTCCATTCCTTTCCATTCCATTCTATCCCTTTCCGTTCCATTCCATTCCATTCCATTCCATTCCATTCCATCCTGTTAAACGTGGGTAGATTCCATACCATTCCATACCATTCAATTCCATTCCATTCCATTCCATTCCGTACTACTCGGGTAGATTCCATTCCATTGCATCCCATTCCGTTCCGTTCTGTTCCGTTCCATTCCATTCCGTTCCGTTCTTCTCGGGTGGATTCCATTCCATTGCGTTCCGTTCCGTTCCGTTCCGTTCTTTTCCGTACCTTTCCGTTCCATCCCATTCATTCCATTCCATTCCGTTCTACTCGGATAGATTCCATTCCTTCGCCTTCCATTCCATTCCGTTCCATTCTATTCCGTACCGTTCCATTCCATTCCATTCCATTCCATTGCATTCCATTGCGTTCTACTCGGATAAATTCTATACCATTCCATTCCATTCCATTCCGTTCTACTCGGGTAGATTCTATTCCATTCCATTCCATTCCATTCCATTCTATTCCGTTACATTCCATTCCATTCGATTTTTTTCAACTCAGACAGATTCCATACCATTCCATTCCATTCCATTCCATTCTGTTCTACTCGGGTAGATTCCATTCCGTTCCGTTCCTTTCCGTTCGTTCCTTTACATTCCATTCCGTTACATTCCATTCCATTCCGTTCCATTCCATTCCATTCCATTCCATTCTGTTCAACCTAGGGTGATTCCATACCATTCAATTCCTTTGCATTCCATTCCATTCCATTCCGTTCTACTCCGGTAGATTCCATTTAATTCCGTTCCATTCTATTCCATTCTGTTCCATTCCATTCCATTCTATTCCATTCCATTCCATTCCGTTCTACTCGGGTAGATTCCATACCGTGCCATTCCATTCCATTCCGTTCTAGTCTGGTAGATTCCATTCGATTCCATTCCATTCCATTCCATTCTATTCCTTCCCGTTCCATGCCATTCCATTCCATTCCATTCCATTCAATTCCATTCAATTCGATTCTGTACTACCCGGGTAGATTCCATACCATTCCATTCGTTTGCATTCCATTCCATTCCATTGCATTCCATTTCATACCAATCCATTCCATTCCATTCCGTTCTACTCGGGTAGATTCCATTCCATTCCATTCCATTCCATTCCGTTCTAATCGAGTAGATTCCATTCCACTGCATTTCATTCCATTGCATTCCATTCCGTTCCGTTCCGTTCCGTTCCCTTCCGTTCCATTCCGTTCCGTTCTTCTCGGGTGGATTCCATTCCATTTCGTTCCGTTCCGTTCCATTCCGTTCTCTTCCATACCTTTCCGTTCCATTCCATTCCATTCCATTCCATTCCGTTCTACTCGGATAGATTCCATTCCATTGCATTCCATTCCATTCCCATCTATTCTATTCCATACGGTACCATTCCATTCCATTCCATTCCATTCCATTGCATTCCATTCCTTTCTTCTCGGGTACATTCCATACCATTCCATTCCATTCCATTCCGTTCTACTCGGGTAGATTCCATTCCATTCCATTCCATCCCAATCAATTCCATTCCATTGTATTCCATTCCATTCCATTCCATTCCATTCGATGTTGTTCAACTCAGATAGATTCCATACCGTTCCATTCCATTCCATTCCATTCCATTGCATTCCATTCCATTCCATCCCATTCTGTTCTACTCGGGTAGATTCCATTCCGTTCCTTTCCGTTCCGTTCCATTACGTTACATTCCATTCAGTTACATTCTATTCCATTCCGATCCTTTCCAATCCATTCCATTCGATGCTGTTCAACCCGGGTAGATTCCATACCATTCCATTCCTTTGCATTCCATTCCATTCCATTCCATTCCATTCCATTCCATTCCATTCCATTCCATTCCATTCCATTCCGTTCCGTTCTACTCACGTAGATTCCATTCCCTTCCATTCCATTCCATTCCATTCCATTCCACTCCATTCCATTCCGTTCTACTCGGGTAGATTCCATGCCACTGCATTCCAGTCCTTTCCGTTCTAGTCGGGTAGATTCCATTCGATTCCATTCCATTCCATTCCATTCTATTCCTTTCCGATCCGTTCCATTCCATTCCATTCCATTCCATTCAATTCGATTCTGTTCAACCCGGGTAGATTCCATACTATTCCATTCGTTTGCATAACATTCCATTCCATTCCATTCCATTCCATTCCATTCCATTCCATTCCATTCCATTCCATTCCATTCCGTTCTACTCGGGTAGATTCCATTCCATTCCATTCCATTCCATTCCATTCTGTTCCATTCCATTCCATTCCATTCCATTCCATTCCATTCCATTCCATTCCATTCCATTCCATTCCATTCCATTCCGTTCTACTCGGTTAGATTCCATTCCATTGCATTCCATTCCACTGCATTCCAATCCGTTCCGTTCTGTTCCATTCTGTTCCGTTCCGTTCCATTCCGTTCCGTTCTTCTCGGGTGGCTTCCATTCCATTGCGTTCCGTTCAGTTCCTTTCCGTTCTTCTCGGGTGGATTCCATTCCATTGTGTTCCGTTCCGTTCCGTTCCGTTCTCTTCCGTACATTTCCTTTACATTCCATTCCATTCCATTCCATTCCGTTCTACTCGGGTAGGTTCCATTCCATTCCATTCCATTCCATTCTGTTCCATTCCGTTCCATTCCATTCCATTCCATGCCATTCAATTCCATTCCATTCCATTCCATTCCATTCCATTCCGTTCGACTATGGTAGATTCCATACCATTCCATTCCATTCCATTCAGTTCTAGTCGGGTAGATTCCATTCGATTCCATTCCATTCAATTCCATTCTATTCCTTTCCATTCCATTGCATTCCATTCCATTCCATTCCACTCCATTCGATTCTGTTCAACCCGGGTAGATTCCATACCTTTCCATTCTTTGCATTCCATTCCACTCCATTCCATTCCATTCCATTCCATTCCATTCCATTCCCTTCCATTCCGTTCTAATGGGGTAGATTCGATTCCATTCCATTCCATTCTATTCCACTCTGTTCCATTCCATTCCATTCCATTCCATTCCATTCCATTCTACTCGGGTAGATGCTATACCATTCCATTCCATTCCATTCCGTTCTAGTCGGGTAGATTCCGTTCAATTCCATTCCATTCCATTCCATTCTTTTCCTTTCCGTTCCATTGCATTCCATTCCAGTCCATTCCATTCAATTCGATTCTGTTCAACCCGGGTAGATTCCATACCATTCCATTCCTTTGCATTCCATTCCATTCCATTCAATTCCATTCCATTCCATTGCATTCCATTCCACTCCGTTAGGTTCTACTCGGGTAGATTCCATTCCATTCCATTCCATTCGGTTCCATTCCATTCCATTCCAATCCATTCCATTCCATTCCATTCCGTTCTACTCTTGTAGATTCCATACCATTCCAATCCATTCCTTTCCGTTCTACTCGGTTAGATTCCATTACATTCCATTCCATTCCATTCTGTTCAACTCGGGTAGATTCCATACCATTCCATTCCATTCCATTCCATTCCATTCAATTCCGTTCTACTCGGGTAGTTTCCATTCCATTGCATTGCATTCCATTCCATTCCATTCCATTCCATTCCGTTCTTCTCATGCAGATTCCATTCCGTTCCGATAAGTTCCATTCGGTTGTACTCGGGTAGATTCCATTCCATTCCATTCCAAAGCATTCCATTAAATTCCATTCCATTCCTTTCCATTCTATTCCATTCCATTCCATTCCATTCCATTCCATTCCATTGTAATCGTGGAGATTCCATTGAATTCCATTCCATTACTTTCCATTCCGTTCCATTCCATTCCATTCCGTTCTAA
Organism: Gorilla gorilla gorilla; assembly: GCF_029281585.2. Taxonomy (NCBI): domain Eukaryota; kingdom Metazoa; phylum Chordata; class Mammalia; order Primates; family Hominidae; genus Gorilla; species Gorilla gorilla. Next base: position 48,566,433 of record NC_073248.2, read on the forward strand.
TCGGGTACATTCCACTCCGTTCTGTTCCATTCCGTTCCGTTCCATTCTACTTGGGTAGATCCCATTCCATTCCATTCCATTCCATTCCATTCCATTCTATTCCATTCCATTCCATTCCATTCTTTCCATTCCATTCCATTCCATTCCATTCCATTCTATTCCATTCCATTCCATTCTATTCCATTCCCTTCCATTACACTCCATTCTATTCCTTTCCATTCCGTTCCGTTCTTCTCGGGTCCTTTAAATTCCATTCCATTCCATTCCATTCCATTCCATTCCATTCCATTCCATTACATTCTGTTCTACTCGGTTAGATTCCATTCCGTTCCGTTCCGTTCCGTTCCGTTACATTCCATTCCGTTACATTCCATTCCATTCCGTTCCATTCCGTTGCATTCCATTCCATTCCATTCCGTTCTACTCGGGTAGATTCCTTACCATGCCATACCATTCCATTCCATTCCACTCGGGTAGATTCCATTCGATTCCATTCTATTCCATTCCATTCTATTCCTTTCCGTTCCATTCCATTCCATTTCATTCCATTCCGTTTTACTCGGGTAGATTCAATTCCATTCCGTTCGGTTCCGTTCCGTTCCATTCCAATCCATTCCATTCCGTTCCATTCTATTCCATTCTTCTCTTGTCTATTCCACTCCATTCCATTCCATTCCATTCCGTTCCATTCCATTCCATTCCATTCCGTTGCATATCATTCCATTCCGTTCTACTCGGGTAGATTCCATTCCATTCCATTCCATTCTCTTCCATTCTGTTCCATTCCATTCCATTCCATTCCATTGCATTCCATTCCAATCCATTCCATACCATTCTAGTCAGGTTGATTCCATTCCTTTCCATTCCATTCTATCCCTTTCCGTTCCATTCCATTCCATTCCATTCCATTCCATCCTGTTAAACGTGGGTAGATTCCATACCATTCCATACCATTCAATTCCATTCCATTCCATTCCATTCCGTACTACTCGGGTAGATTCCATTCCATTGCATCCCATTCCGTTCCGTTCTGTTCCGTTCCATTCCATTTCGTTCCGTTCTTCTCGGGTGGATTCCTTTCCATTGCGTTCCGTTCCGTTCCGTTCCGTTCTTTTCCGTACCTTTCCGTTCCATCCCATTCATTCCATTCCATTCCGTTCTACTCGGATAGATTCCATTCCTTCGCCTTCCATTCCATTCCGTTCCATTCTATTCCGTACCGTTCCATTCCATTCCATTCCATTCCATTGCATTCCATTGCGTTCTACTCGGATAAATTCTATACCATTCCATTCCATTCCATTCCGTTCTACTCGGGTAGATTCTATTCCATTCCATTCCATTCCATTCCATTCTATTCCGTTACATTCCATTCCATTCGATTTTTTTCAACTCAGACAGATTCCATACCATTCCATTCCATTCCATTCCATTCTGTTCTACTCGGGTAGATTCCATTCCGTTCCGTTCCGTTCCGTTCGTTCCTTTACATTCCATTCCGTTACATTCCATTCCATTCCGTTCCATTCCATTCCATTCCATTCCATTCTGTTCAACCTAGGGAGATTCCATACCATTCAATTCCTTTGCATTCCATTCCATTCCATTCCGTTCTACTCCGGTAGATTCCATTTAATTCCGTTCCATTCTATTCCATTCTGTTCCATTCCATTCCATTCTATTCCATTCCATTCCATTCCGTTCTACTCGGGTAGATTCCATACCGTGCCATTCCATTCCATTCCGTTCTAGTCTGGTAGATTCCATTCGATTCCATTCCATTCCATTCCATTCTATTCCTTCCCGTTCCATGCCATTCCATTCCATTCCATTCCATTCAATTCCATTCAATTCGATTCTGTACTACCCGGGTAGATTCCATACCATTCCATTCGTTTGCATTCCATTCCATTCCATTGCATTCCATTTCATACCAATCCATTCCATTCCATTCCGTTCTACTCGGGTAGATTCCATTCCATTCCATTCCATTCCATTCCGTTCTAATCGAGTAGAATCCATTCCACTGCATTTCATTCCATTGCATTCCATTCCGTTCCGTTCCGTTCCGTTCCCTTCCGTTCCATTCCGTTCCGTTCTTCTCGGGTGGATTCCATTCCATTTCGTTCCGTTCCGTTCCGTTCCGTTCTCTTCCATACCTTTCCGTTCCATTCCATTCCATTCCATTCCATTCCGTTCTACTCGGATAGATTCCATTCCATTGCATTCCATTCCATTCCCATCTATTCTATTCCATACGGTACCATTCCATTCCATTCCATTCCATTCCATTGCATTCCATTCCTTTCTTCTCAGGTACATTCCATACCATTCCATTCCATTCCATTCCGTTCTACTCGGGTAGATTCCATTCCATTCCATTCCATCCCAATCAATTCCATTCCACTGTATTCCATTCCATTCCATTCCATTCCATTCGATGTTGTTCAACTCAGATAGATTCCATACCGTTCCATTCCATTCCATTCCATTCCATTGCATTCCATTCCATTCCATCCCATTCTGTTCTACTCGGGTAGATTCCATTCCGTTCCTTTCCGTTCCGTTCCATTACGTTACATTCCATTCAGTTACATTCTATTCCATTCCGATCCTTTCCAATCCATTCCATTCGATGCTGTTCAACCCGGGTAGATTCCATACCATTCCATTCCTTTGCATTCCATTCCATTCCATTCCATTCCATTCCATTCCATTCCATTCCATTCCATTCCATTCCATTCCATTCCGTTCCGTTCTACTCACGTAGATTCCATTCCCTTCCATTCCATTCCATTCCATTCCATTCCACTCCATTCCATTCCGTTCTACTCGGGTAGATTCCATGCCACTGCATTCCAGTCCTTTCCGTTCTAGTCGGGTAGATTCCATTCGATTCCATTCCATTCCATTCCATTCTATTCCTTTCCGATCCGTTCCATTCCATTCCATTCCATTCCATTCAATTCGATTCTGTTCAACCCGGGTAGATTCCATACTATTCCATTCGTTTGCATAACATTCCATTCCATTCCATTCCATTCCATTCCATTCCATTCCATTCCATTCCATTCCATTCCATTCCGTTCTACTCGGGTAGATTCCATTCCATTCCATTCCATTCCATTCCATTCTGTTCCATTCCATTCCATTCCATTCCATTCCATTCCATTCCATTCCATTCCATTCCATTCCATTCCGTTCTACTCGGTTAGATTCCATTCCATTGCATTCCATTCCACTGCATTCCAATCCGTTCCGTTCTGTTCCATTCTGTTCCGTTCCGTTCCATTCCGTTCCGTTCTTCTCGGGTGGCTTCCATTCCATTGCGTTCCGTTCAGTTCCTTTCCGTTCTTCTCGGGTGGATTCCATTCCATTGTGTTCCGTTCCGTTCCGTTCCGTTCTCTTCCGTACATTTCCTTTACATTCCATTCCAATCCATTCCATTCCGTTCCACTCGGATAGATTCCATTCCATTGAATTCCGTTCCATTCCATTCCATTCCATTCCATTGCATTCCATTCCGTTCTACTCGGGTAAATTCCATACCATTCCATTCCATTCCATTCCATTATCCGCTACTCGGGTAGATTCCATTCCATTCAGTTCCATTCCGTTCGTTCCGTTACATTCCATTCCGTTCCATTCCATTCAATTCCGTACCATTCCATTCCGTTCCATTCCATTCTGTTCAACCCGGGGAGATTCCATACCATTCCATTCCTTTGCATTCCATTCCATTCCATTCCATTCCGTTCTACTTGGGTAGATTCCATTCCTTTCCATTCCATTCTATTCCATTCTGTTGCATTCCATTCCATTCCATTACATTACATTCCGTTCTACTCGGGTAGATTCCATACCATGCCATTCCATTCCATTCCGTTCTAGTCTGGTAGATTCCATTCGATTCCATTCCATTCCATTCCATTCCACTCTATTCCTTCCCGTTCCATTCCATTCCATTCCATTCCTTTCAATTAGATTCTGTACAACACGTGTAGATTCCATACCATTACATTCGTTTGCATTCCATTCCATTCCATTACATTCCATTCCAAACCATTCCATTCCATTCCATTCCGTTCTACTCGGGTAGATTCCATTCCATTCCATTCCATTCTATTCCATTCAGTTCCATTCCACTCCATTCCTTTCCATTCCATTCCATTCCATTCCGTTCTACTCGAATAGATTCCATTCCACTGCATTCCATTCCACTGCGTTCCATTCCGTTCCACTGCGTTCCGTTCCATTCCGTTCCATTCTTCTCAAGTGGATTCCTTTCCATTGCGTTCCGTTCCGTTCCATTCCGTTCCCTTAAATACCTTTCGGTTCCATTCCATTCCATTCCATTCCATTCTATGCCATACGGTTCCATTCCATTCCATTCCATTCCATTCCATTCCATTCCATTCCATTCCATTCCATTCCGTTCTACTCGGGTAGATTCCATTCCATTCCATTCTATTCCGTTCCATTCCATTCCATTCGATTTTGTTCAACTCAGGTAGATTCTATTCCATTCCATCCATTCCATTCCATTCCATTCCATTCCATTCCATTCCATTCCATTCCATTCCATTCCATTCTGTTCTACTCGGGTAGACCCCATTCCGTTCCGTTCCGTCCCGTTCCGTTCCGTTATACTCCATTCCGTTACATTCCATTACATTCCGACGCATTCCATTCCATTTCATTTGATTCTGTTCAACCCGGGTAGATTCCATACCATTCCATTTCTTTGCATTCCATTCCATTCCATTCCAATCCTTTCTACTCAGGTAGATTCCATTCCCTTCCATTCCATTCCATTCCGTTCCACTCTGGTAGATTCCATGCCACTCCATTCCATTCCTTTCCTTTCTAGTCGGGTAGATTCCATTCGATTCCATTCCAATCCATTCCATTCTATTCCTTTCCGTTCCATTCCATTCCATTCCATTCCATTCCATTCCATTCGATTGTGTTCAACCCGGGTAGATTCCATACTATTCCATTCGTTTGCATTCCATTCCATTCCATTCCATTCCATTCCATTCCATTCCATTCCATTCCATTCCATTCCGTTCTACTCGGGTAGATTCCATACAATTCCATTCCGTTCTAGTCGGGCAGATTCCGTTCGATTCCATTCCATTCCATTCCATTCTATTCCTTTCCGTTCCATTCCATTCCATTCCATTCCATTCAATTCCATTCGATTCTGTTCAACTCGGGTAGAATCCATACCATTCCATTCAACTCCATTAAATTCCCTTCCATTCCATTCCATTCCGTTCTACTCGTGTATATTCCATTTCATTGCATTCCATTCCATTCCATTCCATTCCACTCCATTCCGTTCCATTCTTCTCGAGTGGATTCCATTCCATTGTGTTCCATTCCGTTCCATTCCGTTCTGTTCCGTACCATTCTGTTCCATTCCATTCCATTCCATTCAACTCTTTTAGATTCCATACCATTCCCTTCCATTCTATTCCGTTCCGTTCCGTTCCGTTCCGTTCCGTTCCATTCCGTTCCATTCTTCTCGGGTGGATTCCATTCCATTGCGTTCCGTTCCGTTCCATTCCGTTCTCTTCCATACCTTTCGGTTCCATTCCATTCCATTCCATTCCATTCCATTCTATTCCATACGGTTCCATTCCATTCCATTCCATTCCATTCCATTCCGTTCTACTCGGGTAGATTCCATTCCATTCCATTCTATTCCGTTCCATTCCATTCCATTCGATTTTGTTCAACTCAGGTAGATTCTATTCCATTCCATCCATTCCATTCCATTCCATTCCATTCCATTCCATTCCATTCTGTTCTACTCGGGTAGACCCCATTCCGTTCCGTTCCGTCCCGTTCCGTTCCGTTATACTATATTCCGTTACATTCCATTACATTCCGACGCATTCCATTCCATTTCATTTGATTCTGTTCAACCCGGGTAGATTCCATACCATTCCATTCCTTTGCATTCCATTCCATTCCATTCCATTCCTTTCTACTCAGGTAGATTCCATTCCCTTCCATTCCATTCCATTCCGTTCCACTCGGGTAGATTCCATGCCACTCCATTCCATTCCTTTCCGTTCTAGTCGGGTAGATTCCATTCGATTCCATTCCATTCCATTCCATTATATTCCTTTCCGTTCCATTCCATTCCATTCCATTCCATTCCATTCCATTCGATTGTGTTCAACCCGGGTAGATTCCATACTATTCCATTCGTTTGCATTCCATTCCATTCCATTCCATTCCATTCCATTCCATTCCATTCCGTTCTACTCGGGTAGATTCCATACAATTCCATTCCGTTCTAGTCGGGGAGATTCCGTTCGATTCCATTCCATTCCATTCCATTCTATTCCTTTCCGTTCCATTCCATTCCATTCCATTCCATTCCATTCTGTTCAACTCGGGTAGATTCCATACCATTCCATTCCATTCCATTCCATTCCGTTCTACTCGGGTAGATTCAATTCCATTGCATTCTATTCCTTTCCGTTCCATTCCATTCCATTCCATTCCATTCAATTCCATTCGATTCTGTTCAACTCGGGTAGAATTCATACCATTCCATTCAACTCCATTCAATTCCCTTCCATTCCATTCCGTTCTACTCGTGTATATTCCATTTCATTGCATTCCATTCCATTCCATTCCATTCCACTCCATTCCGTTCCATTCTTCTCGAGTGGATTCAATTCCATTGTGTTCCATTCCGTTCCATTCCGTTCTGTTCCGTACCATTCTGTTCCATTCCATTCCATTCAACTCTTTTAGATTCCATACCATTCCCTTCCATTCTACTCCGTTCCGTTCTGTTCCGTTCCGTTCCGTTCCGTTCCATTCCATTCCATTCCATTCCATTTCATTCCATTCCGTTCCATTCCATTCCGTTCTTCTCAGGTGGATTCCTTTCCATTCCATTCCATTCCATTCTGTTCTACTTGGGTAGATTCCATTCTATTCCATTCCATTCAATTCCATTCCATTCCATTCCATTCTATTCCATTCCATTCCATTCCATTCTGTTCTGTTCCGTTCCATTCCGTTCCATTGCATTCCGTTCTTCTCGAGTGGATTCCATTCCATTCCATTCCGTTGCATATCATTCCATTCCGTTCTACTCGGGTAGATTCCATTCCATTCCTTTGCATTCCGTTCCGTTCCTTTCCGTTCCGTTCCGTTCCGTTCCATTCCGTTCCATTCTTCTCGGGTGGATTCCATTCCATTGGGTTCCGTTCCGTTCTGTTCCATTCTGTTCCGTACCGTTCCGTTCCGTTCCATTTCATCCATTCTACTCGGGTAGGCTCCATTCCATTCCATTCCATTCCATTCCATTCCATTCCATTCCATTCTGTTCCGTTCCGTTCCGTTCCATTCCATTCCATTCCATTCCATTCCATTCCATTCTGTTCTACTCGGGTAGATTCCATTCCGTTCCTTTCCGTTCCATTCCGTTCCGTTAATTTCCATTCCGTTACATTGCATTCCATTCGGATCCTTTCCAATCCATTGCATTCGATCCTGAACAACCCGAGTAGATTCCATACCATTCCATTCCTTTGAATTCCATTCCATTCCATTCCATTCCTTTCCATTCCATTCCATTCCATTCCATTCCGTTCCGTTCAACTCAGGTGGATTCCATTCCATTCCATTCCATTCCATTCCATTCCATTCCATTCCATTCCATTCCATTCCATTCCATTCCATTCCATTCCGTTCTACTCGGGTAGATACCATGCCACTCCATTCCATTCCATTCCGTTCTAATCGGGTAGATTCCATTCGATTCCATTCCATTCCATTCCATTCCATTCTATTTCTTTCCGTTCCATTCCATTCCATTCCGTTCCATTCCATTCTATTCCATTCTGTTCCATTCCGTTCCATTCCATTCCATTCCATTCCATTCCATTCCATTCCATTCCGTTCTACTCGGGTAGATTCCATACCATTCCATTCCGTTCTAGTCGGGTAGTGTCCATTCTTTTCCATTCCATTCCATTCGTGTCCATTTCGTTCCCTTCCATTTCATTTGTGTCCATTCAGTTCCACTCCATTCCATTCGGATCCATTCCCTTCCATTCCATTCCATTCCATTCCATTCCATTCCATTCCGTTCCATTCCTTTCCATTCCATTCCATTCTGTTCAACTCGTGTAGATTCCATACCATTCCGTACCATTCCATTCCGTTCCATTCCATTCCGTTCTACTCGGTTAGATTCCATTCCATTGCATTCCATTCCACAGCATTCCAATCGTTCCGTTCCGTTCCATTCTGTTCCGTTCCGTTCCATTCCGTTCCGTTCTTCTCGGGTGGATTCCATTCCATTGCGTTCCGTTCAGTTCCGTTCCGTTCTTCTCGGGTGGATTCCATTCCATTGTGTTCCGTTCCGTTCCGTTCCATTCTCTTCCATACGTTTCTTTTACATTCCATTCCAATCTATTCCATTCCGTTCCACTCGGATAGATTCCATTCCATTGCATTCAGTTCGATTCCATTCCATTCTATTCCATACCGTTAAATTCCATTCCATTCCATTGCATTCCATTCCGTACTACACGAGTAAATTCCATACCATTCCATTCCATTCAATTCCATTCCGTTCTACTCGGGTAGATTCCATTCCATTCCATTCCATTCCATTCCATTCCATTCCATTCCATTCCATTCCATTCCATTCCATTCCATTCCATTCCATTCCATGCTATTCCATTCTGTTCCATTCCGTTCCATTCCATTCCATTGCATTCCATTCCATTCTACTTGGGTTGATCATTCCATTCCATTCCATTCCATTCTATTCCTTTCCATTCCATTGCATTCCATTCCATTCCATTCCATTCAATTCGATTCTTTTCAACCCGGGTTGATTCCATATCATTCCATTCCTTTGCATTCCATTCCATTCCATTCCATTCCATTCCGTTCTTTCTACTCGGGTAGATTCCATTCCGTTCCTTTCCGTTCCGTTCGTTCCGTTACATTGCATTCCGTTACATTCCATTCCATTCCGTTCCATTCCATTCCATTCCATTCCATTCCATTCTACTCGTTTAGATTCCATTCCATTGCATTCCATTCTATTCCATTCTGATCCATTTCATTCCATTACATTCCGTTCTACTCGGGTAGATTCCATACCATGCCACTCCATTCCATTCCATTCTTGTCTGGTAGATTCCATTCGATTACATTCCATTCCATTCCACTCTATTCCTTCCCGTTCCATTCCATTGCATTCCATTCAATTAGATTCAGTACAACACGGGTAGATTCCATACCATTCCATTCGTTTGCATTCCATTTCATTCCATTGCATTCCATTCCAAACCATTCCATTCCATTCCATTCCGTTCTACACGGGTAGATTCCATTCCATTCCATTCCATTCTATTCCATTCTGTTCCATTCCACACCATTCCATTCCATTCCATTCCATTCCATTCCATTCCATTCCATTCCATTCCATTCCGTTCTACTCGAGTAGATTCCATTCCACTGCTTTCCATTCCACTGCATTCCGTTCCGTTCCCTTCCGTTCCGTTCCGTTCCATTCCGTTCCGTTCTTCTCGGGTCGATTCCATTCCATTGCGTTTCGTTCCATTCCATTCCGTTCTCTTCCATACCATTCGGTTCCATTCCATTCCATTCCATTCCATTCTATTCCATACGGTTCCATTCCATTCCTTTCCATTCCATTCCGTTGTACTCGGGTAGATTCCATTCCATTCAATTCCATTCCACTCTATTCCACTCTGTTCCATTCCATTCCATTCCATTCCATTCCATTCCATTCCATTCCATTCCATTCCATTCCATTCCATCCCCTTCTACTCTGGTAGATTCCATACCATTGCAATCCATTCCATTCCATTCTAGTCGGGTAGATTCCATTCCATTCCATACCATTCCATACCATTCCATTCCATTCCATTCCATTCCATTCTACTCGAGTAGATTCCATTCCATTAAATTCCATTCCATTGCATTCCATTCTATTCCATTCCGTTCCCTTCCATTCCTTTCGATTCCATTCCATTCTACTCGGGTAGATTACATTCAGTTCCCTTACGTTCCGTTCCATTCCGTGCCATTCTTTTCGGAAAGATTCTATTCAATTCCATTCCATTCCATTCCATTCCATTCCATTCCATTCCATTCCATTCCATTCCAATCCATTCCATTCCATTCCATTCCGTTCTACTCTGGTAGATTCCATACCATTCCAAACCATTCCTTTCCGTTCTAGTAGGGTAGATTCCATTCCATTCCATTCTATTCTGCTCGGGGAGATTCCATTACATTCCATTTCATTCCATTCCATTCCATTCCATTGCATTCCCATAAATTACATTCTTCATGTACACATTCCATTCCATTCCTTTCCATTCCATTCCATTCCATTCCATTCCGTTCTACTTGGGTAGATTCCATTCCATTCCATTCCATTCTATTCCACTATGTTCCATTCCATTCCATTCCATTCCATTCCATTCCATTCCATTCCAATCCATTCCATTCCATTCCATTCCATTCCATTCCATTCCATTCCATTCCATTCCATTCCATCCCGTTCTACTCTGGTAGATTCCATACCATTCCAATCCCTTCCATTCCGTTCTAGTCGGGTAGATTCAATTCCATTCCATTCCATTCCATTCCATTCCATTCCATTCCATTCCATTCCATTCCATTCTACTCGAGTAGATTCCATTCCATTCCATTCCATTCCATTGCATTTCATTCTATTCCATTCCGTTCCCTTCTATTCCTTTTGATTCCATTTCGTTCTAATCGGGTAGATTACATTCATTTCCCTTCCGTTCCGTTCAGTTCCGTTCCGTGCCATTCATTTTGGGTAGACTCTATTCCGTTCCATTCCATTCCATTCCATTCCATTCCTTTCCATTCCATTCCATTCTATTCTGCTCGGGGAGATTCCATTACATTCCATTTCATTCCATTCCATTCCATTCCGTTGCATTCCCATAAATTACATTCTACATGTGCACATTCCATTCCATTCCTTTCCATTCCATTCCATTCCATTCCATTCCATTTCATTCCATTCTGTTCTTCTCATGTAAATTCCATTACGTTCCGATCCGTTCCATTCCGTTGTACTCGGGTAGATTCCATTCCATTCCATTCCATTGCATTCCATTCCATTTCATTCCATTCCATTCTATTCCATTCCATTCCATTCCATTCCTTTCCATTCCATTCCATTCCATTCCATTTCATTCCATTCCGTTCTTCTCATGTAGATTCCATTACGTTCCGATCCGTTCCATTCCGTTGTACTCGGGTAGATTCCATTCCATTCCATTCCTTTGCATTCCATTCCATTCCATTCCATTCCATTCCATTCCATTCTACTCGGGTAGATGCTATACCATTCCATTCCATTCCATTCCGTTCTAGTCGGGTAGATTCCATTCCATTCCATTCCATTCCATTCCATTCTATTCCTTTCCGTTCCATTGCATTACATTCCAGTCCATTACATTCAATTCGAATCTGATCAACCCGGGTAGATTCCATACCCTACCATTCCTTAGCATTCCATTCCATTCCATTCCATTCCATTCCATTCCATTCCATTCCATTCCATTCCACTCCATTAGGTTCTACTCGGGTTGATTCCATTCCATTCCATTCCATTCGGTTCCATTCCATTCCATTCCAATCCATTCCATTCCATTCCATTCCGTTCTACTCTGGTAGATTCCATACCATTCCAATCCATTCCTTTTCATTCTAGTCGGGTAGATTCCATTCCATTCCATTCCATTCCATTCTGTTCAATTCGGGTAGATTCCATACCATTCCATTCCATTCCATTCCATTCCATTCCATTCCATTCCATTCCGTTTTACTTGGGTAGTTTCCATTCCATTGCATTCCATTCCATTCCATTCCATTCCATTCCATTCCATTCCATTCCATTCCATTCCATTGCATTCCATTCCTTTCTACTCGTGTAAATTCCATACCATTCCATTCCATTCCATTCCGTTCTACTCGGGTAGGTTCCATTCCATTCCATTCCATTCCATTCTGTTCCATTCCGTTCCATTCCATTCCATTACATGCCATTCCATTCTATTCCTTTCCATTCCACTCCATTCCGTTCTACTAGGCTAGATTCCATACCATTCCATTCCATTCCATTCCGTTCTAGTCGGGTAGATTCCATTCGATTCCATTCCATTCCATTCCATTCTATTCCTTTCCATTCCATTGCATTGCATTCCATTCCATTCCACTCAATTCGATTCTGTTCAAACTGGGTAGATTCCATACGTTTCCATTCCATTGCATTGCATTCCATTCCATTCCATTCCATTCCATTCCATTTCGTTCTACTTTGGTAGATTCCATTCCATTCCATTCCATTAAATTCTGTGCAACTCGGGTAGATTCCATACGACTCCATTCCATTCCATTCCATTCCATTCCATTCCACTCCGTTCTACTCGGGTAGTTTCCATTCCATTGCATTCCATTCCATTCCATTCCATTCTATTCCATACCGTTCCTTTCCATTCCATTCCATTCCATTGCATTCCATTCCTTTCTACTCGTGTAAATTCCATACCATTCCATTCCATTCCATTCCGTTCTACTCGTTTAGGTTCCATTCCGTTCCATTCCATTCCATTCTGTTCCATTCCATTCCATTCCATTCCATTCCATTCCATTCCATGCCATTCCATTCCATTCCATTCCATTCCATTCCATTCCATTCCATTCCATTCCATTCCGTTCTACTCAGGTAGATTCCATACCATTCCATTCCATTCCATTCCGTTCTACTCGGGTAGATTACATTCGATTCCATTCCTTTCCATTCCATTCTATTCCTTTCCATTCCATTGCATTCCATTCCATTCCATTCCACTCAATTCGATTCTGTTCAACCCGGGTAGATTCCACACCTTTCCATTCCTTTGCATTCCATTCCATTCCATTCCATTCTGTTCAACTCGGGTAAATTCCATACCATTCCATTCCATTCCATTCCAGTCCATTCCATTCCATTCCGTTCTACTCGGGTAGTTTCCATTCCATTGCATTCCATTCCATTCCATTCCATTCTATTCCATACCGTTCCTTTCCATTCCATTCCATTCCATTGCATTCCATTCCTTTCTACTCGTGTAAATTCCATACCATTCCTTTCCATTCCTTTCCGTTCTACTCGGGTAGGTTCCTTTCCATTCCATTCCATTCCATTCTGTTCCATTCCGTTCCATTCCATTCCATTCCATGCCATTCCATTCCATTCCATTCCATTCCGTTCTACTAGGGTAGATTCCATACCATTCCATTCCATTCCATTCCGTTCTAGTCGGGTAGTTTCCATTGCATTGCATTCCATTCCATTCCATTCCATTCTATTTCTTTCCATTCCATTGCATTCCATTCCATTCCATTCCACTCAATTCGATTCTGTTCATACCGGGTAGATTCCATACCTTTCCATTCCTTTGCATTAAATTCCATTCCATTCCATTCCATTCCATTCCATTCCATTCCATTCCGTTCTACTGGGGTAGATTCCATTCCATTCCATTCCATTCTATTCCACTCTGTTCCATTCCTTTCCATTCCATTCCATTCCATTCCATTCCATTCCATTCCATTCCATTCCATTCCATTCCATTCTATCCCGTTATACTCTAGTAGATTCCATACCATTCCAATCCATTCCATTCCGTTCTAGTCGGGTAGATTCCATTCCATTCCATTCCATTCCATTCCATTCCATTCTATTCCACTCTACTCGAGTAGATTCCATTCCATTCCATTCCATTCCATTGCATTCCATTCTATTCCATTCCGTTCCGTTCCATTCCTTTCGATTCCATTCCATTCTACACGGGGTGATTACATTCAGTTCCCTTCCGTTCCGTCCCGTTCTGTGCCATTCTTTTCGGGTAGATTCTATTCCGTTACATTCCATTCCATTACATTCCATTCCATTCCTTTCCATTCCATTCCATTGTATTCTGCTCGGGGAGATTCCATTACATTCCATTTCATTCCATTCCATTCCATTCCATTGCATTCCCATAAATTACATTCTACATGTGCACATTCCATTCCATTCCTTCCCATTCCATTCCATTCCATTCCATTCCATTTCATTCCATTCCGTTCTTCTCATGTAGATTCCATTACGTTCCGATCCGTTCCATTCCGCTGTACTCAGGTAGATTCCATTCCATTCCATTCCATTGCATTCCATTCCATTCCGTTCCATTCCATTCCATTCTATTCCATTCCATTCCATTCTACTCGGGTAGATGCTATACCATTCCATTCCATTCCATTCCTTTCTAGTCGGGTAGATTCCATTCAATTCCATTCCATTCCATTCCATTCTATTCCTTTCCGTTCCACTGCATTCCATTCCATTCCATACCACTCAATTCGATTCTGTTCAACCCGGGTAGATTCCATACCTTTCCATTCCTTTGCATTCCATTCCATTCCATTCCATTCTGTTCAACTCGGGTAGATTCCATACCATTCCATTCCATTCAATTCCATTCCATTCCATTCCATTCCATTCCATTCCATTCCATTCTACTCGGGTAGTTTCCATTGCATTGCATTCCATTCCATTCCATTCCATTCTATTTGTACCGTTCCTTTCCATTCCATTCCATTCCTTTGCATTCCATTCCTTTCTACTCGTGTAAATTCCATACCATTCCATTCTATTCCATTCCGTTCTACTCGGGTAGGTTCCATTCCATTCCATTCCATTCCATTCTGTTCCATTCCGTTCCATTCCATTCCATTGCATGCCATTCCATTCCATTCCATTCCATTCCATTCCATTCAATTCCATTCCATTCCGTTCTACTAGGGTAGATTCCATACCATTCCATTCCATTCCATTCCATTCCATTCCATTCCATTCCATTCCATTCCATTCCATTCCATTCTACTCGGGTAGATGCTATACCATTCCATTCCATTCCATTCCGTTCTAGTCGGGTAGATTCCACTCCATTCCATTCCTTTCCATTCCCTTCTATTCCTTTCCGTTCCATTGCATTCCATTCAATTCGATTCTGTTCAACCCGGGTGGATTCCATACCATTCCATTCCTTTGCATTCCATTCCATTCCATTCCATTCCATTCCATTCCATTCCATTCCATTCCATTCCATTCCATTCCATTCCACTCCATTAGGTTCTACTCGGGTAGATTCCATTCCAATCCATTCCATTCGGTTCCATTCCATTCCATTCCAATCCATTCCATTCCATTCAATTCCATTCCTTTCTACTCTGGTAGATTCCATACAATTCCAATCCATTCCTTTCCGTTCTAGTCGGGTAGATTCCATTCCATTCCATTCCATTCCATTCTGTTCAACTCGGGTAGATTCCATACCACTCCATTCCATTCCATTCCATACCATTCCATTCGATTCCATTCCGTTCTAGTCGGGTAGATTCCATTCGATTCCATTCCATTCCATTCCATTCTATTTCTTTCCATTCCATTGCATTCCATTCCATTCCATTCCACTCAATTCGATTCTGTTCATACCGGGTAGATTCCATACCTTTCCATTCCTTTGCATTCCATTCCATTCCATTCCATTCCATTCCATTGCATTCCGTTCTACTGGGGTAGATTCCATTCCATTCCATTCCATTCTATTCCACTTTGTTCCATTCCTTTCCATTCCATTCCATTCCATTCCATTCCATTCCATTCCATTCCATTCCATTCCATTCCATTCCATTCCATTCTATCCCGTTCTACTCTAGTAGATTCCATACCATTCCAATCCATTCCATTCCGTTCTAGTCGGGTAGATTCCATTCCATTCCATTCCATTCCATTCTATTCCACTCTACTCGAGTAGATTCCATTCCATTCCATTCCATTCCATTCCATTCCATTCCATTCTATTCCATTTCGTTCCGTTCCATTCCTTTCGATTCCATTCCGTTCTACTCGGGTTTATTCCATGCCGTTCCATTCCGTTCCATTCCGTCCCATCCCGACCCGTCCCGTCCCATCCCGTCCCATCCCGTTCCGTTCTGCTCGGGTTGATTCCGTTCCATTCCATTCCGTTCCTTTCCGTTCCGTTCCATTCCATTCCACGCGGGTTGATTCAATTCCATTCTATTACATTGAATACCATTCCATTCAATTCCATTCCATTCTACTCGGATTGATTCCATTCCATTCCATTCCATTCCAGTCCATTCCAATCCATTCCATTCTACTCGGGTTGATTGCATTCCATTCCATTCCATTCCATTCCATTCCATTCCATTCCATTCCATTCCATTCCATTCCATTCGATTCCATTCCATTACATTCCATTCCATTCCAACCCATTCCATTCTACTCGGGTTGATTCCATTCCATTCCATTCCATTCCATTCCTTTCCATTCCATTCCATTCGATTCCATTCCATTCCATTCCATTCCATTCCATTCCAATCGATTCCATTCTATTCGGGTTGATTCCATTCCATTCCATTCCATTCCATTCCTTTCCATTCCATTCCATTCCGTTCCACTCGATTCCATTCGATTCCATTCCATTCCATTCCATTCCATTCCATTCCATTCCATTCCATTGCGTTCCGTTCTACTCAGGTTGATTCCATTCTATTCCATTCCATTCCATTCGATTCCATTCGATTCCATTCGATTCCATTCCATTCCATTCCATTCCATTCCATTCCATTCCATTCCGTTCTACTCGAGTTGATTCCATTCCATTCCATTCCATTCCGTTCCATTCCATTCCATTCCATTCCACTACATTCCATTAAATTCCATTCTATTCCATTCCATTCCATTCCATTCCATTTCATTCCATTCCATTCCATTCCATTCCATTCCATTCCATTCCATTGTACTCGGGTTCATTCCATTCCATTACGTTCCGTTCCTTTCCGTTCCGTTCCATTCCATCCCATTCCATTCCATTCCATTCCGTTCCATTCCGTTCCACGCGGGTTGATTCAATTCCATTCTATTACTTTGAATTCCATTCCATTCCATTCCATTCCATTCCATTCTACTCGGATTGATTCCATTCCATTCCATTCCATTCCATTCCATTCCATTCCATTCCATTCTATTCCATTCCATTCCATTCCTTTCCATTCCACTCCGTTCTAGTCGGGTTGATTCCATTCCATTCCATTGCATTCCATTCCATTCCATTCCATTCCATTCCGTTCTACTCGGGTTGATCATTCCAATCCATTCCATTGCATTCCATTCCATTCCATTCCATTCCATTGCATGCCATTCCATTTCATACCATTCCATTCCATTGCATTCCATTCCATTCCATTCCATTCCATTCCGTTCCATTCCATTCCATTCCTTTCCACTCCATTCCATTCCACTCGGGTTCATTCCATTCCATTCCATTCCGTTCTGTTCGGGTAGATTCCATTCTATTCCATTCCATTCCATTCGATTTCATTCGATTCCATTCGATTCCATTCCATTCCAATCCATTCCATTGCGTTCTACTCAGGTTGATCATTCCATTCCATTCAATTCCATTCCATTCCATTCCATTCCATTCCATTCCATTCCATTCAATTCCATTCCATTCCATTCCACTCCATTCCGCTCTACTCGGGTTGATTCCGTTGAATTCCATTCCTTTCCGTTCCGTCCCGTCCCGTTCCGTCCCTTCCCGTCCCGTCCCGTCCCGTGCCGTTGTACTCGCTTGATTCCATTGCATTCCGTTCCGTTCCTTTCCGTTCCGTTCCATTCCTTTCAACGCGGGTTGATTCAATTCCATTCTATTCTATTCCATTCAATTCCATTCCATTCCGTTCCATTCCATTCCATTCTACTCGTGTTGATTCAATGCAGTTCCGTTCCGTTCCATTCCGTCCCAACCCGACCCGTCCCGTCCCGTCCCGTCCCATCCCTTTCCGTTCTGTCGGGTTGATTCCATTCCATTCTGTTCCGTTCCATTCCGTTACACGCTGGTTGATTCAATTCCATTCTATTACATTGAATTCCATTCCATTCCAATCCATTCCATTCTCCTCGGATTGATCCCATTCCATTCCATTCCATTCCAGTCCATTCCAATTAATTCCATTCTACTCGGGTTGATTCCATTCCATTCCATTCCATTCCATTCCATTCCATTCCATTCCATTCCATTCCAGTCCATTCCATTCCATTCCAAACCAATACATTCCATTCTACTCGGGTTGATTCCATTCCATTCCATTCCATTCCATTCCATTCCATTCCATTCCGTTCTACTCGGGTTGATTCCATTTCATTCCATTCCATTCCATTCCATTCCATTCCATTCCATTCCATTCCATTCCATTCCATTCCGTTCTACACGGGTTGATTCCATTCTATTCCATTCCATTCCATTCGATTCCATTCGATTCCATTCCACTCCATTCCATTCCGTTCCATTCCATTCCATTCCATTCCTTTCTACTCGGGTTGATTCCATTCCGTTCCATTCCATTCCATTCCGTTCCGTTCCGTTCCGTTCCGTTCCGTTCTACTCGGGTTCATTCTATTCTATTCCATTCCAATCCCTTCCATTCCATTCCGTTCTACTCGGGTTGATCATTCCATTCCATTCCATTCCATTCTGTTCTACTCGGGTTGATCATTCCATTCCATTCCACTCCATTCCATTCCATTCCATTCCATTCCATTCCATTCCATTCCATTCCATTCCATTCCATTCCATTCCATTCCATTCCATTCCATTCCATGCTATTCCATTCCATTCTACTCGGATTGATTCCATTGTGTTCCGTTCCGTCCCGTCCCGTCCCGTCCCGTCCCGTGCCGTTGTACTCGGGTTGATTCCATTCAATTCCGTTCCGTTCCTTTCCATTCCGTTCCATTCCGTTCCTCGCGGGTTGATTCAATTCCATTCTATTCTATTCCTTTCCATTCCATTCAATTCCATTCCATTCCATTCCATTCCATTCCATTCCATTCCATTCCATTCCATTCCATTCCACTCCATTCCACTCGGGTTGATTCCATGCCGTTCCTTTCCGTTCCATTCCGTCCCATCCCGACCCGTCCCGTCCTGTCCCGTCCCGTCCTATCCCGTTCCGTTCTGCTCGGGTTGATTACGTTCCATTCCGTTCGTTCCTTTCCGTTCCGTTCCATTCCGTTTCACGCGGGTTGATTCAATTCCATTCTATTACATTGAATACCATTCCATTCCATTCCATTCCATTCTACTCGGATTGATTCCATTCCATTCCATTCCATTCCAGTCCATTCCAATCCATTCCATTCTACTGGGGTTGATTCCATTCCATTCCATTCCATTCCATTCCATTCCATTCCATTCCATTCCATTCCATTCCATTCCATTCGATTTCATTCGATTCCGTTCCATTCCATTCCATTCCAATCCATTCCATTGTACTCGGGTTGATTCCATTCCATTCCATTCCATTTCATTCCATTCCATTCCATCCTGTTCCATTCCATTCCATTCCATTCCATTCCATTCGATTCCATTCCATTCCATTCCATTCCATTCCATTCCATTCCATTCCATTCCATTCTACTCGGGTTGATTCCATTCTTTTCCATTCGATTCCATTCGATTCCATTCGATTCCATTCCATTCCATTCCATTCTATTCCATTGAATTCCATTCCATTCCATTCCATTCCATTCCATTCCATTCCATTCTGTACTACTCGGGTTGATACCATTCCATTCCATTCCATTACATTCCATTCCATTCCATTCCATTCCATTTCATTCCATTCCATTCCGTTCTACTCGGGTTGATTCCATGCCGTTCCGTTCCGTTCCATTCCGCCCCATCCCGACCCGTCCCGACCCGTCCCGTCCCATCACGTTCCGTTCTGCTCGGGATGATTCCGTTCCATTCCGTTCCGTTCCTTTCTGTTCCGTTCCATTCCGTTCCACGCGGGTTGATTCAATTCCATTCTATTACATTGAATACCATTCCATTCCATTCCATTCCATTCTACTCGGATTGATTCCATTCCATTCCATTCCATTCCATTCCATTCCAATCCATTCCATTCTACTCGTGTTGAATCCATTCCATTCCATTCCATTCCATTCCATTCCATTCCATTCCATTCCATTCCATTCCATTCCATTCCATTCCATTCCATTCGATTCCATTCCATTCCATTCCATTCAATTCGATTCCATTCCATTATATTCCATTCCATTCCATTCCGTTCCATTCCATTCCATTCCATTCCATTCCATTCCATTAAATTCCATTCTATTCCATTCTATTCCACTCCATTCCATTCCACTCCATTTCAGTCCATTCCATTCCATTCCATTCCATTGTACTCGGGTTCATTCCATTCCATTCCGTTCCGTTCCTTTCCATTCCGTTTAATTCCATCCCATTCCATTCCTTTCCATTCCGTTCCATTCCGTTCCACGCGGGTTGATTCAATTCCATTCTATTACTTTGAATTCCATTCCATTCCATTCCATTCCATTCTACTCGGATTGATTTCATTCCTTTCCATTCCATTCCATTCCATTCCATTCCATTCCATTCCATTCCGTTCTAGTCGGGTTGATTCCATTCCATTCCATTGCATTCCATTCCATTCCATTCCATTCCATTCCGTTCTACTCGGGTTGATCATTCCATTCCATTCAATTCCATTCCATACCATTCCATTCCATTCCATTCCATTCCATTCCATTCCATTCCATTCCATTCCATTCCTTTGCATTCCTTTCCATTTCAATCCATTCCATTCCATTGCTTTCCATTCCATTCCATTCCATTCCATTCCATTCCATTCCGTTCTACTCGGGTTGATTCCATTCCATTCCATTCCATTCCATTCCATTCCATTCCTTTCCACTCCATTACATTCCACTCGGGTTCATTCCATTCCATTCCATTCCGTTCTACTCGGGTTGATTCCATTCTATTCCATTCCATTCCATTCGATTTCATTCGATTCCATTCGATTCCATTCCATTCCAATCCATTCCATTGCGTTCTACTCAGTTTGATCATTCCATTCCATTCCATTCCATTCCATTCCATTCCATTCCATTCCATTCCATTCCATTCCATTCCATTCCATTCCATTCCATTCCATTCCATTCCGTTCTACTCGGGTTGATTCCATTCTATTCCATTCCATTAAATTCGATTCCATTCGATTCCATTCGATTTCATTCCATTCCATTCCATTCCATTCCATTCCATTCCATTCCATTCCATTCCATTCCAATCCATTCCATTCTATTCCATTGAATTCCATTCCATTCCATTCCATTCTATTCCATTCCATTCCATACAGTTCTACTCGGGATGATCAGTCCATTCCATTCCATTCCATTCCATTTCATTCCATTCCATTCCATTCCATTCCATTTCATTCCATTCCATTCCATTCCATTCCGTTGTACTCGGGTTGATTTCCATTCCATTCCATTCCGTTCCATTCCATTCCATTCCATTCCATTCCAATCCATTCCATTCCATTCCTTTCCATTCCATTCCATTCCATTCCATTCCATTCCATTCCATTCCTTTCTATTCTATTTTTCCGTTCTACTCGGGTTGATTCCATTGAGTTCCGTTCCGTTCCGTTCCGTCCCGTCCCGTCCCGTCCCGTCCCGTCCCGTCCCGTCCCGTGCCATTGTACTCGGGTTGATTCAATTCCATCCCGTTCCATTCCTTTCCATTCCGTTCGATTCCGTTCCACGCGGGTTGATTCAATTCCATTCTATTCTATTCCATTCGATTCCATTCCATTCCTTTCCATTCCATTCCATTCCATTCCATTCCATTCCATTCCATTCCGTTCTACTCGGGTTCATTCTATCCCATTCCGTTCCCTTGCGTTCCGTTCCATTCCATTCCATTCCATTCCATTCCATTCCGTTCTACTCGGGTTTATTCCATGGCTTTCCATTCCATTCCGTTCCATTCCGTTCTGTTCCTTTCCGTTCTGTTCTAATCGGGATGATTCCATTCTATTCCATTCCATTCCATTCCATTCCATTCCATTCCATTCCATTCCTTTCTACTCGGGTTGAGCATTCCATTCCATTCCATTCCATTCCATTCCATTCCATTCCATTCCATTCCATTCCATTCCATTCCATTCCATTCCATTCTATTCCATTCCATTCCATTCCATTCCGTTCCGTTCTACTCGGGTGGATCATTCCATTCCATTCCATTCCATTCCATTCCATTTCATTCCATTTTTTCCATTCCATTCCATTCCATTCCGTTCTACTCGGGTTGATTCCATTGAGTTCCATTCCGTTACGTTCCGTCCTGTCCCGTCCCGTCCCGTCCCTTCCCGTCCCATCCCGTGCCGTTCTACTCGGTTTGATTGCATTCCATTCCGTTCCGTTCCTTTCCATTCCATTCCATTCCGTTCCACACGGGTTGATTCAATTCAATTCTATTCTATTCCATTCCATTCCATTCCATTCAACTCGGATTGATTCCATTCCATTCCATTCCATTCCAGTCCAATCCAATCCATTCCATTCTACTCGGGTTGATTCCATTCCATTCCATTCCATTCCATTCCATTCCATTTCATTCCATTCCATTGCATTCCATTGCATTCCATTCCATTCCATTCCATTCCACTGCATTCCATTCCATTCCATTCCATTTGATTCCATTCGATTCCATTCCATTCCATTCCCTTCCATTCCATTCCATTCCGTTCTACTCGGGTTGATTCCATTCTATTCCATTCCATTCCATTCGATTCCATTCCATTCCATTCGATTCCATTCCATTCCATTCCATTCCATTCCATTCCATTCCATTCCATTCCATTCTATTCCATTGAATTCCTTTCCATTGCATTCCATTCCATTCCATTCCATTCCATTCCGTTCTAGTTGGGTTGATCATTCCATTCCATTCCATTCCATTCCATTCCATTCCATTCCATTCCATTCCATTCCATTCCACTCCATTCCACTCGGGTTGATTCCATGCTGTTCGGTTCCGTTCCATTCCGTCCCATCTCGATCCGTCCCGTCCCGTCCCGTCCCGTCCCATCCCGTTCCGTTCTGCTCGTGTTGATTACATTCCATTCCGTTCCGTTCCTTTCCGTTCCGTTCCATTCCCTTCCACGCGGGTTGATTCAATTCCATTCTATTACATTGAATTCCATTCCATTCCATTCCATTCCATTCTACTCGGATTGATTCCATTCCATTCCATTCCATTCCATTCGATTTCATTCAATTCCATTCCATTCCATTCCATTCCAATCCATTCCATTCTACTCGGGTTGATTCCATTCCATTCCATTCCATTTCATTCCATTCCATTCCATTTCATTCCATTCCATTCCATTCCATTCCGTTCCATTCCGTTCTACTCGGGTTGATTCCATTCCATTCCATTCCATTCCATTCCATTCCATTCCATTCCATTCCATTCCGTTCTACTCGGGTTGATTCCATGCCGTTCCGTTCCATTCCATTCCGTCCCATCCCGACCCGTCCCGTCCCGTCCCGTCCCGTCCTATCCCGTTCCGTTGTGCTCGGGTTGATTCCGTTCCATTCCGTTCCGTTCCTTTCCGTTCCGTTCCATTCCGTTCCACGCGGGTTGATTCAATTCCATTCTATTACATTGACTACTATTCCATTCCATTCTACTCGGATTGATTCCATTCCATTCCATTCTATTCCAGTCCATTCCAATCCATTCGATTCTACTCGGGTTGATTGCATTCCATTCCATTCCATTCCATTCCATTCCATTCCATTCCATTCGATTCCATTCCATTCCATTCCATTCCCTTCCAACCCATTCCATTCTACTCGGGTTGATTCCATTCCATTCCATTCCATTCCATTCCATTCCTTTCCATTCCATTCCATTCGATTCCATTCCATTCCATTCCATTCCATTCCATTCCATTCCATTCCAATCCATTCCATTCTACTCACGTTGATTCCATTCCGTTCCACTCGATTCCATTCGATTCCATTCCATTCCATTCCATTCCATTCCATTCCATTCCATTCCATTCCATTCCTTTCCATTCCATTCCATTCCATTCCCTTCCATTCCATTCCATTGCATTCCGTTCTACACAGGTTGATTCCATTCTATTCCATTCCATTCCATTCCATTCCATTACATTCCATTCCATTCCATTCCATTCCATTCTCCTCGGATTGATTCCATTCCATTCCATTCCATTCCATTCCATTCCATTCCATTCGATTTCATTCAATTCCATTCCATTCCATTCCATTCCAATCCATTCCATTCTACTCGGGTTGATTCCATTCCATTCCATTCCATTTCATTCCATTCCATTCCATTTCATTCCATTCCATTCCATTCCATTCCGTTCCATTCCGTTCTACTCGGGTTGATTCCATTCCATTCCATTCCATTCCATTCCATTCCATTCCATTCCATTCCATTCCGTTCTACTCGGGTTGATTCCATGCCGTTCCGTTCCATTCCATTCCGTCCCATCCCGACCCGTCCCGTCCCGTCCCGTCCCGTCCTATCCCGTTCCGTTCTGCTCGGGTTGATTCCGTTCCATTCCGTTCCGTTCCTTTCCGTTCCGTTCCATTCCGTTCCACGCGGGTTGATTCAATTCCATTCTATTACATTGACTACTATTCCATTCCATTCTACTCGGATTGATTCCATTCCATTCCATTCTATTCCAGTCCATTCCAATCCATTCGATTCTACTCGGGTTGATTGCATTCCATTCCATTCCATTCCATTCCATTCCATTCCATTCCATTCGATTCCATTCCATTCCATTCCATTCCCTTCCAACCCATTCCATTCTACTCGGGTTGATTCCATTCCATTCCATTCCATTCCATTCCATTCCATTCCTTTCCATTCCATTCCATTCGATTCCATTCCATTCCATTCCATTCCATTCCATTCCATTCCATTCCAATCCATTCCATTCTACTCACGTTGATTCCATTCCGTTCCACTCGATTCCATTCGATTCCATTCCATTCCATTCCATTCCATTCCATTCCATTCCATTCCATTCCTTTCCATTCCATTCCTTTCCATTCCCTTCCATTCCATTCCATTGCATTCCGTTCTGCACAGGTTGATTCCATTCTATTCCATTCCATTCCATTCCATTCCATTCCATTCCATTCCATTCCATTCCATTCCATTCCATTCCATTCCATTCCATTCCATTCCATTCCATTCCATTAAATTCTACTCGGGTTGATTCCATGCCATTCCGTTCCGTTCCATTCCGTCCCATCCCGACCCGTCCCGTCCCGTCCCGTCCCGTTCCATCCCGTTCCGTTCTGCTCGGGTTGATTCCGTTCCATTCCGTTCCGTTCCTTTCTGTTACGTTCCATTCCTTTCCATGCGGGTTGATTCAATTCCATTCTATTACATTGAATTCCATTCCATTCCATTCCATTCCATTCCATTCTACTTGGATTGATTCCATTCCATTCCATTCCATTCCATTCCAGTCCATTTCAATCCATTCCATTCTACTCGGGTTGATTCCATTCCATTCCATTCCATTCCATTCCATTCCATTCCATTCCATTCCATTCCATTCCATTCCATTCCATTGCATTCCATTCCATTCCATTCCATTCGATTCCATTCTATTCCATTCCATTCCATTCGATTACATTCCATTCCATTCGATTCCATTCCATTCCATTCCATTCCATTCCATTCCATTCTATTCCATTGAATTCCTTTCCATTGCATTCCATTCCATTCCATTCCATTCCATTCCATTCCATTCCATTCCATTCCATTCCATTCCATTCCATTCCATTCCACTCCATTCCATTCCATTCCACTCCATTCCACTCGGGTTGATTCCATGCTGTTCCGTTCCGTTCCATTCCATCCCATCTCGACCCGTCCCGTCCCGTCCCATCCCGTTCCGTGCTGCTCGGGATGATTACATTCCATTCCGTTCCGTTCCTTTCCGTTCCGTTCCATTCCATTCCACGCGGGTTGATTCAATTCCATTCCATTACATTGAATTCCATTCCATTCCATTCCATTCCATTCTACTCGGATTGATTCCATTCCATTCCATTCCATTCCAGGCCATTCCAATCCATTCCATTCTACTGGGGTTGATTGCATTCCATTCCATTCCATTCCATTTCATTCCATTCCATTCCATTCCATTCCATTCGATTTCATTCGATTCCATTCCATTCCATTCCATTCCAATCCATTCCATTCTACTCGGGTTGATTCCATTCCATTCCATTCCATTTCATTCCATTCCATTCCATTCCGTTCCATTCCATTCTACTCGGGTTGATTCCATTCTATTCCATTCGATTCCATTCGATTCCATTCGATTCCATTCCATTCCATTCCATTCCATTCCATTCCATTCCAGTCCACTCTATTCCATTGAGTTCCTTTCCATTCCATTCCATTCCAATCCATTCCATTCCATTCCATTCCATTCCATTCCGTTCCATTCCATTCCATTCCATTCCATTCCGTTCTACTCGGGTTGACTCCATTCCATTCCATTCCATTCCATTCTATTCCATTCCATTCCATTCCATTCCATTCCATTCCATTCCATTCTACTCGGGTTGATTCCATGCCGTTCCGTTCCGTTCCATTCCGTCCCATCCCGAACCGTCCCGTCCCGTCCCGTCCCGTTCCATCCCGTTCCGTTCTGCTCGGGTTGATTCCGTTCCATTCCGTTCCGTTCCTTTCTGTTCCGTTCCATTCCCTTCCATGCAGGTTGATTCAATTCCATTCTATTACATTGAATTCCATTCCATTCCATTCCATTCCGTTCTACTCGGGTTGATTCCATTCCATTCCATTCCATTCCATTCCATTCCTTTCCACTCCATTACATTCCACTCGGGTTCATTCCATTCCATTCCATTCCGTTCTACTCGGGTTGATTCCATTCTATTCCATTCCATTCCATTCGATTTCATTCGATTCCATTCGATTCCATTCCATTCCAATCCATTCCATTGCGTTCTACTCAGTTTGATCATTCCATTCCATTCCATTCCATTCCATTCCATTCCATTCCATTCCATTCCATTCCATTCCATTCCATTCCATTCCATTCCGTTCTACTCGGGTTGATTCCATTCTATTCCATTCCATTAAATTCGATTCCATTCGATTCCATTCGATTTCATTCCATTCCATTCCATTCCATTCCATTCCATTCCATTCCATTCCATTCCATTCCAATCCATTCCATTCTATTCCATTGAATTCCATTCCATTCCATTCCATTCTATTCCATTCCATTCCATACAGTTCTACTCGGGATGATCAGTCCATTCCATTCCATTCCATTCCATTTCATTCCATTCCATTCCATTCCATTCCATTTCATTCCATTCCATTCCATTCCATTCCGTTGTACTCGGGTTGATTTCCATTCCATTCCATTCCGTTCCATTCCATTCCATTCCATTCCATTCCAATCCATTCCATTCCATTCCTTTCCATTCCATTCCATTCCATTCCATTCCATTCCATTCCATTCCATTCCTTTCTATTCTATTTTTCCGTTCTACTCGGGTTGATTCCATTGAGTTCCGTTCCGTTCCGTTCCGTCCCGTCCCGTCCCGTCCCGTCCCGTCCCGTCCCGTCCCGTGCCATTGTACTCGGGTTGATTCCATTCCATCCCGTTCCATTCCTTTCCGTTCCGTTCGATTCCGTTCCACGCGGGTTGATTCAATTCCATTCTATTCTATTCCATTCGATTCCATTCCATTCCTTTCCATTCCATTCCATCCCAATCCATTCCATTCTACTCGAGTTGATTCCATTCCATTCCATTCCATTCCATTCCATTCCATTCCATTCCATTCCATTCCATTCCATTCCGTTCTACTCGGGTTGATTCCATTCTTTTCCATTCGATTCCAATCGATTCCATTCGATTCCATTCCATTCCATTCCATTCCATTCCATTCCATTCCATTCCATTCCATTCCGTTCTACTCGGGTTCATTCTATCCCATTCCGTTCCCTTGCGTTCCGTTCCATTCCATTCCATTCCATTCCATTCCATTCCGTTCTACTCGGGTTTATTCCATGGCTTTCCATTCCATTCCGTTCCATTCCGTTCTGTTCCTTTCCGTTCCGTTCTAATCGGGATGATTCCATTCTATTCCATTCCATTCCATTCCATTCCATTCCATTCCTTTCTACTCGGGTTGAGCATTCCATTCCATTCCATTCCATTCCATTCCATTCCATTCCATTCCATTCCATTCCATTCCATTCCATTCCATTCCATTCTATTCCATTCCATTCCATTCCATTCCGTTCCGTTCTACTCGGGTGGATCATTCCATTCCATTCCATTCCATTCCATTCCATTTCATTCCATTTTTTCCATTCCATTCCATTCCATTCCGTTCTACTCGGGTTGATTCCATTGAGTTCCATACCGTTACGTTCCGTCCTGTCCCGTCCCGTCCCGTCCCTTCCCGTCCCATCCCGTGCCGTTGTACTCGGTTTGATTGCATTCCATTCCGTTCCGTTCCTTTCCATTCCATTCCATTCCGTTCCACACGGGTTGATTCAATTCAATTCTATTCTATTCTATTCCATTCCATTCCATTCCATTCAACTCGGATTGATTCCATTCCATTCCATTCCATTCCAGTCCAATCCAATCCATTCCAGTCTACTCGGGTTGATTCCATTCCATTCCATTCCATTCCATTCCATTCCATTCCATTCCATTCCATTCCATTGCATTCCATTCCATTCCATTCCATTCCACTGCATTCCATTCCATTCCATTCCATTTGATTCCATTCGATTCCATTCCATTCCATTCCCTTCCATTCCATTCCATTCCGTTCTACTCGGGTTGATTCCATTCTATTCCATTCCATTCCATTCGATTCCATTCCATTCCATTCGATTCCATTCCATTCCATTCCATTCCATTCCATTCCATTCCATTCTATTCCATTGAATTCCTTTCCATTGCATTCCATTCCATTCCATTCCATTCCATTCCGTTCTAGTTGGGTTGATCATTCCATTCCATTCCATTCCATTCCATTCCATTCCATTCCATTCCATTCCATTCCATTCCATTCCACTCCATTCCACTCGGGTTGATTCCATGCTGTTCGGTTCCGTTCCATTCCGTCCCATCTCGACCCGTCCCGTCCCGTCCCGTCCCGTCCCATCCCGTTCCGTTCTGCTCGTGTTGATTACATTCCATTCCGTTCCGTTCCTTTCCGTTCCGTTCCATTCCATTCCACGCGGGTTGATTCAATTCCATTCTATTACATTGAATTCCATTCCATTCCATTCCATTCCATTCTACTCGGATTGATTCCATTCCATTCCATTCCATTCCATTCCATTCTCCTCGGATTGATTCCATTCCATTCCATTCCATTCCATTCCATTCCATTCCATTCGATTTCATTCAATTCCATTCCATTCCATTCCATTCCAATCCATTCCATTCTACTCGGGTTGATTCCATTCCATTCCATTCCATTTCATTCCATTCCATTCCATTTCATTCCATTCCATTCCATTCCATTCCGTTCCATTCCGTTCTACTCGGGTTGATTCCATTCCATTCCATTCCATTCCATTCCATTCCATTCCATT
Organism: Gorilla gorilla gorilla; assembly: GCF_029281585.2. Lineage (NCBI taxonomy): Eukaryota > Metazoa > Chordata > Mammalia > Primates > Hominidae > Gorilla > Gorilla gorilla. Next base: position 48,596,099 of record NC_073248.2, read on the forward strand.
CCATTCCATTCCATTCCATTCCATTCCATTCCGTTCTACTCGGGTTGATTCCATGCCGTTCCGTTCCATTCCATTCCGTCCCATCCCGACCCGTCCCGTCCCGTCCCGTCCCGTCCTATCCCGTTCCGTTCTGCTCGGGTTGATTCCGTTCCATTCCGTTCCGTTCCTTTCCGTTCCGTTCCATTCCGTTCCACGCGGGTTGATTCAATTCCATTCTATTACATTGACTACTATTCCATTCCATTCTACTCGGATTGATTCCATTCCATTCCATTCTATTCCAGTCCATTCCAATCCATTCGATTCTACTCGGGTTGATTGCATTCCATTCCATTCCATTCCATTCCATTCCATTCCATTCCATTCGATTCCATTCCATTCCATTCCATTCCCTTCCAACCCATTCCATTCTACTCGGGTTGATTCCATTCCATTCCATTCCATTCCATTCCATTCCATTCCTTTCCATTCCATTCCATTCGATTCCATTCCATTCCATTCCATTCCATTCCATTCCATTCCATTCCATTCCATTCCATTCCAATCCATTCCATTCTACTCACGTTGATTCCATTCAGTTCCACTCGATTCCATTCGATTCCATTCCATTCCATTCCATTCCATTCCATTCCATTCCATTCCATTCCATTCCTTTCCATTCCATTCCATTCCATTCCCTTCCATTCCATTCCATTGCATTCCGTTCTACTCAGGTTGATTCCATTCTATTCCATTCCATTCCATTCGATTCCATTCCATTCCATTCCATTCCATTCCATTCCATTCCATTCCATTCCATTCCATTCTACTCGGGTTGATTCCATGCCGTTCCGTTCTGCTCCATTCCGTCCCATCCCGACCCGTCCCGTCCCGTCCCGTCCCGTTCCATCCCGTTCCGTTCTGCTCGGGTTGATTCCGTTCCATTCCGTTCCGTTCCTTTCTGTTACGTTCCATTCCGTTCCATGCGGGTTGATTCAATTCCATTCTATTACATTGAATTCCATTCCATTCCATTCCATTCCATTCCGTTCTACTCGGATTGATTCCATTCCATTCCATTCCATTCCATTCCAGTCCATTTCAATCCATTCCATTCTACTCGGGTTGATTCCATTCCATTCCATTCCATTGCATTCCATTCCATTCCATTCCATTCCATTCCATTCCATTCCATTCCATTCCATTGCATTCCATTCCATTCCATTCCATTCGATTCCATTCTATTCCATTCCATTCCATTCGATTACATTCCATTCCATTCGATTCCATTCCATTCCATTCCATTCCATTCCATTCCATTCATTCTATTCCATTGAATTCCTTTCCATTGCATTCCATTCCATTCCATTCCATTCCATTCCATTCCATTCCGTTCTACTTGGGTTGATCATTCCATTCAATTCCATTCCATTCCATTCCATTCCATTCCATTCCATTCCATTCCATTCCATTCCACTCCATTCCACTCGGGTTGATTCCATGCTGTTCCGTTCCGTTCCATTCCATCCCATCTCGACCCGTCCCGTCCCGTCCCGTCCCGTCCCATCCCGTTCCGTGCTGCTCGGGATGATTACATTCCATTCCGTTCCGTTCCTTTCCGTTCCGTTCCATTCCATTCCACGCGGGTTGATTCAATTCCATTCCATTACATTGAATTCCATTCCATTCCATTCTACTCGGATTGATTCCATTCCATTCCATTCCATTCCAGGCCATTCCAATCCATTCCATTCTACTGGGGGTGATTGCATTCCATTCCATTCCATTCCATTTCATTCCATTCCATTCCATTCCATTCCATTCGATTTCATTCGATTCCATTCCATTCCATTCCATTCCAATCCATTCCATTCTACTCGGGTTGGTTCCATTCCATTCCATTCCATTTCATTCCATTCCATTCCATTCCGTTCCATTCCATTCTACTCGGGTTGATTCCATTCTATTCCATTCGATTCCATTCGATTCCATTCCATTCCATTCCATTCCATTCCATTCCATTCCATTCCATTCCATTCCATTCCATTCCATTCCATTCCATTCCATTGAATTCCTTTCCATTCCATTCCATTCCATTCCACTCCATTCCATTCCATTCCATTCCATTCCATTCCATTCCATTCCATTCCATTCCATTCCGTTCTACTCGGGTTGACTCCATTCCATTCCATTCCATTCCATTCCATTCCATTCCATTCCATTCCATTCCATTCCATTCCATTCCATTCCATTCCATTCCATTCCATTCCGTTCTACTCGGGTTGATTCCATGCCGTTCCGTTCCATTGCATTCGTCCCATCCAGACCCGTCCCGTCCCGTCCCGTCCCGTCCTATCCCGTTCCGTTCTGCTCGGGTTGATTCCGTTCCATTCCGTTCCGTTCCTTTCCGTTCCGTTCCATTCCGTTCCACGCGGGTTGATTCAATTCCATTCTATTACATTGAATACCATTCCATTCCATTCTACTCGTATTGATTCCATTCAATTCCATTCTATTCCAGTCCATTCCAATCCATTCGATTATTCTCGGGTTGATTGCATTCCATTCCATTCCACTCCATTCCATTCGATTCCATTCCATTCCATTCCATTCCCTTCCAACCCATTCCATTCTACTCGGGTTGATTCCATTCCATTCCATTCCATTCCATTCCATTCCTTTCCATTCCATTCCATTCGATTCCATTCCATTCCATTCCATTCCATTCCAATCCATTCCATTCTACTCAAGTTGATTCCATTCCGTTCCACTCGATTCCATTCGATTCCATTCCATTCCATTCAATGCCATTCCATTCCTTTCCATTCCATTCCATTCCATTCCCTTCCATTCCATTCCATTGCATTCCGTTCTACTCAGGTTGATTCCATTCTATTCCATTCCATTCCATTCCATTCCATTCCATTCCATTCCATTCCATTCCATTCCATTCCATTCCATTCCATTCTACTCGGGTTGATTCCATGCCGTTCCGTTCCGTTCCATTCCGTCCCATCCCGACCCGTCCCGTCCCGTCCCGTCCCGTTCCATCCCGTTCCGTTCTGCTCGGGTTGATTCCGTTCCATTCCGTTCCGTTCCTTTCTGTTACGTTCCATTCCTTTCCATGCGGGTTGATTCAATTCCATTCTATTACATTGAATTCCATTCCATTCCATTCCATTCCATTCCATTCTACTCGGATTGATTCCATTCCATTCCATTCCATTCCATTCCAGTCCATTTCAATCCATTCCATTCTACTCGGGTTGATTCCATTCCATTCCATTCCATTCCATTCCATTCCATTCCATTCCATTCCATTCCATTCCATTGCATTCCATTCCATTCCATTCCATTCGATTCCATTCAATTCCATTCCATTCCATTCGATTACATTCCATTCCATTCGATTCCATTCCATTCCATTCCATTCCATTCCATTCCATTCTATTCCATTGAATTCCTTTCCATTGCATTCCATTCCATTCCATTCCATTCCATTCCATTCCATTCCATTCCATTCCATTCCGTTCTACTTGGGTTGATCATTCCATTCAATTCCATTCCATTCCATTCCATTCCATTCCATTCCATTCCATTCCATTCCACTCCATTCCATTCCATTGCACTCCATTCCACTCGGGTTGATTCCATGCTGTTCCGTTCCGTTCCATTCCATCCCATCTCGACCCGTCCCGTCCCGTCCCATCCCGTTCCGTGCTGCTCGGGATGATTACATTCCATTCCGTTCCGTTCCTTTCCGTTCCGTTCCATTCCATTCCACGCGGGTTGATTCAATTCCATTCCATTACATTGAATTCCATTCCATTCCATTCTACTCGGATTGATTCCATTCCATTCCATTCCATTCCAGGCCATTCCAATCCATTCCATTCTACTGGGGTTCATTCCATTCCATTCCA